>NC_086073.1:3353983-4023280 GCF_948474715.1 Cydia amplana | reverse complement strand
CCTAGACCGCCTATATATCTCTGAATAAAATTATATATTACTATCATAAAAGCATTTTGCGTAAAGGGCTCAATTTCGTCTCTATATATAAGCAATCATCCTTAAAATTTTTCATAAGTGATAAAATACCGCGCACGCATTCCAAATTCCGAATTCCATATACAAGACGTTCAGAGTATAATAGCGAGCCATGTTTTTCATGTCCCAAATGAAAGATTTTTTCCAGAAAGTTTTTCCAAGTTGCACTTATGTACCGTAAAACGGGGTGAGTAGGTTTCGCGGGGAGAGGTGGGTTATGAATGGGGAGAGAAGGTTTGAGAGGGGGGTAAGAAGACGAAACAGGAGCTGAGATTTAAATATTTTAGGTAAATATACCCGTCTCGCTAACGGAAGAGGCTCCTAAAACTAGTGCGATAAGGACAAGGCGAAAAATCCTGCGTAAAAATCTCAAAAATCGAGGTTTCGTACTCGACTGTTTCCTCCTCCAAAACTTAACCAAACCAAATTTGTAAATCTAAATGATTATGAAATTATCTGTGTCGGACCGTTTTGCTTTTTTGGCTAATTGATATTAGTTTTGAATACTACGCCTCTCATTGCGGCATAGTCAATTAGGCCATTTTGGCCATTTTTGAAGGGCTCTAGCGCCTTAAAAAACAAAAATATCAAAAAAAGCAAACGGTCCGACACAGATATTGACAATATTAATCTATGTTAAAAAAAATAATTGCTCTAGCTTCAAAACCCACGGAGGAAACAGTCGAGTACGTTTGTATGGAGAAATGACCACTCCTGTTGCCTCTTAAGGCTACTGCTACAAAAATAATGTATTCCAATTTAAAATGGAGCTATATACGCATAATAAAAAAAATCGATCCAACAATCTTCCAAAATCACCTTTGTATGAAAACCCCCCACCCCAAATACGAGGCACTACGGGGTGAGGTGGGTTTTCCTCTTTATCGTCAAAGTTATGAAATGGAACTACCCAAAATAAAATAAATACTAAAATAGAAACGTCCGGAACACTTATTATATACACCATCCAGTTTTCATATGTAAAAATAAAATGTTATCGAGGTTTGAATTTCAGTTTTGACCCTACTCATCCCATTTTACGGTAGATACTAATGTATCGGCTTGTTAATTATGACTGTTATATTTAATATTAAAATAATGCATATATTTACCTCACACGTCTATTTTCCTGTCAAGCGATTATTAAGAAAAGTAGGGGCCTGTTATATGTAATTGTTAAATCGGTAACAAACTATGGATCACACAACCAAAGAACTCATTGATAAAAACGTAAATCCCAAACATGCAATCTGTCGCACCAGTATTGTTCGAACGTAGAAAATTCGAGACCTTAATTTGATTCCTGGTCACGTTCGTCGCTGCCTTTTTGAAGCGCTGGAGTGGACCTACGAGTAACCGCTTTATCGCAAGTCATAAGACCTAGACCGTTATTTATGAAATGTACTTGTTCTCAGCATTATTTTTTTGTATTAATGGAAGCAAACGACCAGAGTAATCGTTAGTTGATGAGTGTTTCTTATATTTTTTGCCATTTTTATATATTGAGTGTGAAATTTTTTGCCACTTTTGTGTTATTTCTAGTCAGGATCGCGAGCCCTTTTCATCCTCATGGGAGAAAAAAAGAGTGTCCTAAAATTTCCATACATTTTTCAAACTTTCCTTTTTGTTACCGCCATACAAAGTATATGGGGAAATGGTAACACAATAGGAAAAAACTCTGGGATATTTTTTTATCCCATTAGGATCGAAAGAGCTCGTGATTCTGAGTAGAAATAACACAAAAGTGGCAAAAAAGTCAAATTTATAAAAATGGCGAAAACTAAAAGAAACGCTCTGATATGAATGAGTTCCCAAGGGCGTTGCCGGCCTTTAAAATGAGAGTAGGGTGATCCTTTAGGTTAGATACTACTTAGAAGTAATTAAGGTATTTGCAGCTATTTTACATGTGGGGAACATGATACTGCGTCAAAAAGCATAAAAGCCGTAAACGCCATCAAAAATCAGATACCACAACCAGACAGATACACGAACTGGAATCCGCTTTAGACAGAGAATATAGCAGTCTTTGATATCGGAAGCCAAGATCCACTTCTCCACAACAGTAATTAAGAAAGAATGCGGTAAACGGTTAAATTAATTCGGTTTATGTGACGTCAAAATATGCATTAAAAAAAACATAATTACTACTAAGTTTTCTAGCTGCTAATTTTATCAACAATATATTTTTAACTATACAAATGTGAAAAGGTACCGATCTAACGATATACAAAGTTACCTTGCATTTACATACCTACATTATTATCACAGATATCAGTTCCTTTGCCATACCAAATAACGTATGAATAAAAAATCATACTGAATAAAAATTTATTTAGTATGATTTTTTATTCATACGACATTGAAATTTTTAGTACAATGATACAGTAACTACTGTCTAAATACACATAACCCGTTTTAGCCAACATACATCAGCTTACAGATGTAGTGCATAATCATTTTCCATCGTTTCACGTTAACGTACGAACGTGTCTGCTATTTCAGTCAGTTTCGATACAAAAAGTACAGAGGTTGACTGAAGTAGTATTGACAAATACGAACTTTTCCGGGAAAATACGATGGAAAACAATTATGCACTACATCTGTATCCAGTTTGTTACTTAGACCGAACGAACCAATAATCCCATTGTGGTCTAACAAGGCTCATCCCAAATTAGATCCCTATTGACATCTGTCTGCGAACCTGTCAAATTTTACGGTGCAGGGATTACGGGACTGGAGATTAAACCCCACTTTTGGGATAAAAAAGGGTTAGCGAAATATTGACTTTCCCAGGTACTGTCCGATAATGTTAATATAGACGAATCACAGTCCTAGATTACTTAACAATCAAATTGTTCTATGTATGTATTCATTAACCTAATAGCTGATTATGAAAGGATAATTCAACGTAACATAATGGAACCCGCTGTGATTAAAATGGATGTATTGAATCTGTTATCGGCTTGGTGTCGGTCTGTGATTAAAGGTAAATCTATGTTCATTCGTTTTTAGGCTACCTTACCAGTGAGGTACAAAAAAGCCTTATTATAGCTAATCCGGGGGAATAATCTGTTTGTCTGTCAAAAGGCTGAATCTGATGATATCCATGAACCTAATACATAGTTAAGCTTAAAAGTAAGAGAGTATCATTATTTAACAATTACACACACTTTTGGGGTCACTTCGGGAGAATTAGTCATACATATGTGATGCTATTTATTTCCCAAAATTTTCAATTTGAACATGTTAGCTAGCATTGATTTCACATCTCATTGTTTCCGCTTGCGGATTGAGTTATGGGACAAACAAAATGTACGAACGAAGGGATTATGTACACAGATGTTATTTGCGGGCTAGGCAAATAGGTGCGCTGATTACATGTACGGTGAACGGATCTTCGAACTCTGGAACAAATGAACTCCTAAGCCTCCATGGTCTCATATAACACGTACCCATTTTACTTACCCAGTTTACACTGTTACATACAAAAGTGAATTGTACGTCAGGCTATATGGATTTTCTATGCGTACCTACAGATTAGCCTACCTTGCTGAGTCTTTCCACGTACTCGGGTACGTTTACCATAATTTTATTAAAATCGTCGTTAGTTACTCATTTTGATAAAATTATGGTAAACGTACCGGGTACCTAGTACGTGGAAAGACTCTCAAGTGAAACACAGGTAATTCTAATTTAAGCACATGTACTTACATAATAAGAGGTAAGCTGTATTTAATATAGTAATAATAATCATAACAATCATAAATACATAGGCAAAGGGGTAGATAATACATAGGTAGGGTAGAAAAGGCGTTTCAATCGATGTGTGGCAGGGCGGCACCGTTGTCGAACCCAAGCCAACTGGCACATGTACATAATTTTCCAATAGGTATATTAATTCTTTGTTAATATTAACAAATGTGAACAATACATGTTTTAAATTCAATTATGTTCATGTTTAATAGAAAATGATTAATGAAAACTTCCTATCATTGGAAACGCAACGTAACGAGAATATTGTTTGCATTTAGCTTCGGGCCGCACTTTGCATTTGCATACAATAAACTGTAAGTGCTTTTTATAAGCGTATTTTTCTATTATTAATCGCTTTAAATACCCCCAAACTTAAATTAAAAGGAAACATTTTATTCAGTAAGCATACAAAAACATTAACCTATAAAACTAAATCTAAAAATAAGTAAAACTAATCTTAAAATAAAAAAACTAAAAACTATACCCCTGCGGCATGGTACCGTAAATGCTGGCAGCATTTCCTCGCTGTATTGCAATACTTAATATTTGTGCGAGGAAGCTGCCAGCTCTACGATCACCTACTAGAGTTTTTCGATAACTCTTTAAATAGCGTAGACGCGCTCGGACCCCACGGGCCAAAGGTCTCGACGCCAAAAGGTACGAAAACGTATTCGGGGCTGAGATCCCTATATTTGGTCCTTTTTAATTTTTCGGCCGCCTCTGCTGCCGCGCCGGATTTTACAGTAGTGCCGTGGAGATGAGACGGGGCTAGAGTGTCTACACAGGTGGCATCCCACACCAGCACCCGTCCTATCTTCCACGGAATTAAAGACATTTATTTTTATTTATTTATTTAAACTTTATTGCACGATAAAATTTGTACAAATGGCGGACTTAATGCCTTAAGGCATTCTCTACCAGTCAACCAATGGGTCAAACAGAAAACTTATACTTAGTGCAGGATTGTAGACAAAGAGAAGAAATATGAAACACAAATCAAGTTAAGTATTCTAAACAATATTCTAATTATACACTTACACATATAACAATAACAGCAATATAAAATTACATATATACCTACAAACATGCATAAATACATATATAAATAAATATATTATATTATACTATATTATATTATGTACCCAAGTATACAAGTAACATGCGGATCATTTATTTTTAAGCGAGTTAGTGAGGTGTTTACGTAATTTGATTTTAAAAGAAAATTTGCTCTGTGCTTGCCTTAAGGGAAGAGGGAGATCATTCCACAGACGAATAGCCTGAAGGACGAAAGAGTTGGAAATAAAGCCAGTGCGGTGATGGGGAATAGTCAGTTTAAGACTTCGAGATGTACGTAACTCGCAACCGGGACGCGGTGCTACAAAATTAAATTTAGATTTAAGGTAGTCTGGGGCGGCTGGATCAAATAATATAGAATAGAGGGTGCAAAGAATTCTTAGTGACCTACGTTCACGAATGGGAAGCCAGTTCAGTTTGCGGCGGAAGGCCGATACGTGATCGTATTTACGAAACCCATATATAAACCTAATACAACTATTCAGTAGCCTGTCTAGTTTGTTGAGTAACTCCTGGCTAATATTAGAGTAACACACATCCGCATAATCGATCACGGGCAACACCAATGCCTGAATAATAAGTGTTTTAGTGCTGACGGGGAGAAAGTGCTTGAACCTATAAAGAGATCTCAGCATGTTGGTAACTTTGCGACAAACGTCAGACACCTGGGAGGTCCAAGTCAAACCACTGTCAACAATAAGACCAAGGTTTTTCACGTCAGACTGAAACGGAACTACATTATTTTCGAATTTAATCGGATCTAAGCGCGTGATGTCAAGTAAGGACAGCAGACGTGGGCTACCCAGTATAATGGCCTGACACTTGTTGGGGTTGACAGAAATCCCAAAATTGCGAGACCATGCAGATATGCTTTCTAGGTCATCATTTATTTCCTGGATCGCTTTATCTAGGGTACCTGGGCTTGCTTGGGCATAAAGTTGCAGATCGTCAGCGTATAGGTGGACATTCCGTCCGGAAGGAAATGTTTAATTTATATTATTATGAATTTACTCTGAGTTACGCAAGAAACGTAACCCATAACAACTAGTTATTATTCGAGTTGATTAAACCAATAATTATTTATAGTGATTTAAGTAGTCAAACATTTTAATAAATCTTACTTCTATATTGAAGTATAACTGTTTCACATGATACATATCAATAATACCATTCGGTTAAGTTAGGTTAGTATAATATAAAAGTTAATTGACTCGAATACCGTCCCAATGTTGTTAATTCACTAAAACGAAGGAAGATCTTATTTTTCCTCAACTCGCTATCGATTTCCACTAAATAACACCTGTCTCAATAAGAGGTAATGGTAGTTCCGTCTTTAACGTAACGAACCTTCGCCGTTTAATGTAAAGGGTCTGGAATAATAGCTACAATTGGGAGAAGGTTGGCAAAATTAAGTTTATAATTTTGGATTGTTTTAGGAAAGCAGTCATGGGACCCGTTTCTCAAAAGCTTGTAACTTGTAATACAAGCGGATTTCACTTTTTGACAGTTTTTGTTAGAAAGGGACTTCCACTTGTATTACAAGTTACAAGCTTTTAAGAAACGGGCCCCAGAGAGTGCTGAAGCTGAGGACACAGCTTTTAGAATATAACTGCATCGGAAACTTGACTTATAAAATATCAAATATTGAATAATCTTATTACTACAATGCTTTCATTATATCTGAAAGCTGATTCAAATTACAAATAGACTAATGTAAAAGCGGGCGGGGCGGCGGGAAGCGCCGAAATTTTAAAACGTAACAAATATAAGAGCCTCGGTAGAGTGCACCATTTTGTACCATTTGGAGTTGAAACTCTAGGTCAATGGGGTCCCAGCGCACACAAGTTGTTTGCAGAAATCGCAAAACGTCTGGTTGACGCAAACTGGTGACCGAAGAGCTGGCGGCTTCGTCGCACAACGTATCAGCATTGCGATACAGCGAGGAATTGCCGCCAGCATCCAGTTGCCGTATTGCACAGTGTTTCTCCACAAAAGTTAACTGCAGTGTGGATGCACCTTAATGTACAAATGGTAGGTAGTACATTAAATTTATTTCACTAATTACTACTGTAATCTTTTGAACGGTCGACTAAATAATGTCCTTAAACTGCCAGTTTAAATAAACACCCTCGAGAGCTCGGAAATAGTATTAAATTAATTTACTAAATGAGTAAAAACTTTTATCCTCCAGCAAGGGATTATGAAACGCGGTAGGTAGTTTTAAAGCGTAGTTTCGAAATATTAAGTGTACGTACTAGTTACCTACACAACTAGTACGTGTTTGAAACTGTAAGGTTGAGGTGAAAGTTTGCGCCGAATGAGAATTGTGAGGGTTTTCACTTTTAATAAGGTAGTTTAATAAAACGGATACACTTGATGGAAACTAGCTTTTGCCTGCGGCTTTTTTTTCGCAAATCGTATCATAATAATCATACTCGCATACAAACTCCTAACGCATAATATCAACTCTATAGAATAAAAAAATTAAAGAAAATGAAAAAAAATTGTAATTCAAAAGTACATAAAACGCCCTAGAGTAGAAACGACTTGCTTTCAGCCCGCTTTATAGATAAATAATGACCCACTTTTAGAGCATGAGAAATGAAAAAAAAAAACAAACGTGCATGGAAAAACTTTCTCTCTCATTATTTTAGTCTCATTTGTTGATGTTGTTTATGTACAGTCAGCTGCAGAGAAAAGGTACCACCCCTGCATACAAATTTCTATGTAGCGGTGGTACCTTTTCTCTGCAGCTGACTGTACATACAATTTGTCTTTAGTAGCCTCGTACTGTATAAAAGCCTATTGGGTTAAAAGGGTCTTTTGAAATCTAAAAAAGTTATGAAACACTTTGAAGCATTCGCTACAAAGAAAACTTTCGGCTTAGGGTTGTCTAAACCACGTGACGTGAAAAGGATGGTTTTTATTTTAAAATGGAGTTATTTCAACGCCAACGACTGTATTAAAACAATTTACTTAAAGTTTAATGTCTATAGAACCGTAACTGTTCACTACTCATGCCTTCACTAGACTGTAGAAACTTTTATGTAGTGCTACATGTGTACCGTAAAATGGGGTGAGTAGGGTTCGCGGAGAGTTGGGTTATGAATGGGGAGAGAAGGGATGAAAGGGGGTGAGATGGAATTTTAAGGCTACTGCTACAAAAATAATGTATTCCAATTTAAAATGGAGCTATAGTAACACTTACTCATAATAAAAAAAAATCGATCCCACAATCTTCCAAAATTACCTTTGTAAGAAATTCCATCTCACCCCAATTACGAGGGACTACGGGGCGAGGTGGGATTTCCTGTTTATCGTCAAAGTTATGAAATGGAACTATTACCCAAAATAAAATAAAAACTAAAATACAATATACCATTCAGTTTGCATATGTAAAAATAAAATGTTATCGAGGTTTGAATGTCAGTTTTGCCCCTACTCACCCCATTTTACGGTATATAATAACTCCACGGCCGATTCGGTCACGGCGACTGCTATATCAACTCCGTTGCTGTATCGGGTGTGCTCGCAAGTGCCTGGACGTTGTCGAACTTGTATTTGTATACCAAACTACTTGTAAAACTGTACTTGTGCTACACAGCGCCATATATTCACAATTCTCATTTTATTACTGGCAACTTCACTGACCACAGTACGTCGATTTGAAATACGGTTCGTTCGGCAGAGCCAAGCAAATTGGCTTAGTTAAAAGCATTTTGGCTGGCCTACAAAGCTAGGGCCTGTTGACGGGCCTGGGATTAAGGATCGTGCTCGAGCTTTCTTTTTCTTGAAAATTATGACAAAACAGATTTAAAGACGAAGTAGTGGAAGAAAATTTAAAAATCGTATTTGAACGCGCTCTCTAGTGCATAAGCATGAGTGAGATGCACTGTAAATTAGGAGATTATGACAAATCAACGTATTCAGGTAAGATTAAAGTTAAAACGCGAATCCAGGCATTTTAAGTTCGTCATAATTATATTTGTCATTCATACATTATAACGAATCATTTCGACATTTCGTTACAAGTTAACCCAATACAGGTAGTATTGTAGTATGCTCCTACCAAAGATCTAACTCAAAGTTTTGACACGTTCCAAATTGGACATATAAACAAAAACATTTGAGCACAAAGATCTCCCAGCAGTGTTGTACAGGTTTACAAGCAATCCGACAATATTGCGATTCCTCCAATCCGGTAACCATATACAAAGAAAAGTTTTCTACCGTTTTCACGCAATTTCTTTGTTGGGATTCCACGTCCCAAATATTATTAGAGTTCACAAAGTTATCAAGTTAAAAACGGAATTGAATTGCGTTTTTGTTGAGAGTTTCTTATTAAATTAAACAGGATTTCTTTCATTAGGACGTGCGTGCAACAATATATTTATTTTGATTGCGTATGCAATTCCGTCATAGTGCGTAACCTAAAGCAAGTTTTCAACAGAAATTCCGACACACAGGATAATTCGTTTTAACGACCTTCTAAAAAAAAATTAATGTTCTTAAAATCGTTAGTTACTAAGATGTTTAAGAGTCATATTAGGTATAAATTGCTATATTTTACAATGTTTTCTTCACCTGTACCACTTCAGCACCAGAGTAGCATGGAGTGGTTTGAACACAAGTGTATCGCCGATATTACGTGTATTCAATCGGACGAGTTTCGAGAGCGCGATATTGGATACCTTCGCTCGCATGCCGATGCCGTGACTGTTTGTTCGAAGGAACAAGTTTATTTTTAGCCGAACAATACTAGTGATAAGATTCAGTTATAGATCGGCGTCGATTACGAGTAAATAGTACATTAGTGTGTATTGCCTCAATTTTACCACGACGACTTGGGAAAGTGCGATATTGGATATCTTCGCTCGCTAGTTTCGCTCTGTTTATTTTAAGGAGTACGAGTTTATTTTTAACCCAACAACCTTATAAAACAATTCGGTTATATTTATTGCTGCAATATTGCATTGGATAAAGTTTAATCGGACGATTTTAGAGAGCGCCTCTTGAATAATGTTGCTTCACTCACGGGCTAAAGCAGATCGTTCTAAGCAACTATTTTATTAATAATCCAACAACAGTTTTTGATAAGTGCTATTACAACAAATTCACTATAAAACAGCGTAGATAACGTGTTACTATTGCCGATTATGTTGGGCAATTCAATCGTACAGTTTACAGAGCGCGATGTTGGATAACGCTGACTTTCCTTGACTGTTTGCTTTATAAAGGAGACATTTATAAATAGAATTTGACACCGTTCACTTTGAATAGCGGACAAAATTTTTTTAGAAACTGGGAGTTATTTTTGAACACAAGCTTAAGAATTTAATGATGCGGTTGGCAGCCTTAACAGAAATAAACGATGAACGCATTCAGAAACCAAACATAGTTTTTTAATCGGTAATCAATGTTTCCCCGCGAAAGCAACCCTAGTGGCCTATTTTATAAAGCTACAAGTTACAATTTACAAGCGGAAGTCTCTTTCTAACCCTATGTGTTAGAACGAGACTTCCGCTTGTAAATTGTAACTTGTAGCTTTATAAAATAGGCCACAGGTTAGCGGTACTGACGGTATTAAGTTTTCTCCCCTGTATTGTGGAGTCATCAGATTGAAAACATTACTACATTGAGTTACCTACTCAAAAAGAAAAAGATAGAGGGTTAAAATGTACTTAATCAATTTAGCACCCGTAGCAACATATACCGATGGAATGCAGAAACTAGTTAAAGTGCAAATGGCGCATAATGGGGTTCATCTGGCACTAGCAGATTGTTGGCGGGATGGAAGCCGGGGTAGGTCGTGTATTTCTAAAGGAGGTGCGAGCACTTGTGCGTTGCGTAGGTGATCCTGTATATTGTGACCTCGAAATTTGGGACAAATATGTGTCATCGGAGATAGAACTATGAATACTCAGAGAATTGTAATGTTAAATCGTTAAAAAATGCTTGAAATGTATACTTTCAGCTCTTTGTTCATTCGCGGTTGCAACTCAAAACTAGCTGAATTGATGACCCGGTTTCCACCAAAGAAATTAATTCAATAGCGGGACGCCAGACAGACATAAAGTTAGAGTCCGTCTAAGCTAACTTTGGGAGGGACTGTCATGTAAATGTCATATTTTCATAGAAATTTGACATTAATGAAAACATTGCCGCACTTAGTCATTGCAAAGGCTATGATTGGTCCGACTCTAATCATGAAAAACATCAGAAGAGAACGTAACATTACGTACTACGATTATTTCAATCGTCATATAAGTGTCACTATAAGCGTCACTATAAGCATTTTTTTTCCTAATTACTATAGTAAATTGGTTAAGTATTAATGTTTAATTCAATATTGTTACCTATCAAAATGATTATCGCTTTCGCCCAATAACGCCACCTGTAACTGGCTTATTCTTAAACATTAAACCTAACTTGGTACAAGTTTTATAAACTAATTAGCAAGCAACTTTGCTTTTAGCTCTTTAGATCATCTATTAACCATTGGAAGTCAAAGACAATGTCGCAAGTTTAAGAGTGAGCTTTTGTTAACCTTACTCCTACATGCGGGTCAACTTCAGAAGCTGTTAATCTAACTTTGGGCTTAAATAATGTCGGCGTTTAATAAGGACATGACAATGTATGCTTCGGGCTACAGACATATAAAGGTAGATCACGATGCCTTATTTCTCTTATAACTTTTTCTTTATACATAATTTTTTTCATTTGTCCGATGATGAAATTTATAATAAATAAACTTACTTTTGTCTAGTTAAATATACGGATATTACTCAATAGCTTACAGGTTTAATTAAGTAGGTAGCTGTATTGATTTTATTAACAATATAATAATGATGTTTATTTCTCATTATTTTCAGCGTCCTTTTTCAACCATGGCGACAAATCTAAACAGACAAATCATGTAGTAAAAAGTGAAGGATTTAAGAGGATTATCGCAAATTTTGTTGTTTGTGTCGCTGTTTACCGACTGTTGAGGCCTAGGCTCCTATCTAGTGGTGCAGGGATGCCTAAGTGGATCTTCAATGAAGACTTGTTATTTTAACTGGTACAAGTCTCTTTGGTACAAAGTGTATTCTGACTTTTATTAAAAAAAAATAAGTACATAATTAATTTTGAATTATTTAACTTGGACAATATTATTTTAACTTGTGTACAAAGATCCACTCTGTGGTTTGGCAGAAGAATATATGTAATTAGTTGTAAGCAAGATTTCTGAATAAACGTTTTATTTATTTTTTATTTATTTTATTTATTTGTAAAATATGATTAAATTAATACAGTACAACCATAGAGAAAATAATACATAGATTGCTCACTCCATACATCAGTTTTAGTACCAAAAAGACTACTAGCATCTAGCATCGAGTAGCGAAAGTATCAGTATAAGACTCAACAGCATAAGACTTTCCGGTCGGTGCTACATCTATTATCAAGTAGCAGTACTGATAGTTCCGCTACTCGATGCTAGATGTAGACACTGAAATTAATAGTGTAACTGATGTATGGAGTGAGCACTCTTGTCTTATATTTCTCTATGGTACAACTAAGAGTTTGTCGTTCAATATACTTTGGAAGATTGCCGTTGGCTACTGTCGGCGGACGTTAATATACGCATCCGATCATTGCCTATCTTCGAATTCCGGACGCAATCGGCCGTCCATGACGTCACATAGGATGCGTTCTGAACACCGACCACTTTCGAAAGTATGGCCGAAGTTTTTAAAGAAATAAAAAACTCACCAAACAAACAAGCAAAGTCACTAATTTATTTATTTATATTGTATTAACATGAGACTAGGGTGTCCCAATACTAGGCAAACAGTGACTAAATACGTAAATTCGTTTCTAAGTGTCTGAAAACCCAAAGCTCTATATGTCTTGTTACGAGAGTATCGAAGGAGTATTCACGTATTAATTATATTAAAATTAATTGCTATAGATGGATAAGCCACGTTCAAAGTTCGGGACACAGTTTACCGACATAGTAAGTTCAGAAGCAATTAATATGAATGTAGGAGGCCGATTCTGTCGTAACAATTTGATGAGATTTTCATCATATTTTGATACGACCTTAAGTCGTGTCATCGGGCATTTCACGCGCGCCTACAAGGTCGTATCCAAACAAGGTGAGAACCAAATCATTTATACAGAATAGGAGACTGAGCTTCGATGAATTCCGTGTGCCTGCAGCCTGAGTGCGCCTGCAGTAATAACTAATTCGAGGGGATTCAGACTAGATTGAATTGTGCGACGAATGAGAAGAAAATAAGTGACTAATAGATTCTGATTGAAACTTTCACAATTTTTATACAAAACGGAACTTGATCTTATATAATAATTAAGTTTTAAAATACCTCCGACGTTTCGACGAAAGCACTGTCCCCGTGGTTTCGAAGAAATACACATTTCTTTCTACATAGCGTACTGACATTAGAGAAGTGAAACTGATTACTGGTGTTAAATATTATTGTGTTATTTAGAGAACGTAGACCTGTTCAATTTGGGACTAAATTTATTAGGTACCTACAAACATTTTACCGAGAATGGACCACAAACAAAACAAGGATGCGCGGATAAGCCCTTGGCGTCTAAAATTAAATTCCTCGTCTAAATGTAAAGCGCTCCATACAAAGGCCAAAACATTTTCGCGTAAAAAAGACTTTTTCCCCTACAGAACACGATAGCGAATTAAATAAAAAACTTTTTCCCCTACAGAACACGATAGCGAATGAAATAAAACGATAATAAACGAATCTCCACTATCTTTGCATTTTGTATGAAGCTGAAACATCGCTACGTCTAGAGTTTTACCAAAGCTAAACTTCTTAAATCTAGTCGTCCCTAATCCACAACGGACTGACAACAGGAAATCGTGAGGACGCTTTGTACGCTCTGCGCAGCTGTGTTTGATTGCAAGATTTCATTGTTGTGGGAAACAAGGCGAGTTTGCATTTGTAAATGTACCTGCAGACTTATTGTGGTTGCTTGGATACCGCGCATTAGAAAAATCACGCGCAAAATGTGAATGTACATAGGCCACCTAAAATATAAATAAATTAAGACAAAATGGTGGTAGGCAAAACATAGTTATTATGAAAATCAGAACGACAATTAGTTATATGGACGTCTTATTTAATATAAATTTAGTTATCTTCTTCTTTTGTCGTTCTTTTGTACACCTACTACTGAAATATTTTTATAGACTATTTTATTTTTGATTTTACAGGAAAATAATACATATTTACTTACCAAGCTATTGTCGACAATGGTCGATTAATTTCAAGAATATAAATCCTTTCAATAACCATTACTTAAAGCTATTAACCTTCGTTATTAACTCGATATTTTACCTTAATCGTTTTCACGAAATTTTACTTTTCATTTCCTCATGATGCGAATACTTTAAGGAAAATTGGCACGACTTAGCAATATTTTTTACCAAAAAGCGTCTAATAATGTATTCCAAGGACTGCCTTTGTGGCTAAAACGAATAGAAGACACTTTTTGCACATCAGACCTAAACTTAAGTAATGATTGTCACTGATCCCAACCAATCTTAGTTTAAAACTTCAACCTGAATCCGACCTAATGTATTTTACCTACGAACTAAAATCGCATGAATGTTGAAGTTCTATAATCCCGGATGCTTATGCCGGGATAAATTTTATTCTTTTCTAAAATCGGACTTGCTTTAAGATATCAAGTCACAAGATTTTTTTAAGTGCGAAGAAAAGTTTTGTTTCACAAGTCTTCGGTATTACAATAAGGTTTTGAAGAAATGTGACTTTGATATATTGTGATCGGCTAAATAAATCTTAGGGCAGGTTTATACGTGAAGTTAATTCCAAATGTATTTTTTTATCTTATACGTAGATAGAATTTAACTAGGTACTTGTTTAAATTATATTAGGTGCTTTTAGGTTTAGATTCATGCGAGTTTATTATTAAACTTAATATCGACTTTCCTCTTTTTTATTCGAATGATGACTGATGATGATTTTAGTAACTCCAGAGTGCTCTAGAGTACGCATTTTTAACTAACGTTATAAAAGTATAGGTGTTCCGCTTACTGGTACGGCTTTAGATTAAATTATGATAGGAGATACTAGATAATATTTTCCAAGACTGGACAAAATAAAAGTAGAAGAGTATTTATAGACCAAAAATATGTACTTGATATATTTAGCTTCTTTTGAAGCGTTTTTACTATGATATCGAGAAAAAGGTAAAAACGGACAGGGGCTAGTAGCTATTGTTATGAGATTTTCTCTGAAATATGTTTATTTCCGTTCCCTCCTCTCTCGGGATCCGTGCACTTTTCCGGGATAAAAATAACCTACGTCAAACTCACCGGCCCGGCCCAACTGTCAAAACTTAAATCGAAATTTTAGGCATGGGGGTCGATTCTAATTTAACATTTTGTTATGGTTTTCAAGTGGTTTTGATACGTTGACGATCGTCTTGGTGATTGACGAGCATCTCACGCAAAACGTTTACTTCATTTCGCATGCACCGATCAGAGGGAGAGAGGTTGTATCACGAAAAGCTCAAACCCGTAATAAGTAGTGAAATTTAAATAGGGTTCCCGTTGTGTTTTAACAATTTAATAATATGACATCAGAATGAATCGCCATCGATAAATAATTTTTCCAATTTTGAACAATAAAGATTTATTTGTTATTATTTATTAATAATGCTAAAAATAATTTACTTGCAAAATACGACCTTGAGTAGTGTCATCAGGCGTCCGTATCCCACAGTCAAGCACCAATAGTACGAGCGAGCTGCGTTAGCGGCTAGCGCTGATTGGTCCTCACGACATGCAATCAGGAGTCATTTCAAGAGCACCTCGGCAGATGAAAACATATTAAATTGTTATAAGTAGGATCGGCCTCCTAGTTGTTTTGCGTAAAAGAAGACTAAACCATCGAGCAAACTTTGGCATTAAATCGGTAATATCAAGATGCTGTTGCTGGGCACTCTGATATTAGCTTTTACGTAATTAATATCTCTCAACATAATTAATCACTTTTGAACAATACAGATCCTTATGAGAGACGGCATACTGCTTGCGTGACGTGTGCGTCCCCAGCTCCAACATTTTAGCACACGTGCAAGTCTACGAACATGTAACCGGTGTGCTCTGGATAAAAAAGTGCCACTATAAACGGAATCGACGTTATGATCGCACTCCTACACTCTGTCGTTGCAGTCTGTGCAGAATTTGCTTGGTCTAGTTGAGTTACTTACTGTTTTATCTTATGTGCGGCCGGTGCTCGCTGTCCAGGCACGAAGCTCTTGTTACTTTATCCAGCTGTCTCAAGGGACGGTCGCAAATTTGGGCAAGTAGGAAAGAAACTTGTTCTTAAATCTCGATTTGATTAAAAAACAAACGTTCCCCAGATTCCACGGATGAACTTATCATATTGTTATACTTTATAGCTCAAAGGGGGCTGTAGATTTCTGTTTATGATCGGACTCCTGTGCTCTGTCATGGCAGTACCCATGTGCAGAATTTTCTTTAGTTGAGGTACTGTTTTATTTTATGTGCGGTCGGAGCTCGCTGTCCGGGCACGAAGCTCCTGCAACTACAACCAGCTGTCTCAAGGGACGGTCTCGAACTCAGACAAAGATGGAAACTTGTCCTTTAATCTCGATGTGATTAAAAAACAAACGTTCCCTAAGTTCCACGGATGAACTTGTTATACTTTATAGTTCAAGGGGCCTGTAGATTTCTTTGTTTATGATTGGACTCCTGTGCTCTGTCATTGCAGAACCCATGTGCAGAATTTTCTTTGTTTAGTTGAGGTACTGTTTTATTTTATGTGCGGCCGGTGCTCGCTGTCCGGGCACGAAGCTCCTGCGACTACAACCAGCTGTCTCAAGGGGCGGTCTCGAACTCGGACAAAGATGGAAACTTGTTCTTTAATCTCGATTTTATTCAGAAACAACCGTTTCTAGGCTCCGTGGATGAACTTTTTATACTATTAATACTATTATTATTCTTTATAGTTCGCGGGAACTACAATTTTTTTTTGTTTATAATCGCATCCGTTATTTCCGTATGTGCAGAATATTGTCGGTCTAGTTCAGAATTACTGTTTTAAGCAGACATACCCTCAGCAAACATACACTCAACAAACCTATCCGGAACAGACTCAAGGTATTAGCTACAACCCACAGCATATTAAACCAACTTACTGTTTTAATTGTTATAAAATAAAATATTTAAAATATCTAATGGAATAATTAAGAAGCAAACTATCCACTTTTTATTTATGGATGTTGCTGACTTTGCTTCTATACATATGAAACAATTGACAGCTTTGAGTTTATCTTAGGTACTATCCTTTTATCTAAACAAAAGCTGTAAACAGCTGCCAAGGGTCCGGATCTAGGTAAAGGATGTCACACTCGAGGCATTTAGTTGCTTTATAAAATAAAATAAATGTTCAATTTTTTCAGTTGCCAGCTCTCAGACTATGATAATTATATTATCTACAAAGTAACATTATCGTCGTATTCGAAGGAACCTGCCAATAACAGTCCACGGGTTGGCCGAACCGAATCCAATATTAAAGTCTCCTCGAACGAATCAAGCGCACCGACTGCTACAAACTTATTTAATTAAAACGATTTATCTCCAATTCGTATGTATTTAAAGTAAATTGTATCACGCTCTGTGTGCGTAAGGCCACGTTTCGATCGTGGCGATTGGTTGAGCGATTCACTATTTATAGTAAATTGTAATTGGTCTAAGTTTATGCAGTAAGTAACATAGTTTAAAAAAATATATTAGAAGAACAATTGAGCTGAATGCTATGTAAAATATTATACTATAGTTTCTTGTTATACCTACACATAAAATACAGGTGTCTGGTCCAACTTATAGCCATATAGTAATTAGAAAAAGAACTATTATTACAATCAATTTTACCGGTCTACCTAACTTTATTTGACGTTCATAAGCGCATTGTAATTATGCCTACTTGAATAAACTATCTTTTATCTTTATCTTTATCAGAATACGCTTCCTGAAGTTCCTGTACCTATTGCTCTCCGATACAAGAAGACATCGCAAAGAATCCGGACTAATGGCAGTAGTTGCTTTCGTAAAAACCAGTGTCTGTGCAAATGTTTGAAATAGGTTGCGGACCCATTACTCCTTTAAACGTTAAAATTGGGTAGCTAACCACCAAGAACACCTCCGCCGCCGTCGTTATCGAAAATAGATTCATTCAACTCTATAAATTTAGATCAAGTCGCTCGGTGTCGGGCGGCGTCACTGGTAGTTCGTATAACTCGATGCAAATGTATAATTAGAATGAATTAATGCGTTTTGAATGACAGCAGCGGCGATGGAAATCCGCCGCCCCGCTTGCCGCGCCGCTGGTCGCGTGCGTCCAGGCCCCGGCCTAACACGTAGAAACGAAGCCTTTGCAAGTAATCCGACTAAGCACTTAATTCTCAGTGAATTCGTAATCCGAATCAGAATGTAAAGAATACTAATTGAATGAGTTAATTAAAATCGTTTCCGACTTTATCCTGTCAGTAATACTCGTAATAAGGGTTACATGAAATACCGTTATGATATATTTTTTTATTACAGCTTTCACTAGTTTGCCATAGTTATTAATTGTCAATGGCAGACATTCTCATTAGAAATCAATCAAGATTCCTAATATCAATGAGGTTTTTTGAATACATAACTTACGATTAAAAGCCTCCTTGTCATTTAGCGACGGAATCGTTAAAAAATATATTCATATAATTTAATTGACAATTGCAATGGAGACGAGCTAATTGACGGAGCGAGGACTTTCTTAGTGATAGAGTTTTGCATTTTTTTTTATTATGGAGTTACATTTTATAAATTTTAATCTATTCTTCAATGCAATATAAAATAGGGAATTAATCCTTATTTTTTATACTATAAACAAAATATTTATTTTCAACAAAATTCGCAAAGCATAAATTTAGTTGCATCAGCCTATTATTTTAATACCCTGTCCGTCCCAATACGTCATGACGCAGCTCGTTTTGTACGAGTAATAAGGTACGTTGGGAGTTGGGATAAATCGGGTCGAGTCAAAACCTGATATTTCAAATTACTACATTAGGCATTATTCTCTATTTTCGACATTATATTATGCTGTTTTTTTTGGATCTCTTTTGCTCGTGTAAAACTGCGATAGGTTGAGGGATTGTATCTTTATTGAAAAACACTTCTGAAAAATAAGTGACAGCTAATATGTAATAATTATATAGGTAGCATATAATATGTTCATTTACATTGTTTTGGTTTCATAAGTAATAGTCACTATTTTTTTTTAAAGCGTTTTTCAATATTAATAAGGTACGTCAAGATCGCGTAGTCTTTTCTAATGCTAAAACAATGGGGTATAGCTCACATAGCTATTTGAGTGTCTGTTTAATAGCGTTCGGTGTTTCAATATTCCCCTATCTCTTGTACTTACCTACTAAAACATATCATTAAACATATGTTTTAAAAAGACATATGCTGATTTTAATTGGCGGGTTCGGTTCCCAGTAAGGGCATTTATTTGTGTGATGAGCACAGATATTTGTTCCTGAGTCTTGGTTGTTTTCTATGTATTTATGTATTTGTATATTATATATATCGATGTCTGAGTACCCACAACACAAGCCTTCTTGAGCTTACTGTGGAACTTAGTCAATCTGTGTAAGAATGTCCTATAATATTTATTTATTTATTATTTAATTTTATAAGTTTTATATTAAACAATAACAATAGGTACAAAACTAAGGCAAATAAAACCCTCACCAACAAGCCGCTGTTTAACAAGATACCCTACATTGAATTCAATTTTATAGGAAAACGAATAAATCTCGTAACAATGTTTGAACAATGCGACATCAGTGAAATTCTTTGAAGATCCGGAGCTTGGGAAAAATACTCAAACAAAGGGAATATAGATCCAGGGAATGACCTTTAGAGTTCCGATCAAGACAATCAATTAGAAAATATTTAATGTGATTTATGGTCCGTAAACGTGAACAAAAAATATACGCTGACACAGTATATTACTACATACGTACATTTCATGAGAGCTCGTAACTTTGATTTTTGGTTAGTAAGCAAAAATCAGGTGCTCAATGCTAAAGTTTAATTCGACAAATATATGGAGACCAAATTTTTTTGCAATTTCATAGATCCTGCTATAGTAAGAGTCGATCACAGAAACGAATACAATATTTTATATACCTATATATATGGAATCGCCTAAAAATGGCACCCAGTATTATTATTCAGAAACAAAAACCAAAAGTTTCCGTTGTCTTTAGTTATTACACAAAATATTGTTTAAGTTAGTTGATCAAGTAATACTTAGTATGTGCCCAAGTCAGGGAACAGTGATTCAGAAGGGTACAATGGATCAATCGCGGTATGAGAAATGCTCTCTAATTGGCTGATAGCAAAGTACGTACTCTGTTATCGATTACAAAGTGCAGGCAAGCAAATGGCCTCTTCAGAACTACATAATGAGCATTGCATTCGCCGGTCACATTTTCCGCATGAGAAATCTTGAATTAAACGGAGATCTAATTGTGACGGAAGCTTAATACAGATAGACTGGATTTTAGCGGCGAATTGTACCTAGCTATAATTAGAAATCTCTGTATATATATTTCTACAATTTATACAACTACACTGTTTTCATAAAAACTGCACGTTTCCATTGCAGACATAAGTTTTGTCGATATAAGTACACTTATTCTTGAATTAAATCGACCAGTATTAGAATGTTAATCGGTGGATACTTATTTTTTATACTTTATAAACCAAGATTGACCCGATATGACGGGAAGTGATAATCTAATAATACGATAACAGGCCTATGTAGGGCTTCACGTGAACATTAACAAATTTAAATGGATATCGGGGCAGAGACAAACCAAATAAGACACGATGGGGTTTTTGTAAGATTTGGACACATTACATTTCAAACAGTACCCAGGGCGTGCCTTACTTCCTCTTTTTATTCCTCTTTATATCGCTAACTACGGAACGAATCAATCCAAAGGGTGAACCGCGAAAATCTAAAATATAATTTTCATTATCTGCCTCTCCCTGTCTCGAATATGAAAAAGTGATAGAGAGGCAGATAACGAAACTTAGATTTTCACGGCAGGCCCTCAGACGTGCAATAAGTGGGCAGTCACGCAGGTTTATAAAGAACAAATGTCTTTATGACACCTAAAATTTCCTTCTATAAACCCCGCATTAAACGACTAAGGTCTATCTCAAGACAGTGTTAATTATCTAAATACAGAAAGCTCATCCACCTCAGGCTTCGTCAAATTAAAATGCATTTTGTCACATATGTCATCCGCAACACGCATCGTCAAATTATAAAGGAAATTGGTCATTACAAAATACATAATAATAAGCCATAAACCTATATCCTAATCCGGTAAGTACCCGGCACAAATGTCCCCAAAATACCAGCGGCGTTCCCGCGCTGAATAGCCAACGATATACGCTGGACCAGGTACGAACCAGACCTAGGATCGCAACCCCTATCCCGCAAGCGTTTTCCCAGGTCCCTCACAAAAACCTTCGCCTCGGAACACCAAGGACCAGCCGACTCAACAGCGAGAGGGACAAAATCGTAAACCGGCTTCAAGTTTGAGTACTTGGCATGTTTCTGTCTCGCGGCGTTCTCCGCAGCCCCCCCAGCCGCACGTATTGTCTGTGCAAGATGCGATGCGGCAAAGGTGCTCACACATGTAGCATCCCACAACAGACTCCGACCTTTAGCCCAAGGAACAAGAAATGATCCTAACCTACGCTAGTTATTTACTATACAGGGCCAAAGGGCGGGCAAAAGGAAAGGTTAGTTCATAAGTGTTATATTTACAGGCTACAAATACTGTAACCGACTTTGAAGAATGATCGATTATTTATCATCGGTTCAATTAACTTAAACGTGTAAATCAAACCCATCAGACACCTGATCCGTCCCCAGAGGCAAGAGAAGGGATATTGTTAATCTTAAATAACCCCGATTTGTTCTTCTCATAGATTACTGAACCCGAAACCGCAAATAACCAGTTTATGTTTGACCTAGAGATCCAAAACAATTGTTCGTCGCTGGAGATCAAAGGTATTGGTTGAGTATAGGTTATGCGCGATAGAATGACGCTGATAACGGGTATTAATCCATAGACGTGCTTTGATTTAATTGACGGTTAGATTTACACTTGCCAAGATAGCTATAAATATTTCAATTAACTTTAACTTATATTGCGGTCAAATTGAAAAGCTTCATTTTAATATTTTGGATTCGGTACTGATGTGATAAATTCGGAACTGACTTATATTTTTGTAACAGAAATTAAATGTACAATTTCCGAAATGAATGCTTTCTTTTTTTGTGAAATTTTCCAAAAATTTCCAAGAACCCTTCCTACTTTTGGAAAGTTTCCATAAAAAGCGCTTTTGTGTGTTTTTTTTTTTAGTTTTATTCAATGGACGATGCGACTGTTTTCTCTCAATTGGCAATAGTCAGTGTAAACACACCCTAAACCTAAACCATCAGCAAAATACTTCAATGTACGCCGTTTAAACGAGGCCACAAAACCAAGGCGTCATAGAAAGAAAAACGGAACGGCCATAATAATAAAATTATTTAAGAGAGCCCGGAGTAATGAGCTTGGCCAACACTTAGGAATTTAGTGCCGAGCATTAAGTGCGTTCTTTATGTTCTGGACAGATTGGCGGTCTGTTCGGAATGGAGTTATTAACTAGCTTCTTCCTGCGACTCCATTAAATGGAGTCCACGGAAAGAACATGTCTATTCACACTAGTGACATTTTAAGTAATCGCGGTTTTAAAATTTGGAACAATGTCAAAACGTATGGTAATTCCGTGACCAGGTATTATTTAACTAAAAATAAAGTTGTGTTACATTTATTATACAGTGGTAGCAAAAGATATAACTAATAGTTCATTAAGAGCTCTTCATTTTGAGATAAAAATCTCATTTTCCGAAAAATGTGACTAGACATGTTCTTTCCGTGGACCCTTCATTTAGGTAAATTCTTCTCTAAGTCGCACTCCTTCAATTAATGATGTTTTGGATGAAAAGATATGTTGTGAGTTTACACAACCTGTAAACTGTTTCATCTAAAACATATTTTCTGCTCTATCCCACCACGTATCCAACAAAATAGTGACGTTCAAATGGCAAAGTAACTGTAGCTGCATTACGCTCATTCATTTGTTTACCGTATTATTTCTCAAAAAATGCCATGTCATGTCATACTGAATTTTCAACGTCACTTAAGGACCTTTTGGTTGTTATCCTGCGTGATGACCTGATGACCTATTAGAATATAAAGAACGGCATCATAATTCGGTAAAAAAAAACAAAGGGTTGCACTCCGGGAGTGCTGGCAGAAGTGAAAACTCAATCACTATTGCAAAATGTCTGCAGCACTATGTATAATTGAGGTTAAAGTCATTTAGCGTTAATTAGTCGCATTACTTGAAACCCCTAAGCACACCACTGTTAGTACTCGAGTTATATTAATACAAGTTAGTGCGAAACTCACTAGATGGCATTTAAATCAATAAAGAAAAACTCAATGATATTGAAGTAACAGTTTTTCGATCAGGTCACGTGTCCGTCTTACGTCTTACGGTCACGTGACACCTCACACACACGAGTTTAACATTTTTTTCCCATCACAAAAAGTGCACAGCGCCGCTAAAGAAGTTTTCACTTCAAAAATTATATCCTCGTAAGTAGGTACTTTTAAATTAAAAGTTTTAATATCTGAATCCAAAAGTTCATCGATTGGCACTAATTCATAACAACAACTAAAATCTTAATCTTAGATCATAAATCAACGAAACTGACGATACGTTATCTACAAAGCTTTCAATGTTATACTATTATTACACTTTACAACATATTGATAGCACATTCTGCTCCTCAAGCCAGATAGATGCAGTCGTAACAAAAGCCGTAAACATAAACATAGTACACCAATGTTTCCGAATACTTTGTATCGTTACGATCTAATGTTCGTAACAGCTTGAGAATTTTCAGTCTTGAAGAACACTAATTTTTACGAGGTTATACTTAAAAGACTTGTTTTTACTAAGACGATAATATCTCGAGTCGTTGAGCAAAGATGTCTATTTCAGTTTCATTGATTTGATCTTGTTAAATATGAAGAACTTTCTGCACCTATCACCTAATAACTTACTACTGTGTAATGTATGTAGAAAATTGTAACGAGTATCAAAACAAGTTTTAAATAAAATAAAAGTAATAAAACGGATTATATCGCGCATATTGAATGTACCGACGTTAGTTTAATTTCAATATACGCGACGTTTTAATAGTTTTATTTCATGAGTAACTATCGCGGTAACCGAAGACAATATTAAGTTTTAAATAACCCCAGTTACGACATAATGAATAGCCTAAAATTACTTACGTCAGTTGGCCGGAAAGACTCGAGTTTTTGACTGAAGGAAATTTGCTCAAAAAGAAGATTTTTATGTCGGTTTAGTACTAAACGCACAAGCCAGTTACTTACTTATTTTGTCGATTCTTTAAGACTCGACCGAGCAACTCACAACACTAGCCTTTTAAAATACTACTACGATCCACACACTCGGAGAAGTTTGTCATACAATGTATACAAGAAAATGTGTTTGTTGCTTTACTTTTTATGATGTATAGTAGAAAGAATCGGCAGGGGTTTATCCGAACGAACGTGTTTATAAAAACATTTAAGTACCAGAAGATTGTCTTAATCTACTTTTCGGGATCTATTCTAACACCGTTTAATCTCGGTAACCACCATTTTAACAGTCGATCATATTTATTGTACCATAGAGTATACAAAATAAACATGTATGCCTAAAACCCTTTTACCCCCTTTTATATAAAATTATCTCATAAATAACAAAACCCCGAAGCTATGAAATTATAAATCCCTTTTCCGATATCAAATAAAACACGCAACGGGTCCTCATTCAGCAGTAGCAAATCCAATATCAATCCAATCACCATCATCAAATAGACAGCCGCGGTAATCACGTGATACTTTCTTTAGAAAATAAAAAAACGATCGCTTTGGCTCGGACCGGACCGTTGTAGCACGAGTCATTCTTCAGTTCGTAGTACCGGTACACCGTCTTCGGATAATAATCTGAGGGCAGCACGTATCACAGGTTCACAGGCCAAGGCGGTTCCGCGGCCGGTTCCCTGACACTGCGGGGTTGCGTAATGCGTCGCAATCATAATGTGTTTTTTTTTGTGTTTAGTTATATTTTTATAATATGTATGCTAGTTTTTAAGGTATTTATGTATGGGCCACTAGTTGCCTGAAATAAAAGATTTCATTTCATTTCATTTCATTTCATTTTCAAGGGCAGATGTAACAAAAACTGCTACGAGTCAGGAGGAGAAGCAGCGCTCCAGCGAAGCAATCCAATAAAACTTAGTCTATCTCTGTCTTTCAGTTCTTTAAGTTAGCACTCTTTAAACCTCATTAACAACCGTAACTAAATGAGTTTCAAAAAACATTTAGGTAATTGTATATCACACTCACATACACTCATTATACACTCGCACGATAATTCCCATGTTCAAACTACCAATGTCAAGTTTTTCAATGTCGCTTACGCGTGATGGGACAAAAAAAACACGGGTTGCACTCCGGGAGTGCCGGCAGAAGTGAAAACTCTATTGCTACTGCAAAATGTCTGCAGCACTATGTATAATTGAGGTTAACGCCATCTAGCGCTATCTTGTCGCATTACTTGAAACCCCTAAGCACATCACTGTTAGTACTCGAGTTATATTCATACCAGTTTACTCACTAGATGGCATTTAAATCAATAAAGAAAAACTCAATGACATTTCGATCAGGTCACGTGTCCGTCTTACGGTCACGTGACCGTCTTACGGTCACGTAATCTGTCGCAAGTTTAACATTTTTTCCCCACCTCAAAGATGCACAGCGCCGCTAAAGAAGTTTTGACTTCAACAATCAGATACTCACGAAGCTAAGATACGACTACATTCTAATACTAAATTAAACATTAGAGTTTCATGCGAGAATTAACTCCACACACCATTACAACCGACATAAGAAGATACTGATCGGTAACTTTACAAGCATCGTATATAATTTGATATTGCATCGAAGAATGAACTCAGCACCAACGGGCCATGGTCGTTTTTACCATTCAATATTTGGGGGAAATACAATTATATACAATTATACAGTTCCGCACCCTTTTCCGATTTGAAACATTTTTCGGAAATTGTTTTGCTCATCCCTAATAACAGGTCGACCTTTAGGCGGCTTAAACTAAATGTAGAGAATGTTCATGTATGATTTGGGTTCTGACATTAGTCAGTACCTAATGTAAGGCATTTTTATAAATACATCAATAAAATCAGTGTTTTTGAAGTGAAAACTTCTTTGGCGGCGCTGTGCACTTTTTGAGGTGGGGAAAATATGTTA
This sequence comes from Cydia amplana, assembly GCF_948474715.1. NCBI lineage: Eukaryota > Metazoa > Arthropoda > Insecta > Lepidoptera > Tortricidae > Cydia > Cydia amplana. Next base: position 3,996,823 of record NC_086073.1, on the reverse strand, counting down.
AACTCGAGACAGCGTAAGACGATCACGTGACCGTAAGACGGACACGTGACCTGATCGAAAAACTGTTACATTGTAATGTCATTGAGTTTTTCTTTATTGATTTAAATGCCATCTAGTGAGTTTCGCTCTAACTGGTATTAAAATTTATTAAGGTTTTGTGTAACCCGTGCGAAGCCGGGGCGGGTCACTAGTATACATATAAGTACCTACATAACTGCATTATACTTTACTATTTACGTTCCCGTCGTAAAAGCTAGAGATGGATATTTACCTACTTTGCAATCTAGCAATCCGATTATAGGTCGATCCGGGCCGACACAAACTTCGAGAGGAGTTCGCATCAAACCGCCGAAGCGGTAAATCTTGTTAAAATCTGCTGCATCTTGCAGTTGCTTGAGACTGACAGATTAGGGCATTGCAATTGAACTGAAATAACCGGTCACATGCGGGTCGGAGGTTGATTCTAATTTAATAAATTGTTATCGTTATAGATATAAATCAAAAGTGGAATAATACACATGGTGGAAATACGGAAAAACAATTTTCACATGCCTTATGGCAGAACATATTAAGGGCCAACATTGTAAATTTATAACATCCACTGTACTGTACCATATGTTCTTGTGAATAAACGTTCATTCAATATTCGCTGTCCTCGGGTGTAGTCTTTGTAGCTCAGTTGGCAGCGCATGGGCTAGTGATCAAGTGTCGCGAGTTCGAGTCTCGCCCGAGACTCTTTATTTTTAAAACATCATAATAAATTATGAAGCTTATCTGACTAACGATAAGATCGCTTCATTTATTAACATCGTCAAGTTTCCTTTAGAATACACTCAGTTATTTAATGTACTTAAATGATGTTTTTGGATACCCAGTTGTTATAATATTAACGTCCTCTTTCCATTCCACTTATTTTCATTGATATTTCTCTTGCAGATATTTTTCCGCAAGAACAACGTATAATATAATTTTTCACAAAAAATTATAAGACAGCAAGACGTTGACAGGCTTTAAGGGTACCTACCTAAGACCGGTATCGGTTTACCGGTTCAGGAAGATGTCAAAAAAGGAAAATATCGAGTTTCTCGATGTCGTGAGGTGGTATTATGCGTGACAAGGTGACATTCAATTTATTCTTGAGACATTGGGTTGCCATAAACACTTGTGCATGCCGGCTTGGGGCTAGGTAGTACGAGGAAAAATGTAAACGGTAAAGACACTAAATACGATCCAATTAGCAACTGTGTGGCTCTGTGAGTTGCAGATTTCCCCCCCCCCCCCACCCCCAGACCCCATAAATTTGCCATAAAAAAAATAAAACAGAAAACAAATCGATAAATAAATACTTTAATTATAAATTATCGAACCTGCTCACAACATTTCACAAGAATCTGTTGAGAATTACTTAATGTAGCACCGGGACATACGAAAGCATTAATTTACGTGATCTTATTTCAGCGCAGTACTTATTCATTTACTAAGTACAAAAAGAGCCACCATTTTGTACTGTGAGCAGCCTTTTAATTCGGCAAGGGTGTGTGTGTCACAGATAGAAATAAGTATCCATCAGGTTGCCATCAAATATGTTGAAGCGTATTAAGCAATTCATATATGGTAAACAATTAATTGTCAAGAAAAATATACAAAGTACTTGTTTCGGTATTATTACAGTTACAAAAGTAATTGCATCTATTGTTAATGCAATGTAATATCTGCATCTATTCTTAACATAAAACTGCAACTCAAATTACTCAAAGCTAGTTCAAAGGGCATTCTAAGGTTAATAATTTATTACAGACAGTAGTTAACAGGTAATAAATCTACTCCCTGTCTTCGAGTCTCGGAGACGATCGAGTTTCTTATCGCCCCTAGGGAGGAGTTTCAATCGATTAGCTGCAGTTAATTATTTACGCTTAGCTATTTACAGTTAATTAATTACAATTAATATTCTTGTACTCTGTAACTTTACTTTGACTCAACTCAAGTCATTCCAAACGGCTTACTTATCTTACAACTGAGCAGTACTTAACTGATAAGTTACAAACAATGATATTATTTATATCTACACGATGAAATTTAATCGGTGATCAGGAGTTGAAAAATATTTATTACTGACCTAAATAGAATTCAATATGCGAGATCTCAGAATACAATTTACGTCACCATCCAATTAATTACAATTAATTATATCAGTAAAAACAATAAACACCTACCTAATGTAATGTCTGTTCTTTTTCTATATTCTTTTTCATTATGTGGTGCACAATAAAGAATATATTATTATTAATATCTTTATTCATTTTTCGTCTTAAGTTAGGTTTTATTACAATATGGATATAAAATTAAAATATAAAAACACTTGCAAAAATAATATAAAAATATTATACACATTATTATTTGTATCTCCTTGGATATCACGGGCCTATAATCCCGGTTTTTTGATAGGCTTGCGTGGGGACACAGATCCAACACGTAGAGTCCCCTTGGAGAGCTTTTATGTCATGTAGAACGCCTGCTGGAATCCGTTCACATTATTATTATTATTAAACACATTTTTTTAGTAATCTCATAAACTGCCAGTTTACTATCTCTAATTCTAGGTATATACGAATTTAGTATTATTTCGTCTTTCATTTTTATAGTTAAGGCGTAGATTTTCAAAGGGATGATATCACAACTTATTCTTATACTTATTAACTATACTTACTTCATTCTGTAACTGTGAAATAATATAATGGTGAAAATCACTTCATAATATTGACGTACAAACCGCTCTGAGGGCCTACCGCGAACCACGTTCGACGTGTTACCTCCCTGTCACACTTACGTACGAATTTACAAGTGCGACAGAGAGGTAACACGTCGAACGTGGTTCGCGGTAGGCGCTCAGGTTTCGACTTTCGAGTCACGCGCGAACTTATCAAGACAAATTTCGGTTGTATGTCTAACTTTTATTTATTTTGCCGACAACTCGGTGTTTTTGGTACTTAAACCGTTGATTTGTAGAATTTCACACAAATTAGTTCTTATTTTAATGTCTGGTAGACTGAAAATATACTTGGTAGTCTACTTCAGTGAGAAAATAAAGTTAAATAAGAAAATATTGCCGCTTACTACAGTAACAATGCAGTGCAGAACGTCGAAGAAGTCTCAATAGCGAGACACAGCGCTAGTCCTTGTTACCGTCTTGGATAACCCAGGTAAATAAATCCTCCTAAGACCCTGCGTACAAATTTTTGTACATATACCAAAAAATATTTTGAGTTTTAATTGAGTAACTAAGGGTTCCCAATACAAAAACAAAACAAATGCTTCTGGGTCTCAGGAGGATATCCTAGGAATAATCCTCTCTGTGATTAGCTCACAAACTTTAATCATTATAATTATGCAATTTCTTAATGAGGCTGATAAAAAACCTGATAAAATTGGAAGAACGGATCGTAAGTACCATTGACTAAATGTGAATAACTAAAGAAGAATAGTGAAAATATCCTTTATATAAATAAATAATTTAACGAGGAAAATTAGAGGTTAGAGATCACCTATTTAAAGGGGTCAAATGTTTAATTGGTGTAATAGATATTAATAATTATGTATAGCAAAAATCAAAATTAAATTCGGTGTTTCATCGCAGCAAAATAACCTACTTTTAATTTAAGCGTTTCAATGAAATTCGAGCACTTAGCAAATAACCTCTTAAATTAATAACTAGTTTCAAACAAACAGCCAGGCTCCATCTTTGTCCCAGAACAATATTGTCTCTCCTATTGTAGTTACTGGGCCCGAGATCATTACTGTTCGTAATTGTTTGTTCATCCATCATACTGCCGAGATTTGAGCTGTAATTGCAAAATTACATTGGCCCTAATTCGACTATAGTACATTATTGTCGAGGTTCGGAAGTAGCTACTTGCAGGCTGAGGATTCGTTTTAAACGGACGACCTTGGGAGTCCGTTTAATTGAATCCGAAGCCAGCAAGTAGCCTTCCAGCCGAGTCATATATAGTGCTTTTCTCAAAAATGGTGCAAGAAATAGAAATATTTTACAGAACTTACAGAAGCAACGTTCTAATTTTCACAGAAAACAATACAACCATTAAAAAAATTTGCTTGCCGCCTTTAAAAAAAAAAGAAATGTATTTTTCTGCTGAAAATACGCCAACCTATTTGAGACACCTAAATAGTCGCGGTACCAACATTAAGCCTGTAACAGACTATCGCACCGCACCGCGACCTTGGAGCGTCGCACCCATAAGTGAGAGCGGGAAAGAGATATCTGTTTCTCGCTCTCACTTATGGGTGCGACGCTCCAAGGTCGCGGTGCGGTGCGATAGTCTGTTTGTTATAGGGTTTATAATAATAAGTGCTGATCATCTGTTTGGCTGTTTAAGGGACCTATGCCTTCATTGGATATGGCCATTTAAAGTTTTAAAAAGTTTGGAACTCGTTAAATAATGGAATTTGTATGCGACATTGCAGTCCCGAAATCAAGACTGCAATGTTTTTAACTTTTTAATTTTTTGAATGACCATAAACTACGCACTTCGCGACCTATTTTTTAACTGGCAACGTCGACTTTGCCGTCCATTTTTGAGAAAAGTATATTTTCAAATTGATGTTTAATAATAATAATTCACTGATTATAATGGATTATAGCGTATGCTAAAAGGAACGTTGGAAGACCGATGCTGCGCTTAAAAGACTGTATTAAGCGAGACATGTTAATAGCATTTGAAATTGACCACCATGCCTGGGAAACCTTAGCTGAAGACCGTGATGGATGGCGCAAGCGTGTTGTGGAGGGGAGAAGACTATACGACCAAGCCTGGTTTTATTCGTTAGTTTTATACCTTAGTTGGCATGAGCTTTCTCTGCCAAAAATGTGCGAGGTCGTGCCGCTCACACGCATCGGCCTCCAGTCACAAAACCCGTTGTCTAAACAGCAATGCAGAAATCGTCTGCAATAGACGCAAAGGCATTGACGTTAATATCTAAGGACGGGCTAATGGGGCACTAAACATCGTACTAGTTCAGCGGTGCTACCCACGAATTCCAGCCAATCGTGCAGTCTAACGCGACTAGTTGCGACCAATAGCGTGCGTAATGCGAACTCGTCAACCAATCGCGCGCGTGATGCGAACTCATCAACCAATCGCGTTGTAGCGATTTCACACCGCTGTACTGGCCCCTGTCATGCCTCATTATTATTGCCCGTAAAGCCAGTCCCTAGATATTTATGTCAATGCGCAAAGGCCAGTGATGATAACGGAGGTAATAGCCCCTATGACGGAATTAGCCACATTTACCTTTGCTAAATTTTTTACTCTCCTTGCAATTGAAAAAATAACTTCCCCATTTCCTCTCCGTAAACACCGTTTTATCTAGGCCTTATTGACACAACATTTCGTATACTGTGTACTTGTTTTCTTAGCCCGCGCTGAACACGAGCCGGCTCGTTACTACTTACTATTTTGTCTTATTCGTATTTACGGAGCTCTTTCAGGTGCATTTTAGTGGCCGCAAAAAGGTGGAGTCGAAAAGGGTAAGTTACCGTGAGGTAGTAAACGAGATATTATAACGATGCTTGCACGGAATATTAAGTGGAACAGCGTCACAGACATGTATCGAGTGGACTTCGCATATACGGCCTCATAGCCTAGTCAGGTAGTGACCCGAAGGTCACGGGTTCGAATCCTCGTAAGGGCATTTATTTGTGTGTTTATCACAAATATTTGTTCCTGTGTTATGACTGTTTTCTATGTATTACTTTATATTATTTGTATCGTCGTCTAGTACCTACAACACACGCCTTACTAAGCTTATTCTGGGACTAGATGAATCTGAAAATTGTTCTATAATTTTTATTTATTCATTTAATATAAATATTTAACCATGTAAATACACGCAAGACGTTTCAAGATCGTAAGAAAGACATTTTATTTAATATAATTATGTTGATATTGAACTTGGGTTGACTTTGCTAAATTCAGTAAATATTTTATTCCGATTCAATGTAATAAAAATAACAAATCAATCTTGCAATTAAATATTATTTAATAGAATTGAGGTTAGTTAGTCATAAAAGCGATTCATTTAGCCAGTTTATCTTTCACTAGCGACTCGCCCCAGCTACGCACGGGTTATACAAAACCTTAACAAAATATACACTTAAACTCTTCAAGAATCACTCTATTGATAGGTGAAAACCGAGTGATAATCCGTAGAGTTTATCGCGAACATACATACACACAAACAGACAAACGCGACCGGGGGGCTTTGTTTTATAAGGTGCAGTGATTTTGATATAATGAATGTGTAAGAAAGGGATTATACATAAATTAACTAATTGAGGTTTGTAAACTTTTACGTACCTAAGTGTAAGTACTATTCAGTCTCGGATATATTTCTTTGAATGGCAACCCATCATAGTAAGAAAATTCCAGGAAAATAAATGCCAGTGTTATGTATCGCATCGGTCCACTGTCTCAGTTTTTAATATAAAAACTAAATTATGATTAGGTATACACCGGATACAAAAATTTATTGGCCTTCCAGCGGACATACCTCAAAAATTTGAAATAACTCTTAGAAAATTATTTTGAAAAGTAAAAGAATGTTTCCTTTAGCAATTTGAGCTATTACCTTCTAAGATTTAAGTTACGGAAGGGACCAATAAATTCTTCCTAATTATACACTGTATAAGGGAAAGAAAATATTTGCAAAAATATAATTGTAATTACAAAACAATTAGTAAAGAAAAATTAATAGCCACGGAAGCGGGACTCGTCCAGCGATTTAATCCCCTAATCTGGCGCCGTATCTTCCCAGGAATATATTTTTAATTGGGTATGGTGGGATACCAGACACTCGAAGCTCGAAGAAATGTAGCCTTGGTACGGTTCTTGCTTCGTTTACTACGAGGCCAGACAAATAACAGCTACCTCTTAGCGCAGGTATCTTTCAATGTTCCACCTGTTTCAAGGCACAATCTCCGTCCTCGTAAACTACCCTTACTCAACATCCCAAACACCAGTAAGTCGAACTCGCACTCACCTCTCTATACCGAGCTCTAAAGCTTATTAACGCCATATTGACCCAAGACGATACATTGGACTTATTCTCGACTCCTGAACCGAGATTCTTAGCCACAGCCGGGCGCTACCTCGAGGCTATAGTCGCCCCGAGCACCATTAGTACTGATTAGATAATAATATTATTTAAGTTTTTGACTTACTGTTTTTTATGTTAATAATTTATTATAGTTATGTATAACATGCTTAACATGCTTGCATGCAGTTTAATGCTTATGTTCTTATGTGTCATGTTTGGTGTATACTGTAAGTGACATTATAATAGAAATAAAATAAAATAAAATAAAAAAATTTACATTGCTCGAGCATTGGATACCGGTTAGCCTGTAAGATTTTCCGGTAAGTGAAAGAATGTTAAAGACAAATTATGGTATACCTACTTATTATCAGATACTTAGGTTTGTATAACGTTAACAACATTTATTTGTACCTAGCTGTGGCAGCCGTCACGCACTCTTACGAACCTTTAATTGTGTAATATTTTCCCCTATTTTTATAAATAATCATCTTATTGTGAAAACGTCAGTAATTATTTTTAATGAATATTATTAAACTACTTTATTTTAGTGCAAGATGAAGAAAATTCACCCTTACCAGGTACATATTCACAGTATCTCTATAACCTATGTGTCAAGTCACTTCCTGTCACTTCCTATCTCTCCCTGCGCTGCTTTTCTCACATCGTCGATAAATTATGTGTCAATCATGCGTGCCTCTCTTAATCATGTGTCACCTGAAGGGTCGCGACCGGCAGCCGAACCGTTAAGTGTCGAGCCGTGAATTCGAGTAGTTATTGCCAATGAATTAGTTACTTGGAACGTATACCTACACGATGACCGTCTGGTTATAAAACTTTTCGTGGCAAAAACTACTGCTAGTATTTACAGTTACAGATTACCTAATAAATAGAAGAGCGTATAATGTGCTAACTTTCAAGTTCCATGAACTTTCAAGAATAATAAACAAAAACAAATCGATACATACGTAATATATTCTCCTTATCACATAATATAGAACAAAGTGCCAAAATCATAAAAAAACTACCATTAACCAAAAAAATTACGGGCGCGCACTGTATATCGTGGTAGTTAAAAATTATCTATACCTACTTAACGTCAAGGTACTTGTAACATCGTTAACAGAAATGTCGATATTTTCATTTTAAATCACACGTTTTTGCTAGGAACAGTATCCTTACCGAGAGTTTGAAACTGACATAATAGCAAATGCGTAAAAGTAACTCACAAGGCACCTCCACCATACTGAAATTGGTGCAAACGAGATGCAACGCGTTTGAGTTGACGCAGTGGCTACCGTTTAAAGCCGCGTAAAACTCATGGTGAGTTGGGATTTTCTACTCCTGTCTTTCTACTATTTTATACCTATAAATCAACAAAAAGTCTAAGGCATTATTGCATATAACAGTTTTGAATGATTGACGGTTAGTTTCACTAACCGAACAAGATGCATGTAACTGCGTCGAAATATCGGGAGCTCGAAAACAATACAACGGTAATAACGGTTCATATCCCGGTCGTTATATTTATATTGCACTAGCTGTTGCCCGCGACTTCGTACGCGTGGATTTGTATATTGATGGTTATATATTCTACATTAGCTTAGAACATTATGCAGCAAGAGATTGCGATAGGACGGTTAATCATTTCTTAATTATTAATATTATACAACGCATGAGACTTTTCTTTCACAACCTACGAAGTTTCAAGCCCCTAACTGAATAAAATTGTCCTTGATGTAATCCCTCTAAACCCCCTTAGAAGATTTTCATGTCCTCTTTTTAATAAAACCTACTACCTAACTACCTATTTACGAACTTTCAAGTTCCTAGCTTTAAATAAAATTTGCACCCTAAGACGAACTTTCATCCCCTTTTTAACCCCCTTAGGGGTTGAATTTCCAAAAACGTTGCAATTACTTTTTTTGTAATCGGCTATTATGCCTTTCTAAAAAGTTTCAAAGCATTTGTAATGGATTCAAACTTTCAACCCCTGTTTAACCCTGTTAGGGGATGAATTTTACAAAACGCTGAAATTACTTTTCCTGTATTTTAATAATATCCCGAAATACAAAGATTCAAGTCCCGCGTTCGAAAAAATGTTTGATATCCATACAAACTTTCAACCCTTTTTTGACCACTTTAGGGGATGAATATTCAAAAACGCTGAAATTAGTTTTCTTGTATTTTCATAACATATATTTTTACGAAGTTTCAAGTTCCTCGCTTAAAATAAAATTTGAGCTCCATACAAATTTTCAACCCCTTTTTAACCCTGTTAGGGGATGAATTTTACAAAACGCTGAAATAACTTTTCCTGTCTTCTAATAATATCCCCAAATACAAAGATTCAAGTCCCGCACTCTCAAAAATATTTGATATCCGTACAAATTTTCAATCCCATGTTTTACCACCTTGGGGGATGAATTTTTAAAAACGCTGGAATTAGTTTTCTTGTATCTTAATTTAATACCTTTTTGCAAAGTTTCAAGTTCCTAGCTTAAAATAAAATTTGCACCCTAAGACGAACTTTCATCCCCTTTTTAACCCCCTTAGGGGTTGAATTTCCAAAAACGTTGCAATTACTTTTTTTTGTAATCGGCTATTATGCCTTTCTAAGAAGTTTCAAAGGATTTGTAATGGATTCAAACTTTCAACCCCTGTTTAACCCTGTTAGGGGATGAATTTTACAAAACGCTGAAATTACTTTTCCTGTATTTTAATAATATCCCCAAATACAAAGATTCAAGTCCCGCACTCCCAAAAATATTTGATCTGAGTACAAATTTTCAACCCCTTTTTTACCACCTTGGGGGATGAATTTTTAAAAACGCTGAAATTAGTTTTCTTGTTTTTTAATTTAATACCTTTTTACGAAGTATCAAGGTCCTAGCTTTAAATAAAATTTGCACCCCAGGACAAAGTTTCATCCCCTTTTTTACCCCCTTAGGGGTTGAATTACCTAAAACGTCGCAATTACTTTTTTTTGTCATCGGCTATTATGCCTTTCTAAGAAGTTTCAAAGCATTTGTAATGGATTCAAACTTTCAACCCCTTTTTAACCCTGTTAGGGGATGAATTTTACAAAACGCTGAAATTACTTTTCCTGTATTTTAATAATATCCCCAAATACAAAGATTCAAGTCCCGCACTCTCAAAAATATTTGATCTCCGTACAAATTTTCAACCCCTTTTTTACCACCTTGGGGGATGAATTTTTAAAAACGCTGAAATTAGTTTTCTTGTTTTTTAATTTAATACCTTTTTACGAAGTATCAAGGTCCTAGCTTTAAATAAAATTTGCACCCCAGGACAAAGTTTCATCCCCTTTTTTACCCCCTTAGGGGTTGAATTACCTAAAACGTCGCAATTACTTTTTTTTGTCATCGGCTATTATGCCTTTCTAAGAAGTTTCAAAGCATTTGTAATGGATTCAAACTTTCAACCCCTTTTTAACCCTGTTAGGGGATGAATTTTCAAAAACGCTGAAATTACTTTTCCCATCTTGTAATAATATCCCCATGTACAAAGTTTCAAGTCCAACACTCACAAAAATATTTGATCTCCATACAAACTTTCAACCCCTTTTTCACCACCTTGGGGGATGAATTTTCGAAAACGCAGAAATTAGTTTTCTTGTTTTTTAATATAATACATTTTTACAAAGTTTCAAATTCCTAGCTTAAAATAAAACTTGCACCCCATACAACCTTTCATCCCCTTTTTAACCCCCTTAGGGGTTGAATTTTTCAAAATCGCTTCTTATCTCTTGTACACTTTATAAATTCAACCTAGTGTGCAAATTTCAACTTTCTAGCTTTTGTAGTTTCGGCTCTGCGTTGATGAATCAGTCAGTCAGTCAGTCAGTCAGTCAGTCAGTCAGGACACTTGCATTTATATATATAGATATATTTAGCAAGAATAAAAATATTTAATACCATCGTGTTTTATTGCATTCATGTTACGTCAGGGGTTGGGGAGCGTTTTATCACTGCACCGCTATTAATGCCAATTACATGAATGGAAATGGAATGCCCATTTTCATTTAGTTGGCATAAATAGTGGCACAATATGATTGGCATAGTTCAATGACGCTTAAACGAGTTAAGTCGGCGCTTATATGTGCCACTAATTGACTTAGTGGTGTCATAAAAAAAATGATTATAACATTGTTATATGCTAAATTGATTGATAAATTGAATCGCGTCTGGCGGAAGGCTGATTGATAAATGATAGGTACATAGTTTGAAAGAGTCTGGCTGACAGCTGAGAAAAGTTAAACCAGGTAAATATATGTAGCTCCAGTCAAATATTATTCACCTTTCGGTATACCAGAAGAATAATTAAAAGGAAAAACTTATTTGCGCGGATCAGAATTTGAACCTGCGATCTCCTGATTGAAAGTCAGACGTCAGATCCACTCGGCCACCATGGCTTCAAAATCAGAAGAATCATTAAAATATTATGTAAGATAGCTGTTACATTTCCTGATTTCGTTACATTTCATGGTCGATTTATTCAAACTTTACAATTTTATGAAAGTTCGTCATTCGCCACCAGGTGAGATGCTTACCTTTCTCCAATTAAAAAAAGTCTGTAACTCGTCTGTAAGTCTGTGTTATAAATAGTAAGGAACTTTTAATGAGCCAGGATTTGAAGCAACGATCTCCAATAATGCTATGCCACAATCGCTCATAACTTAGCTTTATTGAATTCATGAATGCCGTATGACGTCAGAGGCTGCGGAACGTTACCACTGCACCATTTCATTTTCATATAATTGGCATAACGGGCAAATGGCTGGACAACACGACTGGCATACTTAAGCCGGCTTTATAACAAGTAATGACGGATATAATAAGTTTTAATGGAAATGGGGCTCATTGCTAAGTTGTGGAACAAAAAAATAAAGGAAAGATCATAACGTTCTTATTCAGAGTTTGAAATTGATGTCGTATATTTTATTACAATACTTTATTCCATTAAGACCTTAAAATCATCATCTTCCTCGCGTTATCCCGGCATTATTCCACGGCTCATGGAAGGTAACTAATCCCATTGGCGAAGGCACTATTAGCTTATTAGCTCAGGTATTAAGACCTTAATATAATGTAAACACACAATACAATGTCGAATGATAGCTGAGCCAATGATATAATTCTACAGATACTTACAAAAAGTTGTAGGTACCACGTTGGCAAAATGACTGACAGACCAATTAGAGACATTTATACCTCTAGAAATAAGTTTACATTTTAATTTTTTCCATATCTGTTTTTTTTTTTAATATTATTATTATAGTTTTTTTATGTCCTTAATTCGACATTAAGATACCTTATACATTTCTAAGTAATTGTAAATGGTTAGTTTTATTTGGTACTTGCAGTTAGCTGTATTTATAATAAAATTGTTGATGTATTTTTTAGGGTTCCGTACCCAAAGGGTAAAAACGGGACCCTATTACTAAGACTCCGCTGTCCGTCCGTCCGTCCGTCTGTCACCAGGCTGTATCTCACGAACCGTGGTAGCTAGACAGTTGAAATTTTCACAGATGATGTATTTCTGTTGCCGCTATAACAACAAATACTAAAAACAGAATAAAATAAAGAATTAAGTGGGGCTCCCATACAACAAACGTGATTTTTGACCGAAGTTAAGCAACGTCGGGGTACTTGGATGGGTGACCGTGTTTTTGCTTGTTTTGCTCTATTTTTTGTTGATGGTGCGGAACCCTCCGTGCGCGAGTCCGACTCGTACTTGGCCGATTTTTTTGCTTGTATGTAAATTCAATGTTGACGTGTAAAAGTGCCCTTTGTGGCCTATTTGCTGAATAAATGTTGAAGTTGAAGTTGAGCGTACACTGACTACTATACATGTACGGACAAGTACGAGCAAAATACACTATAACTAAAATAACATGATTCGAATATCATTCTGATGTCAGTGTACGTTCGAATTGGCTTGCATGTCACGTGGTTCAGTTTGTTTAGGTACATTATTTTAATGTGCTAATGAAATAGACCGGGGTCACCAAATGGCGGACCGCGGGCCGGATCCGGACCGCCGACCGACGATGGTCATATTATTTTAAAAACCGGGCCCCTGAAGAAACTAATTGGTATCCCCTGAAATAGACTATGATTACTCGCAAGCTTGAAAAATCGCAGTGTAATTTAATATCCAAAGAAGCGCAAAATGCATCCATCACTTACCAGCAGACAGTGTACTCAATAATATGAGACAATCTCGGGCTCGAAGTGATTAAACGGAAATCGAGAAATATCCGTTGTTTTATTTATAGCTTTCTCGAAACGCCAACGAAAACTTATCATTTCTTCACGACACACTACTGTAGCTAAAAGTCTAAAGTCGCACGTTAACTTGTGCTAGATGTGACCTTTTGGTTTTGGAATAAGAGTGGAGGAGCGTCAAGATTTTCCTAAGCAAGCCAGAATGATCTAGACTACGGACAACAGACTCCGCTATAAAAACCGATCAAGTGCGAGTCGGACTCGCGTTCCAAGGGTTCCGCACATTAAGTCCGACTCACGCTTGACTGCACATTCTATAGGTTTTCCTGTCATCTATAGGTAAAGAACTATTTTGTGTATTTTTTTTTTCAAAATATTATCGCTGAAACTACTGGGAGTTTCGGAGATAAAGGGGGGAATGGTCGGACAGACAGACACAGACGCACGAGTGATCCTATAAAGGGTCCGATTTTTCCTTTTGAGGTACAGAACCCTAGAAAGTACCATTCGGATTCGGGCTGCACCAGCATTACTGCTGCTGTCATGACGTTGCTGCCGACTGCATTGCTGCCGCAAATGTCAAAAAACCGGACATCATCATCCCTTACCTGGAACTTTTTTTTAATGATAGAGGAGGCAAACGAGCAGACGAATTGCCTGATGGTAAGCAATACGTCACACACCTTTTTTTTGACGAATTGGGAATGCGTTTATGCACGGTGTGTGGGACTCGTCGCCCCATTTCCCTCTCCTGGCGAGAGAGGGGGAGAATCCGGCCCTAACCACTAAACCCACTCCGGCGTTTCATCCTCTTTGCCGTTCGTGAGGGCGTACTGGGATCGATGACATTCCACCACGGCGCCCTCCGGACCGTCACACACCTGCAACACCAGAGAGGTTGCAAGAGCGTTGCCGGCCTTTAAGATGGGAGTTCTCTCTTTTCTTAAAGGTGGTTTATCGGTCCGGAAATACCTCGCCTTGTCTTATTTGCTTCGTCTAATGAGTAGGTGATCTGTGAAAGATGGTTGACTTCACAAATGTGTCAGCAGCAGACGCGAGGCAAGAATGTCTTTTGTTTTTTAAGAGGCGAATAAACATTACTCAGTTTCAGGTTTTGAAATGATAGTTTTTAGTTGTATATTTGAATATTTGGTCGATCGAATAAGATTTGCACTGTACTTATACCTGTAACACGAGCAAATAATTCAAACGTATATTGTATTCCTCAAACAATATAACTTATGATTAATAACTTTTAAAAAATATAAAGTCTTTAGATTTTCTCTTTTTCATATTAATCACAATTTGGCATAATTAGTAATCAAATATTATTAACAAAAATATATATTTTTTTCAATATATTTACGCTGTCATCAGTGTGTTTGACGTTGCTTGTCACGCTTTAAACATAACAAAATTCGCAATACATTGCGTCCTATAAACTTTAAAGTGTAATAAAAATCACAACACAAGTTATTTTAAAAGTCGCTGAACAAAAATGTTGGTCAGTTGATGAGTACAGACTACCTACAGTTTAATTTATTGCTCCTGTTACAAGCACCACTCGGTATGTGTTAGAGACAGAGAGAGAGAAATAAATTTCATTTAAAACCAAATAAATTACATTTTACATATAAGGTCAATCATAAAAAGGCACGTAAGCTTCGTAAGTGTGGTTTTACACGTATCCGCTCTATATACGTACGAAAAACAGAATATACGTTTTTTCCCTGTTTTTGTGAATATACAAGGAAAACGAATTTTTCCAAGAATCGAATGTAGCTCGAGCGTTGTTTTTTAACAGATAGTATCGATTTGGAGAACTCAATTATACGGTACTATAAGTATTGTTTATTATTCCTACAAATATTGGTAATTTTATACATAATGTATACTTGGTACTCGTATGATTAAGTACATGACTTAATTATCCTCCAAAACACATATACTTACTAAAAATCAATGAAATTTTTAGTATTAGACCCAAGACTTTGGTTTAAATAGGTATTATTCTCGGGAAAATTTGATTTTCTAAGTTATTATTGACTTATTAACTAAACGGCCTCCTAGCTTAGTCGGTAGTGACCATGTATTAGCAGGAGTTCCCGGGTTCAAATCCTGGTTAGTGCATTTATTATCACACCTCCTATTCAGAAAAGAGCTTTATCTTCCCTACTAGGAGGTATCAAAGTGGCACTTTTCTGTTCAAGCACACTATTTTTACATTTTTTTGCACATTATTTTTTTAGCTTAAATAATCTGTTAAGCATCAGATTGTGTCAACACTAAGATTTTTTTTTATTTTCCTCATAGTTGATGTGAAAAGCAGTATGTGTCACACTGTATCAAAATTATTTCGTCTTGGGCGTTAACACTTGAATCCCTCCTATTTTGTGTTTATCACGAATATTTATTTTTTCCTGAATTATGTTATGGATGTTTCCTAAGTGTGTATTATACCTCTATATATCTAATATATCGTCGTCTAGTGGAACTAAATCAGTGTGTGTAAGATTGTCCTAATATACTTAATAGGAACCTATTTATTTATTTAGGTACCTATCACACTGGAACATCCCAAACGCCTGTGGTGTTCTAAAAGCAATTTCGATTTTACTGGCATTCGTCGGTCTATCAGCTATTTCAATTTTACAGGACAATTCGAGTTTTAGTTATTCGATCTGTTTCCAATATGATACTATTTCTTAGTGACAAAAGTGACATTTCTTCAACCAAAAACGTCAATTTTGACACTGACAGATCAGTATCGTATTGGAAACAGATCGAATGACTAAAACTCGAATTGGCCCGTTAAGCTAAAGAATCACTTGTATATTCTAAGCCAATTTTGAAGTCAATGCTAAGCTGGTATAAATGTGTCGTATTACATCCCTCTTATACCTGTATGAGTGAATGATATCGGTAACTCAATAAAAACTGTGATCAATTTTAAGTTTTGAGTCAATAATATTTTTGGCAACAAATAGACTATTTTAATAACCTTAGTCTACTATCGTTTGAAAAATAGGCCCCAGTTCGTGTCAAACAATAATATGTGTGTATAATATTTTTCAAGCTGGAAGGGTACGATGATAGGTGTCAATTAAATGAAATTTTGCAACATTTGGCATTTTTAGGTTATAAATTGTATGAAGATGACATCCATCATCGTACCATTTCAGTTTGAGAAATATTATAATTAAACTTTATGGTTCTTAATAATACAACTTTTTCTTTGAAACTTTTAACACCTTCAAATATAATGTCTAATAGTATGTACAGCGAATTTGAAACATAATTTTCAATATATAATATAAGAGTGATGTAGCAAACGAAGATGTATTTGCCGCGCTGAGTGTACAAGACAGCTAAAAGTTAATGGCTCCAAAAACATTTTTAACACTTTTTGCAGGAGCCGTCTCCTAATGAGTTCTTTGAACAAGGCTCCCTCACAGAAGGAAAACTTTCTTATTTATACACAAAACCTTTTTTTTCCTCATTATTTCTTATAATTGGTTTGTATGTTCTAAAAAAACAAAATACCCTAAGGCTAAGATGGTCGGCTCTTTATCATTTGTCACCATGCCTGTCACGTTCTAACAAATAAATAAGTGTGAAAGTGACGCATGGCATGACAGGTGACAAAAATGCGACCGTGATACCGCTGCAGGTTTTCTTAAATCACTTACCTGGAACTGTTACTTGACGTCTCATTTTGAGGGTCGGCTGCAGAAGACTCAGGATCTGAAGATCATCAGCAAACCACCGGGACCTGAGGCACACACTTAACTCACTAAAACTTACACCAAACAAATATTAAAACCTGCAAAAACAAACTTTGTTAAAATTTAAAACAGACAAAGTGTGGGTAGATTTAAAGAGCAATATTTAAAAATATTAAACTTATAACACTTTTTTTATACGTCGGTTTTGAAAGCCGTGCGTAACTTTGCACGTTCACGGTCGCGAATCTGAAGTTGAGCGGACCGTATCGCTAGCGGCCTTACTTGCTTCTGGGCGGGCGGAGGTTAGGGCGGCTGCGGCGCTGGGCGGCGGCGCGAAGCGGCCGCCCTAGGCGCGCCCGATACCAGGACCACATACCTCGCCAGGAGCTACGCCGACACGTGCGTCGCGACGCTCTGCGCATGCCCGAGAAAATCCCAAGAAAACCCACAGGTGCGAGCGGGAGCGAGCACGGGTTAAAAATAGGGGTGCGAGTGCAACGGAGCGAGCTATATCGGGAGCGTCAAGCAGTCTGAAAAGTTGGCGGGGTTCAGGGCTGTTATTCTTGTTGCCTATAAAACACTCATCTCAGACAAAACCAAACTTAGTATCATCTGTTTTAATCTGTATGGGGTATATCACGCTTATATTGGTTGGGTTTAGGTGATTGCTCGCTTACGCTTTGGCAATTAAGGATTTTGATTTCCAGCTTATTTCGTTAGCGACCAGAATAATGTAGTTAGTTTGTTAATTTGTCCAACTTCGGCGGTAACGTATGATCTTCATTCGGCCTGTTACGCCGAGGGCACTTTGACGATGTTTCTATTTCACCTTAAGTAGATACACACTCGTAATTAACATTAATATGGTTTCAAAGAGAAACGCCGGCTGTAAAGTAAAAATTTTAATTAACGTGTAAATGTAGAATTCGTACAGTCGCCTTCGTATATATGGGAGTGTCCTTTCCAAGGTGCTCAAAAATATCTAATCAACATAAAGTATTCAGGCGATTGAATACCATGGCGGTACATAATTTTCACATTTACATTTGTTATTCGAGTTTTTATTTTATCACTTTGTCGGCATGTTTATTTATATACCTATCCTTGCAAAATTTTAGCTTTTTAGCACTGCCTATCTCGGAGCAAAGCCGCAGAAAGACAGACAGACAAGCAGACATATCGAAACTATAAGAGTTCTTAGTTGACTACGGAACCCTAAAAAGCGGACCTTTCTAGGCATATGCAAACCAGCAGGCCTATTCAGATAGTTATTTCTAGTTATTATTGAAGAAATGTCAGTGTTGACAGCTGACAGATCATATCTATATGTAGCCGTTTCTTAACAAGATTATGTACAAAGTTCGTATCGCCATCTATATTTGTTTCAAGAAATTAGCATTCCAAGAGAAGCAGTACAGTGATCCCCACTAGGCTCAACCTGTAACGTGCACTTCTTGCACCATCCCACTAACCCGGGGTTAACCGGTTAAAGCGGAAAGTCTACTGAAATCGTTACCTGCTACATTGCCCACGGGAAAGACGCACGTTTTCCGGGTCGTTTTTGACCCATTTAAGTATATATTTATTTAAATTTTTTCTGCGTATAAGCCCAAAATTCGATGCAATTTATTCTGATGCCGAAGAAATGTTGCTTTTTAGGGTTCCGTACCCAAAGGGTAAAAACGGGACCCTATTACGAAGACTCCGCTGTCCGTCCGTCCGTCCGTTTGTCACCAGGCTGTATCTCACGAACCGTGATAGCTAGACAGTTGAAATTTTCACAGATGATGTGTTTCTGTTGCCGCTATAACAACAAATACTAAAAACAGAATAAAATAAAGATTTAAGTGGGGCTCCCATACAACAAACGTGATTTTTGACCGAAGTTAAGCAACGTCGGGCGGGGTCAGTACTTGGATGGGTGACCGTTTTTTTGCTTATTTTGCTCTATTTTTGTTGATGGTGCGGAACCCTCCGTACGCGAGTCCGACTCGCACTTGGCCGGTTTTTATTATTCATAGAGTTTACTTCCTTCATGGATTCAATTTAGCCTCGTCCCGGGATAATCACTTTCGCTAGGAGCGAGGATCTAAATTAGAATTAAAGTAATCATTTGAAAATGTTTATGATGGTCATTTTTTTGCAAAAATCATTTTTTTAAATAGCCGCTGATACATTTGGCTAATAAAGTTATTTATTACACAAATATGACCGACTGAAGATTTAACCACTGCGGCAAATGCATTGTATTATGTAGATGATGCCATTTAGTAGTTTAAAAAAACCGTACAAGTGCGAGTCGGACTCACCCACCAATGGTCCGTATAAATATAACTTAGGTATTATTTTTCTTATTTAAACAATAAATTTACTAATTTATATAATAAAATAAAATTACTAATAGATTTAATAATTTATTGTTTTATGCGGCTTAAACAACCGTATCGCTTTTTTAAGTTAACTTAGAATTTTGATTTTTTTCACAGCTGTACTGAAAAGTTTTAATTTCAACTCGATATCTCTATGCGTTCCCGAGATTAAGGGTCTTGTCAGACAGGCAGAATGACGTCTGTTTTTTCCTTTTGAGATACGGAACCCTAAAAAAGAAAGAAAGAAAAAATAGGGTTAAATTCTGTAAAATTACTAGTTACTTATTTCTTTAACTTATATTTTTTCTCTAAAGGTATATAAAAGATTTGCTAATAAAGTGACATTTAACAACATTTCTACTTCAGCACGCATAAAAGCCGTAACAGTATATTTAGAAAACTTATTAAAGCGTTTACCGTAATTTCTAGCAATAATAAATTACGCCTGCTATGCGTGGTGGGACTGGTGGGGCAGAGTACGGAGTAATATTGTACAAAAACTTTTTCTATTATTTAGTTATAAGTATATTATCCTTGCAAGGGGACCATTTAACAAAGGGTGGCAACAACGACAATTTAGCCTATTTTCGTGAAACAGGTTAACCGGTTTTCATAATTATCATCATCTCGAACGAAAGATATCCACTGTTTTTTACAATATTATAGTAGGAAAACGAACAGACGGATCGTCTGATGGTAAGCAATTACCGTCGCTAATGGACATCTCTAACAATGTGAGTTTTCCTTTTTTCCCGATGGTCCGGAAATACCTCGGGCTACAGATCGTTCCATAGTTTATTTGTGTGAGTAAGGAAGTTTCTGGGGAAACGCACTGTTGAGGATTGCACATCTGAGCGGTGAAGATGGAAATGTTCTCGCGTAGAGTGATGGCGTAAAGATGCTGCAGGAATTAATCCGAACAATTCCTTGGAGCTGTCTCCTTTATGCTGTACAAAAACATTTTTGCCGTTTTATTTGTACCGTTCTGTCGCCATGCATCCATGAGCCATGATTTATGTATCCATGCCAAATTGCAGCTTTCTAGCACTAGTTAACGATTACGGAGTAAAGCCTCGGACGGACAGACAGACGGGCATGGCGAAACTGTAAGGGTTCCTAGTTGACTACGGAACCCTAAAAACTATAAAGCCTCAACAAACTCGACATCATGTAAGTACTATAAAAGAATTACCTGAAACTTTATCTATTACGCCTCAAACCACCGGAGTGTGATAGATAATAAAATAACAGGTGGGTACACGCACACTGCCGAATTTCGACGGTTTCCATGGCAACCACGCACTTGCACCACCGATTTCTACTCCCCTGGTACTCCTAACCTTATTACTGAATTTCAAGGAAACTTGACGATTCGTTGTCAGGTTACGGACACTAGATTGTTCTTTATTAATTTGTGCTAAATTAGCCCGTGCTTTAATTTACTTTTTAATGTTTTAAGGTTTTAAATTAAAATTAAAATAAAGCATGAATTTTTTTTCATGATTAATCGTTTCAGTAATGAATGGAACCATGTGTCATTGATTATTATTGCCATTAATGACATTGCTAATGGAATTTGCACGAAGCTGAATTCAATTTCATTTAGGTACTTGTTCATGAATATTTTATTATAAATGTTTGAATGAAACAAAAAAGTATATAGGTATTAATTTCAGAATATGAAACTATCCTGTAATTATAATAAATCATTTATTTAATTAATTAAATTAGTCGTAGGTCGTAGGACTTAATTTTAATTTGCAACATCAATAAAATCATGTAAAAATTAAAAAAAAATGTAATTCCTTCAAGCTATCTTCAAGCAGGCACGTCAGACTGACACGTCAACGTCACGCAACATTGACGGGCACCCGTCCACGTCACGGCAGTCACTTCCCGCCCCCGAAACACCAGGGCGACAGAACCAACCAGGAGTTCTCGCGTAGAAAGTCAGGTGCGAAAATAGAATGTTCCCGTGATGTACGAGAATAGCGCCGGGACGCCCGGCGCATGTGCGGAGTACGATTTGATTTCAGCGCCATCTGTGTCGGCGAGGGCGAACTATGGGGGAAAGAGCTTTTCTTGTAATCGCGTTTTATAAGCGTGCAATTGGTTAGGTTAGGTAAGATTAATGTATGTTAGGATATCATAGATGGAGACATTTACGATAGGTAGGTTAGATTTCATTTCAATTATTTTCTTATACAATTTATATAATTTATATAATTATAAGATGTAATTATTTTTGAAAAGATGTGTCCCGCCGAGTTTGTTGCCGGTCCCATATTGGGATACCCTCCTCCAATTGAGGGGGGATTTAAATCTTCTCGGGGCAGAGGTGTAGGGTTGGAGCCGGTCTACCTAGCTTTATTTGACGTTCATAAGCGCATTGTAATTATGCCTACTTGTATAAACTATCTTTTATCTTTATCTTATCTTATCTTATCTTTTATCTGATAACTCCGGACCGCGTCTTTTTTTGAAATCGGATTTTGTCCCCTATGTATTTCCAAAAGAAATAATAAGTCAATAAAATAATGTAAAAGATTGTAACTTTAATTTTTAAATCTGAGAAAGATGGCACTCTAGATTAATTTGTAGGTTCTTGTTTGTAAATTTAAAATTGCTGACTAGGTACTGGGTAACAGAAGATTATCGTACCCACGACCGCGACCATGCCCGCTCGGCGCCTATTGTTTTGCGATTGATGTGTGACTGATTTTACGATTTATGTTAAAAATAATTGCACTAATTATCTATTAAATAATATTGGCCCACACTGCCTAAAAGATACATTGTAATTGAAATTACTCCTTTTCTAAACCAGTAGATACACTATTTTTAACCCCCAACGGAAAAAGGGCAAGTTTTTCCATCCATTTGTGTGCTGGGTTTTTTTTTATATCTAATGTTAAACTATCTAGCTTTCCAGGTAAATTTGTGAATTCATTTCTCACTTAAAATATTCATTCACTCAATTTTTTGCGATACTTTTAAGCTTATTGTACAGACAGATTAGTTTCTATTTTCGCCAGATGAAAAACTATTTATACGGTGAACCGGAAAAACTGAACTCTACAAGGTCGGTCTATAAAAATCATTGAGCCTAGAATAGCTAGGTATTATAAAACAAGCGCCTTTTTTCGAATTAGATAGAAAACAATTTTATTATGGCCTGCCAAAGTAGTTAGCCGCCAGTTATTGTTATTTCATATTACATAATTTAGTTAGTTATAGGGTAGGGTGCGTTAGTTTCCGTCCAGCTCTAGTTTTCGTTCATTTGAAGAAATTTTAATATAAATCTACATTGCTGCACAAATTTGTACTTACGTATTGCAATCCTTAATGTCAAAACAATATAGAAAAAAAAAATCATATATATTATTTGCGAATCTGTCAAGTGGACGAAAAGTAGAGCATGGACGGAATCTAGCGAAATGACCCTATGTAAGTAATCGCAAGTTATATATATGTAAGTACGTTGGAAAGATTCCGAAATAGCTTCCATTTTTTATTATAAATCTTGCCATAGAAATACGACGTTCAAATAATAGTCAGATATTTGAGTTAATTTTGGACCACAATTTGCTCTTAGACTATACTTGGGTGGTTTAACGTTACCATGTTGACTGTACATTGTAGTCTGTTGATTATCGGATATATCGGATCGGATCAGATATATCGGAGCGGCCAAGGTGTTCACAGTAGCTAAACACGCACTCTAACGCCCTGACAATAGGGACGTGTTCAGGTATTTGTGAGCGCCTTAGCCGCTCCGATATATCTGGTGGCGACTGTACGTGGATGACAGACAACGAGAGCACGTATTTATTATACATAGTAACGTACGCGACGAAATGCCCTTTCTCTCGCGGAAGCTGGCAAGGTCGAGTCGCGGAGCGTTACACCTGCTGCGTGTATTTACGAACGTATTACCCGGTACAAGAATTAGAGCTTTTTATCTTTAACATAATTTTTTTTTTTACTTCTTACTTCTTTTTTACTCCTTTTTTTAAATAAAAAAGCGGCTAAGTGCGAGTCGGACTCGCCCATGAAGGGTTCCGTATTTAGGCGATTTATGACGTATAAAAAAAAACTACTTACTAGATCTCGTTCAAACCAATTTTCGGTGGAAGTTTACATGGTAATGTACATCATATATTTTTTTTAGTTTTATCATTCTCTTATTTTAGAAGTTACAGGGGGGGGGACACACATTTTACCACTTTGGAAGTGTCTCTCGCGCAAACTATTCAGTTTAGAAAAAAATGATATTAGAAACCTCAATATCATTTTTGAAGACCTATCCATAGATACCCCACACGTATGGGTTTGATGAAAAAAAAAATTTTGAGTTTCAGTTCGAAGTATGGGGAACCCCAAAAATTTATTGTTTTTTTTCTATTTTTGTGTGAAAATCTTAATGCGGTTCACAGAATACATCTACTTACCAAGTTTCAACAGTATAGTTCTAACTAACAACTAACAACCCTAAATATATCTAAAATAAAACAAGGAATATAAAAACTACTGAAAGAGGCCTCCCCGCGCTACCCCTGGCGCAAAGGTGCCCATCACACTCGCTGCGTTACCGCGTTGAATTGCGCTCTTAAATTTAATAACATCTGACTTCTTAGTGATTATTCCAATCCTTAAATGGTATTGAAAAATTTGCATGGTAGTAAAATTACCGATAATAAACAATTTTGCAATCGTGCTAGACCGATGATGTTTTTTGACGATATCTAACAGTTTTGCTTTTTTTATTAAATTTTTAAACAGCCAAATTAAATAGGTAGCTCACAAACAGAAGTCTAGAGTCAAGCCAAGTGCTACGCAAGTATAAAGCTTATAGTGATTTCGAAAACAGTTAGAATGCATAAATTTTATGCATTCTAACTGTTTTCGAAATTGCTTTGAGATTTATTAAGTATTGGAAGACTGAACAATGAAAAAAAATGCATTTTTTACTAATATTTTCCTAAAAACTGTAATTAATTATCCTTATCAATGCATAGGTACGATCGATGGTACGATGCACACCCTCATGCACTCAGCTACTAAAAAACGATGAAAATATTTCATTTCCTTGTGTGTCTTAACATATTTCTTATTGGCCTAAGTCAGTCAGTCAGACGTGCCTTCTTAACTACCTAAGCTCAACCTCATTAAAATAATATAATTATGATCATGCTTTGTCACAATAATTATGTATTTTTTATTACTCGAAAATAATTCAAATTGTAATTGTACATAATATTGCTTTATTATTGTACAACCTGGTGTCACAGGGCGGACACGCCATACATCAAAAATGATTTGCGTTTATATGTGTGCGCGGCACGTCTGTACACGCGTCATTGAGTTTCTGACGGAATCCTGACATGCTCTCAGTAGAGCGACTTGCGCACACATTCATGTCGTGGCCTGTCGCCGCCGGCGAGGTAATCCGAATCGGGGCGGGGCGGTACGTGTCCGTTCTGTATGATAATACTATTACTTATTCTGTGCTGGTGTATTCTACTATTCTTGCACCGCACAGCACCACATTAGCGGATAAATTACGTAGGTAGCAATGAAACCGGTAGGTAATTCAATAAAATTTGTTCTTAATGTATTCTTAAATTCAACTGTCAATTCGATGTAGATTCGTCATTTAATATTCATACATATTTTATCTTATGTGTAGTATATCCCTCTTCAATGTAATGTATCGCTTATTACATGTTATTTTACATATTTCCGTTATTTTACACCCTCCTCTTTGTGTAATCACTACATAGGTAGTATAAACAAACACAAACAAAGTCGCTTCCAGCTGTCTGTCTGTCCCTATGTATGTTTAGATTTTTAAAACTACGCAACGGATTTTTATGCAGTTTTTTTAATAGATACTGTGATTTAAGAGGAAGGATTATGTATAATTTGTTAACCCGTGCGATGCCGGGGTGGATCGCTAGTATTTTAATAAAACTTTCTGCCCAGTATCCAGCGGGGCAGTGGCTACACCTGCTTTTTTCAATGGAATACTTTTCAAGTATTTATTCGAATAATGGTTTGCAGTATTAAACGACCGACTTAAAGATTATAAAGAGTTATTTTCGATGAACAAAACACCAAATCCGCTTAGCACTAGCTATAGGTACAGTCGTCATCAGATATATCGGAGCGGCCAAGGCGTTCACAATATCTGAACACGCACTCTAACGCCTTGACAATAGAGGCGTGTTCAGATATTTGTGAGCGCCTTAGCTGCTCCGATATATCTGATGGCGACTGTAGGTACGTAATTATATAGCAATGATTCATAAATAATTGCAAGGCATTGAATGGCGATGGCGTGATAAATACGTATTACCTGTAGGCTAAAGAATAATTTCACTAGTCACACTACTCATAGTAGTTGTATGTGTATGGTATGGAACAATAAACATTAATACTTATCATACATTTATATGTTGATAGTGACCTTTATGGTCACATATATAAGTATTATTTAGATACCTATATAAACGTTTTATCGATATGTGTAAAAGAACTTTGTTTAGCACCTAGTGGTATGGTAGGTATTGTGTGTAAATACGAACGCATTAAATAAAGTAAATGGGCTTATTTTATGTATTGACTTTTTTGTCTGTCCGCCGTGATCAAATGATCTACGTAAATCGTAAGTCATGAGCATGACAAATGGTTTACTGCCATATTCATGCCACTCCTTAATTTAACTATTGCTTAAATGTCACTTGTCCCAAATAATTCACTTGTTTTATATGGTGTACTTAAAGAAAAGCTTAAATAATAATATGACTCATTTAAGCTTTGCTAAGTACGTAAAATAAGAACAAGATGAATAAAATTAGACGTACAAATTAAACGAATAATCTTACGCTGATTACGATAATAGCCATCATAATAATATGTTTTATTATCAACCGGTAGTTTCGTGTACTTAACCTTTTGGACGCCAATGACCGATATATACGCACCGCAGGTCCAACGCCAAAGACGTATTAATCGGTCATAGACCACAGAGCAACATAGACCTAGGTGCATATGCATAAAGTTCAATTTCAGTTTTGATACTTCGGTGACGTGCCGTCTGAGAGACAGCTTTTGTGTTTGACACGGCATCGAAAAGGTTAATACAAAACCTAATACAAGCAAAAAAAATGACAACCTAAGTTTCCCACACCACACTCCTCTAACATTGACTTTGAAAAGTTCTAAGTCGAACGTAAACAATAAACAAGTCACGATCGCGCCGTGTCACTGCGCATCTTTACTACGTCGTGACGTCACTTCATTCATCTCCGCCGAGTCAATGACCGGCAGATGATACGTGCTGATGATTGCATTAGCATGATGGACAACTTAATTGTGGAAGTAATTGTAAGTCACGTGTGAGATTACATTACGATAAATAAATGGTGTTATGTAATGTTGTGATACCGCATGCGTTTAACTTGTGCAGTCAATTGAATTGTTTTTCTTAAGTGGTTTTTGGAAATGTGACTGAAGTGTTTAAGAGTTGACTGTCAACTTTGGAGTCTTAACATTGTCAAGTATTATGTCGCCAGCGCTATATATAATGTCTGACAGGAGCCAGGTCATGGTCAATTGTTTAGTCCTGAATTGAATGAATTGGCGATTTTGATTTTAAAAGTCTGTTATTCCAAATATCGGCCTCGACAAAAACAAGCTATGGGCATAATGGGTACGTCATTCTATTCTTTGTCCGACTGGCTTCAGAATTAACGAATTGCCAGAACATATCTGATTTGATGCGGGCAAATTTTTGCTAATTTAAGCGCTCTGCGGGAGACTATTCAAAATGTCCGAGTTAGTAACAAAAAACTACATCAGGGAATAGGCACGAAATGCAAAAAAAGGTTTGTTACTTTTAAGACGAAACAGGAGCTGACACTTAAATATTTTAGGTAAATATACCCGTCTCGCTAACGGAAGCGGCTCCTAAAACTAGTGCGATAAGGACAAGGCGAAAAATCCTGCGTAAAAATCTCAAAAATCGAGGTTTTGTACTCGACCGTTTCCTCCTCCAAAACTTAACCAATCGTAACCAAGTTTGGAAGTCTAAATGATTATGAAATTATCTGTGTCAGACCGTTTTGCTTTTTTGGCTAAGTGATATAAGTTTTGAATACCACGCCTCTCATTGCGGCATAGTCAATTAGGCCATTTTGGGCATTTTTGAAGGGCTCTAGCGCCTTAAAAAACAAAAATATCAAAAAAAGAAAAACGGTCCGACTCAGATATTGACAATATTAATTTGTGTTGAAAAAATCATTGCTCTAGCTTCAAAACCCACGGAGGAAACAGTCGAGTACGTTTGTATGGAGAAATGGACCACTCCTGTTGCCTCTTAAGATAAATACACATCAGCTAATCATCTCATTTTAAATACCTACACAAAGTAAAATGAGATGTTTGCTTAATGTGAGCAATTAAAGTTTTTTTGTATATTTCTTTCAATGTCATACGCTCATCGCAAAACCCGCTTGATCGTCATAAAGGCGGTTACGCAATGACGGTGATCGATGCGTCGGGGTCATTGTCAGAATTCGGGTCGGTTCAATGCCACGGCCGCTTGTGCAACTGCCTTAATGCGTATTCTGGCTACAGCTTAATAAGAACAGTACAGTACATATAGTCGGCACTACTCACCCTCGATCGGTCCAATCATTCTAGAGAAATCACGTTAGAACGGTTACCGCCTGCAAACAACGTTTCGTTTAATTTTAAGTAGTTTTAGTTTTAATTTGTTTAGTTTATAGATTGTTTTAATGTTTTTTGTATTAATATATAATAATAGTAGATAGAATAGTTTACTATTCTAGTAAGGGCATAAAAAAACATGGTAGAGTGTGATCCATGTCTTTCTAACAAATTGTATACTGCTATAACAGTTTTGAATGACTCACGGTTAGTTTCACTAGGCTTATATCGACCGGGATATGAACCATGTTTACCTTTTATTGTTATTTTGTTTTACATTTAACTGCGTCGAAATATCGGGAGCTCTATAACAATACAAAAGGTAATCACGGTTCATATCCCGGTCGATATAAGTCAAGCGTATCCTGTTATTTCATGGTTAGCAAAAAAGAATAACAGTACAAGAAATAGTTGCCAACCCACCTGAAGCGTTATACTTCGTTTTTTTAGCATTAGAAATTTGGTAAACAATCTTGATGTGTCTTTTAATTGAAAAACACATTTTAAAAATAAGTTA
Source organism: Cydia amplana (assembly GCF_948474715.1). Taxonomy (NCBI): domain Eukaryota; kingdom Metazoa; phylum Arthropoda; class Insecta; order Lepidoptera; family Tortricidae; genus Cydia; species Cydia amplana. The sequence continues at coordinate 3,968,121 of NC_086073.1, read as the reverse complement.
CGGTAAATATGTAACAATTATGAATCTGATACGATCTTTTATAGTCTTCTGCTTTCATAAGTAATAGTTATTGATTTTTAAAAAGTGTTTTTCAATTAAAAGACATGTCAAAATCGCTTATCTTCTTTCAAGTTCTTTCTAATGCTAAAAAAAACGTACTATAGTGGACCGACTGTTTTGTGCTGTGCTGAGTGCATTACATTACAGTAGGTACCATAATTTCCTCTGAACTTGACCATTTGCATTGTGCAACAAATAATTGTATAATGGCTACGATGTAATTAAAAGTTTATGATCTTCCTGATTCTGACTGACGGAGTGTTGGAGATGGATTGTGGAGGTTCAAAGTTTAAGTTGGCTAACTTAATAAGAAAACTACGTATAAATCGTACTTTTTTAATTGCATTATCAATGTGGCCTAAACTTTGTCTACACTGATTTTATTTGAGTGACAAAAAATACACATAAATTAAATAATTATCACTGATTATCAAGAACTGAACAATTTTCGACGAGAGATACTACCTACAGTAATATACTATCTTCTCTCTCAAATCTGTAGAGTCTGTTCGGAAAGAGAAGAGTCGTGGAATGTAATTGGGCCCTATACATTCCACGACTTTTCTCTTTCCGCACAGACTCTAGCAGTCTAACTGGGAAAGTACTTAGCCTTCTTATCGACCAAAATCACTGCACAGACTTCATCTATCGTCACAATATTACTGTTATTTACTCTGTAGGTAATAAATAATAGTAAATAAGGTTGCCAGAGTTCCGAGATAGGAAAGAGAAAAAGGGCTTTAATAATAATAATATAACCTAATTTAAATACGAACGGAAACGGAACACCTGCAACCACAGGGCTCAAATCTCCGCCACCCGAGACTCTTGCGCAAGCAGGATTGTTTTTCACATCCTTCGGTATAAATCGAGGCATAATAATGAGCCCTAATCATAGTTCACAGGACAGTCGTCAACCAGCGCCATGATTCAGAAGGTACCTATTAAAGTACCTTATTATTAAGTAGAGTAGATTATAGGTACTTCATTAAGTGCAGTAGAGCCTGACTGAAATAATTTCAATCTTAATAATATTTGCTTAAACAGAAATAATAATTATTATTTTACCAATTGCCCCGTTTTACATCTCATTAAGACTTTTTGTGAAAACATAATAAGTATGTTTTTTTAACTAGCTACAGTAAAGTTGTTATATGGACAGTAACATATATATTATGTATTGACTAAATCTTCTCTAAGATGCTATATGGATCAAAATCCTATTTAGTTTGAGTCAAAGTTACGCGTTTTCCCCGTATACATCATAAAGTAAAAGTATTTTAAATAAAACTAGTCTTAATTTTATCCTTATATGCATGTCAAAACCTTCTATTTTACTTATAAGTTATACTAGCTGAGGTACCCGGCTTCGCTCAGAGAGTATTAGACATGTGACTGTGTGGTAGTTGCAAAAATCAAATGGTGCCCAATATTCCAGAGTTCACAACATTCGAGAGTGTTCTGGAACATTCGACAACACTCCAGAATGTTCTTAAATGTTGTGGAATGCTCTCGAATAATCTCGAACGCTCTGGAGTGTTCTAGAAATGTCTAGAGGGCGAAATTATCTACCCTTATATCTTCAAAAGCACCACCCTTCAGGTAAAAACAGGAACCTTCTTCATGGAAATATATTCCAGAATATTCTGGGATGTTCTCGAACATTCGAACCTCACCACGGATCTTGCTTTATATACCCCTACCAATAGGTAGGTCCGCTCGGACTCTATAAAAAAGCCTTCGAATGGTCCAGAACATTCGAAAGTGTTCTGGAATGTTCCACAATGATCTAGGCTGTTCTTAAACATTTGAAAACATTCCAGAATATTCTGAAATGCTGTGGAATGCTCTCGAATTTCCCCGAATTTTCTGGACTATTCTTGAAATATGTCTAGCCTCCGAGACCCGAGACACCACCCCGGGTACAAATTTTTGAAGGTATATGTTTCACGATCGATTCTGAACTTTCGTCTATTAAGTTAAGGTTCAATATTGAATAACAATATGACTGCTTCTAAGTCTGGGTCTGGGCGAAACTTTCAGCCCTTATATCTTCAGAAGCACAGGCTTCAGGTAAAAATGGGAAACTTCTTCATGGACGGGAGATAGACGGCTACCACACCATATAACTTCATCGATCGTATCGGGGCTCATTTCTGAGTTTTAGCGGCACGCACATTGTACACTTTCTTTTATAATATATATTGATGATAAAACTCTTAGAAAAATATTATGTCCAACCTTTTGTAATGAACATAGACAAGACACTAATTTTCCCGAACATTTTCAACCATAAACTAGGTATCAAAAAACTACAAAAATTGTTAACCTTCACTACAGATTGTCATTAAAAGTAAGATTAGGCGCTAAACTATAAATTTATGCACGACAATTTTGCTGCCACTTAAGAGGACAGCAATTAAGCCCAATAAATTATCACATTTACTGGTGTCAGCTATAAATAGCGTTTTCTATTTCCTTGCCAAACCAAACTTGTCGAAGACAGAGTAATTATTTGTAATAAATCTGTACCCACGATTCTTACTTAATATGCGAATAGCACATAAATAATTAGAAGAATTATTACACTCTTTTTTTAAGAAGTTTCTAGGCCTCTAAAATTACGATTAGATTTTGACTTTCTTTATTAAAATTTAACTTAATTTACGATAGTACTCTCACACACTCGTCCTACTAAATCGACAGTTATGGACTTATGAAATTTTATTTCAAGATATTACCTCGGTATCGTATTCATTTCATATTTTCAACCGACTATTATGAGTTAAAGTTACTTTTATTTAGTTGTTTTATTTACTTATTTTCAGTACCGTAAAACGGGGTGAGTAGGTTTCGCGGGGAGAGGTGAGTTATGAATGGGGAGAGAAGGTTTGAGAGGGGGGTGAGAAGGGATTTTAAGGCTACTGCTACAAAAATAATGTATTCCAATTTAAAATAAAGCTATAGTAATACGCATAATAAAAAAAAACGATCCAACAATCTTTCAAAATCACCTTTGTATGAAAACCCCTCTCACCCCAAATACGAGGCACTACGGGGTGAGGTGGGTTTTCTAACTAAAATACAAACGTCCGGAACACTTATTATATACACCATTCAGTTTTCATATGTAAAAATAAAATGTTATCGAGGTTTTAATTTCAGTTTTGACCCTACTCACCTCATTTTACGGTACTAAATTATTTAAAAATGATTCTTTCTTGTTACAGATCGCAGTACTTTCAGCTTTGATCATATCAGCAAGCTGCATGTACATCCACCAGTCTCCCTTACCTCTTACTATCGGTGTCCACCCATACCCATCCTACGACCATCCATCTTACGACTTTTCTTACGCCATCAACGACAAACACACGGGCGATGTAAAAAGTCAACATGAAAGCAGGAGAGCCGACACAGTTGTCGGACAGTACTCCCTTATCCAACCTGATGGGCTAAGAAGGACGGTTGACTATAGAGCTGATGATCATACCGGGTTTAACGCTGATGTTAGGACTGATGTCGGCCATATTGGAAATGTAGCTACAGAGCTGCCACCAGCGATTTCGACGAGTTCCTTGGTACTTCATGTTCCTAATCACGGTTCTTCGTGGATATAAAATGATGCAATGATCTGAATGAATGCTCTATAGCAACATCACTCATGGTTAAGAAAATAATAGGTCTCTGAAATCTAAGATATGTCACACATATATTCTTTTATCGTTTTTTATCTATATACAATTTTGGTATCATGCATATTTTTGGTAGCTACAAATAATTTAAGAAAATTGTTAGTTTGAATTTTATAATAACACGTAAATCAACTCAACACGAACGCAGGTCGCTGTATATTTTTGAAGGAATCTAGACTATTTATATTTGCATTTAACTTAATACTGCCTTGAATACAGACTTGTATTTAGCATGTAGATAGAATAACTAGAGATAATTGGTGACCGGTCCAGCTAACCTTGGTATCTAGGTACGAATAGTACGAGGGAAATTGCCTGAGTAATGCCTAAGAAATGCAGTACCGGTATCATGACATAACAAAGGTTTTATTTATCCTGTAATCAGTAATCAATGTGTTAAGTAAACTATTGCAATTATTCCTGCGTTTTTCTGTCCTGTTATTTTTATTGCTGATTTTATTTCTCACGTCTTTACTCTGTATATAATAAACACATGATATAACCCATATATCGATACCCTAGTTGACACTGGTACCTACTAATTATGCAAAAAATTTGGTTGTAACTAAAACTTTTTGTTTGTGCCCTATAACAACAAAATTGACCCCGTAATTAGTACCCCCGTAATTACTACCCCGTAGTAGAGTGTGAACTATTAGGGTATCGATTTATGTAACACATAATAAAACCCTAACGACAATGTGACTATACGTTTATTTGTCTTGAGATCAGGATTTATAGGTAAGTACAACAGGATCCGGATATAATTAACGTACGGATCACGTAAATAGGTAATATACCTATTGAGCTCCGGACTTTATATAAGTACCTATTTTGTTTATTAGGAGCTTAGTATAAATTTAGGTACCTATCTGTAATAAACTTGATTAATTTAGACAACTCGTTTAAATGTTTATATCTGTACGTAGATATATAATATATTAATATCGGACTAATAATTGTTATAGTATCTACCTACTTATCTCTATTACATGTTACATGTAATGCTTGAATCTACTTAAGTATAATAATATCTGGGTGACCGAGCTTCGCTCGGAAAACATAAAAAAACTCGAAAATGCGCGTTTTCCCAGAGATAAGACCTAGCTAGATCGATTTTTCGCCCCCAAAAACCCCCATATAGCAAATTTCATCGAAATCGTTAGAGCCGTTTCCGAGATCCCCGAAATATATATATATATATATATATATAAATAAGAATTGCTCGTTTAAAGGTATTAGATAGATAGATAGATTAAATACAATAGTGACAAGCCAGTTATAAATAACATACTTACTAGATTTGAATATAATACCTACATATAAAGTAATTTTAATATTGTTCGTAAAATACTTATGCCTTATTACGAGTACATCCAGAGTAACTCTAATTACCGAGTTCATAATGCATGTTCGGTTTTAAAAAAGAACGAAATGGTCAAAAAAAAAGTTGAGGGCAAAATATTTGGATCCGTGACAGTTCCTTTGACATTTCGCCACCATGAACCGGTCTTAAAAGGACAACTATGGGTGACTATGGTGAAGAAAACAACCCATGATTTATGTACAAAGGGAAATTAAGATCGAAATATTTCATTAAACCTGTCCGAGACCTTTCCCGAACGTCGCCCCGCCGCTCTTGACTTTTAGGCGTTTCCTGATTGTTCAACACCAAAACAAGATCTGTAGCAAGTGGGATTTGTGTTGGATGATATAAAAAGCAGGTAAATCTTCGACAGAATCATCAGATCTTCTGGACTTACCGACGTAGTCACTACCTATCCTCATTCAACATGGTTGCGAAGGTAAATATTAAAAATATATTACCTTTTTTTTAATTTGTTACCTTAGCTTAAATTAACAATAAATATTTGAAGCATTCTAACTACTAAATAATATATTTTTACTGATGTAAGCAAACTGACAACATTGAGTAATAAATTTTATAAAAACAAGTATCAATTTGCATCTAAAACCTAATTTTAGAAATCTTAAAATGTAGCTTTAGTTATCAACATGCTCATATCTTAGTAATATTCATTATATGCTTGAAATATTAAAGAGCAGTAAAATATGCCTTTTAATTAACTCATAAAACTCCGCCCTCGATAAAATATTAGCCTTATCCACCTTCACCTTGTCTAATTACGAAACCCTTCGTTCCAGTTCGTCGTCGTCCTCGCCTTCGTGGCAGTGGCCTCCGCCAGCTCCCTCTCCAGCTTCTCGTACGGCGTGGCCGACCCCAACACCGGCGACTACAAGAACCAGGTCGAGACCCGCGCCGGGGACAACGTTCAGGGACAGTACTCCCTCCTCGAGTCCGATGGCACCCGCAGGACTGTCGACTACGCTGCCGGCGCTGGCGGCTTCAACGCCGTTGTCAGGAAGGACCCTGCTCTGATCGCTGCCGCTCCCATCTCCTACGCTGCCCCCATCTCCTACGCTGCCCCCATCTCTTACGCTGCCCCCATCCCCTACGCCGCCCCCATCTCTTACGCCACCCCTTACGCCTATGGCGCCCCTTACGCCAGGTTCGGATACCCCTATGGACGATTCTACTAAACTGTACCAGGCATCTCTAATTGGCACCTGTTTTGTAAATAAACAGATTATATCTCAATTTTCTTTGTTTCTTTGACCTGATGTAATCACTTATAATGTTGCAAACGTGGTAAACTCGACACGATTAGCTTCAATGAAAATGGGCTAATTAACACAGTTATTGGAGTACGCAACGTCTTGATACAAAACTAAACATTATGTAGCATCTGAAGGTCACCGCCTAATTTCGATGCATAATAAATATAATTGTTTCCTTTGCGTCCAAGCGGACTGAGTATAACCAAATGTTTGGTCGCGTGGTCCGAGCCGAGTTCCGCATACCGTAGACGAAAAGTGACGCTTAAAAAACCCTACTTCGGCCTAGAGCTTATACGTGTCTTTTACTTCCTATTATTAACTGTCAGCGATTGTACAGGAGTCGTATAAAAAGGCGGAGCAAAACCAGGATTAATCATTCGCAGTTCACTGTGCAACAAATAAACTTATCGAAATGGCAGCTAAGGTAATTCATCAAGCGTTACCTATAAGATTAAATTTGCATAATTTAACTAAAATTAGGTACATTATTTTAATTTAGTTACTTATCCTACCAGCGAAAATCTAATCCTTTCATTTAGTTAATTTTAAATAATAGTGATATTTACCTATATTATTGAATATAATTTAATAGATTATCGTAATAATCAAAATGCGCATGACGTAAATAAAAAGTCAAAAGTGTAATAAATTCTTGTCACAAGGATAGCAGTGGAATTCAACTCTTCAAATGTTTAAACTTCACCAGTTAATAATTAATTAACAAAACTACTTTCTTTTGCAGTTCGTCGTTGTAGCTCTCTTGGTGGCGGCCGCCCAGGGCAGCGCGATCCATGGCGGTAACTACAACAGCTTCTCCTATGGAGTGTCGGACCCCCACACCGGCGACGTGAAGAGCCAGCACGAGACCCGCGTGGGCGACAGCGTGGTCGGCCAGTACTCGCTGCTGGAATCCGACGGCACAAAGCGCACCGTCGACTACGCCGCTGATGCCCACTCCGGATTCAACGCTGTCGTGCACAAGGACCCTCTGCTGCACGCCGCTCCCGTCGCCATCGCGCACTCCGCTCCTCTGGCGTACGCCGCCCACGCAGCTCCTCTGGCGTACGCCGCCCACGCCGGTCCTCTGGCGTACGCCGCTCACGCCGCTCCTCTCGCTCACGTCGCCCACGCCGCTCCTCTCGCGTACGCTACCAGCGTCGCCCACGGTGCTCCTCTTGCCCACGCGGCGTACGCCGCTCCCTTGGCGCACTCTGCCTACGCTCACGGTGCCATCGCCGCTCCCCTCGCGCATGTCGCCCATGGCGCTCATGGACTCGGATATGCTGGCCATTTGGGATACTCCCATTATTAGAAACTAAATTATCCTAGACAATATACAATACTCAAATGAGCTATGGGTTTTTACCATGGTCACGAAACTACTGTGATTACGTCAAATAAATGACATTAATATAAATTCTTTTGTTTTTTTTTCTGTATTAACAAATTACTTATGTCAGATCGACGACAGAGAGAAGACCGTACAAGAAACGAGTAATATACTAATATACTATACTTTTTAAAAGTAATGACAGATTTTCGAATTTAAAACACGTAAAATGTTTAATAAATTAATTGTAATGCGATCAACTAATTATTGTATCGATATTAAAAAATGTTAATGACCAACAATGAAAAAATGGGTGTTTTCCCATTTGTGGGGCTTGGATGGGATTAGGTGCATGTGTAGCAACTATATAAATATAACCTACCATTAAATAAGACAATAAAGCTGACCTCTGAAACAAAGCAGTGGCTAGGCACAAGTAACCAATGAAAATAATTAACGTAACATTTGAGTAAATTGCAGTAATCGGTAGCTAGTTTTACCATAGCTCCCGTCACGGATCTAAACCAGGTACTCAATGACTTAATAACAGTGGTGCGTGATATTCGCAAAGACCATTCCACTGATATCGATAAGCAACGCAATATGTAAAATAAATGTTAATCATCATCTTCCTCGCGTTGTCCCGGCATTTTGCCACGGCTCATGGGAGCCTGGGGTCCGCTTGGCAACTAATCCCAGTAATTGGCGTGGGCACTGGTTTTCACGAAAGCGACTGCCATCTGACCTGACCCCAGAGGGTAAACTAGGCCCGTATTGGGATTAGTCCGGTTTCCTCACGATGTTTTCCTTCACCGAAAAGCGACTGTTAAATATCAAATGACATTTCGTACATAAGTTCCGAAAAACTCATTGGTACGAGCCAGGGTTCGAACCCGCGACCTGCGGATTGCAAGTCGCACGCTCTTACCGCTAGGCCACCAGCGCTTCTGTAAAATAAATGTTAATAAACAGCCATAAAATCCACATTTTTAATGTAAAGTGCAGCTTCCAAATTTATATAGGTAGCTGTTAAGTGGTATTTCAGGTACTTATTTAAATGGCTGCCCGAGATGACATAAATATATATAATGACCACATTACGTACGAAGGTTTACCCATGTAGGTAATGAGCCTCAAAACTTGATTTTTGTGGGTGCTCCAGCACAATGAATAAATGGCGGGTCATGATCATGACATATCGACAACACTTAATAGAGGCCTATTAAAATAAAATACTAAGAATAAAAAAGCCATTTATTCACACCAAGTTTGGTTTACATTTGTAGGTTTCAATTTATTTTCCTGTGCTTAGTGGTGAACCCCTCCAACTTAATCCATTTGCTTCTGTTTAAAGCTATTTCCATCCATTTATTTCCTACAGCCTGGGATCGGTCGTCAGCCCAACGTTGCTGCGGCGGGTCAGACCGCCTCCCCCCTGGTGGCCCTCTCCATTTTGTTGTTTCTATGGGCCACCTTTTGTCAGTATAGCGTGATATATAATATATGTGGCCAGCCCAGCGCCATTTTAGGCATAAAGCTTGTATGAGAGCATCGATTACTCTGGTCTTTTTTTTAGAGGCCGATTATCTATATGAAAAAAAAACACACCATTTAGTATAAATCATGAACTAGCTAGACGAGTGCTAGCTACCCAACAGTATCCGTGTGTATTATTAAACCAAAACGCATTAGCACCATAATCAATTGATTCATTTTTACGTCTTACTCATGACCTTCAATTGGCGAATGACAAATAGACCGAAGGTTCCGTTTCGACACGCACGAACCAAAATTAATTGATGCGTTTGAGCTAATTTTTGCACATGGTGAAGAATAAGAATAATAATAAGAAACCATTTAAGCATACAGGTTACAAAACATAAGGATTGAAAAAATAAGAATAATTGTGCGGCAAAAGGAACGGGCTCAGCATACGCTGCGTCAGTCATTTCATTACCAATTGCCTGCGCAGCGCTGATTTTCAGTCCGTCCCCTTCACTGAACTACATTGACATTTATGCGGGTTAAAAAAAAATCTAAACAAAAAACAACTACAAAGATAACATCTTTAGTTAAAGTAGGTAATAATAGTTTAAGTCTTGTTATTGGATAAGTCTTATCTCAATTTTACAGTTTGCAATTAATCAGAAATACTTTTTTAACAGTTAGAAAAACAAAAAACCGACATTATTATCAGAAGTATAATATGTTAAAAATCGTTTTGCAGGACTATTTTTACTACAAATGAATATTACAATGTGTTAAATTACGAATTAGCTTGACATTAACAACTGGTTAAATTTATAAGTGCTTAAGTTTTTTACTGAATAGGTAAGTAAACATAATAAGTACTTTTTTGTATGAGAGAATACTTATAAATAATAATAAAAAAAAACTCCGTAACTATTCCAAACAAACACTTCGCACAAACTGATTAGGACTAACCACGAAATCTCTAGAAGAGTCCTGAAATTTGGTATGTATGTTAATTAAAGGTTTCTTTTTCATGTCCACACTATTTGACATTTGGGGACAGTAATAGGTGTTCCACATGTACAGCGGCAATTTACTCTTTTGGATTTAAACTGAATTAGAGCAATTGCACCAAACCGTCAAAACGTTGGGTAAATTTTAATATTCGGCAAGTTTCATAGTTAACTGCTGAGTGATGAATATTAGTCCGCTAATTATGGCTGAGGCAATTGGCCCTTAGTCCATGATTAATTATTGTTCACATTTTACAGACCCAAAGTCACACATGGAGAGTAAAAAAAATGTTTATAAATAAATATTAATGAACAAAACAAGTCAAGGGTACGTTTATAAGACAAGACAAAATCAAGATGTAATTTGCAGCTTTGCAGTTAGAGAAAGACATACGAGTAGATATATAGACCATTTCGAAAGTACCTACATTGATATCAGAATGATATTTAAATCCTGTTATTTAGTATCATATATAATATATCACTATCACTTCGTTCCGTGCAAGTCGGTGCAAAGTACTCCTGACGACTGAGAATCAATATTTGCAAGATTTTGATGCCAGGCAAAGATATACATAAAGTTAGAGTCTGTGCGGAAAGAAAAAAGTTGTGGATTGTATTGGGCCCCATACATTCCACGACTCTTCTCTTTCCGCACGGACTCTATGAGTGGTATGACACCCCTCTTCTTGCGTCGGTCTTGTTAAAAAGACAATTGTCAGGAGCCTTAGCCAAGATGACAGCCGTTTATCGACAGACACCAATCAAAAAGTGAAATTATAGGTACCGGGATGAGGACGACAGATGTGAACGAAAAGTCATATAATCAGTCTATGTAGGTACATTATTCTTTTCGATTGGCGTTTTCGATTGTCATTGCTATAAACGATTGAAATTTTATGTATAACTTAGTTTATTAGTAGTTATATGATGAGTACTTATTGGAAGATATTATATTTAACAACAAAAGAAAATAACAAATAGTTTTAAAATGTTTTATATTTATTCTATAATCATCACAGTCTATTTTCAGTTTGGAGTTGTGTTATTGTTTAATAGCCGTAATGCGCACTGTAGCCGAGACCATGTCCGTAACCGAGCCCATGGCCGTAACCGAGACCGACTCCATGAGCGCCGTAAGCGATGGCGCCGTGGGCACCGTAGCCGATGGCGCCATGGGCGATGGGAGCGGCGTAGGCGGTGTGGGCCAGGGGAGCGGCGTACGCGGTGTGGGCCAGAGGTGCGGCGATCGCAGCATGGGCCAAGGGAGCGGCGTGAGCGACGTGGGAGGCGTACGCTACGGGAGCAGCGTGGGCGATCGGAGCAGCGTACGCGAGGGGAGCAGCGTGCGCGGCGATGGCGATGGGAGCGGCGTGCAGCAGAGGATCCTTACGCACGACAGCGTTGAATCCGGAGTGGGCATCAGCAGCGTAATCGACGGTGCGCTTTGTGCCGTCGGAGTCCAGCAGCGAGTACTGGCCGACCACGCTGTCGCCCACGCGGGTCTCGTGCTGGCTCTTCACGTCGCCGGTGTGGGGGTCCGACACTCCATAGGAGAAGCTGTTGTAATTTCCACCGTGGATAGCGCTGCCCTGAGCAGCCGCCACCAAGAGAGCTACAACGACGAACTGAAACAAAAAGAAACATTCATTATTAAACACATCTATTAGCTTAGCTTTTATAAACCCTGCCCTAGTAACTAAGGCAATTTATTTATTTAAAGATATGTATATATTGGCATATTTAAAGACATATCTTGCAACTAGGTATCTTGCTAAATAACAGAAAATATTTGATTGTCTTTTGTAGATTCTTTTCTGCTAAAATGCTGTCAAACTGCGTCCAAATAGCATAGCAATTTACCTTCGCAGCCATTGTGATAGGTGTGTATTGCTCGACTTCGACTTGCAACTGATTAACTTCGGTCTGTAACAACTATTTATATCGTTGTCTGCACCATATTATTTCGGAGGTCAAGATCTGTCGTTGTCCGTATAGTTACGTCGATATTGTTTGTCAGGTGGATCAAAGACCTTGCCAAGTGATAGTAAAGCGGGTGTAACATTCCAAACACTTGATAATTAAGGACAAGTTGACGGCTCACGAGAGCCAGTGTAAGCACGTTCTTCAAGTAAGTATGCATTGTTTTGGATCTTGGGGTCACGTTTACACTGGTTTGTTCGAAACTCATGTACCCAATGATAATTACACGGCGTTGTATGAATTAAAAGTGACCAGGAGTTTGGTCGGTCGTTGACATCATAATTGCATTCGAATTATGATTAAACCGAACTCGGATATCGAAACAGATCGGTCTCATTATTTGCATGTTTTGCATAGCTGCACTTGTATGATCAGTTTTACTAAAATTAATGAGAAAAAAGTAAGTTCAGCCAAAGTTACTTTCATTTAGAGACTATTAGAGAGGTTAGAGACGTATAAGTCTAAAGTGGTGTATTTTTTCACCACTTCACTTATGTTACACATTTCATAAATATGGGTGAGTGTGAAATTATCTCTTCACTGTAAGTTTGTTTTTTTTTGTAGGTAAATATTTAAGTATGTAGTAGGTTTAGTTATAAAATCATAGTAACTAAATGGTCTGGCACAGTCTTTAAGAGCCTATTTTATATTTATATTGCAAATATTTTTACTTAGTCGCGAAAATGGATTTATTCAGATTTTTATTTGTCACAATTTTGCGTAGGTATCCACGGTGATACATTCATTAACACAATACGGAACTTTCATATGTGAGTCGCTTTGCACTTTTGTTTTGTCGACAAATTCAAATTCAATCGCAAATCAATCACTGTCATATTTATATAAATAAATAAACAACAGTGCATACTACATTGACATTTAAGTACAGCCTATTGAAAAGGTTCCGATTCCATGTCTATATTTTTGTTATTCTGTCTCAAATGTATACGAATTGAGTGCTTAAAACTTACATACTTAATAAAATAAAATCAAATAAATAAGAGTAATTATTGAGCGAGCGAGCGAAGCAAAAATGCTTTCGTATGTATCCGGATGTTCTCCACTGCAGGTCGCATTTTTCAACAGATTCTCGTGATATTTCGTCGGGTGACAATTAAAAGTCACTAACTAACACCATTGAAATTATTGGACAATAAACCGTGTTACAAGTGTAATAAAGTGCATTGTTACTTTAATTTTTTGATAGTACTTAGTGACTTTTGCTTGTCACCCGACGATTTGTGATATAGCTATTGTTAGATAGATTTTTTTCTGTCGTTTCCATGGACCTATAATATTACGGACAGAATTTCGCTTACAACACAACTGTGATTCCAACATCCACCAGTTTCATAGTATTTACTCGTGACACACACACATTGACAGCCCACATCCACCAGTTTGCCATCAGACGAATCGAAACGTCATTGAAGTAAACATGTCGAAGAAAAATATAAAATATGCCGGCATGCGTAGTTAAATCCTGCTAGAATTGTACCGATCGAAAGAAAAAAAGTCACGGAATAACTTTTCATACTTAAGTTTATCAATTAGTACGTAAAATCACGATAATTTGTTGTTTATAAATTATCAAACTGCAAAACAGGAGTGTGACCAGTAACATGAATAGGGTAATTTCCCGAAAGTAGGGTAGGTAATTGATACCCTTCTTATTAAATCATTATGTATTAAGAGATCATTTAGGTAAATGGTTAAATTATTGATTGTGCATTTCAAACTAGGTCGGTATGGTAATTTCCCGATACTAAGGAGATTAGACGCTTACATGCATGTTTGATAGTTAACGTTTGTTTGTTATGTATTATAATTTTTTTGTTGAAAACCAGATATGTTTCAAGTTAAATGTATAAATTAAAAAAACATGACGAACTGATTTCATTACGATGCTAAGTATCATTAGGTATTGAAAATAATGTTTGCACAAAGTAATTGTGCAATATTGCAAATTTCAAGACCTATAAAATCAGATACGTACACACCTTTTTTATTGTCTAAGGTAAAACTGTCCCAATTTTTTTATTTGAAAACAAGGACGATATTAAAAATAATTGTTTCACCATTAGGGGAGAATTTGTGTTACATGGTAACACTCGTCTACACGCACACATTCAAACCGTCCGCCATTGCAGTGTCACAGTTTGTCTTAGGTGACAGTCCGTCCGTAATATTCTAGGTCCATGGTCGTTTCGTTTTATTGATAATTTCCAAAATGTATCCGACATTTTGGAAAATAGGCATAAAGGACCTAAGTGCCACTAGGGTCTGGAATAAGAATAAGAATAAGTTTTATATAAATTAACTAAGATAGCATGCACAAAAGGTGTCCTAGGCTGAGCCTGTATCTTGGGGCTTACAAAAAAGAGTAAGTAACAGATTGGATAAACTAAACCTAATTAAAATTATGTGTGCGAGTGGGTGACAAGGTGTAAGAGTTATGTTTGTAGGGTGTGTATGTGTGTGTGTGTGTGTGTGTGTGTGTGTGTGTGTGTGTGTGTGTGTGTGTGAAAGGTGTAGGAGAGCGAGTGAGTCAGGACTAGATGACGACAGACCTAAAAAGAACGTATTATATTATTATCTTCCGTATCATTGTAGGATAGGGTCACAAATCATTTTTTGGGTTTAGATTTAACATCTGATAAGGTACATGTTTTTTGATCAATTATTTTGCAGATAATAGTCTATGTCATGTCGTTGTGTCGAGTCATTATCACGGCGAACTCACAAAGGCCATTGTGAGTTCGCTGTGATAATGACTCAACGAAGTAGAAGTACAAGCTTTTAGTATTACATTTTTTAAGCTTATGAAACTTATCCCGAGGTCTACAGGTCACAGAACCACTGCTCATAGATGACCGTAATTTCAGAAGGAAACTCAACTCAAAGTTTTATAGGTATAGTTGTCCTTAATTTTTTATTTTATGTTGGTTTTTATTCTTGCAAGTAATTAAATGCGCATTAGTGCATTAAGCGGCCGTAGCCGAGTAATTCCGGTGTGCAAAATATATGTGCTAAACCATAAAAAGGGTAGGTGACAAACCTACGAGTTGTTGACAACATGATGACACAACACACAACAAGATGTTGAAGCTGTGATAAAAATATTGACGATCCATTAAAGGGCACACTTGAAATCTTTTTATGATCTAAAAAAAATGATATTTTTTAACGCGAAGAAATACAACAACCGGACATATATACCTACATATACGTAGGTAGATGCATTTATTTTGCATCAGGTTAATTTACACTACCTAGGTACCACTTTTCCTAAACATAATAGGGATAGCTACCAATTACGCCAAAGAGTTGTATAATATATAGGACATTACGCTTTTAAATGGGTCATCGGTATTTATTCTACATCTTGTTTGAATAAGCAAACTCATTGAAATAATATTGAACACAACATCTGGAGTCAAATTATTCAAGTTCACGTTCGAGTTGTATGAATGCAACAAATTATTTAAGAATCCTTACTAAAATAACTTTAACGAACTTGACATGAATAATAAGAACCTATAAATACTTACTGAAGTATTCCATCACGTGACTTCGCGTTTAAGAAATTAGACATATTGTCCATTGTACATATTTATTTACTTATTTACTACACTACAAATACTACAAAGTGTGACTAAGTACTAGTAACATTAAGTTTAATGTAGACTGTAATATGAGAAACGTTTGCACTTGTGTAGAAAAATGTTAGATCTGCGTATATTTCCTTAATTTGTTTCCTGTATGTTCCGTACCCAAAAGTGACAAAGGTTTGTCACTTTTTGAGTATGGAACCCTAAAAACCATATTTCTTATTTCATCATTAACATCATATTTTAGAGCATCATTAAAATGTTACTGGCTTAAGCTTTAATCATTAAGATTGTTACTAGGTAGGTAAAATTGTTGATAAGGCATTAAAATACACTTTTTTGTAAATTATGTTGTAATTAATGTTTTCTTTTATTTGTCAACACAGCCGTTCTTCATTAACTAACCACATATACTACATTCACCAGGCGAGTCCATGACCGTATCCAAGACCTAGGCCGAGACCGAGTCCATGACCGGCGTAACCAAGACCGAGACCATGGGCACCGTAGCCGATGGCGCCATGAGCACCGTAGCCGATGGCGCCATGGGCGATGGGAGCAGCGTAGGCGGAGTGGGCAATGGGGGCAGCATGGGCGATGTGGGCCAGGGGAGCGGCATGGGCGATTTGGGTAGAGTAGGCGGAGTGAGCCAGAGGAGCGGCGGGGGCGGCATACGCCAGAGGAGCGGCCTGGGCGGCGTACGCCAGAGGAGCGGCGTGCGCGATGGCAACGGGAGCGGCGTGCAGCAGAGGATCCTTGCGCACGACAGCATTGAATCCGGAGTGGGCATCAGCGGCGTAGTCGACAGTGCGCTTTGTGCCGTCGGATTCCAGCAGCGAGTACTGGCCGACCACGCTGTCGCCCACGCGAGTCTCATGCTGACTCTTCACGTCGCCGGTGTGGGGGTCCGACACTCCATAGGAGAAGCTGTTGTAGTTACCGCCATGGATCGCGCTGCCCTGGGTGGCCGCCACCAAGAGAGCTACAACGACGAACTGGAAAATAAAACATTCACACGGTTACAAACATGATGACGTGATTTACAATGCTGGGCGTTGACCACGTTACCCTTATGTATAAGGCAGCAAATTGTTACATAATTATGCAAATACCTGAGTTATATTTTTAAATTTGTTTAATTACTTAACAATGTCATGAAAAGATTTCTGTGTTATTGCAATTAAATTACACTCCACACTTTTTCTTCGTAAATTTACTATGTAGGTAATAAAAAAGCTGTAAAGAAATCAAGACAGTAAAATTACCTTCGCAGCCATTGTGATAGGTGTGTATTGCTCGACTTCGGGTTGCAACTAATTAACTGCGGTTTGTAACAACTATTTATATTGCTGTCTGCACTGCGATTATATTTCGGAGGTCAAATTCTCAGTTATCCGTGTAGAACTTACGTATTATTATAACCAGGAATCTGGTTGGTCGTTGACATCATAAGAGTAATTATATACATTACAGCTAAACTCGGAAATCGAAACTGGGTCTTTCCGCGTAACTCGGACATGACAACGAAAAAATAAACTATTGAATTTAGAATGTGTTTGAATGTAGAATAATCAAATGAGGGTAGCAGAACAAATTTTATAACCTTAAGTCAATAATAAGTCAACGGTTGTCATAATTTCCGACATTGTAAGTGCTGCTTGCGGAATCAACTACGAACGTAAAATAAGTGATTATAAATATTACGACTTTAATTGATTTTTACGCAAAGAAGAGGTAAGTAACTTTTATTTATCTGTTGTCTATTAAATTATTCACGCGTTACTTTGATTACAATTATCATAAGTCGAAAGAAAAATATGTAAGAGGTGAATGAAAATTGTATGTCGTTGAGTAACGTGAGTAACGTAAAAAACAATATTTTTCATTTACTGTACTGAAACTTTGGACAAACGAACTTATATTGAACTATGTGTATGATTGGGCTTAGATGGTGTCATTCTCGCGGTTTATTTCTCCGCATAAGTGTTATTTTATAGAAATACATGACTTGAGATACTTGTAACGTGAGTCACAGTGAATCGCGTTGTTGCAACTGTAAAGCGAGTAACTAAATATTTGAATGTATATTGTAGCTACAATGCCTCTATCAGCGGCAGAAAGGGCAAAAAGAAGAAGACAGAAGCTGAAAGACGACGGAAAGTACGAAGAGTATAAGAAAAAACATAGGCTTGCCGCCAAAAAAATCAGGCAAAAGAAGAAGTTGCTAGATAACATGACTCAAAAAAAGAAAAACCAATTTATAAAGGATGAAAGAGAAAAAAACAGAAAAAGAGTTGAAAAACATATAGATCAAAGAAAAAAGCTGAATAAGCAAGAGCCTTAGATAGTTCAATTGCATCCTCATCTTCGATGTTAATTAATCGCCAAGCTTTGGGTAGAGCTAAATAACGTATCAGAAAAGTTCTAATTCTAATAATAATAAGTAAAAAATATGCTATTTGTTTGCTAGAAATGATAAAAAATATCAAAATATTCTAGGTAGTCGCAAGTAACGTGATTCACGAAATCGCTGTAACGTGAGTTCGTAAGGTTTTATATTTTATTTAAATAAGGGTGTATCTTTGATTTCATTTGGTTAACTATTAAAGAAGCTTGCATATTTATGTCATTGTTTTGTTATTTTGTTAAAACTAATTCATTCAATAATCAAAGGGAAATCAATAAACACAAAAGGCGTAAAACTCCGTGTCCATTTCTTGTAACGTGAGTCATGGAGTTATTTTCCACTTTTCTCCAATTTTTATAATTTGATGGAGAAAAAGTACTTCGATAAATGATTCGCAGTAATGTACTCTGTGATATTATTATCAAGTTTTCGACGTAGAAAGCTCTTGATCTCAAATATACGACAAGATTGTTAGGAATAGTGACTACAAAGTAACGTGAGTCACCGTGGATTTACCCAACTGATTATTCGCATTATTTGCCTTATTTCCACTACTAACTAAGGTTGTCTGGAAAAGATCGCTCTTTAGCGTCTACTATAGTTTAGTTGGGTCGTTCTCGCATTTCGTGCAAATCGGTGTTTTCGGAAATTTACCAAAAATGTGGTGGCGTTGTCAAATATCTGTTAATGCAAGGTTGTAACATAGGGCCTAAAGTATATGTCTCTCCAATGAACAATTCTAAAAAGGTATGTATTTTCTTTATATGTACAATTAACACCCAATTTTTTCATTCATCTCTACATGTAACGCGTGAAGATATAACTTTGACCTACATTTTAACCTTAAGATACTACAAATAGAAAATTCGTTGTTTGTTCAATAAATGACTTATTTAGTTATGTTTTAAATTGTATAATATTAGAAGCTAGAAATAAATAATAAAAACTATACAGCCTTATAAGTGTATGGTTCAAGTAATTTCTTCATTACCGACGCGAGAAATAGATTAGCTATATTTTGCTATATAGCGAGGGTATATAGCGCCTACCGCCGATGCAACACATTGTTCGTCAGTCAGTTGGCCGCGTGATCTAGTAGCGGACGCCCGTGTGCCGCTGTTAACGAAAATATATACGATCTCTCGGGTCGGGAAGGAGTGTGGTTCTCGTTAGTCTTCATCGCCATCGCGTGATTTATACAGTAAGTAGCAAGTGTACATTATTATAATTATACGTAATGAAGTGTTTTAGTGTCGCCTTTCAGATGGTTTATTCTGCAAAATTAAGGTCTGATGCCAACTGATGTAGGCGACAAAAACTTCCAAAACTTCATTCATATCGGTTTCATTCACTTCTTTTCCTTCCAATTTTACTAGGGAAGGTAATGAATGACTTAAGAAGGTAATGATAATATATTCGAGGCAGTGCATTTAATGGAAAGAGGCTTAGTTATTATAAATATTACGTTGTTATAAACATTTAAAACTGTATATGATAATAGGGGAGCCCAACCGGGGAGCCTTTGTAGTCTAAGATGGTCGACCTTCACCGATATGTCTGACGGATGAAATTTACATATTATGAAAGAAAATATGTTCCTGAACATAAATAAATAGGGTTGCTTAAAGAAATATGGTCAAGACTATTTTTAATTATTTTTTGAAAAAAAAAATTTTTTTCTTCAAATTTCACCGATCTGTCTGACAAACGAAATAAGTTCCAATGGAAAGTATACAACTTGTACAATATAAATCAACTAGGTTGCCTATCTTTTTTCGGTCACTATTATGTGGTAATAGGGTTGCTTGCGAAAATCCGGTCACAAATAAGGGTCGCCAGGCTTTTAAATAAAATAAGAAGGGAAGACTTTTAGCGATAACTCATAAACGGCTTAACTTATCAAGTTTGCTTTAATTTTGTTTGAATGAGTTTATTAAGCACTATTTTTATGATTTTTTTCATATTTTTTGGATCGATTTTTCAAAAGTTAAAAGGAATAACCGTTTTTTATTCTTTCTAAATTATTATTTCCGAAATGATTCACTTTATCAAAAAATGTTGTTCAAATAACATAAGTTTCTTCTATGGCAAGTATATTGACGAGCAGAGTCGGGTGAGGAGTTAGTGGAAGTTAAACACCTTATGTGTGATAGTATAAGAACATTCTGAACCTTTATTCTCTAAATGCCTATTGTTTTATACACGTTAGGTTGCGCTGACACAAGCAATATGCGTTTATGTCGCAGTAAACCAAAGCGTTACTGCTAAACACTAAAAGTGGACATTTACCACATTACACCTCCCCCGAAAGATCCTCTCACCGCCGGGGTGGCAGAAGAAAAAATTTAAACGCATGTTACTTGTTTACAATTTTTTCTGAAATCAATAAAAAAAAAAGTTAATAAATTGTATAGGTATAATGGAAACAATCTTTACTTAACTTGATTTTATGTGTCGTATTAATGTCGTAGTCCTTGTAAAAAAATATCGTTAATAAGAAAATATTATCTTCACTTAAAATGTTATTATCTCTCAAACGTTAAAATATTAATTTACTTCCTTTTCTCATAAAATATAAATCTCCTTTAAAAACATTTACCTACTCTTCATCTTTAAAACATTTACTATTCAACTTTAAAACATTTAAAAACATTTGGTATTCAACTTTAAAATATTCACTCTCGCTGTTTATAGTTACGGTATCTCCCATAATTCTGACAATAAAATAAACTAATGCCGTATTAAATGTTAAGCCTTTCACGGACACCTATAAGGTCGACTATGATCAAGGACATAACTGGGTTGCGCCTCTGTGCGCACCCTTCACCTATCAATGCTATCCATAGCAATTCTTCAATAAACACCTAGGGCATGGTCACCCTTTATCAACTCTATAAAATGGCATATCAGGCCAGGCTGTACGGCTCTGCCTGTACCTAGAGACACAAATACATTAAGACAATAAGTCTCCTACAACTTTCACGGAGGATACTGTATATCACACTATGATCAAGTACGAAGGACTAGTGCTCTAGCTATAAGGTCACATTTTATAAATAAATGTGCCTAAACTCCTTAAAACTTTCAAACTTGTACCGTACTGTAAGCTTTCTATAAAATAAACATTATTATTTAACTTCCAAAATTAAAAAAAATGATGTAATAAATCAAACTTTCGCTGTATATCAGGTGATCAGTCCGACACGTAGCTAAAGTATCAATCGTTACTAAGAAACAATAAAATAATTTTATTGAATTGAGTTGTTAATTATTTAATCGTTATGCGATGTATCAAATTTCATTCATCGCTTATTAAAATATTCTAACTCGCGGCAAAGTCTCGCGGCCTAGTTAAATTTTCTGTCGACGTGCGCACAACGCGTGGCACGCGCTGCAAATTGCAACATACATGATTGAGGACACTATTCGACACTTTTATATTTAATATTATATTATGACTTCTTATGAAAAATTTGTATGCTCGAAACGAAATTGAGTTTAGCGACAACCTTTAATAATTATGAACGATTTAAATATGACTGCTACTGAATTGGAAAAAAATGCTGGCTTTTAGAGAAAATTAATTAAAATCATAAATTACATGTAGGATTTACATCCTATTGCTGCGTGGCTGGCCGTCCTCGGCTTCGTCTTCGTCCGGTCCGGTGCGAGTTCGCGACCGGCATCCTTGCTGCTGCTGGCGTGGCCTGGCGAGCTGGCACCTGCATGTGGCGCTCGCTTGACGCTTCGTATGGCTGGCTCTGCTTACGACGATGTTAGTGGGCCGGGATAACCCTGGACTCCTCTTGAAATGGGCCGGGATAACCCTGGACACCTCTTGATTTGCGAGCCGGGATACCCTGGACAGCGCTCTTCGTTCTTCTTAATTTATTTTCTTAACGCGGTTTCCGCTTTTTGATGTTGGTTGGTTCTTCTCAGGTTGTTTCTTGATTCTTGATAAGCTGGTTGGTTCTGACTGCGTGGATTGGTGTTGAAAAAGTGGTTCTTCTTTTTTTTCCTTTCTTGCTTGATTTTTCCTTCTTTCTTGAGTGTTAGTTCCTTGTTGGTTCACTGGTCTGGATCGCCATCAGATATTATAAGTTTCTTCTATGGCAAGTATATTGACGAGCAGAGTCGGGTGAGGAGTTAGTGGAAGTTAAACACCTTATGTGTGATAGTATAAGAACATTCTGAACCTTTATTCTCTAAATGCCTATTGTTTTATACACGTTAGGTTGCGCTGACACAAGCAATATGCGTTTATGTCGCAGTAAACCAAAGCGTTACTGCTAAACACTAAAAGTGGACATTTACCACATTACATTGTTTGCAAACTCTTGCAAACTTGCAAACAAAAACTATTTATTTTTAAAGACCTATCCAACGACATCCCACACTATAGGGTTAAAACGATAAAAAAAAATTACATAGGTACAAAACGCGAATGATTTAAATATATTTTCTCTATGCTAATTTTTGAAAATTTGAAAACTATATTTTATGTGATATGGTGCGCAGATGATCAAACCGACTTAACAAACACTTGGGGTTAACAATCTCGACTTATAATGATGATAAGTAAATGGTAAATGTACCATCTAGCTTGAACATTATAAGTTGAGATTGTCAACTCCAAGTGTATGTCAAGTCGGTTTGATCATCTCCGCAGTGCTTAAGACACATGTTTTTAATATTGTTGATTTTAATTGGTGTTAATTTTCTTGAAATACAGTTTTTTTATGTTCGATTTCATAAGTTTGTTTCATTACCGTCCACTGATAAAATTACCATCTCGGCCGAATTCATTACCAGCGCGTAGTTCATTACCAGTAGCCTTATTAAATGAAAAGTAATAACGTTACAAAGGTGCCTTTAGCAGAAAAATGTTAATAAATGAATCCACAAATTGACGAAACTCAAAAGTTTACTATTTAAAAGAAAAATTACAAATCGAGAGAATCTCACCGATTTGCACGAAATGAGAGAATGACCCAGTTGCTTAATTTGTATGTCATGTTTCTTTTTCATATTGATAATAGTACATTAAGATACAAGTGCGAAAAATAGGAAATTCACAACGAATGTAACGCCACAAATTAAAACTCTACCGAAGGGACTATTTTAAATCCGCATGAGATGTCCATTTATTTTTCGGCATCTATTTTCAATAGTGTTCAGAATAGCTCTTCTTTCACTCGCTCTTCGTAACACCTCCTCATTCCTTATCTTGTCTCTCAAACTGATGCCTTCCATTCGTCTCCAACACAATATTTCAAATGCGTCCATTCTCTTCCTGTCTCTTAGGATCATTATCCACGTCTCTCTTCCATAAAGGGCTATACTGCAGACTGATGTATTCGTATACAAACTATGTATTTTTATAAAACTGACATTTAGCTGCACAGTGAGCGTCAAATAGATAGTGAGGGCCAAATTATATCCTAACACACCTTTGTTACCATAGGAATAAGGATGTACGTGTAATTGTGTGCCGATATTAGAGAGAGCGGGGCTGGAAGTACCGATTTCAAATAACATTATGTTTTTATATACTTAATAATAAGATTTTAGCAAAATTTTCATTATTGGTATACACACTTTTTATCGCTGACTGTAATTTTCTTTCCACAGGCAACTAATACTCATCGAGACAATTATATAAACCCAAACACAATTCGGTTGTGTTGTTTTATCACAGAGTTCCCATGGCCTCTGTCTCCAGATCAGCTCGATAGTACCATAATATTTATTTTATTTTATTTATTTGGAAAGCAAACAGAAATAAGTGAGCAGGAGATCAGTTTACAAGGACACACTAAGGACATTCACTTATTTCCTTTACAGCTCTCACTAGATATGTACCTATAACAAAAATTATACTACACTTAACTACTCTTAAGGTACTAAATACAATTATTAACTTACTAACACTAGATGCTAAGCTCATCAAACAGAATGATGATACTAAGATAGAAAGAGACAAAGTAAAAACATAAATTAAGTTTATGTACAAAGACTGATGTACCTACCGAAAAACTAAAAGAATCTATTAAAAAAATACTTAATAAGATATCTTACTAATTTTACTACAGTTGAGTTTGAAGCGCTGGTAGCCTAGCGGTAAGAGCGTGCGACTTGCAATCAGGAGGTCGTGGGTTCAAGCCCCGGCTCGCGACAATGAGTTTTTCGGAACATGTGTACGAAATATCATTTCATATAATTATCAGTCACTTTTCGGTGACGGACAGACATTGCTATATGCGAAAATATCAAACAGATGGATGAAATAGAAATACTCAAACAAATATTAAAACTAAAAATGGGCAAGAGCTCGGGACCCGACGGAATCTCCAACGAAGCCATCAAAATTGCGAAAGACATTCTTTTAACACCTCTCGCACACCTTTTCAATAAAATAATAGTCGAGGAAAAAATACCAAAATCATGGACTGAATCAGAAATAATTCTCATATACAAAAAAGGAAACCCCAACGACGTAGAAAATTACCGCCCCATAAGCTCGATGCCCTGCCTGTATAAACTATTTGCAGCGTGCTTATTAGAAAGAATATCCGGTGACATAGAATTACACCAACCTGTCGAACAGGCCGGCTTCAGGAAAGGCTACAGTACAAACGACCATATCCAGGTTTTAGACCAGATCATAGAAAAATATGTAGAGTTTAGAAAACCATTATACATCGCATTTATAGATTATAAAAAAGCGTTTGACTGTATATCGCACCAAAGCATATGGGAAGCACTGGAAAATCAAAATGTCACCAGCAAGTACATACGAATAATAAAAAACATATACTCAAATAGTACAAGCATAGTCAAGCTCGACCGGACTGGCAGCAAAATCAATATACTTAGAGGAGTAAGACAAGGCGACCCACTCTCCCCAAAATTATTTATATCAGTCCTCCAAAACATAATGAAAGAGCTGCCATGGTCAAAGGAAGGCGTCTACATAGACGGCAAATATCTCAGCCACCTTCGTTTCGCGGACGATATCGTCTTGTTCGCGGAAAGCGCCATACAGCTAGAAAGTATGATGGTAGAACTTCAAGCTGTCAGTAGTAACATCGGATTGGAGCTTAACGTAAACAAAACGAAAGCTATGACAAATCACACCCAAGACTCGATCCACGTAGCTGGATCCTCAATCAACTACGTCGACGACTACATATACCTCGGCAAGCAAGCGTCATTCCACAAGGACAGGAACGAACTAGAAGTTGATAGACGAATCGCTCTGACATGGAAGAAATACTGGAGCTTTAAAGAGGTAATGAAGTCCAATATACACCCATCGGTAAAGAAAAAAATCATGGATACGTGCCTACTACCATGCCTTACGTACAGCTGCCAAACATGGGTATTTGATGCAAAAGCCAGAAATAAAATAATAACTACTCAGAGAGCACTAGAAAGAAGCATGTTAAAAATAAAATTAAAAGATAAGATCAGACACAGTAAAATTAGACAGCAAACAAAAGTACTCGACGCTCTATCCTACGCCCAAGGCCTTAAATGGAAGTGGGCAGGTCACGTGGCTAGGTACCAAGATGGCAGGTGGACTAAGAAAGCGACCACATGGAAAGGGCCAGACGGAGACCGCAGACCTGGAAGACCAAAAGGGAGATGGAAAGACGAGATCGTAGAGATTGCCGGGGAAGATTGGACAGAAATAGCATGCGATAGAGACAGTTGGAAATGCCTGGAGGAGGCCTTTACCCGCCGAGGGGTCCACACCTAAACAATGTGTTCAAATTTAATGACATTCTATTCTTACTGTAAAATTAATATTTTCTTAATTAAATGGACAATTTCTAAACAATGGAATAATAATATAACTACGCGAACATAAATAAAAATAATAAGTTATTAAAAAAATATAATAATAATATTCTAGAACACTATCAATTTAAAACTATTTTTAAATGCATGCTAGTTAGCAAGAAATAATTATAATGTAATGAAAGTAAAAATAGTAGTAATGCATGTTATGTAAGACTTTGGAATAATAAAGGCTTTTTTATTTTTTATTTTATTTATTTTATTTCGGTGACGGAAAACATCGTGAAGAAACAAAGTTTATCCTCTGGGTTGGAAGGTCAGATGGCAGTCGCTTTCGTAAAAACTAGTGCTACACCAATTCTTGGTATTAGTTGCCAAGCCAGGCTCCCACGAGCCGTGGCTAAATGCCGGGACAACGCGAGGAAGATGACGATGACTATAGTCTCACTACAGTTCAGGAAAATATTACATCCCAAGTAGGTTTTATAAGGGGTTTCTCGGATCCGTAAATATTACGGTTTCTTAAATAGTCCTCTATCGTCTGTAGATACGAATTTCCCTTCAATGTCCTCTTATAAACCCCTTACACCCTGTATATCGGACATAAAAGCGACCGTATTTAGTACATCTAATCTGGTTGCTAGTATCCATGGCTCATGTGGGGTATACGGTTAAATCTTACTGTGCTAAAAAAGTGACGAACTCAAAAAGTGCCGTTCTCAGAAAGTGACCTCCTCCTCCTACTCCTCTAAAAGGATTCTTCCCGTACCTACATATTTATGGATGTATTTAAGACAAGATAAGAAATAAAAATGGATCAAAATGGGTACAAAGAGCACAAAATAGAAGTGAATCAAGGATTAAAAAGGGCTAATAAGAAGAAGAGAGAAGAGAAGAAATGAAACGTTATGCACTTGCAGTACTTAAACATTAATCACGCTGCACTTATCATTAATAGGTATTACCTCATATCGCATCTTTAAGGAGAATTAGTGTCGTTAACATTTTTTTTATCTTAGGTATTTTCCGTAGCAGCAATTCTTGTTTTCCGAGATAGTTATACAATAAGTACTTCATTAAGTTTTGACAATGCAGCCATATCATCATAGTCACATGCAGAAAATCACTCTTTTTTTTTTAATAGGAGACAGAACTAAAAAGGCAAATTAGGTAATTAATCCGTCTGAATGAAGTTTATAAATTTTATACTTCACTTGCATACCCTACGTACGAGTATCATAATTATATATCAGTCATACCTAAATAGTGCCTCAATAATTATGAAATAAAAAGTGCATCCTCTATTTCATTATTCAATTTCTTTACATTATTAATGTACTTAAATAGCACCGAAAAAACAAAAATGTATAAAAGTTTTTACTGTGTATTTTTCAAAGGTTTCTTTCGTCGGTGAAATAATTCATTTTATAGACAATCCGTTTACGATGAATACATTAAAATTAAGGAAAATAAAGCGTCATTTAAATTAAATATTTCATTTTATTTGTCAACACAGCCGTTCTTCATTAACTAACCACATATACTACATTCACCAGGCGAGTCCATGACCGTATCCAAGACCTAGGCCGAGACCGAGTCCATGACCGGCGTAACCAAGACCGAGACCATGGGCACCGTAGCCGATGGCGCCATGAGCACCGTAGCCGATGGCGCCATGGGCGATGGGAGCAGCGTAGGCGGAGTGGGCAATGGGGGCAGCATGGGCGATGTGGGCCAGGGGAGCGGCATGGGCGATTTGGGTAGAGTAGGCGGAGTGAGCCAGAGGAGCGGCGGGGGCGGCATACGCCAGAGGAGCGGCCTGGGCGGCGTACGCCAGAGGAGCGGCGTGCGCGATGGCAACGGGAGCGGCGTGCAGCAGAGGATCCTTGCGCACGACAGCATTGAATCCGGAGTGGGCATCAGCGGCGTAGTCGACGGTGCGCTTTGTGCCGTCGGAGTCCAGCAGCGAGTACTGGCCGACCACGCTGTCGCCCACGCGGGTCTCGTGCTGGCTCTTCACGTCGCCGGTGTGGGGGTCCGACACTCCATAGGAGAAGCTGTTGTAGTTACCGCCATGGATCGCGCTGCCCTGGGCGGCCGCCACCAAGAGAGCTACAACGACGAACTGTAAATGAAAACATTATTATTAGACGGGTAATATTTTATGCTACGTAAGTAAGGAAGCAAGGCTTTTTGGGGTATGTTAAAGATTATATTACTTTTAACATCTTAATAAATATACAGTGTGTGGCCTATAACGCGGGAGAATAATTAAAACGTAGATTCTACTCCTCAAACTAGACAATGTTTGTTCAGCAACTTTTAAAAATAACTTGTGGTTTGTATTTTAAAACACTTTAAAATTTAATCGAACACGCAATGTATCACGAAATTGATTATGCCTGTACGGTGACAAGACTGACGGGCGATGTCAATTAGACGGAATTTAAAGTACATTGAAAATATTATTTAGTTTGTTTGAAAAAGGGACAATTTTAAGACTACATAATTTCAAAAAGTTGTCGAACAAAAGTTTTATTGTTTGAGTAGTAGAATCTACGTTTTAATTATTCTCCCGCGTTATAGGCCACACACTGTATAACAAGGCCTGAAACTCTAACCGTAATAAATTCCCAGCTCAATCGATGGTGTTACATTGTACATTATCTGACTCTAAATGTCAATAAATATTTCTTTTAAAATAAGGTAACTAATTCCCTTTCAATTTCTATATTATTTTATTTACCTTCGCAGCCATTATTGTAAGTGTAATTGCTCGACTTCGACTTGCAACTGATACACTTAGGGTTCCTACAACAATTTATATACACCCATAGCGGTGCATTTATGTTTCGGAGGTCAGTACCGCGTCCGCGTGCATGCGTCATACAAACGACACCATCATTTTAATGACCATTCGTGTACCTTATTAATAAGAAAATAAGGTATAGTAAAGGTTACCTTATTGTGTTTTGTGTTATGCGGATTGATTGCGCGCGCCCAATCAAGGGCAGCAGGACATTGGGAAATTCGAGATATTTGGATAGTTTATGACTTTCGGAAGAAGTAACCACTTTATTAAACAAAACCTAAAGGAATTTGAACAATTTGATGGGAAACAATTGCACAGACCCAAATAAGTAGAGAAAAGAAAAAAAGTTAATTTTGACCGGTTTTGGAAGTCAATGGACTATGGAGAGTTTGTGTCCTCGGCAACAAAAATATATCTAGTAGGTACCAGAAATTGTCTTACTTACTATGTCAATAAACGAGGGACGGGTAGTCTATCTCGCCGCGAAATAGTGTCGCATCAGTCATGTGCTAGCCCGGCTGGGCACATTACATATTGTACAAAATTATGACTACCTATTTTACTTAGAGCTATGGGTAGTTTCCATTGACATAGATATCTAGGGACTGCTTTACGGGCAATAATAATGAGGCATGACAGGGGCCAGTACAGTGGTGTGAAATCGCTACAACGCGATTGGTTGATGAGTTCGCATCACGCGCGCGATTGGTTGACGAGTTCGCATTACGCGCGCTATTAGTCGCAACTCGTCAGTCTCGTTAGACTGCACGATTGGCTGGAATTCGTGGGTAGCACCGCTGAACTAGTACGATGTTTAGTGCCCCATTAGCCCGTCCTTAGATATTATACGTCAATGGTAGTAGCAAAAGTAAATCCGGCTAGCCAATTAACAATTGATACCAACTTATGCTCCAATTAATACCAAACAGAACATGACTCAGCTAGAACCCGCCTTGTCACAAGTAAACACACCCATTAAATTTTTATTGCTAGATATTATCTTGACTCTCAGGTGCAAAAAACTAAAAGCTAGTAATAAAAATGCACACCTACATAATCGTTTTTGTTACGGCTTGTTTCGTGTAATTAGGTCCTTGGTATAATTATTCAGTAGGGCGGTACATTTCTTGTATTTACTCGTACTTCTTAGTTCTTTTTTAAATAAAGCATTTAAAATAACCTACCCTACCCTAACCGACCCTCCATGTAATTTCACACAATACTGATTTTGTTTTGAAGACTGGTAAATAGAATTTAAGGAGGTATGGCTCACGTATGGCTCATGATTTCTTTTTCTTTCTGCGGTTAAGATGTATGTTAACATGATGTACTCAATAATGAACCTCCAGGTCTGTTTCTCAAGAATATTAAGTACACTACATTGTACTATAAATCCATTTGTATTATGTAACTGTTTACGTTATAAATCATAAAAAACGCGATAATAGGGTCAATGCGTGTAAGGTAGACGTCCAAGCGGTATCCCAGAACATATCATATTCAAAATTACGCTACCTATTAGAATGTCGAGCACTGGGACGTTTACCTTTAATGCCTCCTCCAAAAATGTCCCTTAATTCGGAAACGCCACATCTACAAAATATTTTGTTTACAAAACATTTATGTCTAGCTGGCAAAATGTCCCCGTCGCAAAACACCTTTCTTAAACAACTTTGATTAGGTTAGGTACGTTATTATTTGCAACACCAATTCGACGAACCCTTATTTTCACATTTGTATGATTTTATAGGGTTGGCAACTGTCAAAGGTTTTTATAAATGGCGCCATGCATGATAGTTTTCCCAGGTTTCTAGTTTTGTTCTATGGAGTTGGCTGAAAGGGCTAGCATGTGGGTCATTAAAAAAAAAAAAAAAAAAAAAAAAAAACAATAATTTTATACTATTGGTATTTATCCGTTTTCGAGTTTCCTTTACTTATATGCTCCAACTAGTAGTTAGTCCAAATACCTAGTACTCATCTGTGGGCCACGTTTAATTATCGCTCTGGATTGTACCTACAGTCCCTTTCAAAAGTAGCGGATTTAAAACAAAACTCCAAAAGAATCTCCTACCCTCGAATACTTTTCCAAATATAGTGATATATCTCTACAGTTCGCGTACAAAGTAGTAGTAGTATTAATAAACTCTTTATTATACAAAAATACATTAAATATGTCCTTAAAGGATGACTCACGTTAAATCGGGCCGGGTCCGGACCGGAGCTTCCGGCGCTTACTTTTCTATGACAGATGACCGGCGATCACGTGATGCTTTCCATACAAAACGAAGCGCCGAAAGCTCCGGCCCGGACCCGGCCCGGTCTAACGTGAGTCTACTTATCGCTTATCTACTTGTCATTCTGCAACAATGAACTATAAATAAATTAAATAATTGTAGTAGGTAGAGGTGTTTTGTCTGTGATCTTAAATTATTTAAATTGCGTCGAGACTCTGAGAGTCTGAGATGTCAAATCATAGTAATTATGTCGATGTTTTCTATGGATGTTGTTTAGTAGGTATGACCTACTTATACTGGTTATTTAGTTCTTAGAAGTACAACAAATTCAGCCAGTATCGCTAAAATGGACACCTGCATGGTCGATCTATCTCGCCCTTATAAACATTTTCAAAAGGTCAAAATAAACACTCTAGTACGTTTCATGTCATTTATTAATTTCATTTAATACAATATTTATTTTCAGTAGTATAAATCACAGCTTTTCATTTGAGTATCACTTTTTGTTTGGTATTATAAAGGGAAGGCTTTATTAAATTACCTACCATCCTCCGTAGTTGGCGCCATAGCCGAGACCACGGCCGTATCCAAGACCACCAGCGTAGCCGAGACCAGCTGCGTAACCGAGACCATTCCCGTAGCCAAGACCGAGGCCTTGAGCGCCGTATCCGAGTCCATGACCTTGGGCACCATAGCCCAGGCCGAGTCCATGACCACCGTAGAGACCGTGAGCCAGAGGAGCGCCGTGAGCGATGTGGGAAGAGTAGGATACGGGAGCGGCGTGGCCAGCGTAAGCCAAGGGAGCGGCGTGGGCAGCGTACGCCAAGGGAGCGGCGTGGGCGACAGGAGCGGCGTAGGCGAGAGGAGCGGCGTGCGCGGCGTACGCTAGAGGAGCGGCGTGAGCGCCATAACCGGCACCGTAACCATGTCCAATAAGAGGATCCTTGCGCACGACGGCGTTGAATCCTGTATGTGGGTCAGCAGCGTAGTCAACAGTGCGCTTCGTGCCGTCAGATTCCAGGAGGGAGTACTGCCCGCGCACACTGTCTCCCACGCGGGTCTCATGCTGGTTCTTCACATCACCAGTGTGAGGGTCTGATACTCCGTAGGAGAAGCTGTTGTAATTTCCACCGTGCACTGCGCTGCCTTGCGCAGCTGCCACCAGAAGGGCTACAACGACAAACTGCAAAAGAAAAGTATTTTTAACACCAGTTTAGGTAAGTAAACCAATGCAGTTGTTGAAATAAAATGAGCTTGATTTTAACTTGACAAATAAACCATCAAGATAGATTCAAGATGAAATATATTATGCATTTTATTTAAAATTACCTTCGCT
The DNA here is from genome assembly GCF_948474715.1 of Cydia amplana. NCBI lineage: Eukaryota > Metazoa > Arthropoda > Insecta > Lepidoptera > Tortricidae > Cydia > Cydia amplana. The sequence goes on along the minus strand of NC_086073.1, from coordinate 3,935,724 downwards.
GCCATTTTGGTATGTTTATTTGGTCGACTTCTACTTGCAACTGCTGACTGCTGAAGTTTATGACTATTTATATTCGCGCAGCGGCTCCATATTGGCCGGCTGGAGGTCAGAGCTGAAGCATGACGGATACATCATACAGCTAAAAATATTTTGTAATCTTATGAGTTATGAGAAGTAACGTAACTTTTACTCGTTAGATATTGCATACCTACAATATTTGCAAATTAGTGATAAAGCCTGGGCTCTACGATTAAATATATAAAATTGTGTTGTTATCTGGAATAAGTGTAGTCCCTTTTTTCATACACTGTCAAAAGTTCAAATTTCTATAAGGACAAGGTTTAATCTGGGGGCACGGCAGTGCCCCCGCCAAGTCGAGTAAAACAAAGAGGCACGGCCGTACCATCCTTTTCTCGAAGCGGTTCAGGCCATTTTCGACGTCCTCTAATTTTGTGCTGACTGAAGCTAGAACCCTGAATTTTCAGTAATATATAGGGCTTAACATGCTTAAGATATATTCTCAAAAACATTCAATTTGAACTTGTAGTTTAAGAATTATTGTACGTCAAAGTTCCTTATTTTCGACACTGACACACTCACGATCATCATAATTCTAAGGTACTTCTAGCATACCCACAAGCTTCAAATTTTAAACATAAGTAGTTTTTAGCTTATCAAGCCATAGAAAACCTAGAAATATTGCAATATCAGTCACGTTTTAAAGATCTAAGAACTGCATAAGTAAGTTTGTAATTCCATATAAATATATGCTATTACAAAGTTACTGTTGCAGTTCCTGCAAATAGTAGGTAAAGATACACTACGATGCACGATGTGAGTATGAATGAAGATGTGTTTAGTTATGGTTATGATATGTGTATACCTACATAGTATGGGTACGAGTACCCGAAAAGAAGGACTGCCTACAAAAAGAGATGAGATCCCATCAAAAACAATACATGTAAAAAGGTGCAAGTCTCGCAACGCTTCAACTACAAAAAAGTTTTGAGATGTAATGTGAAACCAAGTCGGTTATTTCAATCAGTGCCAGGGGGTGTTAAAACCGTATCAATAAGATATCTTTAATTTGTAATACATATAATGACTTGGCAATCGCACATAATGCTTTACTCGTACCATACCTACTCGTATATATGTGTAATGCTCAAACTGCAATTAGCGCTAGCGTTATGTTCAATTAGAATTATTTTTAATAGGCGACGATGATCCTTATGTCATTATGCAGCCGTGCGATGGCCAAGTCATTATACGTATTACAAATTAAAGATATCTTATTGATACGGTTTTAACACCCCCTGGCACTGATTAAAATAACCGACTTGGTTTCACATTATATCTCAAAACTTTTTTGTAGTAGAAGCGTTGCGAGACTTGCACCTATTTACATGTAATGTTTTTGATGAGATGTAAACTATCTGTAATTGTATGACCCATAAATATGTACTGTCAACAACACCCGTCGAGATGATAGTTTGACGTTATATCGGTAAAACTTCGTAGATACCTGTTACGTAATCAGTTGCAGGTATTTTTAACAATCTTCTGTATTCATCATCAAATGAACTCAATGTTACCATAAAATGACACAATTCACAATACCCACTAAAATACCTAAATACATATGCTCACCTCAATTGAATGCCAGTAAAGGTGCTTACCAATATTGAAATCGACCAGTTAGGCACATATGGACATTGAAAATTATAAAATCTTGTGAAAACAAGATCATATATTTGCAATAAATATAAATTGGTAAATTTTACGAGATTACTCCGTTGATGTTCCTACATAAATTCAAAATAAAACAACAAATGCGTGTCGTAACTAAGTATGTAAAGTGTCACTTTCTGTCTATTAATTATTTGTCCCCTGTTTCCATTTTTCCATGTTCAATATTTTCTTCAAGTTTGTTCAATCAGGGCAATAATAAATACGCTAACCTTGCCATCTCTTTTTTAAACCAAAAGAAACAATGTAAAATATTTTATTAAATTTGCTCGGATTAGCATAATTTATGAACCAAAACCGAAAGGGGTTTCCGCGAGCGTAGGTCACTCCGAGTTTCGTACACTTCCTTTAGGCGCTCGGAATGCGTTACATATTCGTACATTTTAATTTTAATAACTCTATCATATAAATACATGCGTCCCCGCTTCGTTATCATTCGTGGTCTAGACCAATAACAAACAACACAAACATGTTCTCAAAGGTAAATATCGATAAAACAAGGCAAGGCTGCGTTGGGTTTAATTAATTAAAATACTCGTGCGTAACTTATTCGAATCAACGAACGTGAAATTGAGCTGTTAGTTTCGATTTTATCTGGCGCTTTCAAAAGTTGATTATTTATGATCTAAATAATTAATACAAGATAACGTTCTGGCAAATAAACTTATAAATTACTAGTGATCATTGATTTCCCATTTGTAGTTTTTTATTAATAGGATTCGGTGTTTGGAATAGGTATTAAAATTCCTTATTATACGAGTACCTTAATAATTAATATAGGTATGGTCAAGTTCACAAGTCAACTTTCCAAAAATATATTTACACGACCTTATTGTCAGTGTCTTAGAGGCGTATTTTGGGAACGTTGGCTTGTGTACAGTATAGACAGTTATACCGTCCTCATTTATTTACAAAACTTTTTTTTACAATGTTTACAATAAATCATTATTTTATCATCCAGATCGCAGTCCTCGCTTTATTAGTGGCGGTAGCCCAAAGCAGCCCCTCTCACGGAGGCTATGAGTACTCGTACGGCGTGTCGGACCCCCACACCGGCGACGTGAAGAGCCAGCACGAGACTCGCGTGGGCGACAGCGTGCGCGGGCAATACTCGCTGCTGGAGTCTGATGGCTCGAAGCGCACTGTCGACTACGCCGCTGATGCACATACCGGGTTTAACGCTGTCGTGCGCAAGGATCCTGGTCTACACCCGGCTCCGGTCGCCATCGCCGCTCACGCCGCTCCCGTCGCATACGCCGCTCCTCTCGCCCACGCCGCTCCCGTCGCATACGCTGCTCCTCTCGCCCACGCCGCTCCCTTGGCGTACGCCGGCCACGCCGCTCCCGTATCCTACTCTTCCCACATTGCCCACGCCGCTCCATTAGCTCACGCTGCCTATGCCGCTCCCATCGCTCATGGCGCCCTCGCTTATGGCGCCCACGGACTCGGACTGGGCTATGGCGCTCATGGTTTGGGTCTGGGTAACGGCCTGGGATACGCCGGTCTCGGATTGGGCCAAGGACTCGGCTATGGCGCGCACTACGGAGGATGGTAAACGTTTAAAAACCCACCGCCCTTGTTAAAACGGATTCTGTGATGCTGTAAATAATTATTATACCTATTTATAAACTGAACTCATGTGAAATACTTTTATAACTACCACGGAACTTAATCAGTTATAAAAGTTAATTAATTAGTTATAAAAGTATGAGTGAGAATCGTGTTAGTTTAAATCAATATCATGTGAAATAATCCAATAAGTATATTAAATATTGGTGAAACGACGTTTTATTTTTCTTTCATTAGTAAGTAGGTACACGTTTAGGTATCAAACACACATACAGTCACCGATTTCCAAAATCAGCCATTTGATTAATTCCGTTATCAATGATGCTGTTCATTAAAATAAGGGTGATCAAAAACTAAACCCCAAATTCGTGTTGAGTACAAGTAACCTTCAATCAAAACATTGCTATAAATTATTGACTATCGCGATGACGAATTGCTCGCTTCAAATTATAGGTATTTAAATATGTAGGATTAATAAAAAGTTGTATAATAGGCTACATGACTAATTTTCATTTATGGTATCAATCGATCGGGTTTGTTTTTAGCTTGGAGGATATAATCAAACGGAGACGCCATGTCTGTAATTTTCTGTACAAAACAGTCTGCCGATTTTTGCGGGGGAGGGGAACGTCAAATGTATGCGTAACGTAAAAATAGCCATGTCAGATAAACGTCAGTCCATACATTGTGTATGACCGTTGGCCGCCTATTTTCGACAGAGGGGAAAGCCTGTTAATGGCTACTCCGTTTAATTGTATCCTCCAAGGTTTTTAGGATCAAATGTCTATATGGGACCCATTGCATTAAAAGTAACACAAAAGTCAGAAATTGTAGTCAAAGGCCGACAGTCGCACTTCACTCGCGAAACGCCCTATACAAAATGACGTCAAGGTCTCTGGGAGCCCATCTTGTAGTATGGACAAAACAAGAATATTACGTTTTTGTCGGTGAAATATTGCGTTTATGTATATAGTTGCTGTACAATATTTTTTTGGATGAAATGTAAGGAATCGAATGGTACCCTTATTTTTATCATTTTTGGAAGTTAAAAAAAACTTATATTTTGAAACTTTCAGGTCCTGTATTTTTGTAATTTTTCAAAATTTTATTTTAATATCCACATTATTGTAATAAATTGCTCGTTTGCTATCTATTTTACTAGATTTTTTTTATAAAATTCAACATGTGTCCCTATGGTGATTAGAATATTAAGGTTTTATTTTATTTATTTTGCCCAGCTTTGTTACTAAATATTATTGTAATTTCGATGTATGTATACTTAGTAGGTATAATGGATTTAATAATATAATTGATAAATGTATTTAAGTGAAGATGTATTATATTTGACCACGGCAGGCTATGATCATAACCCTTCTCATAATGGAATTCCTTGCCGGCGTCTATATTTCCGAGCTCATATATAACCCTTCCGTCAACCTTCAAATCAAGGGTGAACAGGCACCTTCTGGGCAGGCTCGCTCCATCGTAGGCCACGTCTTCGCCTCGGCTAGTCTGTGGCCATGAGCAAGCCCATTTATAATATTAAAAAAAAAAACGGGTCGGAAGAAAGAGCTCCTTACAAATGGAATTTCCTTAATGCTTTATCATTATCAAACACAATAATTCAACAATAAATACGTGCCTACTCGTACATTGTAACTGGCATATAAAGCAGAACCAACAAGTAAAATGCCAATAAGATTCCAATGAATATCTCGATGAAGCAATTACTTAACGTTGTTAAGCCCAGAGACCAGTTAATAATGTAAATGGACACCGCATGCAGTGGCCAAATATGTCTACTCGTATTTTATTGTACCGCGTGGCAAACTAGCCTAAAAAAGTGAAATGGCGCATGAGAGCGCCGTCTGTCTATAACAATCTGGTGCTCGTGACTGTATCCAAACGTTACAGATTGTGAGTCTCTATTTTTCATTTGTCTTTTTAATAGATCTAACAGATAAAATCGTAAGCACGGTTAACCTTTTCCTTATCGTCTAAGTATAACAAGTTAAAATTATTAATTTGCGCGCCCAAAATAAAATTAGGAGATTTGCTTCAAGTGATTTCCTGTTGGACTTGTTCTAACGAATTGCAAAAAATTATGCAGATATATTACTTTTAGGTATTTAAAATAGTATAAACTACTTAGAGGTGTCCTTGGACGTGCCGCAATTTATTCATTCATAGAACTCAACAGGATTTGCGGACACTATACATGTACTTATGTATTAATAGTATGACTCGAGATTCTTTGTCATTTGTATTATAAAAAAAGCGGCCAAGTGCGAGTCGGACTCGCCCATGAAGGGTTCCGTATTTAGGCGATTTATGACGTATAAAAAAAAAACTACTTACTAGATCTCGTTCAAACCAATTTTCGGTGGAAGTTTACATGGTAATGTACATCATATATTTTTGTTAGTTTTATCATTCTCTTATTTTAGAAGTTACAGGGGGGGGACACACATTTTACCACTTTGGAAGTGTCTCTCGCGCAAACTATTCAGTTTAGAAAAAAATGATATTAGAAACCTCAATATAATTTTTGAAGACCTATCCATAGATACCCCACACGTATGGGTTTGATGAAAAAAAAATTTTTGAGTTTCAGTTCGAAGTATGGGGAACCCCAAAAATTTATTGTTTTTTTTCTATTTTTGTGTGAAAATCTTAATGCGGTTCACAGAATACATCTACTTACCAAGTTTCAACAGTATAGTTCTTATAGTTTCGGAGAAAAGTGGCTGTGACATACGGACGGACAGACGGACAGACGGACAGACGGACAGACGGACAGACGGACAGACGGACAGACGGACAGACAGACAGACATGACGAATCTATAAGGGTTCCGTTTTTTGCCATTTGGCTACGGAACCCTAACTAGCCTCTCACCGCAACTTTGCCAGCATAGATCACTAAACTATTCCCCACTAAGGGAGGACCCTTAAGGGGTAAATTTAGGGATAAAAAAGGTTTTCTCTAATTCCACATAAACCAATAATCAAAAATTTTACAATATTGTTAGTACCTACTTAATTGGGTGTGAGAAAAGACTTCGCGATAATGGTAGGTAAACGTGTATGTACTACATATTTGACATCTTAATTCCAATAGGTAGATTGAAGGAACTATTAGGACAGTGTCAAGCATTGGGACATTTATCTTATACTTATTTTATCTGGCAAAAATTGTGATAAAAAAAACTTGACTGTATATATATGTCTTCACATACCTTCCAAAATTCAGTGTGGGCGGAAGAGTGACTGATTACTTATTAATAAATAATAAAGATCTAGTTTTTATTTCATACAAATACGACATTAATTAAATTAGGTAGTGGCAAAAAACTGTTTTGTTAGACTTTGTTTGACGTAAATACGTTACGTTTAGTGCCATCGGACTCAATTTTTTAACAGTGTTGGTACCTCTGTTTGCAAATTTGACACTTAATGCTTACGACATTAAGCTCTTTTATGTACGAAACATTTATCAAGACTCAAAATTTACGTAAGCGTTTTTATCATCAATGCAAATGGTGCGAAACGTCATTGGGATCCACATTTGTTGACGTTTTTGTTCTGCTTTGTGTGTCTATTTCTTTTATATTAAGTCAGTGTACTGTCAGTGCAGCTTGCTCGCACTAAGACTGTATATGATCCAGATAGAGTTGGGCTATAACCGCGAAAATCGAAGTTCGCAAATTGCGCGCATTTTTCTCTGTCACTCCAATTACGCCTTCATTAGATTAAAAGAGAAAGATCCCTGCAATTTGCGAATTTCGGTTTTCGCGGTAGCCCCTCTGACATACCTAGCTACCTCTTTCGCTTCCGTTACTTTCATAACATTCTTCATACACGCTCGCCGGTTCAGGGTGTCCAAAATAGAGTATCAAACCCCAATAATCTGATTCACTTACACAAGTTTTAATAGTGGCATCTCTTTTTGTCATAGCATTATTGTTAAATAGTGTCGTTGATCTCGTAATCGTACCGCGATGCAATTCTGTAGTTTGACTTCTCTCTCGATCACACTTTTTTTTCGTAGAGAACTTTTAACTTATCGAGATTATCTCGACATTCATGATGCGCACCAATTTATAAGCGCGTGAGATACACTGCGAGTCGATATCAAATCAATATAATTTTTTTAAAGATCGGATGCTCCTTCTATATCATTCCAATTACCTATTATACTCACCGGTATGGCTCTGATTGAATAAAATCTCAAACCTATCTTGAATCCCTACACCACATTCTCCGACAAATAATATAGGTAATTTAAATTTCATTTATATTCAATCGGTGTCCTTCTGGTTTAAAATGTTTAAATAGACATTTTGTCTCGGAGGCCTATGCATGTTTGTGTAATGTTTTGGATGTCAATTGTTTATGCTTGAAGCTTATATGATGGACATTGGATAGGTCCACATAATATTCGTGTAGGTATGTCTTGGAATAAAATTGTTTACTTATTTTGTTTATTTGATAGTAACATCAAATGTAGGTACCTACTATGAGGATCACGGCATTGTTTTGAATAAGTACTTTCCACATTAGCAATAATAATTGCCACAAAACCTTTAAGCTCTAGCCGCCCACAGGCCAAAACTTATAACTAACGACCTGATTCGAACTTTAAGATACGTCAAATAATTGCTAAAGATACGATATGGATCATAGCCGTAGGTAATAGTGTCAAAAGTGACGTTTCTTCAAACAAAAACGACACTAACATAAATATCCGATCCATGTCGTATCTTTAGCAAAATTTTGACTTATCTTAAAGTGCGAATCATGCCGTAAGTATATGTATTCCTATTACTTAGGCCTCCGGGCGGCTAGAGGATAATATCGATAAAAATGATCGTCAACAATTGATTGTTATATTATAACAATCAATTGTTGACGATAATTTTTAAAATAAAAGTATTAAAAGTAGGTATTACAATAAAATCCCACCCCTACTCACCAATTTGGTATTTAACTACGCGAGAATTATAGTGTAGCGGGTAAGAACTTATCTCAAGACGTTGCATTTTATAAAATTCCTCTGTTACATCTCCTTGAACTTATCCACCTCTATTTGACAATTTGACACATATTGTTTGCTTTGTCATATTTGCCTTGATACTAAGTAGTTACTAAAGTCCGTCAACCAAATCTTGTCAGTAGTAAAAGGCGGCAAATTTGAAAAATCGCGGGTTAGCAACACTGTGTTCGAATAATTCCAAAATGCGTGTCATCTGTGTTTTATCTGTGGAATGTGGATCGTGAATGACAGCCGTCACCTTATTTGTTTTCATTTGGTTTTCATTCTGAATCGTTTCTGTTTCAAGAGATATTTCTGCTGTCACCATTAAATACCAATACATTAAATAAGAATAAGCAAAGCTAAGGGGCCTACAATGTACAATCATGCTCGTTGATGGTAAACATTACTAAAAATTGAGGTTATGACAAGATTTGACCCACATTAATTAACTAACAGCTAATTAAATAAAACAACATTAGTCAAATAAAAAAGCTTGTTAAAAGGCAATCCAAACGGACCTTCATTGACGATGTGCGACTTGAAGGCGAAAGTTTCTTCGTCCAGCACCATCACGCGCGAGTTCCCCGCGTCCAGCACGTAGATCTCACGTCGCTTCGGACATCTGCCAACATACTGGAAGAACTCTTTCGAACTTTTAAGATTATGTTCAGTTTTTTTGTTTTAGGGTTAAAAGGCATAAATAAAATTAAAACGTATGCCTAAATCTATCCAACAAGACCATAAATTGTGTCCTGGAAACCGTCCATAGGCCCACATGTCTAATATTTTCAGCAATCAGTTGTGACTATTTACAAAGATGCAATAGAATACTACAGAGTATTATGCTTGGTTGAAGTGACCCGGTAACATTGGTAACTTCATTATATTTTTTCAATTAAGGACCTGAATTATAGTGTAAGCTAAAGTGACCCTTATCTTATTTACCTTTAAATTAAATAAACACCCAAATATCAGTTGTTTTATTTTTAATATGTAATCCTATTGTACAATATATACCAATCAAAAAAATTACACAGGTATGTCATATTCATCCAGAAGAGTACACTAATTTTCATTAACAAGTGGCATATTATATTGTAAATAACAAATATATGCACTATCTAATTATCTGCATTTTGATATGATTTTATTTTAGTAAACTTTAGAAGACATAGATAGGGAACAAAGAGAATATAAGCACTACGATAGGGAGTTGTTTTTTGATATCTTCAAATTTGTTCATCATTTTGATTAACATTGTTTTAACATCGCTTTTAAATTGTCCGTCCATGTTTCAAATTTTTTCAATAAACCGCGAGTGACAATTTGAATGACGTACGCAGGGCGCGCTCAGCGGAAAAAAAAAATATTTTGGTTCGATGTACATTGCTGCTTTTCTTAGCGCAATACTGCTCTTTGAGTGTTGCCCTACTTTAGTTTGCTTTACATTGCTACTGACAAGATTTGGTTGACGGACTATAGTGGTCTTTATTCGCAACCCACAGTTACTATTCACATAGTGCGATGGCAAAGAAATTGAAAATATAGTTCGCCTTGAAACTTATAAGGAACGACAGATGTAGCGTCAGCTTAACATGAAAATTAGACCGTTTGCGCATAACTAGTTATTTGTTTAGCATTTTATTGAACTAATTAAGACTGCTAAAACATTGCTCCAATATCATTGCAAATTTGACAGAGATTACCTGATTAGGCCAAGTTTGACCTGAATTTAAGATAAATGTCAAAGTGTTTAAGACTAATTAATTAGGGACTTTTATATCTATATCACATACTTCATCATCATCATCTTCCTTGTCCCGGCATTTTTCCACGGCGCATAGGATCCGCTTAGCAACTAATTCCTAGAATTGGCGTAGGCACTACACCAATGTTACCAACACACATATGACACATACTTATTCTTAGGTATAAGTAGCTAGTCTGTCAAAACTTTGCACCGATTTGAACAGAACAAAGTGTCACACGTCATATTTTCATAGAAATATGACATTAAAGAGGGCATTGCCACATTTTGTCATTGCAAATTAATGCCATGCAGAATTAAATTGGTCTGACTGTAACATGTATATAGATGTTTTGAGGGTAGAGGGGGGTTGATTTAAAAAATATCTCTCGAGTAGTCACATAATCAGTTTACTTAACACATGAAATTAGGACTTTTAAACATGAAGCTTATTGTTTATTTTTATTTTATTTATTTTTTATTTTTTATTAAGGTTCACCAACAGTGGCAACAACAGGTCCATACTCTTGTTATTCTCATAATTTGAAAGAAACGAAATCCGTTAATTTTATCCTTAAACCAGACTACTACAGCACTGATATTTTACTGTAGCGTCCTATATCATTTACTTACGCTGACCTAATTATTATTCAAAAGTAAACCATAAAATCTGACAACGATGAATTTTTCGCCTTGACACAAACTTTAACAGATAAGCTCCTGCGCACAAATTCCACTATAATTAACCGAAAAAAACGTAAACACGTCTTCTGCGAAGCAGACGGCATAAATTACTTGAAGAATGCACCGACCGGCCAGCCACCCAGATCACAGCGACCTTGCGTTTCCGGACACATCGACAAACGCCCTATACATGCTACACACGTCTTAAAATATGCCTGTGACATATACATAAAGCCTGAAAACCAAAGAAATATCAACCTTATCGCAAAGCGTTTAAGTCCATGGATGTCACCACGCACGGCTCTAGCAGATGAGGTCCATACTCTTGTTACCACGCCTTCGTATTTGCTTCTTCGTATATAAGCTCGTCTCGTTCCTATGAGAATCATTCTTCGGTTGGAAGTACTCTTGTCTGTACGCAATGGCTGCTAAGGTGATCTACTTATAATTACTAGCGTTGTGATTAATGTGGATTTTATTCATTAGTGTTGACATTGGAGTTATTGAGATCTTTGCTAGATTTTAAAAACAATTTTAGAGTCTAGTGTTTTCGATCGTTTTTTAATCAATAAAATTATTTTTAAAAAAAGCGTGAAAAACAATGGCAATTTTTCATAAATTACTTAGTGCGGCTGCTATTTATTAGTTTTTCTTCAAAATAAGCTAACTTTTAGAGCTTGACACAGAACGTGTAAATATTTTTAGAATCTTTATTTTAGCTAAGTTGTCATAAGTTTAGCTAAAATAAAGATAGGAGTACCTATTCACATGAATACTCCTTTATTTATATTTTATCTAGTTTCATTTGAATTTCAAATCTAATTTATTAAAAGAACAACCTAAAGTGGCAAGCTAAATATTATAAAATATTAAGTAGATCAATCAAATTTTTACGCGACACGCAGGACATCTCGCTCTCGTAGAACGAACGTTAAAATTTTCTTCTAAATTTTATAGGCTGTTTGTAAGAAAGTGATAAGTGGTAAAAGATTCCTAAATGTTTCATATTTAATTTATAATGGCCACAAAAGCAACATAAATTTGCTTTGACAATTTGCAAACCTTATTGCCGCGAAATAAGTAAAAGAGTTGGCGCTAGTTAGTACTTATAATAGGTACAACATTGTTAATTTAATATCTGTCACGTGATGTACAACATTAAAAGAACAACCTAAAGTGGCAAGCTAAATATTATAAAATATTAAGTAGATCAATCTAATTTTTACGCGACACGCAGGACATCTCGCTCTCGTAGAACGAACGTTAAAATTTTCTTCTAAATTTTATAGGCTGTTTGTAAGAAAGTGATAAGTGGTAAAAGATTCCTAAATGTTTCATATTTAATTTATAATGGCCACAAAAGCAACATAAATTTGCTTTGACAATTTGCAAACCTTATTGCCGCGAAATAAGTAAAAGAGTTGGCGCTAGTTAGTACTTATAATAGGTACAACATTGTTAATTTAATCTCTGTCACGTGATGTACAACTTTATTCTTTTGTTCCAGTTTGTCGTAGTGCTCGCGCTGGCGGTGGCCGCCCAGGCGTCAGTGGTGCCCGTGGGCGTCGCGCGCGCAGACGACTACACCAGCTTCGCGTACGACGTGGCCGACCCCAACACCGGCGACTACAAGAGCCAGGTGGAGACGCGCGTCGGCGGCGTCGTGCAGGGCCAGTACTCGCTGCTGGACGCTGATGGCACCAAGCGTACCGTCGATTATGCCGCTGATGATGTCAATGGATTCAACGCTGTCGTGCGCAAGGACCCTGTTGCTGTCGCTGCGCCCGTTGTGAGCGCGCCTGTTGTCAGCGCGCCGGTAGTCGAAGCCGCTCCCGCTGTGGTTGCCGCGCGCACTGTCGCTGCTCCTGCCGTGTACTCCGCTGCTCCCGCTGTGTACTCCGCCGCTCCCGTTGTTGCCGCGCGCACTGTCGCCGCCCCTGCCGTATATTCCGCTCCAGTGTATGCTGCACGCTCTGTTGCCGCTCCCGCTTTGTACTCCGCCCCTGTAGTGGCCGCACGTACGGTTGCTGCTCCCTCCGTCTACTCGACTGGTGTGGTTGCTTCAGCGCCCGCTGTGTACGCCGCTAGTGCCCCCGTGGTAGCCACCCGCACCGTCGGCGTCGCCGCCCCGGCCTACTACTCTGCCCCCGTCGTCGCTCGCACCTACGCCGCACCCTCCGTATACAGCTCTTACTACGGCACCCCTTACACCTACGGCGCGTACGCTGCCCCGGTAGCTCAATGGTAACTTAAACGAAGCCTTGTCTCAAGGCTCCTTAGCCATAAACCACGACGTGTTCTTCGAAATGTAAATAACTTATACGACTTTGTACATATGCAGTGTGTATGCGAAATACAAACGTTTTATACTTAAAAATCGTAATTTATGTAAGAACCTACCCCGTTTCATATCCCTATCCTCCCCATTAATAGTAGGTATCTAAACATGAGACTGATGTCAGCACAAATTAAATCTGACTAACCTAATTAATAGGGTTGGCAACTGTTAAAGGTTTTAATAGATGGCACCAGCATAGCTTTCCCCTGTTTCTAATATTGTTCTACGGGATTTGGCTCAAATACAAGAATTTGACACTATTCATAGGATTGACTGATAAAACCAATGCTGGCATAATCTGTATAATAAAATACTTCGACCGGCCAACCCCATTGCGTTCAGCATCTAAACTAACTTTCCACCAACTTGGTAGTTAGACATTAAAATCAGTACCATACTATACAACACAAACACATCTAATACAATCAGAATATATATCAAATGCAACAGGCCTCAGAAAGTAACAATCAGTCACTGACACGGCTTATTATGTTATAACACCTTTAGCAAAATGTCAATGTAGCCTAGAACAAAGAAAATAGCGAGTACTGCGTAGGTTCCGTGTCTCTTTGCGTGTTGGTAGTCATAAAATAAATAATCGCAGTTATAGAAATGGAGCATAAAGTGAACCTTGATGCCTTCCCACACTGTAGACGGTTCCGTGCGCTTCCTTTACTGTACCTGCTTGTGTAAGTGTCGCACTTTATATATTCCAATATAAAAAATATGATCTTTGTCAGCTATTTTAAAATTGGATATCGTGCGTAGGTATTTTTGAAATTCGAATTTGCTTGACGAATTCAAGGATATTTTAAAATTGCATTATTGAGTTAGTAACATTGGCTTGTACCTATTATACTTAGTTCCGCTAGTGTTTTCACTGTCTCTAGACAGCCTGTAAGAGACAACATACTTAATATATGTCATATCAATGTGTATGAGCCCGATTCGGATTTGAACTAGATATCTATTAGACATCACCATCACCAAGATACGATAACGATATTTTTAAGATCTAGCCTGTCAAATTTGTCATTTCCGCGATTCTGGATACGGTACAGTCAGACGGTCAGATACATAATATCTTTTTTAATATTGATCCTAGCATAATGTAGCTTTTGTTTTATAAGAAATCTCAAATAGATTAAATAATAATAATAAATACGTAACAGATATTTTTTTGCTGTGGGCTACCGTTTACGACTTATTTCCGAAAAACTAGAAAAAAGCGGCCAAGTGCGAGTCGGACTCGCCCATGAAGGGTTCCGTATTTAGGCGATTTATGACGTATAAAAAAAAAACTACTTGCTAGATCTCGTTCAAACCAATTTTCGGTGGAAGTTTACATGGTAATGTACATCACACATTTTTTTTAGTTTTATCATTCTCTTATTTTAGAAGTTAGGGGGGGGGGGGACACACATTTTACCACTTTGGAAGTCTCTCTCCCGCAAACTATTCAGTTTAGAAAAAAATGATATTAGAAACCTCAATATCATTTTTGAAGACCTATCCATAGATACCCCACACGTATGGGTTTGATGAAAAAAAAATTTTTGAGTTTCAGTTCGAAGTATGGGGAACCCCAAAAATTTATTGTTTTTTTTCTATTTTTGTGTGAAAATCTTAATTCGGTTCACAGAATACATCTACTTACCAAGTTTCAACAGTATAGTTCTTATAGTTTCGGAGAAAAGTGGCTGTGACATACGGACGGACAGACAGACGGACAGACAGACGGACAGACAGACAGACATGACGAATCTATAAGGGTTCCGTTTTTTGCCATTTGGCTACGGAACCCTAAAAACGACCTTAGAACAAATTATACGTGACTTTCCCACCTTAATATATTTTAAAATATTGATCCTAGCGGAAAAGTGTACTGAATCTTTTTTGTAGAAAATTTT
The DNA here is from genome assembly GCF_948474715.1 of Cydia amplana. Classification (NCBI taxonomy): domain Eukaryota; kingdom Metazoa; phylum Arthropoda; class Insecta; order Lepidoptera; family Tortricidae; genus Cydia; species Cydia amplana. The sequence goes on along the minus strand of NC_086073.1, from coordinate 3,920,690 downwards.
ATGTAGATTACTTATATTATAGAACAATTTTTGCTACGGGCCACCGTTTAAGAGTTATTTACGATAAACTATAAAAAGGGACCTTAATTCCCCCCCGAACTTTAAGATACGTTAAATATTAGATATCGAAACGATATGGATTGGATATGTCAGTGTCAAACAAGTGTCAAGAGAGACGTTTCTTCAAACAAAAACGTCACTTTTGACACTCGTTTGACACTGACATATCTTGGTGATGTCTAATAGATATCTAGTTCAAAATCCGAATCGGGCCCAAAATGTTTCCTTTTATATTTCTGCAAATTATTAATCGTATTCAAAACTTTTGTGAGGCATTTAGAAAAGACAATACGATCTTATTGAGTTACACGACTCACTTAAATAGCATTGAAATTAATTTTACGGAAAATGTTTGCTATGGTACGGACGGACAGATATACGGAGGCAATTTAGCCCCATCTGTTTCATAAGAGCCGTAATGAGATGTTAATGATATGGAAAATTTTCATTACTAACCATGTAAACCTTACAGTTGATTTGATGGATAAAATTACTCTTTATATCGAATTGGAAGCGTGTCATGTAGTGCTAGACTTATATATCGACCGGGATATGAACGGAACTTATATCCCGGTCGATAGAGTCTGTGCGGAAAGTGCAGAGTCGTGGAATGTATGGGGTCCAATACATTCCACGACTCTTCTCTTTCCGCACAGACTCTATAAGTCTAGTAAAACTAACCGTGAATCATCCAAAACTGTTGTGTCATGTAGTGGACTAAAGCTGATATTTAGAAATGTTTAAAGGTGAAAAAATCGGCGCCGTAATGCCAACGTAAAATTAATAATACGTACAAATTCATCGAAAGCGGAACATGATACCATATAAGGAAATGCTGGACTAAAAGCTAATAATGAAATAGGTAATTGTAGTAAACTGGCAAGGTCCTTGGGATATGTGACTTGGATTTCGTAAGAACTAGGTATATTGTATTACTCAAATTGCACACAAGATAGTCTATATTATATTACTTAGAAACGCTTTATTTAAGATTTTTCGTTTATTAAAACGACATCTAATAAAACAAAAAAATAATAAGGTAGTTTCACTTTTTATTTTACATAAAATACAAGTACTTATTTACAACGATGACTTAGTATCGATTTCTTGAGTATTTTAGATGAGGCCGGTTTGTAGAAGTTAATAATAGGTCGAGTAAGGAGCAGCGTAATAAGGGCTGGCGATGCTGTTGGAGTAAGCAACGGGTGCAGAGTAGCCGGAGTAGGCTACTGGAGCGTATGTGCCAGGAGCAGCAACTGTTCGGACAACGGGAGCGGCAGAGTACACGGCAGGACCATCAGAGTACACGGCAGGAGCGGCAGAGTACACGGCAGGACCAGCAGAGTACGCGGGAGGAGCGGCAGAGTACACGGCAGGGGCGGCCACAGTGCGCGCGGCAACCACAGCGGGAGCGGATTCGACTACCGGCGCGCTGACAACAGGCGCGCTCACAACGGGCGCAGCGACAGCAACAGGGTCCTTATGCACGACAGCGTTGAATCCGTTGACATCATCAGCGGAATAATCGACGGTACGCTTGGTGCCATCAGCGTCCAGCAGCGAGTATTGGCCCTGCACGACGCCGCCGACGCGCGTCTCCACCTGGCTCTTGTAGTCGCCGGTGTTGGGGTCGGCCACGTCGTACGCGAAGCTGCTGGTGTCGTCTGCGCGTGCCACGGGCACGGGTACCACTGATGCCTGGGCGGCCACCGCCAGCGCGAGCACTACGACGAACTAGAACAAGAACAAATTCATAGGTTCTATAACAGTTCAACCAAAAGAGAGTACCCCTATAAATTCTTTGTCAAAAAAAAACTTTGAAAAACAACAGAAGCAAGGCAACTTCTTTGGTGTATTTGTATTAATCATCAAACTTGATGATTGATACAGTCAAATTGATCTTGATAGAGAAAATATACTTCATAAAAAAAAAATGTAAGTAGATGAGTAGACTTCGACAAATCGTCATGCCTATTCGTATTGGCATTGACATTCTTTGAGGACCGTGATCTGAATTTTAATTCAAAAGTACGAACTTTATATATATGCAACATGTCTGAGAAATAAGTCGTACTATTTTTACACATTTAGGTAACTTAAACATTGCTTTAATATGTAAACAATTTACCTTTAACTACCTATCAAGTTAATGATTTCTCAAAAAATAATTATTACCTACATTTAAAATTTAATTTCTTTAATATAACCACATACGTTAGCCTTGCGTATATCTACCCAACCCAGTACTACCTATTGTTATTAGAATAAAATGAGTTACCTTAGCAGCCATTTCGAACTGATATAATCAACTGAATGATACCCGCTGCCTCCGACCATCATTTTATATATACCCATGATATCAGTCACTGCTCAGACTCGAAATAGGCCAGATTCGCGCGGAAGATTAATTGTTCAGGAGTGGTTTTTGTATGCAAATTTCAACAAAATTGTAATAACTTCTGGCTTTTAATGGACTAGTTTTATTGCCGTGGTACTGATTGATTTTATATTAGGATTCAGCGTTTTATTTTATGAGCTTGCTAATGAGGCAATTCACTGTATAAACGTACCTATTTATTTTTATTGCTTCAATTATCGAAGACCACACTTTGAGTTGTGGTGGTAACTAGAGTCGTCTGAAATGTAGTACACTTATTAAGGTTGAAAGTGAGTTCTCAGATCATTAATCAATTTTGCTCGATTTTATTTCTAGTACCTACTTTATGTCTCTATCATATACGTATACCTTCAAGAACTGCTAGGTAGGAATGCTCCGAATTTCACCCTTAAAATTCAGTAACTGCCTTTAGGTATAGCTTGGATATCAAATATTCAGTGATTCTCCAACTGAAAAAAAAAACATTCGTGTCATGTATTGTTATTTCGCTACATGGCGCCATTTTCACATTTTATGTTGTGTGGCGATATCACAGCCAAAAATTTTCAATTCAACGCTATTCAACATGTCATGGTCTGTCTCCTTTACAAAAAGTTTGACCGAGATATCGCCACCTTCTCGAGTCAAATGGAGCCCTAAGAAACCCAATGACAACTTATAGTGGTCATGTGAAACCCTCAAATGTCGTGCTCTGCAAAAATGTCACTTGTTTGTTACTTACTCATAGCTCATTGGCATTAAAACGTTACCTATTTGTCGGTACCGAATCTGGCTAAGCCGGTTCGGCCATACATTACAAATGTTAGCAAGTGATTAAGTACTACTTACGTTTCCTTATCGCATGGCTACTGATCTTAGTTTAAAAAGCTATTAGATACAAACGGCCTTTGAAGCCGTTCAATTATACTCGTCCTAAAAGTATAGTCTGGCAAACCTTGATAATATTTAGAGATAGGTACGAAATTGAAAATGTCTGTGGAAGATCGGCCTCTCGTATATATGTAACTAGATTTTAATATGGCGCCATTTTCTACTGACAAATTGGTTTGCCAGTTTTCTTGTAAAGAATCGAATCTACGAAATATAGGTAGGTAGGTTTCTTAAAATGCAAAATCCAAGATTCCTTGCATTTCTGCTATTTTCGGCCAATGATTTATTATATAACTCAAGATATTATACTCGTTCCAAAATTTAAGCGCTTACCTTGTGACAAATTGTACAAGTTGCCTTTAGTCGCATCTGGGCAAGCGAGAAATGTGCACGACGTGCTAACGACCTCCCGCTCACCGAAAGAGACAAGCTCATATTTAAAACAACGACTACGACAAAGATGAATGGAATGCGAAAATTCCTATCTAATAATAAATAGTCAAACGCACCCCATGTTGGACGTAATTTTTTAATAGTTATAATTTACGATACAAGTGCAGAAAGTAAGAAATTCGCAACGAGTGGTGATAAATTAAAACACGATCGAGTATGAAAATAATGATCTTACTATAAAAAGACATAATTTTGTTTGTTCTGAAGTTATAATCGCCTATAGTAACATGATAGCAATTCGTACATGTGGCTACGATAATGGAGCCAATTATCGTAGCCACAGATGGCGCTGGTATTTCCAGTATTTCCTATCCTATAATGGTGAACCAAATAATGATAATTTATTTTACCATAAAAGTCTTGTATATTCATGTAGGTACTTTAACACAAGGTTAAATAAACAACAAGACATATTTTAGCAACAATTTTTTTATTAAGAATTCCACAGTGGATCAAATTTTTCTTCCATGTAATAACTATTATCTAAATCAGGTTGCTAGGTTCGTGATGTGGCCGAGGCCTCTATGCGTTACCGCAGTGTTTGTGGACAAATATAATTATGTACCTGTATTCTCCACAGGTCACATATACTTAGCTTAATGTCCGAATACACGCTTACATGTAACACCGATATATTATATTGAGATACGCCCGAGGGACGAAGGATTCAGTCAAGCAGAATGGACATTTTATGGACTATACTCAAAACGTGTATCCGAACGACGAAGCAAACATAACACCGACGTCCAAACTAACGTAACAAAACGTAATCCGCCAAATCATCATTAAGATACTAAAAAATTCGCTATAGAACCATTTAAATTATTACAGATCTATATTTCAATAAATCATTTCGCTAATATAAAAGCGAACTACGCGTACTTCCGCCTGTAATTATGTAAGGTTGATTGCTTTGCTCAATACGTGCAGTGCCAAACACACTAATCTATACAAAATGAACCCGCCTATTGGGTTCTTGACAGCAAAAGTGTTGAAAAAATATTTAATTTTCGAAGAGCGCAGCACTGCATGACCTTTACTTCTGCGTGTGAAAATGTGAAACCAACATTGAGTATGTCTGATATTTTATTAAATTAATATAACTAACGCGCATGTAAAGAAGAACGTAATTTTTAGTCTAAATTCAAATTAAAGGTGTCAGAAGTACACGCAATTCGAACACAATAGTTAACGCGTGTGGTCAAACCATTTGCCAAATATCAACCGATTCCATATCAGCTTGTATGTAAATACTTATTTAGACAGCTATACATATGTTATGCACATCCAACCCGCTTCACCACTACACCACAGCTACGTTCCTATCGTATAGTACAAAAAAGAAATCAACTAATAAATACCTAATGTAAAATCACAAGTAGTGCTATTCTTACTGTTAAGGTTTTTTCCCTTTATATAAAAAAGTCGCATAAAAATCACAGACAATCACTTTCCCTTTTACAGACATAGACCACCGATGACCGCATTTTTACTAAGCATTAACTTGCTAAGATACAAAACCCTACTTAGTTTTACAACCATGCTGGTTTACAAAATGTACATACCTTACTCGATCTAACTCACCTTGCTTACTCGTACCTACCGCCGCTCGACTACCTGCCCTACCAACTCATCAGAACAACGAAACGAAACCGAGGAACCGCAGCTAGCCCTCACGGAACCCGCACTGACCTGAATTAAACACGAACCATTTTGTACTCTCCTCACTTACACTAAAATTATAATTTATCTGCCGAAAAAATACAATTTTGGCAACATTTACATAAAATCCGATACCATAATTTGTACTGGCATTAACTTTTAAGACTTGAGAATTTGTACTTTAGTTGTTGTACAAAGATTGCTCGTTGTTTTTTTGCCTTTTTTCGCTTTTACGTGTAGATAGCCCACACTTACACAAAGTTGACACCAAGAACATAGTAAAGACACCGAGATTAGCCCACCCGAACTTAACGTTAACGGTTAACATGTACTAGAGTAATGCTGTATTTACAGTCTTGGATGACTTTAGGTATAATTCGTGCCACACGCTGGCTGAGCTAGCTATTATAAAACATCAATATATTTATTCCATTGTAGGTACAGATTTATAGTCATCTTAACTACGATTAGTTAACACCGATGCGATTGTATGGCGGCGCGGCGTGGGGCCACGCCACTCTTAACTCTATTGTCAGGTTCGTGTCTCGTCAATTAGTGAATCCGAAAGTGATTGTTATAACATTAACATTTTAATTTAATTAATACTTACATTAGATGCGACAGAACATTAATATTTCTTCATTATAAAATTCGTAGAGGTGAATCCTCGAGATACGCCCGAGATCGATTCAATGTAAGTGCACCCTTAAAATATAAAAACATCGAATGATTAGGTACTTAAATTATTCCTGTCCAGTTAAGTGCAACTATTTTATGCATATTTACTTAAACGTCAATTCCTTAAATAATGTACTTAAATTTATTACAATAAATACTAAACACGATGGACGGGTGTAACTTGTTAAAGATAAATAAAAAAAAAGAAATAAACGGAAGGGAGAAAAAAGGGAACAAAAATAACAAACAAAAAATAATTTTGTTACAATTTTTTTAATTCGCTGAAACCTAACAAACAATAATTTTTCATTTTTCATCTCCTTAAAACATAGTAACATCTATGTAACACAAAAATTAACTGGGAAAAAGTAATAATAATAAAAATTACGAATAAAAATGTTTTATACTCCGGAGAGTGAAGGAAGGTACAATTAGATTACGAGTACTGCGACTGCGGCCGACTCCCCGACAAGCTTTTGCTTAAGAAATGAGGTAGAATAGTGTCTATGAGATTATTAAAACTAGCCTAATTAACAACTTAGCCTAGGGTTAGGAGCGACACCTCAGCGGCCCGGACCCGCCCGACCCGCGCGGCGGGGCGACATCAACACCGACCCGCGCCGCGGGCCGACGCGGCGGACCCCGAGATTCACGTCTGTGCTAGCCTCGGATCTGAACGCATATGAGCATTATTTACAACAGCTTTAACAATATTTGTTCCACTAACGTTCAGTCCATATTATTTAAGTATTAAATCGTCTCGCGATGAGTATAGAAATCTTAAGTTTGTAAATACTCTTAAATACATCTGGAGAGTTTATAGAATTTCAAGTCGTTAAAGTGTTGAATCCTGAGGTAGCATAGTTTGTACTTTAATTTTTTTTTTAATTTTCGCATCACGCTTACACACTAAATTTATACCGTTTGCATATAAAAATCTATTTAAAAGCTTATTTATTACTATGTTATATTTCTCGAGGTAGATTAACTTATGAGCTAGAGTGGCTGTACAGTGGGGCACGTTCAACGACTTTTCAAAATGTTCTTTATTCAAAATTTTTTTTTTCAAGACGGAAGTTGAATGTGTATTCACTGTACAGCCAGTGTGACGGCAGAGGGTCACCATACCCGTAACAATCTTTGGCTTTACCATCACGACATATCGCGATTTAACATAAACTTAAACTAAACGTAAACTTATCATAGAAAACTCAAAGTGGAGCCGTTTTAAAAGCAAATAAAATGCAAAGGCAGTTTTGTTCCAGCAAAACAATCAGGCTCCAACAACGTTAGAAGACAACAAATGGAAAAAGTTCAAACAACTCTTGTAAAATTTGTAGACAAGTCCGACTTTCATGGTCTAAATTAAGCAAACTGTTTGAACTTCAAATCACCGTTGCCTCCAAATCACTATTCCAAACAAAATGATAACAGATTTCTTAAATTTCGAATTTCCTAAAATAATGAAATGGAAAACTTATCAGGGACGACTTTGTTAGATGTTAGATGTCGTAACAAACTTGTAGCTACATTAAGCACTTTCCAATCGATCCCTAATTACCGTATTACAAGGGTATTTGGCTGGAAAGTGTTTAAACTAGTTAAATCGTCCCTGATTAAATTGAAAGCATTTTGTGTAAATTTTGTATTCAATCACTGATACCGAGCCCGCTCCGCCGACGTCGGTCTTATGCCGCGGTCATTCGGAGCGAGCCACAGTACAATTCACCGCACCGTTGCCATCTTTACAGAGTTACAGCCATTCTGGGGAGTTCGGCCAAGTCTTAGTGTAGGGATTGCAGACACCGACTAAATGTGAATCCACATCACATCAAATACAACATTATAACTATATAGGGACCCTCTAGTAATTTGTCCGCTAATAGCTTTAACAATTCAACTTAGACGTGTTATCCATTATCCCAAGTATACTGAATATTGTACTTCGAAGAAAACATCCAATAATTCTAAAAATAAACGGTTATTAATAAAATTGACGTTCGATTTGTAATCTAAAATTTGTACCTTAGTTTTTTAAGAAAGAAGTAAATCCAATAATGATTTCGACGAACCTCTAGTGCCACTCGAAGCGTCGCTCGCGACTTGCCTTACCACTAAACCCATCATTCAACTTAAAAGAAACGACAAAAGCTAAAAAACGTGATGCATTTATGCAGCTCTCTTTTATGTATCACAAAAACATTAAATGTCGAAATGAAAATAATCACAACTATGAATTTTGAATTCATAATAAAAACGAAAAGACAAAAATATAACTATAATTTTTCCTTATTTTTTTCGAAATCACTTTACAAAATAATAACGTAATTTTAACAATTTATAAGCGAAATAGCAAAATATTTCTGTCTTAACATTAAAATCGAAATAATGCCACAAAATAAATGGTTTTTTATTAATCATAAATCAAAACGACCGCTTGAGAAACGATCAAAATGATGGTAATTATTGAAACGATGCCAACTAAAACAACGTGAAACACCCCACCCTACCCACGAAGAGATCTCAGACATATACAATAAGTAGACAAAACATTATTCTGTGCGATAATTATTATAAAGTTTATTATAATAAAGTTTGTATTGTCGGGAGACAGGACAGTTGGCCTGCGATCTCTTGCCACGATTATACCTATCCAAAACCAATTCAACCTTTGAAATCAAAACTGAGTTACTTATCAAAGATTACAGAGAAACTGGACTTAACGTCAATATTAGTATAGAAAATAGAAGCCTGTTTTTATAAATTTGAATGAGGTAAATCTTTCATAGTTATATACATTGGTAACTACTAAAATATCAAAACGGAGAAGAACAATTGGGCCAAATCATACCGTGTCGTTCTGCAATTTCGTTCTATTCATAATCATTGTGAGTGAAATTAGTCAAATGACATTATAACCGATGGATACAACGACTACTCTGTTTTCGTTTGATTCAGTCATAAATTAAGTCATTGTCGTAACGTGGACATTGCTAATGACTAAACTGTTTCACGTGCGGACGGATCCGGCCCCAAACTCTGAACTTAACTATTTTTTGAAAACAATAATATCCCGTAACCATTAAAAGAGAACTAAAACGCTGTCTTCCCATGGTAACCTAACAGAAACTAGAATCACTAAAATAAAATCACTGAGCCTTTGCAAGGCGTTGTCTCATCATAAACATTTAATAGTGTATCCTAAATATAAATATAATAAATATGAATGCAGCGTATTCCTAAATATCAGGAATATAACACACAGTCGCTACACCCACACTTAACAAAATAAAAGAATAATATTTAATAAATAAATTGATGTGAACTTAAATTGATGATATTTGGCACTGTCCCATCTGAGTTACGAAAACTAAAGAGCATGTATTGCAGAGGAAAGTTACTTCTCAAGTATAGAGCGAGCCGCGGGTCCACACAACATATATAATACAATGACCCGAAACCCACCCCTAAATTATCATTAAATAATAAAAAAAAACCTCAAGTGGTTGCACTGAAATGACTAGGATTATTAAAGGTATGTAAGTGGCCTTCACCTAAATGCACTACGACAAAAGAGAAAAAAACACTTCAAAACGGAATGTTAAAATCGATACCATCCCCTTGAAACATATAATTATTTTGGTCTCAATAGTAACACCCGTGCAGCGAGCCGGCGGCGGCGATGTAACAACGCAGCTAAGTTTGCTAATATTTCTATGCGTCGAAGTAATTAAAATAGATTTAATTTCTTATTATTATCAAGTTCGGTAAAAACTGGCATAATTTAATCGTTATAAACGGACTCCTTCCATTTAAAAACAATCAAATTAGGCAGAATGGTCGCGGAGTAGGTCGGTTTGAGAATTGTTACAAGGCAACCCGCTCGGATCGAAAGAACGACAGAAACTATGGGCTGTAAACACATTCATGCATCTCTCACGTGCATTATTTTAAAAACACCATTTTATTTCTTTACCTAACTACTTACGTTCCTATCGGCAAATTGTACTTCGTACAAACTAAAACCGTTCAAGTTCACTGTACAGTACAAAACTGCTAAAAATCTACAGCTCTATAACCCTTAGAGAGGACAATGTGGCAAAACTAGAAGCGGAAAATAAATGCCCGTCTATTATCGTATCACAGATGCGTTACAGAAACTTAACCCGGCGGACTACAATTAAAATATTACCTATCAGTAACTCCATGTATAAAAATGCTCAGTAAACGGTGTAGAAAATAAAATTGTAGATATTTTGCCACATCGAACCTAAACGCGCGTCTCAACCTAGGCCAAGGCGTCACACAATATTCTCCTATTATTTACATACACTTAGCCTATGACCATCAGTCTCAACATCATTTCTAAGATCCCCGACCGGACCGTCCGGCCACCGGGCGACCGGACCGTCCGGCCACCGGGCGGCCGGACCGGCCGAGGAGAGGTAACTCCGTCCACAGTCGACCGGACACATTCGAAGGTCCCGACCGGGAGGCGCCGGCGCCGACCGTCCCGGCCCTTAAGTAACAATTATCGCGCGATTAAAATTAACCTTAAGATCAATTTTTGAGGTAGATTACCGGTTACAATAATATGCTTCGACGAGGTATATCGGAGGGGCCTACTGCGCGTGGTTGGGCAGCGGGCCGGCGGCCCCGGCCGCGTGCAGGCCGGCCTGGTGGCGGTGCTCGCGCGCGATGTGGCGGCGCACGGTGTTGTTGCGCGTGAAGGTGCGCGAGCAGTGCGGGCACGGCACGCGGATGCCCTGGTGCCGCTGCCGGATGTGCGCGCGCAGGTTCGTCTCGTACCCGTACAGCCGCTCGCAGTACGGACACTTTAGCTTCTTGCCTGCAATTGAGAGGATCACGTCAGTGCGAGCCGCTCACTTGTAAATAGTAGCTTATGTGCGTAAATACTAAAATATATTTTTCACCTCAGCAGCTCGAACAAGGGTACTTTGCTACTTAAAAACAGTGAGCAAAATCGCATTTTGCTCACTGAGTGAGACAAAATGAGCAAAATGCGATTTTGCTCACTGTTTTTAAGTAGCAAAGTAGCAAATTTTAATTTTAATTTTAAAAGTACCCTTGTTCGAGCTGCTGAGGTGAAAACTTAATTGTTGGTATATCTTAAGAAAACATGAGGGAATAGAGGTAAGTGATGAAGAAGGAATACATTTTTCGGGTTCTCTAATATGTTCTCACTGCTGAGGTGAAAAGTTTTGTGAACTACACGAGATCAAAGTTATTTACATCTCGTGCGCTTTTGAGTCCCTTACTACGCTCAAGATTCTAAATTAGTATAGAATCTTTCGCTTGCACGGGACTCAAAATAAGCACTCGAAGAAATATCAAACTTTGATCTCTTGTTGTACAAATAACTATTGCGGTCCGCCTCGCGGGACGCAGAAAAATCTTGAAACCGGAAACCATGTTCTAATGAAATATAAAATTCAAATGCGACACGGTTGCCGATGCGTACGGCCTTGACCGAGCATTTGAACACAGTATTTTTGCCCATTGAATATGAATTATTTATTATATGATACCTACTGTAAATATGACAATTTAATATGAAGGAAGATTATAGATACTCTTATATTTCATTCATACCTTTCGATTGTTAATTACGAAATATATGAAACGACATTGAACATTTACTGTTAATTAACTAATTTATAAAATAGAAAATTGTATATCTAGAGTTACTGTTAAACAGCGGCTATGTAGATAATATCAAATTGAGTTTTAGGTAATGGCCGGCTAACCCTTTTCCCATTGACTTGGGATCGCAGCATTCCTTTTTCCTCCATACCTCTCTGGCGTTCATCTTATTATTCACATGCTTTCTTTTCATAACATCTATCACACAGCCCATCCACCTTTACCTTGGTTTTCCTTTCCTCTTAAGCTTTGGATTCCTCCGAAAACGGTGCCGTCATATGACGGCCGTCATATAGCGGCAGCAAAAGACGGCCGTCTTTACGGTGGCGACATGTGGAAAGTACCACGGCGTCATAACACACCGTCATCCACCAAGGTCAAAGCGGCAAATTTGAAAAATGTAGGCGCGATGGGATAACGTCCCATAGAAAATTTGAATTTCGCGCCTTTTCCTACTGACAAGATTTGCTTGATCATCTATAATTTACTTGGAGGATGAAATATCATCAGAAGAGGAAAATAATCGTAGTACGGAATCATTTATTCAAATCTCGTGTCATTTATTCAAAATGGCGTCACCGCTACCTAATAAAACGTTCACGAAACTATCGACACCGTCATGACGGCCGTCATCTTACGTTACGTTGACAATCAACGTAACGTAACGCCGTCTAGGAAACCGCGCCATCTTGTTTACATAGACAACGTTCTAGTGACGTCAGTCAACGCTATATAGCGGCCGTAATATGACGGCACCGTTTTCGGAGGAATCCAAAGCTTTAGGCTGCGAACTGGACGCTAGCGGCGCGCGGCGCAGCAAACGGGAATTCAAGGCTATTCATACATTGTGCTCGCCCAAATGTATTGCCGGCTGTACACTCTCGGCGAGACATCCCGAGACAGACCGAGCACGAGAGTGTACATGATGCTCTCGCTTTGTCTCGCCCGCTCGGGTCTCGCCTCGGTGCGTCTCGGTCGCGTGTCGGTTTTTTGCGGCCGAGTCAAAGGGTCACGTTCGCTCTCGCGAGGCAAACGAGATCAAGCATGTACATTCTCGTTCATTTAGTAATTAATTGTAGTAGCTAACAGCACAAAGAGCAACGGCAGCAGCAGTTTCTAGGTCCATCGTAGACGATATCCGCTGTTTAAATGACGCAACGAGAATGTACATGGTGTGCTCTCGTCGAGGACTTCTCCCCCTAGACTCTCGGCGAGAGGTCTCGGCCGAGAGTGTGCAGCCGGTATATGAATGAACGGCCTGGATTCGCTTGCGTCCAGTCCGCGGCCTTACATCCCTCCTCCACATTCATTTCTATACCCTTCGCGTCACACTCCGTCACTGCAATGTATGTCCAGACCAGGGATGTTGCGAACATCCGCATCCGCATCCGCAACCGCGGAACTTCCGCATTATTTTCAACATCCGCATCCGCATCCGCATCCGCATAAAATTGATGCGGCGCTTATGCGGATGCGGATGTCGAACAAGTCGGTACAGGAACGTCTTTACGGCGGCGTAAGTGCTAGGTAATTTCGTCATTACCTATAACGAAATCGTCTAGATCCAGAAAAGTCGGACAAGTTAAGTACTGTTTATTAAATATAACGCACCTATATTCTTGCTAAGTACCTAATCTTGACATCCGCATCCGCATCCGCGGATGTGAGCCTTTAAATATCCGCATCCGCATCCGCGGATGTCAAAAAATCAGCATCCGCAACATCCCTGGTCCAGACTTAGCTGTCTGACGTAATAAGTACTCACCGTCAGGGGTGGCTATGCCGCCGGATTTGCTCGTGATCATCTTCGTGGGCCACGTCATGTCGGCGGCGGGCTTGGGCACGGGCGAGGTGGCGAGCGGCTTGTCGTGGTAGTTGGGCGGCATGGTCGCGGCCGGCGGCGACGCGTTGTTATATCCGCTAGTGTGGTAGTCGTTCTCGTTCTTAACCCGTAAATCTGAAACGTAACAGTAATGATTAACCGAGGGTTGCAACCAACCGTTTGTCACCGTAAGGCCCTGGTCTCCTATAAACGCCATCGGCCGCTTACAGCGTCTGCGTCACGATGCTTACTATAGAGATGTACTGTTGTGGTCTGTTTTAGACGTCGACGTCAGCGTCTTTTTTGTTCAAAAACGTTGACGCTGACGCCAGACGCCGCGTACAGCATAAAATAGGAGACCAGGGCCTTAGGAAGTTAGTAGTTAGTGGAAGACCGCTTCTCTATACAACTGGCGGTCTAGCATGAGTTGTGTTCTAGATGTATGGAGTAGCGCGCGAGAACGCAACTTATGCTAAACCGCCTGTAGTAGCCATTTTCTTCCTTGGATATTGACATTATGGAAAATATTTTTACACAGTTTATTGTACATTAACCATAATTCAAATTATCAAAAAATCTTGTCTTGAAACTTTACATTGACGGCTAATAATTTTAAGCGATGCTGTTTCTTAACATAACAATACAGTCATATTATATTTAAGCAAATATTGAGAGACGATATAATACTTTGAGAAGAGTTCATATTTTGATCAGTTGGCTAATTTTAAGTATTGTAGGTATACGTTTTTGTGACTGATTTTTAGGTAAGTTTAGTTTCTTATATTATATTTTTATTTCATGTTTGTTTGCTACCATTCATTTTATTTCTAGATTTAACTTTAGACTTAACTTTATAATATGTTCAGTTTGAGTTTTACTATGGAAAAAGTGGTCGATGAAAACTTTTTATACTTGTTTGTTCATAGCAAGTTCATAGTAATATATTTTGACGAGTGAAGTAACAATCAATTATGATCGAATTACGAAGATCTATGTAACAACTTACAAAAATAAGTATTTAATAATGTTACTATAAAAGCAGAGAGATATTGATGCGGTTAAGGACGTTAAAGTTACACATGACGCAGTTTTAAAATTCCGTCGTCCGTTACCAGTTTCAGATTCAGATTTTATTCATAAAACATAGTATTTTACATGTCGAAGTAGGTATAAATCTGTTATGTATCAGAGTTTGAATAAAAAGAGGATATGAAGAAATTGTGTGTGAACCGAATGTTTTTTCTGGCCCCAGTTTATGGCTTCATGTCTTCTGCCATTCCTTATTATGTGTGCTCTGAAAATTGTTTGACATGATACTAACGGCCACTTTCTATCACCGCACCGCTCGCCGTCGGCAGGGTGTTTATCCTCAACCCTAGGACCTAAATGGTCGCGCACTGTGCGGTTTAAATGGAACTCCCTGCCGCCGACGCTCCGGCTGTGGACCGAGATCCCTGCCGAGGTTTTCCCGAGGGGTTACAGCTTGGGGTTCTCAAAAAACAGGTTTTAAAAGGGTCGGCAATGCGCATGTTTTTATTGAGTAATTTGATTTGATTGTTAATGTTTAATTTTAGTTTTACTTAAGTTTTCCCTTATTTTTGTACATTGTGTCCATTACTGAGTGCCGCCTAGTCCATCCACTGGGCCTTACTGAAAATCAGCGTCGCGGAGTGTGCCATGTGGCTCATACCGTGACACCTAGCTGAGTGAGGACCATTTAGCGCAACCTCTCATTTTGTGTTCTCTTTTGTTAGTTTTTAAGGTCTCATTGGTAAGGTAAGGTCATATTGTGTTAATATTAAATACTATTTTTTTTCTTTCTTTCTTTCTAACATCTCTGGAGTTGCTGGCGTTACGGTGACTGCTAACCATCAGGCGGGCCGTATGCTAGTACCAAAAGAAAAGTGTCAATGTATACCTTCAGCCCCCTGGTCTGTGTCCCGCCGCTCCATGAGTTCGTCGGTACGCTCGTAGCCATTGTTCTTGGCGGTGTTGAGCTGCGCGCCGTCCGGCGGCTCGTCGTAGCGCGCGCCGCCCGCACCCGCACCCGCGCCCGCGCCCGCGCCCGGCGACGAGCGCGTGTCCGGCTCCTCGGCCACGCTGCCGCAGTGCGACGATGAGGAACTTTGTCTGAAAACAGTTGACGCTCAATATTACTACATATACAGTTGGACCATAGCTCCCGATGACAACCAACCCAACAAACAATTAGGCGACACTAGAAAATACTATTATATATTACACACGGTTGCTGCGTCGCCAGTTCCTTTCTTTGAACTTGGCTGGACACGCTGCCGCGTGTCTAGATAAAGTTGACAGTATCTCCGCAAATCCAAGCATGTGCGAGTCTTTGACAGAAAATGCGTAAAAAGGAAGATTACTAAGAATATATTTCTTAAAAGTACCTATTGAAAAATATTTAAATCAGCGTTATCTGAAAATCTACGATAAATAGTCAAGACCTAGCCGTTGTGAAGATCGTAAGTGTAAGGCCTGAGTGGACGCTCGAGTTGGGCGTGCAGCGTGGCGTCGCGCTCACAAGTGATTTGAGCAGCATGCACTAAGGCCGCTCCTATATTACGCTTGCATATGTTTAACATGCACGCCGCACGCCCCGCCCCGCTGCACGCCCAACATGAGCGTCCACTCAGGCCTTACACTAAGTGTAAGACGAACGCTCCGCTTCGAGCGTCCACTCAGGCCTTACACTAGACGCGGGAATGAACATATTTAACTAGAATTGGGCCAAGCTAGCATCAAATGCCATCATAAACGGCCAATTTCTATAAAAACACAACGTTTATTGTGGCAATTTACCCACACTCCACATTTTATGAAGACGATGCTGAATTAGCTTAGACGAACTCCATGTAAATTTACCTATAATTCCTAGCATGTGGACTCTGAGACGGCGATGCTTTAGGCGGCGCGGGTCTTCGATGCGGCGTCGGGTGTAGGGGAACGTGCGCGGGCGGCGCGTAGCGTCCCATCCCCGCGCCCCCGCCATGGATCGGCAGCCCGTAGCCCGGGATTATGGGCGCAAACGACGTGTGCGTCTGCTGCGCTTCAGACCCGTCACAGTTGCCCGTGTTGGACACTGGGCTCGTCTTTATGCGAGTCTGGTGGCGTTCTGTGGATTGTTGCGTCTGCTGTTTTACCCATGCGTCCTGTGACATCTCCATTGAGAGGCCTTTGACCTGAAAGTGTTTGACGGAGATTGTTATTTAAGGTTTCTTTCTGGAATTAAAGAAGTTCTGTAATACAAGCAAGCGTTCGTATGGGCATATAAGTATCATGCTTCGTGCAAAATTGGAAATGTTCCAGTATTAAGGGTCACCTGACAAGTCTGAAGTGTAGCTTTATTTATTAATGCTACATAATATACTTTTCTCAGAGTCCTAGATTGGATTATGTGTCCCCTGGATTAGATTGTGTTGAGCGCATCTGCGGAGCGTTTGCGAAAAACCGTTTGCATTGCTAATGGTAACTCAGACTGTTTACAAAGCCGTGTCGGGGAATGTTAGCTTCAATGTCTGAGTTGGCATTTGCACAATGGGAAAAAAACTGGTATTTGGGAAGTTTGAACGTTCAATATTGATTTACTTGTCGGATTTTAAAGCAAGTTTTAATTGACAATTTGAAATGCAAAATTTGCTGATCTATGTAAATAATCTTAGTAGGTACTTGTTTTCGGTCTATGCACAGAGTTTAATCACTTCTTAACAGAAATATTTTATGAATAGACACCAGTCATCAATATAAGAAATTACACTATTATAAAAATGCCACTCAAGTCACACGTTATATAATTATGTAAGAGTCATCATCAACATCATGTAAGCCAGATCAATCAAGAGTTATCGGTGCTGTGCGGCCTCTAGCAGAAACTTCTTAATTGACCTATACCTAGGTTATATCTAGTCTTAAAAAATAATACATTTCCCTTGTATACGAACTCCGGCAAGCTCGTGCGTATCGTCTGTCTCAAAAATACACGCGCAGCCGAAAGTCATCTAATAATTTATGCATCTCCTAACATTCACCACAGTTAAAGCTCCTTTCCCAAGTCAGTTCAGATTATACAGTATACACTTTATACAGGCCTACCAACGCTTTTTGATACCATTCTACTAACCTGTTCGTTCTTTTGGGAAAACTGGAAAGACGACGACTGACGTGGATCTCTCTTGTACATGAATTTCCCCCAAGGATCGCCACAGTTAAAACCCCTCTTCCGAAGACAACTGCGGTTTTCACCAAGTTATTCCAGAATTTAAACTGTCGTGAGACACACTAACATAGCTAATTTTATGGTTTAACTCACGTGTTTTTAGTCACTCGCGCGACAAGTTTTGAAAAGGAGACCTATAGGCGGTATACCGCTACCACCAGTTTTGACATTGCCATATTCGCTCACGTCTACGTAACTTACTTTCTATGCATCTCGCTCGTACTCGCATATTAGGGGCCCGATTCGGATTTTGAACTAGATGTCTATTAGACATCACCAAGATACGATAACGATATTTTTAAGATCAAGCCTGTCATATTTGACATTTCTGCGATTCTGTAAATACTCTTGAACGATTTCCACAAGATATTATTACGATATTTTAACGTAAACGTGACATTTGTTGCCCGAATAGAGCTGCAAAAGAGAACTAGTTGAAATCTAAACTAGAACGTATCGTATCTAGTACATAATATATCGTATCCAGTGCCGGATTAAGGTATTTTGGTGCCCTAAGCATTTATAGACCATGGTGGCCCCTCTCCCTAGGGTCATCAAGATTACCTACATTGAATTTTCTTGGTAAATTGAGTGACGGTCATTTTCAATCCGTCACATCATTTTATCACGGAAATTGACAGTGCTGCAGCAGTAACTTTGCAACAGGAATGCTGCTGCAGTCGCCATCCGAATGTCACCCCTTTAAAAAGTTGGCTGCACTACATAGTATAAAACAAAATAGCTTCCCGCTGTCGGTCTGTCCCAGTATGTATGCTTAATAGATCTTTAAAACTACGCAACGGATTTTGATGGAGGGAGACAAGAGTTTATGTATATTTGTTAACAGAGATGTGACTTATTTGAAATACTTGTATTTAAAATGCAAATACAAAATGCAAAATACCTATTTTGTATTTTGTATTTAAATACCTTTTGAAGAAAACTATTTTGTATTTTATTTGAAATAGTTTTTGAGACCTATTTTCTATTTTCAAAATACAAAATACTTTATAGTAGGTAATGTTGGTAGGAGTTACAATCTCTTCTGATGTTACAATCCTGGCAACTCTCTCATTCTTTTAACATGGAACTGTTGAATCTGTTTAGTAACGTCGCTCATCATTAAAAAAGTGGAATCTTGAGTGTTGCGAGGGTTTCAAGGTACGAGAGGAGAACAAACTTTTCTGCCCTGATGAAACACAAACGAGACGTTTTCATCACACTAACGAGAGGCATTATACTAGCTGTAAAACATTACAAATCTAAATTAATGCTTTTAAAAATTGTTCGTTATAAACCATCATCCATCCATCCTTCCGGTTAATATGAGCAAACAACTAGAAATTTGCACTTTAGATAGAGGACTGATTGACACACTGTTTTCAAAGAATAAAGAGAGTCTTTTCAATTCGGATATTCTGAGTAATACCTACTTTTTAATTCAGACTAGGTATTCACTATTCGGAGTACCTTTTATCGCAAAGTATTTGTATTTTTAAAAAGTATTTTGAAAATACCTATTTCGTATTTTGTATTTTAAATACAAATTCAAAAACTATTTTGTATTTTGCATTTGAAATAGTATATCAAGAAAGTATTTGTATTTTGTATTTAAATACTTTTTATAAAGTATTTTTCACATCTCTGTTTGTTAACTCATGCGGGTCGCTAGTAACCTTTAAAATGATATTGAAATCGCGAGCGTAGCGAGCGCGAAATTTTTTCGACAGAAAAAACACAATTCGACAGACAATTGTACATTTTTACTGGACGAGGCCGAAGGCCTAGCTCCGCATAAGGCTGGACGTCCCGCCGAGCGTCCGACCGCGGCACGTTATCATACTTACAACCAATAGTGAAGTGTGAGCTAGGCAGAAAGCCCAGCTGCTAGAGAGGAAAGCTTGGATTTGGATCAAGCCCAAGTGTAATTGAGGCAGAAAATCGACATTGGCGTGAGGTGGAAGGCCTCGCATAAGACATAACGCCGAACTACAAAAGAGTGGCTTGAAAACGAATCTATAATCTATGTAATCACGACTCTCCTAGTGCTCGCTCTTTGGCATCACTCGAAAGCGCGACTTGACAGGATGCTTTTAGTTTTCGGCTTCGGCGGGGCCCCTTATAACACTTTGACAATTAGGTCGCAGGATCGCAGCTATGCAGTACCTATGCAGCAACTTGGCCTGGCCGACAAATCTGGCGTACAAGAGAGCAAAATTCGCTATATAATCGGTAATCTATGTCGAAAGAATCGGCTGGCCGCAAGCCCGACGGCAAAATTTTTTGGCCATGAGCTTGAGGGCTTCCGTGTATGGTCAAATCAAATGCCTACGATGAAGACGTTCTTACGTGCTCTCACTCTCTTACTCCTACGACCCTTCGTTATTAGATGGATACTTCTAAACGTACAAAGTTTCATATTGTAGGTACATACTCCACTAAGACTGCAATGCTAATGCAGCCTGTGCGTTTTTTTGCCTACGTTTTTGGTGCCCCCCTAGACGTGGTGCCCTAAGCACGTGCTTGTTTTGCTTATTGGTTAATCCGGCACTGATCGTATCGTTCTCTAGGCCAGAACGGATCTTGATTTCCGAATACCGCGGTAGTGCAAGATTTCAGGCTCTCCGAAACATGTGGCGCGTGACTATACACGTGAATTACACCGTAAAATTAGCTTCCTGACCAAATCCCTACCGACGTTACGCTTGTACCAACCTGTAAGTTCTCCCCACTTTTAAGGAAGCTGGAGAGCGCATCCTGACTGACGTGGACCTCGCCCTTGTACATGAACTCCAGCAAAGCCTGCATGTTGTCCGCCGTTGTGGCCTCGAGGATGACGTAGCAGGCCCCCGCATGGCTGGGCGGTGCCGTGTCGAACAGTTCTTGGAAATGCTTGCTGCACGCCGCTAGGATTACTTTGTGAGCCTTGAACTGGCGACCTGGAATGATAAAAACATCTTATATAGATACGCTTACTTAAAGAGACATTTTAATGAGGGCTAGCGTTTTTTTTGCTCACCAGTTGGCGCCACTGTTGATGGTGGTCCAGAAAAACAAATCTCAAAACTCTTCTATGCTTATTTGTATAAAATAAATACGTTTTAATATACCTACACAAAGGTATTTTAACGTCTATGCAGTTTTTTCAACCTGTTTAATTTTGCATATGTTTTAGTTGGCACATATTTTAAACCACTAACATTTACTGAGCTTTATCTATTTTTTACCATGATTATAATCAAAAATGGGTAAAGATTTACCACAATTATGAATAAGTAGCAAAAAAGCGATAAATAAGCTCGAAACCCCCAAAACTTCTATGCATTTGACATTTTGATAGATTTCCAACTACACTAGCGCCCCTAGCGACGAAATTACACGCGGTAGCCCTCATTGTAAAGGTATACGAAAAGACGTACAATGTTTCTTCAGACTCCCTTGAGTAATAACAAAATAATTAGTCTTGTTTTGTTTTTAATGAAGAGAAAACAAGGCGTAGATTTCTCGTTAAATATAATCTCAGTGGATCCTAAAGTAAGATTTAAATATTCCTTTTACGTAAATCAATCTTCATCGAAAATCACCTAAAATAAGTTTTGATATTCGCATGGGATTATCACAAAAAATCCTTATTTGCAATTTGAAGAAGACTCAACGCCATTGAGACCTGAGTTCCCTTTAGTACGTACCTAATCATATAAACGGCCTATGACGAGTATGACGGCAACTCATGACTATCATCAATAAATTTATTGCTCGTACGTTTAAGGACTGAACGACGCCTATTCAGTTGGAAATGTGCAAGTTAAAAATAAAATATTAACATATTCATTGTGGAATTTTCTAAGGTTCTGAACACTAAAGATGTACATTTTCGATTATTATCCATTGGAGCGTGCGATGTCCTTAATCCAAACCGCTTCCTACTCAAATATTCAAATTTTATGATCTCCATGATAATTATTCACCGATCTAACGACGACCCAAAGAATTAACTCGTATCATCATTATTATAGTATCATATTAATTTCACTTGTAATATATTGAAACATATTGTTAATAAATAAGTAATAAATATTTGGGTACAATCTTACACAGATCGATTTAGCCCCAAACTAAGCAGTAGGCGACGATACTTAAATAGATAAATACATAAGCAGGTACTTAAATGCCCTTACCAGGATTCGAACCCGGGACCATCGGCTTCGTAGGCAGGGTACCCAGCCGGGTCGTCAAATTTATGTTTAACACATGTACATTTTTAACGGACTCAAAACATATGAATACATTATTTGTTCACAAAAATATGCGGTGTTAAAAAAAGTAATCGCTAACTTACAATACAACTGTGACATATACTCCAACAAAGAGAAATCAAATGAAGGTTAAAGTTTATTCATAGGAAAGTTAAATATACTATACACTAATAAAAGAAATGGCTTCTACTTAATTATAGTAGCCGTAGTATGTCTATTATAAGTACTACATTGTCGTAATATTGAACTACACATCTCGGATGCGCGTAGGTACTACGTAGGTAGTAAAAGTAAGGTGGTCCGCGCATTCTGCGAATACTCAATGAAGATCCCAGCTATATTATGTCGTTTATATGAGGTATATGATACTGGATCGACGCTTTGTTATGATCTTTTAATGGGTAAACAACGTGTGCGACTTTGCTTTCTAGTGCATTCAGGCTTTGTAGAATATTTCCTTGTACTCGTATAGTATCTAGGTATAATGTAGACTAAATATGATCCTTGAGGCCGATCTTATCATACAATCGTGCTCTCCGTTTTAAGCCTGGCCCAACTAACGGCGCAAGTTTTGGTCACATGTCTCTAGTCTGTTCGGAAAGAGAAGAGTCGTGGAATGTATTGGGCCCCATACATTCCATGACTCATCTCTTTCCGCACAGTCTCTACCTATATTTTTTTGCGACTTTGACAAGGGCCCGACTTTCACAATACCTGTTTAATTTTCTGAACAATGTCAAGTTAGGGTGTAAGCTGACTGAAGGCAGTGACGTGTTAGATTTAACACGTAAGTAACATAGTAAGAATTGTTTTACAATGCATTTGCAATCGAATCGTAATCATCATTATTCCTTGTTTCATTTTGTTGTTTACTGATTCCGTTTTGTTGAGTGTAAAAGTACTAAATAATAAATAATGAATAGTGGAGATACACATATTACATAAAGTACAAAGTTTTTACTACAACCTTCAGGAAGCATTTTCAATTTGACCATACAATTTGACAATGATGACCATAAAATGAAATGATCGTAAGTATAATTTTGACGTTGATGATATTATTACCTAAATAAATGTGTTTGTTATTTTTACTAACCTGCGAGTACTATGACAAACTCTCAAGGTAACACATAAAATCATGGTGCGCATCAAATTTAAATGTATGTATCTTCTATTCATACATCAGGTTTCCTTGAATTTTACTTTTCAGAGGTACCTACTGTCTCCTCTTGTATCGATTACTAGATAAGACATATGGCAATGCACTAATTAAGAATAAAGCGAGATTCTAGATCAGAATAATATATCATTGAATATATGTAAATACATATATTAAATTTTATAGTAGTCATGACCCAATCGACACTTCTCATTACGTCAATGATGCAGGAGGAAAAAGAGCGGAAACAACATGATGTCACTTTCATCCTAAAACGTCCGATACTAGGTACTAGGTGTAGTTGACGTTACTACGAGTATAAAGTAGGCAATTTTACCCACAGTGCTGTTAATTAAAACCTGTTATATTTAGTAAAGGTATCTTCCTCGTTGATAACAGCAGGGTTGTGTTCCCACGCCTTATGCAGAGAAACCAGATGCTCAGATGTACTAATATAAGTTTGAGCTCCAATCACGCACAGTTACTACGGATTTAGAGAACAGTTGGACTGGTTCGTCTGACCCTAGCTCGGTAAGCGATAAGTGTAATAAGCCAGAAGTACATCTGGACGGTGACGTCAGGCGAGTCGCGCGGAACAAAATACGGTTAGCCTTGAGCGACTGCGCCAGAACAAACTGCGCTGTGTAGTTATGCCTCTATTAGTGGCGTTGTTTTGATAACGGTGTTAGCGCCCTACACACCCTTAAAGACCACTAGTACCAAAATAATACTGCATTATATACATTGAAATATAATAATTGAATTGAAAATTAATGACCGTGCCCTACAGGGAGAAAGGGGAAGATAAACGCACGTTCTAATTCTCGAAATCTGATCATAATCTACAAACTTATTAAAAATCTTAATTTACCCACTTATGATTCATTTTTAGGGTTCCGTACCCAAAGGGTAAAAACGGGACCCTATTACTAAGACTCCGCTGTCCGTCCGTCCGTCTGTCACCAGGCTGTATCTCGCGAACCGTGATAGCTAGACAGTTGAAATTTTCACAGATGATGTATTTCTGTTGCCGCTATAACAACAAATACTAAAAAAGCGGCCAAGTGCGAGTCGGACTCGCCCATGAAGGGTTCCGTATTTAGGCGATTTATGACGTATTAAAAAAAACTACTTACTAGATCTCGTTCAAACCAATTTTCGGTGGAAGATTACATGGTAATGTACATCATATATTTTTTTTTGTTTTATCATTCTCTTATTTTAGAAGTTACAAGGGGGGGGGGGGCACACATTTTACCACTTTGGAAGTGTCTCTCGCGCAAACTATTCAGTTTAGAAAAAAATGATATTAGAAACCTCAATATCTTTTTTGAAGACCTATCCATAGATACCCCACACGTATGGGTTTGAGTTAAAAAATAATTTTTGAGTTTCAGTTCGAACGTTCGAAGTATGGGGAACCCCAAAAATTTTTTTTTTTCTATTTTTGTGTGAAAATCTTAATGCGGTTCACAGAATACATCTACTTACCAAGTTTCAACAGTATAGTTCTTATAGTTTCGGAGAAAAGTGGCTGTGACATACGGACGGACAGACGGACAGACGGACAGACAGACAGACAGACATGACGAATCTATAAGGGTTCCGTTTTTTGCCATTTGGCTACGGAACCCTAAAAACAGAATAAAATAAAGATTTAAATAGGGCTCCCATACAACAAACCTGATTTTTGACCGAAGTTAAGCAACGTCGGGTACCCTTAGTACTTGGATGGGTGACCGTTTTTTTGCTTGTTTTGCTCTATTTTTTGTTGATGGTGCGGAACCCTCCGTGCGCGAGTCCGACTCGCACTTGGCCGGTTTTTCGACTTGAAAATACCTCGAATTTAAACTGTCGTGTAACAGTAACATACTAAAGTAACATAATAAATCAAATCATTATTACGGTTTAGACTCACGTGTCTTAGTGTCTACGTCACGTGTTTACGTGACTGTTCACGTGTTTCCGTAGTACGCGAAGCACGGCCGTCGTGAACGCTGCTCGTACTGTTCGTGCTTGAGAAAGGAGACCTAGGCTCTCCGAAACATGTCGCGCCAGTGACTAAAAACACTTCTAAGCCGTAATAATAATTTTAATATTGAAAACACCTTGTGTATTGTCCCTTATTAGTATTGTGAAGCAAATCATTCAGCCCCAAATCGCGTATAATAATCGTGAAGTCAGCAGACAGCCTAATCGGCTCCGCTGCGCGGCCGAGCACCGCCTACGGAGTAACTGCGAATATGTACTTCCTCGTTCGGGATCTTTGCTTCGTTCTGCACTCGTCTCATTATTTACCACACCAATGAAATAACAACTCTTAAACCTCGTAATAAGGTTGTATTTCGATAGCGGCGGTTAGGTTTAAGAATTTGTTTATACTATGTATGTTATTTATACGTTTATTTGTTGGTGTCAAAGTCCATTTTCGGCTGATGCTTTTTTTGCGCTAAATTGGACGTAATTGCATATTGAATCGACAAGACGCGCTACGCTGATTTTAGTCATTCATAAATATTTGATTAATGCGCTAAGTATTTAGTATTGTCTTGTTTGACGTAGATGCAGATGCACTAATTAATTAGAATAAAACTGACACCTAACTACGACTATCGTTTCAGTTAACATATTCGTATGTCTTCCTTTTTTAAATAAGCGTACCTACTGTTCGAAATAGTACCTACTACAATGTAGAAAATCTAAAAGAAAGAAAATATTCAAAGATAATGCGCCAATATCACAGTTAAAAGGGTTCCTTACAAAAACCTATGTTTTCAAATTACATTAAAAATTATGGTCCATATCTGACTAAACATAATATAGCTATATGCATTGAAGTTTTATTTTCGTTTATCAGTGTGGAAATAGTTCAGACGGTCGATCTATGCGGTACCTAATCTCGACTCGTATCTGCCGCTTCACCTTCGGGCCCTCTGTGCATCTGATAGCGCTATCACCTACATTTGCCAGCTAGATATCGCCGAATTTGATAATGTGTTAGAAACTGTGCTAGTAAAAATATCATGCAACAATTTTATTGAATTTTGTTTATAAAAATTCTACAAATCACTACATAGTTAGTATAAAACAAAGTCGCTTCCCGCTGTCTGGGCTATAACCGCGAAAATCGAAGTTCGCAAATTGCGGCCATTTTTCTCTTTCACTCTAATTACGCGTTCATTGGAGTAAAGGAGAAAGATCCCCGCAATTTTACGAATTTCGGTTTTCGCGGTAGCCCCTCTGTCCCTAAGTATGCTTATCTTTAAAACTACGCAACGGATTTTGATGCGGGTTTTTTTAATAGATAGAGTGATTCAAGAGGAAGGTTTATGTATAATTTGTTAACCCGTGTAAAGTCGGGCGGGTCGCTAGTCTTGACTTAATTGCTAAGGTGATGACGGTAGCGTAAGTCCGCAGAGTAAGGGCTCATTTAGACGATGCGAGAACTCGCATGCGAGTTTCATTACATTGCGCATTTTGATCGGTCGGTTAAATTGGACGTAACCAACAGTCCGCAATGTAACTAAAATCGCATGCGAGTTCGCGCGCCGTCTAAATCAGCCCTAAGGACGGCAGAGGTACAGAAGCCGTGGAACATCAATTTTGGCGATAAATTTTCCACGTCTTTTTATGTTATAGGAGGCAAATGAGCGGAACACCTGATGGCAAGTAATTACCGTTGCTTATGGACACCTGCAACACCAGAGAGGTTAAAAGTGGGTTACCGTTCTTTAAGATGGGATTGCACCCTTTGCTTTAATTTTTTGTTTTCTTTTTTAACGTTTAAAAACAACTTTAGTTTAGCTTGGTAGGTCTTTCGCGTAACAACTTGTTTACTATAGTTTAAAAAATACAACAGATTTTCTTTGCAGCGTTGTCCAAGGCACTTTTCTCAATGCAATTTATTTCATGCAAATAAAGAATTGATTTTACTTTACTTTAGCTAGGTACATAACCCGTAGAACGACCACCATAGAACAAAATGATGCAAAGCAATTTCACCCATATTGATATGTATAGTAAACACACGACTGATACTAAGTCGCTACGCCCCAAATTGAGTTAGTATCACACGTGTGATACTAGGGCGCTCCACGGGTTAATTCTTAATAAAGCATATTTTATCGGTTTTCTCTTTCCGCGTCTCATGAAACTATTAAGTATAACCGTGCGTATTTGAATAAACTATCTTTTATCTTTATCTTTATCTTTAACAAATACTTACACAGAGTAAATACAAACTCAAAGCATTTTAGCGACATGACCTTATCAGTATACCAAAGTTAAAGAAAGCGAAACTCCCAAACAACACAAAAGTATATCCACAAAAACACTAAATAGGACTTAGAGAGTTTGGTCAGTTATCAATCTTATCACAATATCTCGGAGTTACCCCGGGCTCGAGGAGATCCACTTGGGATAGGCCATGGTACGTTGATAAATGACAGGCTTAACGATAATCCTCCACTTACAGGGTTGTTATGACAATTTATGACGGTAATGTGTCTTCTTTATGAACGATGTATTCTATTTTTAATTAGAACGGTAAAAGTATGATTTTCGTCTGAATTTGATTTTGAGATGTCGGATGTAAGAACCATATGTAGTGAAATAAGATAGGAAGAAAACCAAGAATAGAATCACGGCAACGGGAAAAAACATGCATAACCAGAGAAAAGTCAAAATAGATACACTTATATAAACACAATTATAAGTACATCTAAAGATATTTTTAGTAACAGTCCATACCTACAGTCAAATTCCTAATAATACGAGTATACAGGGTGCTTCCCGTAACAGGAGCAATAAATTAAACTGTAGGCTGTACTCCTCAAACTGACCAACATTTGTTCAGCAACTTTTGAAAATAACTCATGTTTTGATTTTTATTACACTTTAAAGTTTATTCTAAGACGCAATGTATTGCGAATTTTGGTTTGTTTAAAGCGTGACAAGCAACGTCAAACACACTGATGTCAGCGTACATTGAAGGCAATATTTATTTTGTATGAAAAAAAAGGAAGTCTAAAGGATTCATAATTTTTAAAAGTTGCTGAACAAATGTTGGTCAGTTTGAGGAGTATAGCCTACAGTTTAATTTATTGCTCCTGTTACAGGAAGCATCCTGTATATGTTACGTTTATAAAGGCGCTCTCACATTTTGTCGCTGTAGAATCGGCGCAGACTTAGCTTATTAGACAGACTCTATCAAGACTAAACTAAGGGCCTTTTTACAAATTCATTAATGGTTTGTGCGAGTTCATACGTTTGCTAATTGGGGTTAGTAGATCAAAGAACCCTTAAATATATACCTACATATATCATGAAACTAACTGCTATATGAGATACTTTCTCCTACTTGTAGGTACCAAAATGTTTCTGTATTAAATCTGTGTAAGGAAAGTTTTAATACAGAAACATTTTGGTACCTACAACAAACGTATTCGGTAGTTGGACCGTTTCATTATGTTTATGTTAATTTTGTGTAACGCGTATCGGTTACGGCGACTAATACTTACTTCAGTTAGGTACTGTTGCATCATGTCATACAATACATGTGTATTTATATTTTTCCTTGAGAGCCTACTTTACTGTAATCTGACCCTATTCACGCAAAAAATAATTTATGATTTAACCAGATAGGTGGACATTTGTTCGTTTATTATTTTAAATTATTTCAAAGTAAGTGCTTGGTCGTAGAAAAAGTAGTATTGTATGCAACGTTGTTTAATAAAATACTACATATTATTGTTGTTTAAAAGAGGTTAAAAAAGGCGAGTGGCGTGAGTAACAATTTGAGGCGAAGCCGAAAATTGTTAATAAAGAGGCCACTAGTATTTTTTGAATGAATGAAAAAAAAAACATGTGTATGGTTCACTTATTGGTCAGAGATGACATAACCTTTTCGACGCTGTGTCTAAAACAAAAGCTGTCACGCTGACGCCACGTCACCGAAGTGTCAAAGCTGAAATTGAACTTTATGCATATGCACGTAGGTCTATGTTGCTCTGTGGTCTGTGACCGATTAATCGGTCTTTGGCGTTGAACCTACGGTGCGGGTATATCGGTCATTGGCGTCCAAAAGGTTAAAATAAGGTTGGCAACACTGTATTTCATTCAATACTTTTTAAGTGGCGATTAAACGAAGTATCGTAAAATCGCCAAAAAGATACTGCGTGTATGCACAAAATCTTTTTTGGGGAATAGACTAAAGACTTGTCTTGACAACTATAAGATAGGGGTTTAAAGATGTGTGCACGACCCTTTAAATGGCAAATAAAAGTACGGGAGTATAAAAAATACTATAAAAATACCAGTACCATTTGAAATGAGTATAAACGCATCGTTGCAGCAGCAGTAGGAAATAAATAAAACGACATTGGGTGCGCGGGCGCTTGCAACACTGACATTGGCCCCGTTCCGAGACCTACTAACGCTATCTGTGCGTCACTGATGCGCCACGGATTTGGGCTTGTTGGTTGTAATGCGTTTTCGTTGTTGGTAGATGGTGACAAAATAATGTATAAACATAATAGGTACAGTCAGCAACAAAAGTAGTGAATCAGACTACGCGTCAAAAGTTCATTCTTTAACCTTTTAACCACCAGCAATTTTTCATCGAGCGTGCTCGTGTCGCCACCGACAGTAATTGTACCACGCAGAGTAAGGTTGGCATAGTTACGGGAGTTATAAATGTGCTGTAAAAACCCAATCAGATCTTTGTCTTATTTATAAGACTGTGGCGAAATGAGCTGGATATGTAATGTCTTATATATCAGACTCTGGCGGTTAAAGGGTTAATGGGTAACTTAAGAAAAAGAGGTATGACTCTAGTAGGCATATACTTTTGAACGCGAACTGTACGTGGTATTCTATTTAAAAAAGTATTCGAGGGTAGCATATAGGTACTTTTGACGCGTAGTCTGATTCGCTACTTCTGATGCTGACTGTACATGAATGAGCCAGAATGATAGTGACAACAAACGTACATGTACTACAGTTTAGGTACTGTAGTACATGTAGTAGTTGCAAATGTTGCAATTGTATGGGAATAGCATGTAACCAGACATATACTGGGAAAGAGCTAGGTTTCAGTGTGACTACTACTTCATGAAGATTTTAAATAATTCAAGTCATATTTTAATTTTAATCAATTAAAAAAAACACAATTTTAATGTAATATTGTAATGTACAGTGAAACCCGGTTAAGTGGGACCTGGATTAGTGAGAAACCTCTAGAGCTGGGACTCATGGTGCGGCCCCAACACTTTAGCACTGAATTACCTCTGTTAGTGAGATAAAACGAACCTCTATAACTGGGATTCATTGTTGTGATTTTATAGTCACATTTACCTCTATAATTGAGACAGAGAGTGTATTTTACCTCTTTTACTGAGACTATATTTTTAAGATTACATTTTCCTAATTGTTTTTTTAGAAATTTATAGGAATTGACTTCTGTATCTGCGATAACGTCAATCTATGACCTCTCTAACTTGGACTTTATTGATCAATTTCCGTATTCTTACTAACTCTTAGTCTATCCACAAATTCCGCATCAAGTGTCATTTAGTTACTTTATATAGTTTAAAACTATCGAAACGAAAGCTGAAATCTTGATAAGTAACACGAATAAACACATTTTCTAAGACGCAATGAAGTCCGTAATCCGTATCAAATTTATTGAAAAAATCTATCCTTTGGAGAATCATTCAAAGTAAATTCAAAGAAATATTTAAACAGACTTAAAAAATATTTAGGGACAAGGATTATTTTACCTTATTTATTTTTAAAGATAATTACAAAATACCTTATTAACCACCTCTATAACTGAAATATATCCTCTATTCTCACCTCTATTAATGGGACCCTCTGTAAATGAGACAGACATTTATTTGTACCTGGCTAACTGAGAGCCTGGATAAGTGAAATACCTCTTTAAGTGAGACAAATCTGCTCGTCCCTTGAAGTCTCACTTATCCAGGTTTCACTGTAATATGATCCTATGTTGGTCTAAATAAATGAATTTATTATCATTATATCAGTCACCTACTAATGCTATTTGTGCGTCACTGTTAGTGATTCTTGGGCCTTGTTACTTTTAAATGCGTTTTCGGTGTTTGGACATTTTAAGTGGTGACGAGATAATGTAGGTACGGGAAATAATGAGTCTGAACGACAGGGACAACCAACGAATGCATTTTAGTTACAACTTAAGTGGGGGAAAAATATACCACCGGCTCATTTTGACTATGCGAAAACTCGCATGCGAGTTTCATTGCATTGCGGTATTTGATCGGTCAGCTGAATTGGATGTAACTGCAATAGTCCGCAATGTTACTAAACAAACTAAATGGGCCCTTAGTCTCAAGTTCAAGAAGATTTTAAATAATTCAAGAGTTATTTTACTACATAACCCTAATTCTAAGACACACTAGCACTATAAGGGCCCGATTCCGATTTTGAACTAGATACCTATTAGACATCACCAAGATATGTCAGTGTCAAACAAGTGTCAAAAGTGACGTGTTCGACTGAAGAAACGTCACTATTAACACTTGTTTGACACTGACATATCCAATCCATATCGTTTCAATATCTAGTATTTGACGTAACTTAAAGTGCGAATATGGCTGAAAGTCTGTGAGCCATTGATGCGGCTCTAGGATTTTTAGTGCGTTTTCGATGTTGAAACATTTTAAGTGGTTACAATTAAAAGATGATGTAAAATAGTGACCCTAATGACGCCAAGGACCATAAAATAAACAACAAATACATTAAATACATCTCAAACACATAAAACACATTGTAAGGAAAACTGGTCCAAAACAAAAGCGTACGCCAAAGGTATACCGTTTTACTACCATCGTTCTTATCTCTTTTCACAAAAGTGGGCAAAGGCAGGATAGAACCGAGGGGAATAGACAAAGGAACGGAGAACCGAGTACCCAAAATAACGATGATAACACTCCCGGGCCCCTAGACTTGCATTCATAGACTAATTCCCGTAGACTCCACATTACGGATGAAGTAATCACAAAGACTTACGTTCACGCAGCATTCAAATTATTAAATACATCAGTGGAAGTAAAACTGAGAGTGTTTGTCGTCAGAGTCGTTATCAGAATTTTAAAGTTTATACTCTGCACATTAGCGCACTTATACCTGAAAATAACTATACCGCGGGTTAAACTAAAAATGGGTAAGTGGAATAGTAATAACTTAATAAGTTTATATTGGGCCAGCACTGAAAGATTGCATAACACTAACAATACATTTTGTTATTACTTACACAATAATTTTGGGGTTGCGTATTTTTTGTATATATGTATGCGTAGGTATACATATGTGTTACACCAGTCACAGGTCGGTTTGCAACAACGAAATCGGCTTTAGAATATTAATTAAATTTAATTTCCTTATCACTTAAGTCCAGTTATTTTTTTGAATAACGCAAAGCGTTCGGCTAATTTTTTTTGTCAGTGATGTATTATTCCCCCGTCTAGTGGGCAAGTGATCTGTGCTTGCATTGCCTAAATGGGTCACCGCGCCACCAACTAGGTCGGCACGGGGAGGATGCAGGCGAAATTCGTTAAACACAAACTTTGCTAACATGAGGCTTATTCAAATTGTAATAAACAGGTTATGCATTTGATCTGGATTTGATTTTCGGCTAGAATGTCACTTTGACATGTACAACACTTACAGATCATATCAAAAACAAATACAGTTCAAATTCATAACCTATTATTGCAATCAGAATAATCCTCCAAGGATAATTGTAAATTATTGCGTGGGCGACAAATGAACTTATATTAAACTGACTTGGGTTGGGTTTGTAATCAGTAGTTTGCGCTAACTGTTGTTCTTCAAGAAATTAATCGTGTGTTAGGAAAATAATATAAGGTAGGTATTTGATAACTGGACCTCAAATCGTGGTTTAAAACCATATTAGGGCCCCGTTTTTCAATCATCATCATCATATCAGACTTTCATCGCCCACTGTTGAGCATAGGCCTCTCTTCGAGTACGCCACTTATCCCGGTCCTGAGCCAATCTCGTCCAGAAGTTTTTCAATGCATATAGGAATCTATTTATAAATGATACACAATGAACACAGAGCACAAACACAACTCTTTGAATACGAGTTTACGTTACTTACGTTACCGAATTCGAGCCAATCGTGCAGTCTAGCGCCACAACGCGATTGGTTGATGGGTCGAATTTGTGAGTGACACCGCTGAACTAGCACCATTCTAAGTGCCCGTCTTTAGATACATGTATTATGTCAATGCTTATAGTAATAAGTTTCATTTGTCTGCCCACTTTTTAAGCATCAAACCGGGGTATGCTATTAGAAAGAGATTGTACTCTCTACAGCCCTTACTTTAAAACATTGTTGGAGGCACCAGTGATAAATCGCGCAGTTTACAAGAACCTTTATGCAGGGTGACGAATGGCCGGGTCCTTCACGCACATTCGTTTTCCCGAACAAAGCGAGCAGTGTAATGCAAAATAGCGCAACCGCACACTGCCGACTAACGTCTTTATATCACCGCTGTGGTGTCGTAGTTTACTTTACACTACTCACTGGCGGTTTATTTTTGTATACTTATACCGTCTCTTTTCAACGTAGTTAATAAATAATAAATATTATAGGGACATTCTTACACAAATTGACTAAGTCCCACGGTGAACTCAAGAAGGCTTGTGATGTGAGTACTCAGACAACGATATATATAATATACAAATACTTAAGTACATAGAAAACATCCATGACTTAGGAACAAATATATGTGCTCATCATACAAATAAATGCCCTTCCCGGGATTCGAACCCAGGAACATCTGCTTCATAGGCAGGGTCACTACCCACTAGGCTAGACCGGTGGTACTTTGCGAGTTGATTAGGTATATTGAACTACGTTTACTATAGATAAACCTCAATATCGCGTGTAATATTATAGTTTTTTCAACCAGTTTTTTAGTATGATCTACATCGCTGAGAATGACCAAAAAACAATGGTCCTAATCCACAATACGATAATGTAATCGCGTATGTTACTTCCGATGTAAAATTTGGCCTTATCGTAGATTATACCCACCACTAAACTAACGTATCATTTTATATCACTAGTAATAGAAAACTTAGTTCCCTTAGGAAATATAAAGAACATTACCACCTAGATGAGTAAAAAAGTCAAAATACATACATAAATAGGTACTACGAATATAATACGAATTATGTTAGCGGTAGATAATGGAGTCTCAAGAGACGAGTAAGTCGAAACGTAATAGTAAAACGACAATAAAAAGAACGAAAAAAACGAAACTATTATAAGGCCAATAAACTTTATGAACTCGAGTTATGATCCAAGAAACAGGTGCATTGAATACTTACGCCATAAGTCATAAAATGGATTTAACATAACAAAATATAAAGAGAATAATACAGTATAAATAAATATCAAGCGTCAGCAACAGCTGTTTGCTCGGTGTCGCTACGCGAAATCACAGCGTGAAACGCAAAATTAAAATGTGCAAAACATCGTTTAAGCAAATGGCAAAGTCTACATAACCAATAAACATAGGTACTCGAGTAGTACTAAAAACTAAAATAGTGTTAAACTTAAATCCGTTACGCACACACGTAACAACCATCAAAACTAAATTGCACATAGCACAGCCACCCGCTCCGAAATGAAAGGGAAAATTCGTAGCCGGCACCATAATCAGATCGAAAATCGGGTCCCTTACACACGCATAGGCATACATAGGTATAGCCGGCGCCCGGATGCAAGTGAAAACGACATCAGTGGGGTGGGGAGCACGACTAACCCCGTTTCCAGGCTCACCCACACAACCCCACTGCGTGTAGACGACAACGCATCCCTTGCCAGACGTCTGTGTGCGCCCGCCCCGTTTCAAGGTCGACCGGGCCACGCTAGAGAGGGAGAGATACACACCCCCACTGAAAGTGCAAGCGAAATGTGCGAGAGAAAATCAATCTTGCACGGAGGGGGAAAGTGGGGGTACTGAAAAACTAGGTGAAGCGTTTCGGACGCCCGGGCTACGTGCGTTGGTTGGCGATGGTGGTCTTGCGTCTGGCTCCGATAAAATTGCAATCACGGACAGCCGGGCTATTCTAAATAAAAAACCCGTACCTCATCACCCCCCTACTAGGTTTTTAAATATACACTTCCATTCAGAGAGAAGAGATGTTTTGACCCTAAAGGGGATAAAAATGTTCTAGTACGAAAAAAGTATGAAAATGTTGAGAGAAATTTTATTTCCTTCTAGAATTAAAACGAATAGCAAAACTAAAATCCGGAGGTCGCGGGTTCAAATCCTGGCTCGTACCAATGAGTTTTTCGGAACTTATGTACGAAATATTTGATATTTACCACTAGCTTTTCGGTGAAGGAAAACATCGTGAGGAAACCTGCATACATCTGCGAAGAAATCCAAAGGTGTATGTGAAGTCCCCAATCCGCATTGGGCTAGCGTGGGGACTATAGCCCAAGCCCTCTCGCGCGTGAGAGGAGGCCTGTGCCCAGCAGTGGGACGTATAAAGGCTGAATTATTATTATTATTATTAAAACTAAAAACCAAAAAAAAAAACAACGGGTTGCACTCCAGGAGTGCCGGCAGAAGTTAAAACTCAATGACTAGTGCATAATGTCTGCAGCATCTAGCGTTATTTCGTCGCATTACTTGAAACCCCTAAGCACATTACTGTTAGTACTTGAGTTATATTAGTACCAGTTAGAGGGAAACTCACTAGATGGCATTTAAATCAATAAAGAAAAACTCAGTGACATTGTAAAAGTTTTTCGATCAGGTCACGTGTCAGTCTTACGTCTTACGAATCTTACCTTTCGCGAGTTTAACATTTTTTCCCCACCTTAAAAAGTGCACAGCGCCGTTAAAGAAGTTTTCACTTCAAAAATATAATAAAAAAGTAGGAGTAGGTAGCTACAGTTTGTTAGGACGTTCGAGTCAGAATCTCCCTCAGCCCTAGATAACGACACCTACTCAAGTATTTTTTGTACTTAAACGTGGGTCTAGTCTGGGTCTTGATAGACAAATAAATTCTAGCCACGCTCATCTTTTATACAGGCTTGCAGTCTCCTCTTACATAATACATCGCCTATAATGCCTTATTGTATTGGTGTAGCAACATGTTATGTGGAACAGTAAGTCGATTCGTATTCATACAAGATGAACCTTTGTTAGGTATGTACCTACTATTATTTCTTCTGTACCTTTGTTAGGAATTAATATTGACGACGCATCACAATTTCCAAACGCGTAATTCTTTTCATATGTAAATTTAACTAATATACTCGTATTATCGCTCTCACATGTTTTATTACTAATAAAAGCTATTTGTCACTTAATGCAAAATTATTAAAGCGGAATAAGGTTTTCGTGAAGTGTTCGTTTAAAATAGAAACAACATTAATAAGAAACACGCACGCGACCCACGCCAACCTAATAAACATTGTAAATTGGAGTTAAAACTCGGTATTTTTTCGTGATTCTCATATTAGTTTATAGCCTAGCATTTCGTGAACTTGCTTTAGACACTCAACAAGTCAGAAGTCGCAGCAACTTTGTCGTTTTATGTTTACGAGGACATCACAGACGTCGTACAGCCGTACAGACATTTAACGACGGAAGTAATAACTTACTGAGAAGCTTACCCTTAAACAAAAGGGTGGAAATAAAACAACTTGTAAAATCTAAGCTTAAGCAATCAAGTAATTAAAAAGTTAAAACAATAACCTATAACGAGTGTGCACCCCGCTCGCGATTATCTGTTTCGTTAAGGTAACTCAACCCCAACGCACATCCCTAAATGCAATTAACGGCCACGACCCTGCAACCCCCGAAAGGGTTAAAAATTTGTGCCTCCAGTCACCATGCAACGCACATTACTCCTGGGAGTTATGGGGTGGCTTTGTTTTACGTATAATGCACTCAAGTATAGCTAGAGGGGGAAGCGTCGGTGTGGTATCAACTCCCCCTAACCCCCCTTTTCCCATCGTTTGGTCAACCGCACCAACACCTTGAGTTTTGACGTTAACCTAAAACCAACCATGTGATAAACGCCACTTTAATGTGCGGTGGAGTATGAAGAAATGCCTCTAATTCACGTCAGTCGCGAAGGCAATGTCAGTATAAAAATAAACTTGTCTATTATGGTTTTAGTGGTCCATTTACGACTCAGATTCCCGGAAAAACTGCTTTGCTATTATTAGTTTACAAAGTATTTTTGGAACGAACCAACAATTCGTGATGATGACGATACCTAAATACTAAAATATTGTAAACATCATAAATTCTAAACTCATAAATATATTTCATCGGAGAAGAAACTCTGAAATCTCCTTACGTTACGAGTTTACAAATAGAGCTGATTGATTGTGATCGATCACACTAAATGCACTAATAAAAGTCATTGCTCCAGATAATTTGTCCAATCGGAAACACATTATTGATCTAAGCACCGAAATTGAGCTATAAATAGGACGTAAACCCCCTTTTATTGAACGTAAAACCGAAATCGCCGCTCCTCATCAAGTATTCAAGATTTGGCGACGAACTATTCGATGCCTGTTGAAATCTTTAAGCCCCAAGCCCTTGGCGGCTGTTTAATCTATTAGTGTATTACCTTTTGTTATCATTTCAACTTGAGTTTATCTAATGATCGATGTGCACTTTTTTATTCGGAATCGATTGGCTTCTATGACAAAATAAAGGAAATACTGTGCGAAAATGTATTGCTTAAACAATATTTTAGTATTTACTATTTATACAACCATAGATTATTTGATCGTCTCGAACGAGCAAACTTCAAACCAAATATTTTATCAACGTATACCAGCAGCAGAAGCTGAATATTGGAACGTATTGTCG
Organism: Cydia amplana; assembly: GCF_948474715.1. Classification (NCBI taxonomy): domain Eukaryota; kingdom Metazoa; phylum Arthropoda; class Insecta; order Lepidoptera; family Tortricidae; genus Cydia; species Cydia amplana. The sequence goes on along the minus strand of NC_086073.1, from coordinate 3,882,516 downwards.
CAAGGTATCGCCCGACTCGCACGTAGTTGCCGAGAATAAACAATCCAATATTTGCCACCTAAACCTCCGCCCGCCCCACATTTGAATAAATGCACGCACGAAATTCACACCAGAAAGTGAAACCGTAAAAATGATGCAAAAAGACCGAGTCTTTCCAACTGGCCGTCGGTTTGACACAGTGTGGGTAATCAATTCTGTGGAGCGGAATTTTCGAGAGCCGCATTAGGCTGTGTTAAGCTTTATGTGACTCCGTGCAATCCGTGTCGGCAGCTGGAATACGGCCAAGTCGAAAGTGGGGGAGTTTGGGAGGTTTTCGGGTAGGCCGCGGAGGGTCGGTTGCCTCGCGACACATATAGCGGCTCGGTCGATAAGGGAAGCGAGCCGCGCCGATGCGTTCGCCGCCGTTATCGAAACGCATATAATGCGGTACTTGGGAATGTAAAACTGAACTATTTTGGCGCTAATTTTTAAGTCACGGGGCAGGCCAGTAAAAAAATTCATTCTCTCACAGAGAAACGAAGAAAATTTATAACAGAAGTACTTTATTAGACTATCGCCTAAGTCGAGTTTTAGTTTGACACTGTTAAATTTTGAAGGCAAGTCATTTAATATCATCGTAGCGTTCGTAAGCAACAATCTGTTATAATGCTCTAACATGCATGCAACTGCATGATAAACAAGTCATTATGAACAGTTTTCAAAGCATTATTATGCGGGAGCAATTTTGACACGAGTAGGAACCCAATAGATATGTGTTGGAGCAAAGAGCGACTGTATAGACCTTAGTAAAGGAGTATTATAACGAGAATTCGAACCGGCCATGCAGAATAACAAGATTCACCCCAACCTCAGAGGTAAGTGCCAGAAGAGATCCAGCGACTATCCGACTTGAGGTAGAGATGGAGGTTTCTGATATGTATAGCTTTGGTAAATGGGTGCACTCCGTTACAAGCTAAAAATCATGAATTGTGTCTTATTTTTTAGCTGCTTTAAAATTACAAGTTTAATAAAACCATTTTCCAATATCTTTTTATTCTAAATCCATAAGACACGATACCTACCTTACTAATTTTCTGAATAGCAGCAGCATCAGATGCATGCGTATCGACAATATTCTTTAAAAAGACTACCCATAAAGTATTGTCACAATTTGAAGATAAATTTCAATTCCCAAAAGCCATCTCCACATTAACAGCAAACATTTCTACAGCCCAGTCCTCGGCGGGTGGCTACCCCCACCCTCGCCCTCCCACTGCGTCTAGCGCACTTGTTCGGCTCGACCTCGAAAAGTTACGACTGGAAACCTTACAGGAAAAACTCCTATAAAATCCATTGAAACAGGCCTGCAAATTAACTGCAATTAAGTCTTCATTGTGAAGTAGGGTCAAACAGTCGTCGAAAAAATTCTCAACTTCGTTAGCTTTCCGATGTTTAACAATGTCATTGCGGGGGATTTCTTTACGTTCGTTATATGTGAGCTTCATTATTTCAATTTCTTCATTGAACTTGTTAAGGTTTGCAACGTTTTGTTTTAAAACTCTAATGGCATTGAATTCAAGTTCATATTTCTTGTTATTATCCTTGTAAGTAATTTCTTTGCATCCTGTGGGTTCTTGAATAACATTTCAATTTCTTTACACAAGTTGTCAAGAGCCAGCGTTTACTTTGAAATAAAACTTCAGTGAGTTCAAGTTCATGTTTCTTGTTATCAACACGAAGTGTATTAAAGGGGCTGCCATCAAAGTCGGCAATGTTTGCGGGAGATGACAACAACTATCTCGGCTATTTCTCGGCAACGCATTCATGGGAGACGTGACGTGCTTTAATTAACACCCGAATTTGAATAGAAATGCCTACCCGCATACTATATGCACAAGGCTTAAAAGCAGTGTAAGTTTACAGCGTTATTAAAGGAAGCCCCCAGGTGAAATTTAATACCTGAACGTTTTACAACCGCCGAATTTATGCCGATGAAATATTACGGCGAAGTTTTTGCGACACCAAAAGATTTGAAAATACGGTTTAGTAGGAAAATGTTACAAATTTTGCAACTTAACGGTAAACAATCTTTGAGTCACTTACACGTGTCTGTTTAAGGAAAACGCAATAACATGATAACCTGTGCATTCAACGATAATACGTATTATGTCATTTCAAGGCCATGTTTTTTGAGATAGTGGGTAAGTAGGTAAATAGTTTTAATGAAACTAAATGGGTCATACACATTTTATAGTACCTATTCTTATCTCGTTCACGGCTTTCCTGTAGTCGTTAACTTTGATGGTATTGTCCACAGAAGTGACCTTTTTCTAAAATATATTTGACCCAAACGACAAATTGAATGCAAAATTGATTAGGTACATCTACCGTGTATTTGAAATGTCAGCATATGAGTCGGCATTCTGTACGTTGTTACTTCTGTAACACCCAAATTTATATCGATTGCAATGAAATCAATGATGTTTAAATCAACACCATTATCACAGTCCAACCCTTTTTCCTCAATATCTGCAATAGGTACATATCTTAGCTTATCAAATGTAATACACACACCGTAAAAATGTTGCATGCCAACGTCAAGGCCAATTGGGAAAAAAAGTGCCAAATTTATCGCAAACGATGTCAACGACCTTTTTATCATTTTAGCAAGATTTTGTGGACATGCATGTACGCACAACGTTCGAATTGACATCGTGTTATGAATGTTGTGATAATACAGAGATAATATAATTTACAACTTTTACGACGGTACAACATGTAGGTACAGACACATCTAGAATGTCTAGATCAGGGATGTTGCGAATATCCGCATCCGCAACCGCGGAGCTTCCGCATTATTTTCAACATCCGCATCTGCATCCGCATCCGCATAAAATCGATGCGGAGCTTATGCGGATGCGGATGTCGAACAATTCGGTACAGGAACGTCTTAGCGGCGGCGTAAGTGCTAGGTAATTTCGTCATTACCTATAACGAAATCGTCTAGAGCCTAGATCCAGAAAAGTCGACAAAGTTACTGTTTATTCAATATAACGCACCTATATTCTTGCTCAAATACTAAACGTTTCGTTTTTTTTTAATAAAAAAATACTAAAAATGTAATATTTGACGTTTTCTAAGTACCTAATCTTGACATCCGCATCCGCATCCTCATCCGCGGATGTGAACCTTATCAAACTTTGTGAATCTTTCAAATATTTTCCATTGTTCTACTTTTTCTACTCAATTTGAACATTTTGAACATTTTGACTACAAAAATGGATGGGTTTAAAATTACCCCTGTTTCGACTATTGTATATTTTTATTTTTTTGTTTTATAATTGATTTGCTATACATTTTTTTTTTTGCATTTTCGCCGCCTTCAAAGAGGACCTCGACAAATGACGTTTAACCAAAACAGTTTTCTATTTTAAAAGTCTTAGTTAAAAATGTTTTGAAGCTATTTAAAACGATACTACAGTAGCCATCAGATATATCGGAGCTTCCAAAGTGTTCACAAATATCTGAACGAGAACTCTAACGCCTTCACAATAGACGTGTGCTATCCTGTATCATTATGATTTTTTTTATAAGCTACCTTCATTTACATTAGGGGCTGTCAGGCACTCGGCCGCATCCCCGAGTCTCTTAACCATGCCCGCGTTTTTCAGGCGGTTGAGTTCTCTCAAGTCATCGTGACTCGTCAGTCCTGCCTATAAGACGTGAAGGAAAATAAAAGAAATATAACGTTTAAGCCGTACTAGGTTCTTAAATATTAAATCATTTATCTTTCTTTCTTTCAGGGATATAGAAAAGATATATTTGAACGTTTTGACTACATATTTATTATTTTATTTTATTTTAAAGGAGTCATAAAGTAATGAAGGAGTAATTTTCAAGATTAGATGATTTTTCAGAAAAATACATATTATCTTACCTAACGCAAAAAGTTAGGAACCCGTTTTGAACATATACCTACTCTTAAGATACTTTGATCTCTCGTATGCGGCCGATAATACAGACGCGGATCGTCACGCCGCTGTAGTGCTTGAGAAAGACATCACTATGCAAACTAATAGGTAATGCTGGTTTAAGACTCATGTCCTTTGAGTCATCTGCTTTAAGACTCCACTCAGTTTTTCAAACTTTAATGATTAACAGGAAACCCGAGTTCTTTTCAAATCGTTAGAAACCCAAATCTTTTGTAGAAACTTGAATCCTATTCAGAAGTTTTTCAAGCGCAGTGTCGTAAAAGTTCTTCAAATATAGACTCAAAATACTCGAGTTTCTACCAACACCAAGTATATAGCTATTATTTGTCCCGCTCGGACACAAACGCGATGTGCTCATACGCATACTGTAAAGACCGCCTTAGACAAAGTGACTCACCTTCGCAGTACAGTGTGACGTCGGCGAGACTCTCCGAGTTCCAGAGGTTCGCGAACGACGTGGCCAAGTTTGAACCGAAGCTGTTCCATTTGAGGCAGTACTGCTGCTGCTGAGAGTCCATGCCCGGGCCGCCTCGGTTACCTTCCCTGTAACCAAAATAATATTTTCAAAGTGTGCCCAGTAATAAAAACCAGGTACAAATTAAATATATACTCGTAATTAAGGGCCACTTGCGTTAGCCACTAACTCGGGGTTAACCGGATAAACCTGGAGTTACCAGTATAATTTAACCCTGTGTTAACGGTTAACTCCGAGTTAATGGCTAACCCTAGACGGTGCCTTTAGTATGCATACTTACCAATGTTCTTTTTAGTTTTATCTGAGATTTTCTCCCATTTATGAAAATATATTGCCTTAGAACTGCATCATTCAAATAATAATCACACCTAATCGAAGATAATCGAGTTAGCTTTGGACCATCGATGGGAGATTTTGGACTTTAGTTGGGTGGTGTTACGAAAATTAGTATGTTTATTTATCTTTATTTATTTTTCGTCTTAAGTTAGGTTATTTACAATATGAATATAAAAGTAAAATATAAAAATACAAAACAATAAAAAATACATATAAACACATTATAAAAAACCTAACCTAGGGTGACGCCAGCAGCGGGGCAAGGCCCACGCTACCGGTGGTCAGGGCTGCAGAGAGAGGAACCGGCGGACTATCCGCGCCGTGTCCAAGATCACCGCCTTCTGCGTCTGACCCTTGATCCAACCACCTAGCGAGAGTCTCTCAAGATGTTGATCTAGACTCTTCGCTATTAGACCATTCACTGAAACGACTATCGGGACAATGATCGTCGAATCAACATGCCACATAGCGGTAGTATGTATTATTTATTATTAAAGACGTTAAGTCCGTCCCGCATCCTCCAACAACATTTATCGTATCGCCGCTTTAAAATAAAGTACATATAGACATATATTTAAATCTGAATGTATCATAATGATCTCATTTATGAAGTGACGACGAAAGTAAAGTGCAAGCCAGACGGCAGAGACGTGAGACGCGACGCCTTTTTAACGAGATTTCAAACAAAGTGTATAAGATTGTATAACTTACATGCGTCGCGACGCAAAACTTTTAGAAACGGGGCACGAACCGGCACAAACGTGCTCTGTATATACTCATACATCGAATTACGACTCTTCTAAATATCTGGTTCAAAGCGCGACGGAGTACCTTATTAAGGGTTTTTTTTTAATTATTTATTCCAATAAAAAATATGTACTTATGCCTTGGTATACAAAGGTTTCGCTAAACTGTAGACAGTTTGTTGACGAATAGTGCGTTCTCAATTATTATTATAAGTACTTTGTTTTTAGAATCATAAATCATAAACTACATTGTCTCGATTTTCATAACCCCCATTTGTAATTGAATTAAAGTGTTAAACAGTCTGTTAATGCGTATCCCCTGTTACTTCACGTAAGTTCCAAATTTGACAAGGGAAGTTTTACTAGAGAGTCTAGACAAAACCTCTAACAAGTGTCAGGAATGACACTTTGTTGGCTGTTGTAAAAGTGCTCTCCAAACTATAGCCCCAATTGAACATTGAAGGCCTCGGCCTTTTAGTTTTTCCACTTACTTTTAGTTAACACGGGGTTTATTAAATACTGTATTATTAATCCTTTATTAAAAAGTTACCAACGGTACCAACTTAAAACCTAACGACACTCAGATTAGAAAACCTTGTTTTGTAAAATGTAAATATTAAAGCCTCCGGAGGCTAATCTGGAATTACCAGGAGGATAATTTTGTCGGTTAGACTTTAATCTGCAAAGTGCTTCAATTATGCTATCTTTCACTGGACTGTCTAAAAGATAGGACGACATAATAGTTACCAGGCACAGAAAAACAGATTATCAAATGTATCTTTCAAATTTTATAATTTCATCAAGGGACAAAGGTATGTACCTATAAGTATAAACTGTAGTGCTACTTAAGTATTTTCAGCTGTTCTAGAAATTCACCAAAACTAAGTAACCGACAAAAATCAATCAATTCTACCTTTTCCCCTGGACGGTACCCAAAGCCCTTTACGCGAAGATAAAAAGCAGCAGTAAATCCATTATTAAAACAGCCTACCGACTTTGCATATGAAATCCTTTAAAAATAAAATCAATGTACCAGGTAGGCCTTCGGGCGCGGGGCGGAAGGTGGCTCTGCCCAAGGTCGCAGGGTGAACAACCGGTGGATGATCGATACCGGGCCAGGCTACCATGAATATGTAATGACGGTGACCGCTAGTTCCCACGGTTCAGCTCCGGTGCGTGGAGTTCAAATTGGTGCCGACGCGTTTTGGCTACGAGGGAATGGTGTAAAGGGAACTCAACTTGTGTCTGGACTGGCAAGGAGTATTAAAGGTACTGATGCAGTTTGATTCTAAAGCAACACGTGTACTCTAACGGTTCCGTACCGTAACTATTAAAGGGTCCCTACTGTTACTATGCATCCGCAGACGTTCGTCTGTTATTAAAATAATAAAAATTCATCAAGAGTCAGTGAAACTTAACACAAAAATCTAGACGTTATCGAAGACTTAAAATATCCTTTAAACATATAAAAGTAGGTATTAGACGGTAACGTCACTGTGTAAAAAGTAACAGTGGCCCGACGCCTTTGATGTTGCGTAAATGCCAACACCGTACAAGTACACAGAGGGTTGTCACAGACTTTTACACAACTGCCCAAGACTTACACTTGACTTACTATACCGAGTTACTAACAATGGCGATGTATGCAGCTCGGGTGCGCACGACCCACGCCTCGCCCCTCGCACCCCGCACAATTGCCCTGTCCAGACGGCTTCGTCGAATGACTGTATTGTTTTATAGACTGTGGTAACGTTTTAGCCATGTTTCATTTTCATTATCAATATATATGTATGACCGTCTCAGGTCCAAGGGTACAAGAACTCTAGACTCTTGTTTAATAGAATAATAGGCTAAACACGTGTAACAAAAGGTGTATTAGGTAATAAACGATGTTATTCCGAATATTAGACACGAGACGACCGCCATAATCTGTCACGAAACAATAGTTTGAGGGATCCCAAAGGTCACCAAATACCCTTTACATAGAAAGTATTTAGGCCTCAAGCTTTTAGGTGGAGTTTTACCAATAAGGTGGTACTAAACATATCGTATTACAGCTGTCCTTCAGGGGTGACACAGTAACACCCATGAGAGCGTATAGAATAAATGTAATAGAGTTAGACCACGAAAAATGTACAAAGATTTTGATAACATACGCCGTGCAAGTGTTATTTATACGTCATAATTTCATAGAAGTTTGACGTTTACCATTGGTTTGACGTTCAGGCAACAAGTCCCATGGTAAAGCATATTTTTCAACGGGTCTAATATTTATTTAGTAAAAGCCCCATGTCATTAATAATGAATGAGAATGGCCCGGACATGATTAGGTCGTCACCTCCTATGTCGGGAATTGTTACTACTTTGGTCATGACCACATTAGGAACCCGAAATGGACTCGCGCTAAATTCCATGGGAAAATCATTGAAATTCATATAATATTTAATTAGGGAACTTTTAACCCGAACAAAAAATGGAACTTCGTGTATTTAAAACCACTTTCCCCCTTATTCACAAAACTTTACAAGCCTCAATTAGTTGATTCATATTTTATCCTTTTTTTTAAATATATAAGTGACAATGACAGATTAATGGCAAATTAAGGCCTGTAGCGCGTTTATGAATAACGTCATTCGATTATAAATGTTTATTGAAATTGAAAGTCTTTATTTCCGGTCGGTCGGCCCATATTCTGTTAGTTTACATTGCGCTTAAAAACTATATTAGTTGATTACATAAATTGTAAAATAAATTGAATACGGTAAAATTCTTAAAAAGGCATTCACAATACTTGTTTTTCCATCATTATCTATCCCTCGAACTACGAGTATACCAGTTATTTAATACCAATCAATCTTACTGAATGTGTTACCTCACGGGGGAACTACGAGTAGTTTACTCTCGGCCCCCAAGCAATCATTAGTACTTATTACACCCCACCGCATCAAAGTTTTCTCCCTACCACCCCCAATTTGTACAGCTGTGCAAGGGTTTAAGTAGCAAATCTGGTAGGTATCTGAAATTAAATTGAAACTCTCTATTTTAAAACTTATTTAATTACTGTGGAGTGACTGAACGTCGTAAACAAATAACGACCAACAATCTTTGTTTACGAGGCCAATTCGAGCTTACAAATAGATGTCAATTGGACCCCTTTTTGTTATGACTGGCTAGATTTCGCTCTAAATTATATATGTGTGAAAAATATACCCTTATATTAAAACTGTACTTACTCATGAACCTTTACCTGAATTTTGTTGTTAAAATAATTTCAAATGTTATGACCTACTTGTCTTTTTTGATTTGTCATTATAATCGCCATGCATGTTCGCTTCTTGGATAGTATGTATTTAAGTTTAGTATTTAGTGCATAGCATAATATGTATGTATGTTTAAAACTTAAAAATGAGCGCGACCTCGCCAACAAACTGCAATCGCAGTTTGGCGAGGAATATAAATTGTTGTGTACTTTGTGATAAAAAAAAGCGAAATGCGTTGCAAGCAACATCTTATCAATAAAATAATTTATAAGGTCGAATGTCGCTGTAGGTATTTTTCTTTGACGCAAGGGAAACTGATTGAAAAATTTATTACTATGCAAAAAGGCAGTTTCGGTAGAAAATACAAGATTAAAAACTCCAATCCTATTTTGTAAAATGAAGTTGTGGCAGTAATGAGCAGCCGGTCGTTCGCGTTGCTTTTTCAATACGAGTTCTCTGCCCCCACATCGTTTTCTGAGGATTTTCCTTATCTCTCCCTATGGCGATTAACGTTTGAAATGTCCGACCCCGTTTCGTGAATTTTGGGAGTACTTGAGATTATCAAGGATAGGTACTCGCTGTGGGCGTTGGTTTAAAAATGTTGCTATGCAATATTGGACGCAATAAGGCCTATAGTACAATCATCTACTAGGCCTTATTGCTGGGATAATTTTCAGGACATTTTTGCCGGAATAAATTCAGGGGGTAAGTGTAAGAGAACCAATTTTGAAAGAAAATGATGTTGATGACTTGAAAAAAAAAATAGTATGAAGATAAATACCTAATACACTTTTAGTTACAAGTTACAACGCATAATTGCACATATAATCAGATAATAATTGGATTGGAAGAGCCCTTACGGGCTTATCAAAGAAACCATGATCTCAAAAGATGAAATAGGTACATCAACAAATACTTAAACTATCTACTCACTTCCCACGTTCGTTCCAATATTTCATTTCGGAAAACGTATGATATTTAAAGGTAATGCACCTGTTACCAAAAGCGTCACTGTAATAATTTACGTACAGGCTTCATAGGCCGAATGCAGTCGATACGGTATCGATTAGATACTCGGCTAACTGTACATTGGACGTGAATATTTGAACCTTACTACGTTATAATAAGAGCGAGACTGTATACATGTTTGGGCGCACATTTGCATGCGTGCACGTATAGGCGTCCGGTGTAAGCTGGTCTTTCATGGGAGACGGTAGGTATTGATAATGAGGTTTATATCAGGGAGGGGGAGACCTGGTTGCGCTGGTCGGTGAATTTCGGCTACGACCCGGTTCCGGCATGCAACACACGCGCAAGCGTGGTGTGCGGGGCGCGCGGGACGTTGCACCGAGTTGCGCAAAGTATCGTCGTTGCAACGCCTCGACGTTGCCTGAGGGCCTACAGCGAAAAACGAAAATCGAGCTTTAATTCTCTGCCTCTCTTTCGCTCTTGCATATTCGAAAGATAGAGGTGCAACCAAAGGAATTTATCTCTTTTATCTGCCGATACTTCAAATTGATGAAACATTTTATTTGTGTGCTTCAATTTTCCTCTCAAAGTTATGCTTGGGTATACTGTACAACTAGATGGAGATTGCATATGTATGGGTAATTAGTCTAAAAACCTTTTATTTCACACAATACATGAAAGATAAGCTCCCTCGCGAAAAATACTTTAAAATGTTTTCCTGTCACGTGTTGAATCATTCTAAACTAAACATTTATTATACCTGCCTAATCATAATTACATGACCATGACATCATATCATTCATATCTAATCAATTAAAAAATTCTCTACTGTACTGATTCTATTAGAAGTGTATTTGACAAAAGTTTCCAAACATTGAAATCGAAATTAAAATGAAATAAATTTAATATTAGGTACATAATATATTATTCTGTGAAATGATTCAAGAAATACTGGCAACATCGTGTTATATTTTGAATAGAGGAGGAAAGCGGCAGTTACATAAACATCAGGTCGGAACCACGAACAAAGGAAGAAGCATAAACTTTAAAAAATACGTAGGTACATATATATGATCCCTGACAACAATACACTCCTTTTTTGGGCAGTCGTGTGAAATGAAAAATGAATGATAATTGGAAGATATCCCAGTTAATGCTAAATTAATCTAAGAGAACTATCCTATGGAACTTTTCATTTCGGACGTACGGACGGATTGCGTGCAATTTCTTCCTAATTTCAGTTAAAGTAAAAGTTTTACTAAAAACAAGATAAGAAAAGCACCAAACATCTACGAGTAAAACGGGTAAGTTAGGAATGGTTTTTTGACATTCGATAAGGTTGCAACTAAGGCCAGAGAGCCGTATGATTAGAGACCCCATTTTGCTCATTTACGCATTTACGTATGTCTCATTGGAAAAAACCAGAGATAATAATTCTGTTTAAAGCTATGAAAAGCAGGAATACTGCAATATGAAAAGTATGGTACCAGTAAGTCATAAGCTACACAAATTACCTAAATTGGTTATAAATATGGGATTTCGCATGCTCACATGAATGACAAAACGCTTAGGTATGTAGGAAAGTCTGAAACTATTTTAATTAAAACTTAGCTCATGGAACCTCTTTTCCTAAAAGTATTTCATAAAGTTTCGACTGCCTAAACATGCAACTGTTCTACAAATTAAGCATTACGAATGAAATCTACGTTCTTTCTTCTACCAAAATGCGTAATAAGCAGGTACATACATCTAACGGTTTCTAAACAAAGGCTTGCACTACGCACAACCTCCACTAGCATCCTTATTCTGCGAAACAACGCACAATAATTTCTAAACTGCAAGAGAAATGGTCTAAATATGTTGGTATGAGCAGACTCGTTACAGTTTTATCCGAGTTTCGTAAGCGGAATCAACGTACTGCACACTTATCCCATGTTCCCCTCGCTCGTATATCTTACGACTACTCTTGAAGGATGTAAATTGTGTCTTATCACGGTGCGGTAAGGTGGATAGTTGTGTTATTTAACGTTTCATCTTTTATTATGGTAGCAATAGATTGTCTCTGTAACTAGAGTCGTGTACGAGTACGTAGTCGAATTTAACGATGCTCTAACAAGTGTTCATTGTTGTTTCGTACTCGTACTATGCTTTGTTCACATTTGTGGAATTACTACTTAAACGGCGTTTACGCGCCGTGGGAGCTTTGGGCTAATTGCATTACTTACATTTGTGAGATTACTGACTTTAAGCTTTATTAAAATTTCCGAGAAAGAATTTAATTTGTCCGTTTACGTTTTCCGTTTAGGATTTTTTTAGCAATAGGTTTTAGAATCAATACTTATAAAGGTGAATTTATCATCATCTTCACAGATGATGACGTATTTACAAATTTTTTTCAGAAAACATCGGTCTATGGCAAAACAGTGTTTATAATGCGTTTTTGTATTTTTGAAGTGAAAACTTCTTTAGCGGCGCTGGGCACTTTTTGAGGTGGGGAAAAAATGATAAACTCAAGACAGCGTAAGGCGATCACGTGACCGTAAGGTTTAGATGGCCACTCATTTAGATGGCATTTAAATCAATAAAGAAAAACCCAATGACATTACATGAAAAGGGTTCTAATTTTGTACGGGCTGAAATACGAGGATCTCACAGTTACATTCTAACTTTATATCACTCAAGTATAATTCAATAAAGCTACATATTGATGAAATCGCTAATAAAAGTGAACTCTAGTACTGGTGAATAAAACTCAAAATACCATGACCAAATATATTTAGATGCGAGGTCTGCAAGGTAACTTTACAATTTCTATTCGAATTTTAAACAATTCGCGCTACAAATTTAAGCTCACTGACCAGCAATTCCGGAACTTTTTCAATAGAAAGGAGGATGGGTCAATTATACATAGTGCTGCAGACATTTTGGACTAGTCATTGAGCTTTTACTTCTGTCGGCACTCCCGGAGTGCAACCCGTTGTTTTTTTTCGTGTATTGCGCATTAAAGAATGCTAAAGTTTCTATGATACTAAAAAAACTTATTTCCAAAAGATGAATCTCTACCGTACCAAAACAGTCAACAATTATCTGTCACGAAATCATATTCTCCAAACCGACCATGGACAAAAACCGTTCTAAAACAAAAGAAAGCGCATACTTCCATCCCTAACCACAATAGCTACCATATACCTATCAGAAAGTCATAAATCATTATGAAACTCGGGTATAGATACGACCTTTTGATAAAGCGCGGTAGAGTGGGTCACCGCGTCACTACGTCATCATGACGGAGAAATGCATTCTGCGGTTGTGAAAGAGAGGCGCGGCACTCCGGATGACCGCCGATGCGTAGACGCATCCGTTCTAAAACGAACCTTTACATCAAAGACCTACCATACTAGATGAAGCTCTATGATATCTGGTCAGGTAGTCGATGCGTCCTGCGTTACTTGAGCCCTTTTTCCTTATAAGATCCATGCGTGTGAAGTTTTTTAGTATCTGGACGCTTTAGTACTTGCGTTTGGTGCCGTTTGCTCTGAGATTATGTAAACTAGTGGGTTTCGACATAGACGCTCTTATACAAAACGGGTTTTCTAATTATTAATTTGAATTGGGCTTGCATCCGCATGTTCATTTTATTATGACTAGTGTTTAACTTGTAAGGTTAATTGGCCGTTTTATCAAGTACTTATAACTGTTAATTGAGACAGTTTAGATGATGTAGGAGGGTGTGTTATTGCATACAGTTGATATAATTTTACAACAAATATAAAAAAATAACTGATTTGCAAGACCGAAGTGATCCCATAAGTGTTCCGTGAACAAAGTTTTGCACGGAAAATAGAATAGAATATTTAATCATAATAATTTATTTAATCATAATAAATTCGTGAATTTCTCGAAGTAGGTTAAATTATTATAATCAAATGTGTAATGTTCATTTTTGTCATGAAAGTGCTTAGGTTCTTCATATCAATTAAAATATCAATCCGCTGTGGGAACTACAGCTGCGTAAACATACTGAGACTTAGCAATATACCAAAATTATATTATTCTATTCTCCGTGCCAAAATTAACAAAACGGGACACGTATGCCAATGTGTAACGTATGGTATTTATGGATATTTAAAAAGCAGGTAACTGCATATGTAACAATTGCAAACAAAACTTTCTATGACGCTTTTCCTGCAAGTACGTGCAGGGCCCGACAACGCCGTCAAAATAGAAAGTTGCACGCACATTGCATCGTGTCCATAGACTACCTCACACAGACTGCATTAAGTATGAAGCGCTTACGATGACTGGCAGTCACTCCTCGTGCGCTGTTTTATACCTCTCGCGTCGATTGATGGTCCCTATGACTATAGAAATATGTTTTTACGGTAATTTAACTACATAAATATGTATTACATTTCTAAATATTAATGTGTTTTATTAATGTGCTAAACTTCCAAAAAATTACTACAAACATTTTACGTGACAGCAAACTTTATGTAAAAATTGTAAAAGTCTCATACGGACAACGTAACTGATTTCAACCCTTACGTACGACCACCCCCATCATGGAAACAATCAGATTAAAATACGTACATTTTTAAAATACGTAGGACATGGATGATATCAATATCTGACGCGCGAGTATGTCCATGCAACAGCTTTTTTTACATTTTTGAAAATCTATAGCCGCTCCCCCCACCGATGAAAAGGTATATATTATATGATTCTGTTTTCTTTTTATCATCTAAGCTTCGCAACCCAATATTATAGGTCTCTATGACGCTCGAGTAAATCCCGATTTAGCATCGTGGGCTCCCCTACTATATATGAAGTCTCTTGCACTAAACTATCATGGGATCTTACATTTTATGTCTTGATCTCTCTTATTTGCTCTGTCTAATAGCAAGTAATCAGTGATCGCATTGTACCCGCTGCGTTCGCTGCGCGAGCGCATGGTATCGCGCAGAACTAATCAACCTAAGTGACACTTAATTCCCATAACATAAAGCCTTTTGAAATTAGAGGATCATACGCATTAGATATTCAAAGACGCCGCGGGAGAAATATAGAAGAATATAATATATGTAGGTATACGTAAGTCTAAGTGAATGATAAACCAACGATTGCGTAGTTTTATGGTGCGAAAATTAAGAAACTTTTGCCGTGCTAAGTATTTCCGTTCTATAACTAAATTTAATCAATTTCTGTTATGTATGATATTAAGGTTTTCCAATAATGCTACACTTGAATAGCGCAACAGTTTTCGGCGGGAAAAACTTTTTTTAACACATCTACAAGTATCAACCATAAAACCAAGCATTACGACACCGTTTAACGACTATGATCGAATATTTAATTAACGCAACAGATACGGTAATAAATAGTAGAGTCATAAAAGTGCACATTAATAACTAGTTCCACGCATCGCAGGTTGCAATTCATGGATGACAACTTTCGTTTTAAAATTGAAACGTTGCATAATAATTAATTAAAACATTTTGCGCTTATAGGGAATAAAATAATGATATATATAAAATGTACTCGTATACTCATTCTTTCTGAAACTTACGTCCTATTTTTTCTGAGACTTATAAAGAACTATAGCATGACTCATTGGGATTTTAATGACGTATATTATAGTTAATAGTACGTACTTCAACAACGATTACTTATCACTATGATATATATCATATTCAATAAGATTTCAAACGCGTTAAATATACCTTACAATTACGCCTCGAAGCCACTTCAAAATAAAAAAAAGCCCGAATGCAAAGCTACGAGTAAAAAACTAGCCAAAAACAAATTAATGGGTATGATTGGCTATACTAAATTTAAATACATAATAACAGATCATAGGCATCGCTCCTCTATCTACAACAAAACGACTATACTATACCTGAGTGATCGATACGATCGTATAATCACCAGCAGAAGTTGCTAAGCGGGATAAGTGTTCAAAACGATCTTGACACGACTTTAGTTTTAAGAGAATAAAGAGCGTGTCAAGGTAATTTTGAACTGCTCGCCCGCTTAGCAACTTCTGCTGCTGCCTGTACCTACCTAAACATTTCATGCGTGCCCCAATGAAGTCACAATGGATGTACTCTTACTGTTCCGGGTGGGGTGACCAGAGACCGGGTGTCTTTACAAAGACATAATCCTTGACCTAATTTCCAAAATGCAAACACCGGTTTTGGAGAACATCAATCCCACACAGGTCATATTACCTACTTATTGTTTGCACGGTAAGCGATGGGAGAGTTTGGCGAAATTACAAAATATTTATTTGGAAATCGCTCGACCAATGATCGTAATCACGATTTCACGATTTTTAGCACAATATTAGTCCCTACGATTATTTCATACAAAGACGCGTAAATTAGAGTTTTGTAAAAATATTTAAGTAGAAGGAAACAGTTTCAATTAGTTTTCGGCTCTAACTTCAAGTTCGTTTATTTAAGAGTACTTTTGAAATATAAATAGTTATTTGTACAACAAGAGATCAAAGTTTGATATTTCTTCGAGTGCTTATTTCGAGTCCCGTGCAAGCGAAAGATTCTATACTATACTAACTTTGATCTCGTGTAGTTCACAAAACTTTTCACCTCAGCAGTGAGAACATATTAGAGAACCCGAAAAATGTATTCCGTCTTCATCACTTACCGCTATTCACTCATGTTTTCTTAAGATATACCAACAATTAAGTTTTCACCTCAGTAGCTCGAACAAGGGTACTTTTGCTACTTAAAAACAGTAAGCAAAATCGCATTTCGCGCACTGAGTGAGCAAAATCGCATTTTGTTCATTTTGCTCACTGTTTTTAAGTAGCAAAGTACCCTTGTTCGAGCTGCTGAGGTGAAATACGAGGGTAATTTGAGAAGTAACTTGTTTCGCCTACGTATAGATGGCGTTGGCGTCAACTCTGTATGTATTGATTTAGTTTAGTAATTAAACATATTTAATATGTGGCGTCATGTCATTTTTGGCAGGAATTTGACATTTGACAGTAGTTCAAACAATACTGGTCTGAGTTACGCGGGAAAATGGAGAAAATTGGAATTCGTGGAGTTTTTCAGTTCTTTTTTTGGAAGGCAAAACTGTGAAACAAATCCATAAAAGGATTTTACCTACGTTGGGTAGTTCGTGTCCTTCCTAGGGAACGATTTGACTTTGCGTAAATGAGTTTAAGCGAGGCAGGACATGCATTAAAGATGCACCTCGCCCTGGAGTCCCGAAAACAGCACTTTTACCCGAAATCATCGATAAAATCCATGATTTAGTTTTAGCCGACCGAAGATTGAAAATACGCGAATTAGCTGAAGCCACAAACATCTCTTCTGAGCGGGTGCATTTTATTTTACACGACGATTTGCACAAGAAAAAGCTTTGTGTAAGGTAAGTGCCGCGATTACTGACTCCAGAACAAATGCGTATTCGCATGTGAACATCTGATGAAGATTTGCAGGTGTTTAAAAAAAATCCAACAGATTTTATTCGCCGTTTTGTTACTATGGATGGAACCTGGATCCATCACTACATCCCGGAGACGAAACATCAGTCGAAACAATGGGCTGGTCATGGTGAGCCAACTCCAAAGAAAGCCATATGCATTCCGTCTGCTGGAAAGGTGATGGCGTCTGTGTTTTGGGACGCAAAGGGATACTTTTAATTGCCTACCTGGCCAAGGGAAAAACTATAACTGGAGCATACTACGCATCACTTTTGGATCAGTTACATGCGGCAATAGCTGAAAAACGTCCAGGTTTGGCAAAAAATAATGTGACTTTTCACCATGACTACGCTCCCGTGCATTCAAGTCGTGTCGCTGCACAAAAATTGTCGGAGTTACGATTGGAACTTCTTCCACACCCTACTTATTCACCAGATTTGGCTTCGTCGGACTATCACCTCTTCCCGAAACTGAAAACATTTCTCTTAGGGCGAAATTTTAAGTCCGATGAGGAGGTTATATGGGAGGTCAATGCGTATTTCGAGGCCCTTGAAGAAACGCACTTCCGTGAAGGCATAGAGAAGTTGCAGACTCGTTGGGACAAGTGCGTAGAACTTCGGAGGGATTACGTAGAGAAATAAAATAAATACATTTGCAATATTATTATTTTTTGATATGAAACCAAGTTACTTCTCAAACAACCCTCGTATATATTACACTTGGATCGATTATCATGTTGTCACTTATAAGCACTAAAGTGGAAATGAAATGCATAATATAACCACTAACAACAGAACACACTAAACGTTACTTTTCGTATTTTCTTAAATGGACAATGGACAATACCTTTCCACTTTCACGTAAATAATACGTAAACCGAACTACGCTTTTATCGTGGTTCAGTTTACAGCCATTACAAGCCTATTCATTTCATTTTGGGAAACCCCTGTAGAAATGAACTCTATAATTAAATTGGTAGTGTGGTTAACTGCGTATTGAAACATACTGCCGTATTCGATTCGAACTTCAAGATATTCACAAGAGACGACACGTACTAGATCCATTCTAGATACGTTATAGTTTAGATTTCAACTAGTTCTCTTTTGCAGCGCAATTCGAGCAACCAATGTCACTTTTACGTTAGATAGAGTTAGATATCTATTAGATGTGAATTGGATCTCTAAGCCATATCTTGCGGAAATCGTTCAAGAGTATCTCCAGAATCGCGTAAATTGTCAAATTTGACAGGTTAGATCTTAAACATATCGTTATCGTATCTTGACGATGTCTAAAAGATATCTAACAGATGTCTATTTCAAAATCCGAATCGCGCCCCTACGTTAAAATGTGATTTTGAGGGACGAATTTAGAAAAAACAGGTACCTATATCATACTCGTGCGTAGAAAACCGAAAGGGTGAGTTATGTTAGTTACTTATCAGTGACCTTTTCCTTTGTGATGAGCAATTTAAACATGTATAAATAATAAGGTACTTACACTTATTTCTAAAGCTTCTACGTTGTTATGCAAAAATAGCCTTGAGTAAACATCCATTTGTCATTTGAAGCGCCTGCGCAGATACCAATGTGATACGATTTTCATCGAATCTATTTATATATTATACAAATTTTCATTCAAATTGTCTTCTAGGTGGAGAGGCGTTACAAACAACTGTTTACTATTAATCTCGTCATTTTGTATGGTTTTAAAATAAGTATACTATAATATCAACCATATTTACGATTATTATGGAGCTGGACATTTTAATAGGTACTTAAGACTTCAATATTCGTTTTTCGTTGTATTTAACAATCACATATATCACAGAAATATGTAGTCATATCCATAGTCTGTTGACTTAAACATTTGAATTAGATTTGTGAAATTAATTATATTTAGTGATTGCACACAACTATAGACCACCGAGGAAAATTAGGTGCATAATAATCGTACATAACCTACTACAACTTTGTAGCGCTCTAAAAGTTATTGGTTACTGTTATCCTATGAAATAACAATGATTGTACATAGTCAAATAAGTTCGCTATTGTTTAATTATCGATTTTCCTTGACACATGACATAGTGATTTACATATATTATATTATTCTAAATTGCGTGTTGGTGTGCACGCACCGCAGCTCGCAGGTATTTAGGTACTTACTTCATAATGACAGTAAAAAACATGCGCAAAGTTTTTTGGTTTTAATATTGCCATCGATCTTTTTTTCTATGGCGTACTTGGGCGTTTTTAGGGTTCCGTAGCCAAATGGCAAAAAACGGAACCCTTATAGATTCGTCATGTCTGTCTGTCCGTCTGTCTGTCCGTCTGTCTGTCCGTCCGTATGTCACAGCCACTTTTCTCCGAAACTATAAGAACTATACTGTTGAAACTTGGTAAGTAGATGTATTCTGTGAACCGCATTAAGATTTTCACACAAAAATAGAAAAAAAACAATTAATTTTTGGGGTTCCCCATACTTCGAACTGAAACTCAAAATTTTTTTTTCATCAAACCCATACGTGTGGGGTATCCATGGATAGGTCTTCAAAAATGATATTGAGGTTCCTAATATCATTTTTTTCTAAACTGAATAGTTTGCGCGAGAGACACTTCCAAATTGGTAAAATTTTTTTTTTTAATACGTCATAAATCGCCTAAATACGGAACCCTTCATGGGCGAGTCCGACTCGCACTTGGCCGCTTTTTTTTTGTTGTCCCCTACACTTTTTTTTCAAATTTGGGATTTTTTATGTTATTTCTACTCAGAATCACGAGCTCTTTCTATCCTAATAGGAGAAAAAAAAGTGTCCCAAAATTTCCATACATTTTTCGATCTTTCCATTCTGCGACCGCCATACAAAGTCTATGAAAAATGGTGACGTAATGGAAATAAAAACCTTAGGACACTTTTTTTCTCCTATTAGGATAGAAAGAGCTCGTGATTCTGAGTAGAATTAACATAAAAAAATCCCAAATTTGACAAAAAAGTGTAGGTAGGCCCACCTAACATTTAACATTTAAGATTCCATTTTTTTTTTTCAGAAAGTAGTAAGTACAGTGTACAATGCACTTAGTTATAAGTATTAAGTGCCATTAAGATAACTTTTTTTCAAGGACCATATAGTCGCCATCTTTTGCGATTTAGTAAGCCGCAATGTATATCAATTGTATTTTTATAATTTCAATGAACTTTCGAATGATCGGCTCAAGGTTTTATCATATTATTCTTATGTTAAGAGCAATCTGTCCAAACAATACATATATTATTGAAAACATTGTTTAAACTGTTGCAATTTAATTATGTTTCCATAATGATTCACGTACTGAATTCAGTGAATCATTTATTTTGTTACCTACATACTATTAAGTTAGTATTAATCTTACTGTTGTAACACATTTATTCGTTTAAGCAAATTGATTAAGTGGCATACTCGTATGTTCTCAAAATCCGAGGTTAATTTCTGTAGCGGAATAGCAAAAATTATCCTCGTTTCTTTGTTAGTTGGTTGCAGTTGTGTAATGGGTTTGGTCTAATCGGGGCTTTTCTCCCGCGAACGTCTTTAGTATAGAATTAGCTTCCTGGCAAGATTTTAGGATGAAGTTTTCTAACTAAAGCGAAAGCACTAAAAATTTATTTTATAAGAAAATCTCAGACTACTGATATCCTTCTCAGTATTTTGTAATTTTATTTAGAGCTGTTTATTAAACATTTAAGATTCAACCACTCATCCACTATAGTATTTTACAATTTTTCATCTCCTCGAAAAAAGATTCCGACATATAAACAGCCTTCTGAAGCCTACTTAAAAAGAGATGAATTCATAAAAATAACAGAAATCAAGGTATATTAACAGGAACAATTTAATTTGTCCATAATTGTGTGTAGTT
Source organism: Cydia amplana (assembly GCF_948474715.1). NCBI lineage: Eukaryota > Metazoa > Arthropoda > Insecta > Lepidoptera > Tortricidae > Cydia > Cydia amplana. The sequence goes on along the minus strand of NC_086073.1, from coordinate 3,861,419 downwards.
TAATTATGACACACGCACCAACAAAATCCAATCCAACATCGCCAAACACCGGCCACGCACCACGCACACTAACGTCCATAGCACACAGACGCGCCACGGCCTCGGTTGCGTAAGCGTCGCGCCTCGAAGGTCCTCGGCGTGTCCTTGGCCCTCCCCAGCCCTCGGGCCGGGACCGAGGTCCCAGAGGCCGTGAGGAAACCAGGAATTACAAAATCAGTTAGCGGACGGCGACAAACGTCGCCCACGACGCCAACGTGGGATGATGAAGATTGGTGCAGAAATGGAGTTGTGCAGATAATTTTAACAGTGATTGGTACGCAGTTACCAAAAAGCAAATTGTATATCAACAGGTTTAAAAAGTAACTCAAAAGTGCGATGAGCCTCCATAGAGGGGCGTCGATATACATAAGGAGGGATGAAAATATGCTTTTTCTCACCGAGGGAGGCCTCGGCGCGAAAAAGGCTGCAGCATAGTTTTCAAATAATATTATTATGGGTTTTAAATGAAGTAGGTATTTATTCACATCTCCCATCTCTCTACAATTCGTTGTGGTAACAAAAAATCTTCTTAGTCGGGCATTTCATATTGTTATGGATTTATCTGAGGCTCTGTGCTGCTAACACTGTCGGACTAGTCGAAAAAGCACGTAAGTAGATATTTGAAAACCACGAAAACAAAAAACGGTCAACTCCCGTATCATTTATAAAACATGCCTTCTCCTGCAACTCGGCAGATGTTGCCATGTCTTGTCTAATCGCGTTGTTATCAAGCAAATGTCGAGTGCGGTAGGCCTACCAAATGTAAGGTTATCTCGCGAAGATAAAACACGTGCCCGCATATTGGACCGGGTTCTAAGAAGCGCATATCATAGCAACAAACTTCCTTCATATTATATTACGTGGAACAATAGAAAAATTGACGAATAGATGACTGGACATCAGCAAAAAATATGAGTCGTTGATTGTATATATATATGATTTTGATTAGACTAACACATTCAAATAGTAAGAGATTTTAACGCTCTAAAGATAAATCCCATAAGTAAATATTTAGAAAAACTGCACACAAAGACACTAAACTGGTTCGTACATGACACTTAACCCATCCTCACATCTGCGCGCCATCGAATCTATGATAAAATAATTGAGTTCGAATTTTAAAAGTATGTTCGCGGTATGCGCTACGCTCGTCTCTGATTGGCCACTAGGACTCAGTAGTCACGAGTACGGAAACACAGAGTATAACAGAAAGATTGTACTATAAATTGTAGACCCGACCTTCATACCTACGCGGTGCCATACAATGATGGTTGTGAGATATAACGAAGCGTTCCAATACACGTACAGTTTATGTTAGAGTTGGTATAGTTTTTGTTAGGTTTTTTCAAATGCACGCCTATTAAATTTAAATTCAAGGTGAAATAGTTAAAAACAAATGAATAGAGATCAATGTGCAAAACAATATTGCAAAACAACAACACGTGTAGAGTCTGTTAGGAACGAGAAGAGTCGTGGAATGTATTGGGGAGCTCATGAACCGTGATAGCTACATTTGAAATTTTCACAGATGATATATTGCCGCTATAACATCGCCGTTTTTTGCGTAATGGTACGGAACCCTCCGTGCGCGAGTCCGACTCGCACTTGGCCGGTTTTTTAATAGGTAGAAGAAGACAGTATATGCCCTTAATAAATTTAAGTTAAACACAACTTAAAATAAAAACGCCCTGAGACATCCTCAGCGGCCGGACTGCAGCGGAGGCGCGCGCTAGGTGCTAATCGGCCGCCACGGCCCGCGCGGGGCCACGACAGTTTCTATGCAAATGCTAATGCGTTACGCGACCAGTTTTGCCGAGTTCCGGGCCCACTATAGCCATCTATTCACGCCCAATTCATAAACTGGATTTTTGGAATTCATTAAAAACCCTCATTGGAAGGGATTCGATTGATGTTCAAATCATAGATAAAAACGTCTCCATGAATGATGTCAGACCGTGAACCGGTCGTGGGAGATCTTGAAAAGAGAATTAATGATGCAATATCGGTTAACAAAAAAGTGTAGATACGAATGTCTCATTATCAAGTTCAATAGCCTTAAAATGACAGCACGTGTATGCAAAACCGAGACACCGGCATAGCAGTGTGCAAAAATATCCCCTGTAAGAGGCATTTTAAGGTGCATTCTGCCAGAATCTCGCGCTCTTGAAATTTATCGTATGCTCCGTATCGATACAATTTGTCAATGCCAAATCGCAGTAGGCACTCATTAAATCTGTTTGGATAGGATGACTCCTTGTTTTGGGGCCTTTCTACTACACTTACGCACTTCCTGGTCCAAATATTTTTCTAACAAACAAACATATGCTTACAACAACCTCGTTGCGTGGATCTTGACAACAATAGAAATGGACAATACTTTCCTTGTATCCATATTTCCAATTCCAGAGTCCTTGAATCGTTAATAGAAAACCATTAGAGCTCAATAGAGCTGTGCACTCATAGTACGTATCACTGCAGAGTTTTGTTTCGTTCACTGGTGTTTCGTATCACTGTGGCTTACACTTTATGTTGGCACCGTGTATTCACTTCCGCATATTGCCGCGCGCCGCGCCCGCGCCGCCGTGGTTGCCGCTAAGAGCCGAGCTCGCGAATGCGACCGCACGACCGCCGAAAAGTCTTCGCGCCGAACGAATGCAGAAAATTCGGACGCGTCGAGTGGGGGGCGCTCTACGACTAGCCGAAACGCGTACGTGCAACGCTTCGCTATGAAAAAGTCCAAGGTTAACTCGCGCTGCCAAAAAAAGACGCACGCAAAATAAAAAAAATGATGGTTAGAGGCGCCCTCGCGGTGGTGCAGGCGTGCAGGCGTCTGCCGCGCCCGTCTGTGCTGCGTGCTCCACCGAAATAAACCCACTCTGCACGCTTGTTATTATAATAACAACCGCAATACTTTCCTAGTAAGGCTGTGGCCTAATACAGGAATTCCCATCCAGTGGTATGCAGCGCCGCGAGATCGTAAATTTCAACTCAGGATAAGTTTGAAGTATTTAAGTAAAACAATAACCATTACATACAGGTACATAGTTATCACGAAATTATACGACGGTATTAAGATATTATTACCCGCGGATCTACACACAAAAACTTAGAACCCCTAATTAGGTAAATCGACAGCCAAGTGTCCCATAGAACGGAATCGCAGATGGCAAGACGAATTTGACGTTCTGTATGAAGACTGGTTGCATATTGCTTAAGAAAATAAGGGAATCTTTGCCCAAAAGTGTAAAATAGTGGTAACTCAAATATTGTCATTTAAATTTCATTTTCATAAACGCCGAGAAAAGTAAGCAAGTCAGCAGCAGAAAGCAATCTTGGTGACAGGCCGTTTCCCGAGATTGAACGACAGCCCACATCGAAAAGACAGACGCAGCGTGACCATAAGGACTGATGATGAGGCATTACCCCGATCAAAGTAAGGTTTGTTGGAACCTTTTTGAGATTTTTGGATGAGTTATGCCGCTTTATATTTAACACATATTCGTTCCCAAAACGGTAGGTACTTTAATACCAAACATGAATAGGTTATGAACAATCCAAAATCATTTATGATTCTGCTACCAGAAGTTGAACAGTCGACATCCAAGATATATGTTTACACTTTTGCACCTTATTTTTTTATAATAAGGCGAAAAATGTCAACATATTTTTGACTTCGACTGTACATAGCAAATATCAATAGTACATAAAAACGAGTTCATAGGTGCGCTGTGATTTCTATGGTGTTTCTCTTCGTTGTACCTTTATACACATTTTACGACTAATAGACCCATTTACATATCCTATTATTATTCTACCTTATATCAAATAAATTAGAAACATTAATATTTACGACCTTGACTGTACAGTATTAGCCTATGAAGCCCATAATCACATGATACCTTTTTCCTTTACTCAGTCACATCTATTATGGAACTTATGTATAGGAGACAAAGTTCAAAATCACTTGCATGGATGGACCGAGCCGGCCCTTTTTCAGTGGCCTCGCATTGTATTTCCGTATTTATATTTATACATATATGTATACATAATTATTAAATGCAGTAAAATATAAAGAATAACAGAATTTAGTCAACGCTGTTCCCTTATCAATAATAGCAAGGCCACGTGAATTATGATAACGTACGAATTAGAAGTAGGGTGTTGTTTTTTTGTGAAAAGGTGACCAAATAGAACCTACCTTTGACATAAAAGTGCAATACATTTTTGTTTATGATACTTATAGCTTTTCTGTTTCGTATAAAAAAATGTTAGGCATAATAACAGTTTCATGCTATTTTTTTGAAATATTTTTTTAGCATTTTATAGCAAGGTAAATTATTATCACTCTTTCTGAATTAGTATTTACAATTAATATACCAGTACAAACTGTGTTCCAAATATTTAATTTCATTTAATAATCAATCGTGCAGACTTGTCTGCGTTGCTAGCTCTATGGATTAAAGGCCTAACCACACCTAATTCTTTTGTTTTTTGATATCGCCTTATTCGGCGCGCATCTCGTGTAACTTTAAAAGTTGAGTTTCGAGATAATTACGTTTAAAGTTTTAAAGATTCAAATGCTGTTATCCATGACGGTTTATCGTAATTTTTAATTTTTTTCTAATCTACATGTAGGAAATATGGTCACAGAAAAGGATCATTAATATTTTTTTCGCATAATTGAATAGTTTTAATTTTATTCGAATTAAATGGTTCGGCATGACCAACTCTTCCATACTATAGTGGTCACACGAAGTCATGTAAGTCAACTTACATGACATACGCGTGATCAGACGTGCCACATATTAAGCGAAATAATATTGTTGTCGTATAAACCAAGCGCTCGGCCAGTCATGCCTAAGTGCCTAACTCCGGTAACTTAAGAACAAATATCATGCAACTCAAGTTAACTGAGTTGTGTCTGACGCCATCGGCAAAAAAATGAAGTTACATGAGTTAGTCGTATGCTTTTCTCAGTAAATAATGAAGTTTTTCACAATTTTCTTTTAGAAGATATATATTTAATGGTTTTTAAGACGATTTAGACTGGTTACCCGTAACTCATGTAACTCGAGTTAACGGAGTTTGGCGTGATACGGCAGAATTACCGTCGCCTATGGACACCTGCAACACCAGAGGGATTGCATAGCGTTACCGGCTTTTAAAATGAGAGTGCGCTCTTTTCTTGAAGGTTTGAAGGTATTCGTAGCTTCAGTTATCACGGGCATGGAACATAGCAACAAGACAGCTGATATATAATTCCATTTACAGTGCATCTGGGGCTACATTACGACACCAGGTTCTATAATAAGCACATTACGTAACTACGTCGAAAATTTAAAGGGCCATATGTACTGTAAAACGTTATACGATACACGTCCGAATAGGTAATTCGAATTTCCTATTTCTAGCCCTTGTATCGTAAATCACTACATACTAACAAAGTCGCTTCCCGCTGTCTGTCTGTCTGTATGTATGCTTATACCTTTAAAACTATTATACGCAACGGATTTTGATGCGGTTTTTTTTAAATAGACAGAATGATTCAAGAGGAAGGTTTATGTATAATTTGATTAATTTGTTAACCCGTGCGAAGCCGGACAGTCGCTAGTAAAATACATATTACAATCGGCGGCGTCTACACGCGCGTGTCGTCACAAGGATTAAGAGCCATGCATACGCAAATACGTATGCATGAACCAGATCTGGTTTGTATTATAGTTCGTTTTTTTAGCATTAGAAATAAGGTACTTAAACAATCTTGACGTGTCTTTTTATTGAAAAACACGTTTTTAAAATAAATAATGGCAAATATGTAACAATTATGAATTTAATACGATCATTTATATTCTTCTGCTTTCATAAGTAATAGTTACTGATTTTTAAAAAGCGTTTTTCAATTAAAAGACATGTCAAGATCGCTTACCTTCGTTCTAATGCTAAAGCAAACGAACTATAGCCTTAGACTGTAAAGATTTGCGTGAGTCCCGCCCGAGCCTAGCGGTAGTGAACGTAATGAGATTAATTGGAACTCATTGACGTGACCGAAATCGCAACCATTACTGGGTTAATGGGGTGGTTGACTGTAAAAAATAGTTTCATGCTTACTTAAACGAACGGGTCGATCGTAAAATGGAGCTTAAGGCTCGATTCGGATTTTGAAATAGACATCTACTAGATATCTTTTAGACGTCACCAAGATACGATAACGATATGTTTAAGATCTAACCTGTCAAATTTGACATTTCTGCGATTCTGGAGATACTCTTGAACGATTTCCACAAGATATGAATTGGAGATCCAATTCACATGTAATAGATATCTAACATTATCTAACGTAAAAGTGACATTGGTTGCCCGAATTGAGCTGCAAAAGAGAACTAGTTCAAATCTAAACTATAATAGAATGGATCTAGTACGTGTCGTCTCTTGTGAATATCTTGAAATTCGAATACGGCAGTTAGTTGCTAGCATCGCAATTGCAATCTATCAGCTAAATTATAGTTCGCATATAATCTGGCTGTTAAATTAAATCCTAGGTAACATAAGTGCTTTTGAAATACCTACTGAACAAGATTGTTCTTTGAAGTTTTGAACTTTTTATATTTTATTTTATTACACGCGTTGAAAGTTGTTTAGCCTTAATGTTATCTACCATTTTTTTTGAAACTTAGACTTTTCGATTGATAAAAAAATATTACATTTTACACCGATTTAAACTTTCACGATTTTTTCACATTATACATTAAACACACGATTAATACACAATTAAGACCCGTTGTACAATTTAATAATATTACATTTTATTTTTTTATCAAACGAAATGTTTTATTAGCCAGAGGAATAGGTACCCCGTTACTTAAAATTTGCGACTCTCTTAGAGTTAAGTATTCCCTGCATTCAACTTATTTAGTCGATTAACACTGCACTAAAATGGAACACGAGTGTTAAAAAAATTGTATGATTCTGTGATCATTGGCCACAGCATCTTGACAGATGATTCTAAAATACATTTTTTTCCTTGTACACTATTACAGAATCATAATCATAATGTTGACAGGCTTTAGTCATAACTTGGATAAATAAAACGGTTTTTCGGACGCATTTTTCGTTCATCATTTTACCTAGTACCTACCGTAACTTCATACCCGAAAGTTTCCTTATTGTCCCCTTTCCATGAATCCCCTTGCACAACGGAAGCGAACCCGAAGACAGAATTTTCCGGAAACAGGGTAAAGATTAAATTGAAGACGAATGTTTGTATGTAAAACGACGATTCCAGACAGGAAACGTGGGAGTCCAAACAAGATAACAGAACTGTTAAAAATTTTCGGGTTTCCTCGCGTAGGTAGGTACCTATTTGTAGTTATGAGGCGCGACATATTTCGAACAGCCTGCCACGGCCACTATGAGTTGGGATTTGACATTTACGTTAGCGACTGTGCAAACTCGATCGCATTCACTCTCTAAGGCACCAATACATCAGTGCGAGGGAGATGGACTGTGATCGTGTTTACCAGTTTACGCAGTCGCTAACGTAAACGTCAAGTGTCAACTCCCCGTTTGAGAGTTCTCCTTTTTATGTTGATGTTTTGAGAGTGCTTAGGCTAGTTTACGTTGATTCATTATTGCGACTTTCAATCCGGAGGTCGCGTGTTCAAACCCTGGCTCATACCAATGAGTTTATTGGAACTTGTGCTATATATCTTTTGAGATTTACCAGTCATCGTGGAAAACCGGACTAATCCCAATAAGGCCTAGTCCCCTCTGGGTTGGGAGGTCAGATGGTTGTTGCATTCGTAAATATTAGTGCCTACGCCAATTATTGGGATAAGTGGCCCCCAAGCAGACCCCAGGCTGCCATGAGCCATGGCAAAAAACCGGGACAACGCCAGGAAGTTGATGATGATGATTCGTTTTAATGTATTATGTAACAGCAAATCGTTTTATACAGCCTATATAAAACAAAAGGGCTTACAAAATTCTTGCAGCTATCTAATCATCAGAGACGCACACAAGTGCAAGGTTTATCAGTGGGCGTTAGAATAATAGTTTCTTGGATTGACACTGAGCCCTTTAAAAAATTATGTGTGCAGTCTTAATACAATAGAAACCGCGCATCCCGCATGCGCTAAGTAAATCCGTAAGTTATCTAGGTACATGCGTAGTTGCGCCAATAATATAACAATAGGTAACTAAACAACATCTTGTTTGTAAATAAATGATTTTAATATATAACAACATAACCGAAATATATTCCGTTAAAGCTATTAGTTAGTTCAAACTATTAAGCTCTGTCGAATACATACCTAGGTACTCTACAAGTGTGTCCACATCTCGCGAATGCGCCGCAAGTGTGGATGTGACTGTACATTACTGTACTGACACCCCCTGCAAACAAACTTCTATGCAGGGGGGGTTCTCTCTGCAACTGACTGTGTGTGTATGTGTGTACATATGAGATGCTTTAGGTCAAAAACGCTGTAGGTACCTTAATACCTAAATGACGGACTTGTCATTGAAGCTATCGTATAAAAACCATATTTTTCCAAATTTAAGTTCTCTGTTCTGGAATTCACTTACATTCGTATTTAAATTAAATTATAAGTAATCGCAATCTCTCCAAATTGCTCCCCTTACTCCTAACTTTCTGAAACGTTATTTTGATAAACTGCAAAATTATTATATTTAATATATTTTGATACTAGGTAATAACAAAGTATAGACAGATCAGTCAAAATTAAACCTTAAATCAAAGTGAGAAAGACTACCTAAATATATAATGTTATTGTTTTTCTTACATCATCTGTAGCTACGCATATTGTTCACATATCATAAATCGCTATCAATGTTCATCTTATTTCATTGCATTCGTACCGAAAGCTATTTAGATACATACTCCGATTTCTCCTTTCATCCATACCATTCGCAGGGGGGTGTAAGTACTCTCATTTCTTATCGAGCTCTGGCGATTCGAACGCATAGTCAAACCAGTGTAACCGTAAAACCAAGACTCTTCATAACTATTTGGTATCGGGGAGAGCTTTTATACTGGTTAGATAAGAGTTCGCCTCCGTATGCGATTAGAATAAGCCCAGAAGCGCAATAAAGATGGTCATAGAATACGAACAACTTATTTATTTTCCTACTGTTTGCAATAAGCCACCTTTTCCACATTTCGACAATAGATATTGATTTTATATTACCTTACATAAATATTGATTGCGTTTGATGGTCGAATGCAAAACACGAGAAAACCGCGTACTTAAATCAGGACTGTTTACCATTAGGTACTGACAAGATAACGATATTATTGCCCCTAATGATATAAGAAGCAACTGGTGGTTTATTTATCAAGCAATGAATTTTATTTATCGTAAAGTAAGGTTGATTTTAGCATTTCCGAAGCTACGCGCTGCATAAGGCATAACAGGAAATACGACCAAAGTATTTTAGGTATGGCAATGAGTGGCGCCAAATAATGGCACAACGCTGCAATATAACCTAAACTGTAGTAACCATTGATGAGAAGATACAACTATTAGTCAGAGTGCGTTTTCTGAGCCTAAACGAAAGCCCAACGTTCGTGGAAACTTTATACTTAGATACCTTACTGCCGCGCCCTAAGGTTCTTTTTAGCGTGGATGAGAGTTGCTTGTATACGCCAAGTTTTTACTGCATACTATTTTATTGTGAATTCTAGAGCGCCTACCGCGAACCACGTTCGACGTGTTGCCTCTCTGTCGCACTTGTAAATTCGTACGTAACGTAAGTGTGACAGGGAGGTAACACGTCGAACGTGGTTCGCGGTAGGCCCTCAGTATACAAAATTTCAACTTGCTAATACTACACCCACAGTAAGTACATGTAAGCTCTAACAATTACATTACAACAAGTACTTTTATCGTTTGTTTTGATTAAAGTATATAGGTATCACGAGAATTTCATCAATATACGACTTGTAGCCTGTTTATACGTGCAAATTTAATAAATGAAAAAAGCAAACTGAAAACGTCCGTTATATTTTCGGAATACTGAAAAATTACAGCAATATAAAGGGCGTTCGAAATCCAAACGACCCGTTCGTTGACAATTTTTTCACGAAGGCACTTCATGGCAGTTATTCCGATTGCCTGTTGAGCATCCGACTCGAACCAACCAGTGTTCCTGTGATCTTTGATAACGCACAGTTGTTACGGGTTACTTATACTGGTTTATCTGTAACCAACGTTCTGTAGACTTTACCAATGGCAGTGCTAGTCGCACTTCCACATCTGGACAAATATTAGCGCATGCGTATATACAAGCGTTCAATGTCAAACTCTTGCATCTGACTTGATAAATAGGTACCCGACAATGGCACCTGACTTTACATATTAACTATGTTATTACTTTGAATATTACATTGAACAATGAATTCACTTCCTTAATAGGCTTATAATATAAGATTAAATACTCGTATCAGAGTACCGGCTTAAAATATATCGCCTCTGTGCTGTTTTTACATAACTTTTATTAATACTCCTTGAGACATTTTATATAATACCAAACCTCACATTGGTTAATACTTTAGACGCCTTGTTTGTTAGAAAAAGCTTGTATATTGTTGTGTTCAACATTTTTACTAAAAAAAAACTGACAATCAAGTGATCAGACGAATGAAATAATTTGTACAGGTATAATTTTCTAAACAAATTTATGGGAACAATTGTGTACATAATAAACCATCAATTTATTACGTAAACTTTTAAAAGAGCAATGACGGATTTAGACTACGGGTGTTTAAAAATTACTTAATTTAATAGGATTACCTATTAGATTACGCGTTAGTAATGACTACAATATTTCCGGTTCACAACATATATACTAGCGCGTACTTACTATATTTTCCGGTGTCGTATATATATATGAAACACAGGTTATAATGACGTTTTGTTTACTACCTTGGATTGAATAGTTTTTAGTAGTAGTTATTATTATATATTACTTAATATTCTGTATTAATTACAGGGCACACGATGAGCTTATGATTCTAACCGGTTTAATGCGGGCGTAAAGTTAGAACTGTTTGTGCAATTTTGTATTAAAACCTTGCTTAAGTAATAAAATTTATCAAAAAATCAAACCTTATTGTATCAAATAGCCATGAATAAAAAATCAGCGGACAAAGGAAATGCACGTATCCGCTCAAATCCTGCAAACTGTAAAACGGCGATAACGCGCCGGTTTCCGTGACAGTAACAGCGCCGCACCGAAACCGCAAACACAGAAAATATGCGGTACTCACGTTTGAGTTGTCACTCCGCCATCGGCGGGCAAGCGAGCGAGTCTGGGCCGAAGGCCAGGTGGGCAGAACTCGGCCTGAAGCTGCGACGCCGCGGACGCGCGGTATCGAGGAAGTATGTCCGGGCAAACTGTCAACGCTCGTGCGGAAATCGGGCGGCGTCCGCAGCGCGCAAGCGCCGAGCACCCGTCAACAGCCGCCCTGCAGCCCGCCCGGGGGCCACCCCCTACGCACCTACCCTTTAAATCGAACGTCATATCCCGCCACACCGTTCGCCCCACCGCCCGCCGTAATTTCTGAAAAGCGCTGACTGCCCCCCCTCGACCCTAAAAAATGCATTGCGTAACGGTTTTATAAATTCCCAAAGTCTTTGTTTGTCCAATCAATTATCCACCTGTATCGGAGGGGCATCGGAGCGAAGACAATACTGTGTAATCAGTCGCTGTAATTGCGGTTACGGGTTTTTACAGTCTATTTTCAACTAGAAGGTGATCCTTTACTCGCTTTTTATTAAGGTTTCGATGGATTATTATCCTGAAATCTCTGGTGGTTTTATAGCTCCGTGGACGGACTGGCGAGGAGGAAAAATGAAATATGCGGGGACTGAGGAGATATAAATATTGCCGCAAATTTCCCTTTATTGAATCCTGACAATTTTCGGTCGAACTAAAGGCGTTCGCAATTTCCTGGAAATATCTCTTAACGCCCCAGCGTTCACTTGGGGAGGACTTCGTAAATTATAAAAGTTCAATGTAGTATAGAGCAATACGAGTCCATACTTAATAAAAATATATATTCTGCAAACGTATTTTGAGGCATGGAACATATTTTGATGGTTTTGACATGGGATATTATATAGCAACAATAGCTGGCTTATACGTTTTTTAAAGTATATTTAGGCGTATATAACCGTCAGAAAACTAATCAGAAATCAGAAATTTATTTGCTTAAAACACGGTCAGATACAAAGGTATACAGATGAACATTATACATGATGGTGGTATATGATGTATATTAAGTTCCACATGCTTTGTCAGTAGAGACATGCAAATATTAACACTTATTCCAGTACAACTAAACTATCTTTACGAAACCATAAATAAGGATTAATGATTTTTATTATTTTTCCCCTAGGATCATTCAATTACTTTAGGAATCTTCTTTTAAATAGTAAAGACGAAATGTTTCACTTAATTAAATTAAATTCACTATCTTAATTTCAATAATAATAATGTAACCACTTAAATGGCCCCTTTTTAAACAAAGTGACTCGTTTCATATCCCTCGAGTATTAGGACTTAATAAAATTAATTACTGACTGAAAGGGTTTGATTTTAATATGAGAGCTATTTTCGAATCCTATAGGAGTTGAAGAAGCATTTTTACCGTAATTTCTACAAAAGTGTTTCCAAGTGAATCGAACGCTTTTGTTTACTTTGACGTTGATATACTTCCAGCTTTTATTTAACCGTAGGAACGGAAGTCAACCGAGTGCATGTCTTTGCAAGTTTGCGACCGTCAATCTATTGAATCTAGAGACGGACCAAGCTCTCTGCATGGCATTGACGTATATCTCAGGACGGGCCTTACGGCCACTAAAAATGGCACTAGTTCAGCGGTGTCACTCACGAATTCGAGCCAATCGTGCAGTCTAACGCAACTAGTTGCGACCAATCGCGCGCGTGATGCGAACTCATCAACCAATCGCGTTGTAGCGGTGTCACACCGCTGTACTGGCCCCATTTATGCCCCATTCTTATTGCCCGTAAGACCAGTCCTGAGATATACGTCAATGCTGCATGGCATTTGCAATAACAAAATGTCATCATTAATGTAAAATTTCTATGAAAATATGGCTTTTATAATGACACTTTGTTCTGTTCATGTCGGTGCACCGTCAACATAGTCGGGCTCTAAGAGATTTCAGGAGGTATTCTGATATGTCACTGCCCAAGCTGAAACGGAGACCTTCGGTGACACTCGTTCAAAAAATAATCATATAATACGCATCCCGCCGCTTTGATAACAGTTATTAAGTTAATCTAATAAATAACTGAATTACGAGTAAGTTCCGAAAATTCTCAAGATACACAATACCTTTTTAGGGTTCCGTACCCAAAGGGTAAAAACGGGACCCTATTACTAAGACTCCGCTGTCCGTCCGTCCGTCCGTCTGTCACCAGGCTGTATCTCACGAACCGTGATAGCTAGACAGTTGAAATTTTCACAGATGATGAATTTCTGTTGCCGCTATAACAACAAATACTAAAAACAGAATAAAATAAAGATTTAAGTGGGGCTCCCATACAACAAACGTAATTTTTGACCGAAGTTAAGCAACGTCGGGCGGGGTCAGTACTTGGATGGGTGACCGTTTTTTTGCTTTTTTTTTTTGCTTGTTTTGCTCTATTTTTTGTTGATGGTGCGGAACCCTCCGTGCGCGAGTCCGACTCGCACTTGGCCGGTTTTTTTTATATTTATTTATCGCAAAAAAACTTCCAGGGTATTTACATATTTATATTCCGCCAAACTGAAGACAGTTTGTTGGCGGATAAAACGCTCTCTATCTTTACTTAGATCTTTATCTCAAAAGCAATTACGTTACACATTAAAATTACGCACAAAACTAGTTGTGACATTCGAATATCCCTCATTCGGCAAAACATTGGCCCTGACATTTAGATAAAACTGAATGCCTAAATCTAACAAATTTAATTTGTAGAGTTCTCGTAAAACCAGCTTGAGATGTAATTTCGATTGACTACCTTTTTAAAGCCGCCTAGGCGTTTTATTAAGCACCTAACAACTCGGGTTTTAAATAACTCGGCATAATTTGAATATTAAATAATTACTTTAAATACCAAATCAGATTGTTGAAGAAGTACCTTAATCTATCAACGTTTCTGATATTTTGAATTAATGTCCTGCTTTCGTTGATGAAAAAAAATTTTTTTTTTTGTTAGACAAAACGGTGACCGTGAAATCTCCCAAAGTTTCATACATTTGTTTTATTGTAAATATGAAAATTTTCAAGAAATCTAACGCTTTTTCAACCGAAAGGTAGACAAAGGATCAGGGCTGACGCGCATTCAGTAAAAACCGGGTCACTGTGGCTGCCTAAAAAATAATGCAGCTGCTCTCTATTCCGAAATAGACCGATATCTGGGTCACACGATGCGATGGTTAATTTCGCTACTTTGTGCCGTGCACGGGTTAGTGATGACCCTTAGTGGGACAAGCGTAAAAATACGATTCATGTATGCTGATCTAGTCTAGTCAGTATCACAGGAACTTGTTGTATGATCTCAAGTAGGGCGGTCGTCTCTGTCTAACTAGGAATAATAAATTATTGGGAACTGCATCGGAGGGACTTTGTGAGAGGCCGATGTACACCATCAGATATATCGGAGCGGCCAAGGTGCTCACAAATATCTGGACAACTATCTAACACGCCTCTATTGTCAAGGTGCTAGAGTGCTTGTTCAGATATTTTTGAGCACCTTGGCCGCTCCGATATATCTGATGGCGACTGTACCTACCGACACGTTAGAAGTTCGAATCTTGCACTACACGGTGAATTTTTCAATTTTTATTTTAATTAAAACATTGAATAGTCGTTAACTAAGTAGTACATTTTTCGGAGAAAGTGGCATCGAAACCCCAAAGGCCTAATTTTCCATAGTATAGTGGTTGTAGCTTTCGTAAAAGCCGGTGTCAGTATTCATAGTATTTAAACCGAGAAAGCACTACAAAGAGAGATATGATGATGACGAGATATAAACAAATATATGTAGTGATGGTTGTCGAGTCGACTTCTAAAATGAAGTGCAGTAAAATATGTAAAACATTTTTAAAAATAAACCTCGCAGTAGAACTAAAAAATGGGCCAGATCAAATCCATACCGCTCAAAACCCACGCACTAATATTTATGGGTTTCATGTCACTATTTTATGCACCAAATACATTTTAAAAATATTTA
Organism: Cydia amplana; assembly: GCF_948474715.1. Classification (NCBI taxonomy): domain Eukaryota; kingdom Metazoa; phylum Arthropoda; class Insecta; order Lepidoptera; family Tortricidae; genus Cydia; species Cydia amplana. The sequence goes on along the minus strand of NC_086073.1, from coordinate 3,846,116 downwards.
TAGAACCACGAATTTTTCTTAGAAATCCAACGTTAATTGAACATGTCGTTTATTTCCGTGAAGCTTTTGGTGTTTTCTGTGACATATGTAAATCCGTTATTTATTTTTAAAATAGCAAAATCTTGCAAATAACCTTGACACGTACTCGTGTAAGTATAGTATTGTTTATGCATACGGTATTTACTTACCTATAGAATCTGTTCACAAGGTAAAATGGGAAACCATATTTAATTAATACTATATTCAACCAAGACGATACTGCAGATACAGTATCTGCATGAGCAATGCAATGAGCTTCCGCGATGCTTTTAAAAATTTACCGTTCCCGTTGGGGGTATGGGTCGTTGAGGCTGAGGGTGGTCAGGATGGACCAGCTATGGACATGTTTTAGGTAGGAATTAGGAACTTAAGAACAATAATAACTAGTGTTAGGGACAGATCGTACTTACTACGAATGTACGCTAGTATTCGAACTAGAAACAGTGCAAAATGTTTTATGATTAAAAAAGTCTGGTGCAAACAGAAGAGATTCAAATCAAAACGAAAATAATGAATTACAAAAAAAAAAACAAACGACGACACACTTTCAAATGCAAAAACCTTGTTTAATTTTTTGTTCATTACATTATATGTTTATGTATTATATGTAAATTTGTATGCGTATATTTCGCAAGTAGGCTTGAAAAAGTATCGTTAGCATAAAAGTTGACCTCCGCTAACGCAGCGCACGCATAAATCTTACTAGTAATTAAAGAATAAGGTCACAATGCAGAAAAAGTGTGTCAATTGACTAACTCGTCTAGCAGCAGAGGGCCTACCGCGAACCACGTCCGACGTGTTACCTCCCTGTCACACTTACGTACGAATTTACAAGTGCGACAGAGAGGAAACACGTCGAACGTGGTTCGCGGTAGGCCCGCAGTAACGCTAGCAATATAAATTGTCTAAAACATACCTATTATAATTTACAAGTTTGTAGATTAAAATACTAAATACTATTTATGGTATTCTAAATGTGATTCGACACAACTAGACTAAACTAATTACAATCAATCCAAGTACTTATATAAATTATATCCTTACTACATCAAAGAAACTTACAAAATACCCCACAGAATCTCAAGATATTTCTAATGCTGCATGAGATGAGCAAATTTAAAAACATATCGACTTTTTCGGCGTTACATCAAGTCTCAATCGGCATTGCTCGTAGATTTATTTTTAACTGCTATTAAATAATATGCCAATAGATAAGTACAAATGCGATGCGCGATGCTTTAGCTAGCGATGTTAAAATGGCGACAATTACAAAAGCGGCCAAGTGCGAGTCGGACTCGCCCATGAAGGGTTCCGTATTTAGGGGATTTTGACGTATTAAAAAAAACTGCTTACTAGATCTCGTTCAAACCAATTTTCGGTGGAAGTTTGCATGGTAATGTACATTATATATTTTTTTAGTTTTATCATTCTCTTATTTTAGAAGTTACAAGGGGCACACATTTTACCACTTTGGAAGTGTCTCGCGCGCAAACTATTCAATTTAGAAAAAAATTATATTAGAAACCTCAATATCATTTTTGAAGACCTATCGATACCCCACACGTATGGGTTTGATGAAAAAAAAATTTTGAGTTTCAGTTCTAAGTATTAGTAGTATTATTAAATTTATTGTTTTTTTTAGGGTTCCGTAGCCAAATGGCAAAAAACGGAACCCTTATAGATTCGTCATGTCTGTCTGTCTGTCTGTCTGTCCGTCTGTCCGTCCGTATGTCACAGCCACTTTTCTCCGAAACTATAAGAACTATACTGTTGAAACTTGGTAAGTAGATGTATTCTGTGAACCGCATTAAGATTTTCACACAAAAATAGAAAAAAAAAACAATAAATTTTGGGGGTTCCCCATACTTAGAACTGAAACTCAAAACATTTTTTTTCATCAAACCCATACGTGTGGGGTATCTATAGGTCTTCAAAAATGATATTGAGGTTTCTAATATCATTTTTTTCGTTTGCGCGAGAGACACTTCCAAAGTGGTAAAATGTGTCCCCCCCCCCCCCCCGTAACTTCTAAAATAAGAGAATGATAAAACTAAAAAAAATATATGATGTACATTACCATGTAAACTTCTACCGAAAATTGGTTTGAACGAGATCTAGTAAGTAGTTTTTTTTAATACGTCATAAATCGCCTAAATACGGAACCCTTCATGGGCGAGTCCGACTCGCACTTGGCCGCTTTTTTCTATTTTTGTGTGAGAATCTTAATGCGGTTCACAGAATACATCTACTTACCAAGTTTCAACAGTATAGTTCTTATAGTTTCGGAAAAAAGTAGCTGTGGCATACGGACGGACAGACAGACGGACAGACGGACAGACAGACAGACATGACGAATCCATAAGGGTTACGTTTTTTGCCATTTGGCTACGGAACCCTAAAAAACGGTAAGTTCGAATCGGCCTAGGTACTGACCCATCAACTTTATTTACCGTCTGCCATACGTAAACCGTCTGATAATCCTTGACTGCTGTCATCGCTATCCAAAATTTCTTGGCAATCAGGCCAATAGATTTTTCTATGAATAGTGCGGCTGATGAACGGGAGAAGAATCCTCGACAAAGAATGCATCTGCGAAACATCCGCGTTAGAAATAACCCTAGAGCAAAGTGGGTCGATCGCGATTTTTCAGATGGGCCGAAAGGTGCGCACTTCCCGGCGCTCAATTTTAAAATTAGTATTTGAAAGAATTATATTGGATTGGATTATATTCCAAAGGTTAGGTAACGGCAGCAGAATCCGACTCTTTCTGGACAAATAGCCACGAACGTTTTAATAATAATAAATGATGATGACACAATGACCAGTGACCAGTGATGTTTTGTAATTGTCGCACCTGTCACCGTGGTGAAATAGGGGCTTGTGGTAACAATTTACTGACAACAGTTGTCTAGCCAGTCGTATTCCTGTGTATCATGATGTCGATATGTTGAAGGCTACCAAATTAGGTCATGGGTTACAATTATGTGTGATCCTGTTATTTTCCTTAAAACAATGAGTAATTTAGGTAATACCTAACGAATTGCGCTTCAGTTTTATAGGCGGTTAATTTCTGTACGATTCTTGGTCATTTATTTAAAAATATATATACAATAGGAACCGCACTGCAACCAACAATAAATATTAACTACCTACTAAACCTTTCACATATTCCTTTAACATAACAAACATAATAAACATGAAAAAATAGATGGAATTTTGACTATATCCACTACCAGTATGACATACAAATGAAATAAGATGCATTCCTCTTCAAAAATTCAAAAGGAGGATGTTTTCAATTAAACCTAATTACGTTACGTAAGTTATTTTTAAATGTGATTTTACCTCAGATTGAAAGTATATTATAGGGTATTTATATTAAGGTATATGAATATGAATATTGATGAATATTTTTCCAAAGATTTATCTGTTTAAATAAGCTTCAAAAATAAATATTGTGAGGTGAGCTTGTTTGTAAAATTCGATGCACATTCGACATTTTAATTACAATAATTACAGGTCTCTAACTACAATTAATGCAGCATAAAAAATAGTCACGACACACATATGCATGTATGTATTGCGATACATTAAATTACAGAGTTAACACGACCGCCAATTTAAACCAACCAACATAATATATTATCTAAAAACTAATCAATTGACATCCAACCTTTGCGTAAATGCGTGCATGTGTTCAAATTCAAATCGAACGCGGGCGACGGCGGGTGGCGGGTCGCGGGCGGCGGAGGGGGGGGGGGGCTGCGCAAACACGACACGATGCATACAATGCCTGCCAAAGATCGCATCCAACATACCAACGACAAAATCGCGACACGTGTATGACCGGGTACGAATTCGACCACTCTATCTTAAAATGCACCTCAACAAAAACAATCGCCAAAATCAAAGCAAAACGACTTTCTAGAGATAACTTTCTTAGAAAAAACCGATTTGGTATTATTAAAAATGTTCTAAACATAGTCTTATAAGAAAAAACTAAAGCACTGCTATGGTTACACTCATTTCACATAGTTTGTATTTCAGCGAGTGAGTCCGCACCCAGTGCGGCCCTGTAATCGCATTGTGCGATAACGTCATTCACGCACACAGGCAGCACATAGCCGAAATTCGTGGATGTATTTTTCTAGTTGTTTCAATGTGTGCACCGCAACGCCGGTGGCGGCGCGACGGGTTTACGTGTAGCCACGCGAGAGCGAGTAAGAAGGAACTAGCGTTATATAACGCATTATTTTTATAATTAACAAGCAAAAATTGAGAGATACGACCGTGCGACCCTGGGCGCGGGCAAAGACCTGAGCGAACAAAATTTGCACAGATCAGATGTGGCCGATGTGGGCGACCTCGGCCGAGCTAGTTGCACACCAAACGCACACATCCGCGCATGCACACATAGATGACAGAGAAAATTCTCGAGTTCCGCATAGGCCTACCTGGCTGGTAAACTATTATATCTATATGTGCAGCCTCTATCGATTTTATGCGCTCCGTCGAATTTAAATCCGTCGCGAACTTCTCTAATTAAGCATTTTCGGGAAATGGCGCACATGATATATGACGTAGCGATTTAGAACGCGTAGTCATTTGTTTTTAAACTGCACGTTACAAAGATAAAGATAAAAAATAGTTTATTCAAGTAGGCATAATTACAATGCGCTTATGAACGTCAAATAAAGCTAGGTAGACCGGCTCCAACCCTAAACATCTGCCCCGAGAAGATTTAAGTCCCCCCTCAATTGGAGGAGGGTATCCCAAAAGATAAGATAAAGATAATCATTAGAATCAGGGATGTTGCGAACATCCGCATCCGCATCCGCAACCGCGGAACTTCCGCATTATTTTCAACATCCGCATCTGCATCCGCATCCGCATAAAATCGATGCGGAGCTTATGCGGATGCGGATGTCGAACAAGTCGGTACAGGAACGTCTTAGCGGCGGCGTAAGTGCTAGGTAATTTCGTCATTACCTATAATGAAGTCGTCTAGATCCAGAAAAGTCGGCCAAGTAACTGTTTATTAAATATAACGCACCTATATTCTTGCTCAAATACTAAAAGTTTCGTTTTTTTTTAATAAAAAAATACTAAAAATGTAATATTTGACGTTTTCGGAGTACCTAATCTTGACATCCGCATCCGCATCCGCATCCGCGGATGTGAGCCTCTAAATATCCGCATCCGCATCCGCATCCGCGGATGTCAAAAAATCAGCATCCGCAACATCCCTGATTAGAATGATTATAAACGTCGTTAGAACGTTTCATTGTGTATATTTCCAATCCACGCCAATAGAAACAAGTTTTGTAGGTACCTACGTTCATGCAGATAAGGTACCTACTAGACTGGGTGTATCCACTTTTTTGCCGTACACTTGTGGATGGTAAAAACTTTGTTTCTAGGCACACGAGCATTGATTAATATTGTATCGTTCATGTTAAAATATTGTGATTACGGATTCTTTTTTCGTATTTACGTGTAGGTATACTTATATTTGTGTATTTTAATACGAAATGTAAATGTATGGTTGATTTACCTACTTATTCTTCTAATTGTACTAATTATACTCGGGACTTTTCTAAGTCGTTATGATATAAAGTTCTCCTTATGTACCTACCAGTATAGTTTTACTGTGCGATACAATTTAAATAACTAAGTAAATAAATATCAGAACTAAAAAAAAACTACAAATAAAACTACTTAATTTAGGCCTTTTTAGTTCTAAGGGTCAAAATTAAATGTCTAGCGAAAATTTGGTTGGAAAAAGTTTAGCAATTATAATATTTCGCTAAGTATAGATTTTATATTTGTTACGATGTGCTACGCGCGGCGTAGCGCTCGTAGACCCTAGACTTGAGAACGGAACCTAGATTTTACTAAGCTACGAAAACAGTAATATTATAATAAGGCAGCGGTTCTCAATCTATTTTTTCGGGAAGCGAAATACTTGATGGAACCCTACAATACGGTGGCGGCATAGTAAAATTTTTCGAGGCGACTAAAGCCTAGTGTTCTAAATTCTTGCGGAACCCCTGCAGGGGTGTCGCGGAACCCTAGGGTTCCGCGGAACACACTTAGAGTATGGCTGTAATAAGGTATTGCGCAATATTTGAAGTGCGTAACCCAAAACATGCGTTTTTATTGACAACGTCACTAAAAATTGTTTAATGTCTGCCCGTCTGTCTGTCTGTCTGTCTGTTTGTCACCAGGCTGTATCTCATCGACCGTGATAGATGATGTATTTCTGTTGCCGCTGTAACAACAAATACTAAAAGCAGAATAATATAAATATTTAAGTGGGGCTCAAATTTAGGGTTGCCAACCGTACTATATTATATAGTATTGTACTATATTTTGGCTCTCTGTACTATATATTTTTGGAAAAATATATAGTACGCTTAAATACTATATTTCCGATTAAACGTATATTACACTTATGTTTAGTATTTTATCTAAAAGTACTATTTTTTTTTATGTACTATATTTTTGATGCCTTATTCTGGGAAATACTATATTCCACCAAAAACATTCCTAAACTAAACTAAACAAAACTCGACTTTGACTTTGATAAGTCCATTGCTTACATATAAAACATCGAACTAAATTGTAACATTTTATAAGGTTATTGAACTTTAGGTAAAGTTTTAGCATAAATAATTCACATAAGAAGAAGCCAGTTGAGTGCAAATAATTCGTCATGTACCTACCAAAATAAATTGCAATACAATTATTTACCTAGGTAACAGGCAAAACTTGCAGGATGTACTCATTATATTATAATATGCGGTGTATGGTGGGTGTCATTCTGAATCCCTAACAACGTTTGTCCTAAAGTCACTTGCCCTAACTGGTTTGTCCTAATGGGCACATGCCCTAACGATCAATTGTCATAACGATTATTTTCCATAATGTAAGGTTCTGAAAAATGGTTAGCTTTTAGAACTTGCGTGGCAACAAAGATGGGTTAGGTTAGGGTTAGAACTGCGACCCTCGCAAAAAAGAAAATATGCTTAATAACATTAGGATAAGCAATCAATAATTAGGGAAACCAAAATTAGGGTTTTTAGTGTTAGGACAACTGATCATTATGACAAACAATATTAGGGAATGCAAAGATAGGAGAAAAGACTTTAGGGATTCAGATATAGATCCTGTATGGTGACTGCAATATATTGGCCACTACATAGTAATTGGCCACATTTAACAACTCTTTCTGATTTGTTAGGAGTGGCCAATTACTACCCTATACATACATAGACAGTAAGAATGACATGAATAAGATTGTTATTTATTCGCTACATTGCAAATTTCATAATAATTTAATTCGAATCGCTACATTGTCATTAAAGGAAATTAATTTAAGATAATGACACTATTACTGATAGTGTCTGGCCCGCAATTAAATTTGCGTACTGCCTACTTACATACAAGACTTTTATTTATTTTACGTTTAAAAGAATGACTCGCTGAATCTATAACAACAGGGTCTAAAGTCGATCGCCATGCCATCTATCAGATACAAGGAGGACTTGGGGATGTTAGGTCAGGTTACATTATTAGGTTTCTAATTTTTTTTTGTATTAGTTGAAAAATCCACGATCAGGGATCGGATATCCCTGTCCACGATAGCAATAGCACAAGACAAATCGGAAGAGGCATTCAAATCACAAATTGATTTGCGTTTGATATCATTTTGACATCAGCGTCAATACGTACTGCGAGTGATTAAGTTTTGTGATCCCTTATAGGAATAAGTTCGCCTTTGTACCTAAGTTTCTGTGTAATGTAATCTGTATTGTGTATAAAAGCGGACGAGACGTTCGAAATGGTCAGAACACTACTTTATTGCTAAGGGAGTAAAAGCGTGCGTAGATTATTTTGAATAACGGGTCCGCTTAGCTACTTCTGCTACCGACTGAACTAATTAAAATTCAGCTGCTTAACCTTGTATAACCAACCTTAAGAAACAATTAAAAGGATTAATTTGCTTTCACCTCTTCATTTCAAATAATCTCTTTAAAACTGCTCAGTCGGGCGAACAAGTTTGTTTGACCCTTTCTAGTACCTATAATTAATCACCTTAGTCCTTTTAGGTCCCATTATTTGACAGAGACCTGGATTAGTCACTCAGTCTCTCAATATAGAGCTAGACTTCCCTTAGCAATTCAATAATGTACTTTGTTATCATGTGAATTGAGTTGAAAATGGCAAGTGAGAAATTTAACCGCATTTTTACACATGGTTGTACTAAATGTCTAGCTTATCTTAAACGTGCCAAAATAAGTGTTTATTTATAGAGATAACACTATCTCTGTGCAAGTACATCACATTCGTCGATAAAAAAATAAAACAACAGTAAGGAAACTATATGAACACCGTGATAACCTGATAACATGAAAACGGACTAAACTACTCAGAAATTGAAACAAAAAAAATACGATATAATTAAAATTAGACAAACGAGAAACCTGACAATGCTGCAATTCGTACTACACGTACTAGAACTCAAATTTAGGAATACCTAAATGTCGTTCAAGTTCATGTTCCAAAGGAAAAACAATTTGAATTATGTTGCTGAACAGAACTGACTCTAAAGAAGCACCCATCTAGTAAAATTAATAAAAAAACAACATGAAAAAGAAAAATGTATAACATGGCATATTACCATGTTCCCTTAGTTCATATTTCTATAGAAAAAACTTGGTGATTCAAACCTAAACCAATACCAATGAGGTGCTCATCATTGTAACAAAAACAACATGTAGAAAAGCTCTAATTATTTGCATTTGTTCAGATTTTGTATAACGAAATAATTGGCTAAAAAAAAAACACCGTAAATTTCAATAGCTTTTTAGCAAAAAACATTTCAAAAATATGTAGAGAGTAACAATAAAAAAAATTACGAGTTACCTACATCATAATTATCTGTAGGTATTACGCGCAATAAACAAAACAAGTATGTTTGTTTGCATTTCTTGGAAACTTTTGTTACGTTTCGATAAAATGTACGATATATGATTTTAAAGGGGGCAAAGTGTTAGTCATTAACTTTTTGCCACGTGGACGATATCACGAGCAGCGACGGCTACCACCAGTTTGACACTGACATCGGCCATATTCGAACTCTAACTGCCGTATTCGAACTTCAAGATATTCACAAGAGACGACACGTACTAGATCCATTCTAGATACGTTATAGTTTAGATTTCAACTAGTTCTCTTTTACAGCGCAATTCGGGCAACCAATGTCACTTTTACGATAGATCGTGTTAGATATCTATTAGATGTGAATTTGATCTCCAAGTAATATCTTGTGGAAATTGTTCAAGAGTCTATTACAAAATCCGAATCGGGCCCTAAGATACGTCAAATAATAGATATGGAAACGATATGGATCGGATATGACATATCTTAGTGATGTCTAATAGATATCTAATATTTGACGTATCTTAAGTTCGAATGTGGCTGTTTAGCTGAAATTGTGTGTGCGTAACTTAACTTTCTATGCATCTCGCTCGTACTCGCATCATGGGCTAGGTATATGTAGGTATACATAATATGAAGTTCGTTTTCGAGCAAGTATCTCTGTCAGTCCCTCTGTGTATTTTTCTTGTTATTATTACTGATTGAAAATGTATTTTTTTATTTAAGTAATCTTCAAAAAATTAGACGTTGTATGTCTGCATTCACTAAATTAAATGATTACGATTAATTAGGGATATCCGTCCTATAACTAAGTACCTACTACCAAAATCATTCATGCTTCAAACCGCCGATAAATACCTTTAATACGATAACGAAATCACAATAGAAGTACCTATAGCTTGCGCTTGTTCATTGTCTCAAAATACTTCATAGAAAAGTCATATTACATTATCGCGTCCAAAAACATGTACACACTGTAACTTATGTCTTTGGATCAAGGTTGAAATTTGCACGTTTAATTCTAGGTTTAATAATAGAAACCCACAGGGTACGTTTTAGAAGTAGCGTAGGTACCTATGAACTAGGCGTACGGCCGTGAACTTGGGTGACGTCATCAACTGACTGCTTGCATTACATTAGCAACACTTCCTAGTAGACTAGGTTTTATTTGCATTTTAAATGCCATTTGTTGTTTGTTAGCTATGCAGATTTTGAGGCCACGGTTCCACCCGAAAACGAATGTGCTGTGTGACATCTCGACGATATCATGAATTACATCGGAATATACAGATACTTTATTTATTTATTTATACATATACTTGCACCCGTATATACAAGATTAGTATGGGGATAGAGAGGAAAAATCATAACTATTTAATATAGTTAGAATCCGAAACTTTTCATAAATTTTCAGAAAAGAAGATTTTTATATTATGCAAATAATCCAGCCAATCTAGTAAAACTCTTAAGTAGACAAAACTACAAAATGCTTTTTCTTCGATTAAATCGACTATTTATATGTATTTTAAGGTATTCATTTATAAATATATTTTGAGACCAATCACTTTGATTGCACGCCAAATCAGATAGGTACCTACAAAATTGGTAGTTCACACGCCACGTCATGATGACATACCTAAAGATTAGATTACGCATTTACACAAACACATGCCGAGAAAGATATATGAATTATGAAACATAAAATGCCAGTCAATAAATGTGCAGCTTTTCTCGCAAAATATGGATCTAATACACCATTGATTCGTTCAAGATATAGAACGTAGGTGACATTTCAAAAGTATAACTTCCTGAGCCGACCACAAAGTTACCGGTCTTGCAACCTTGTGAGATCAATTTTGACATTACGTCATGGCCCCAACACGCATGAAGTTGTCGACGATCATAGTTATCATAATATGATGTCGACAAATCAAACATATACGACACGTCAGAGGAGAGTATACTGTTTGAAGGTTGGTCGTTGGAGGAGTCAACAAAAAGTTTGAAGACCTAACTCGACTACGCCTTTTAGGCAATTATAATTGTATCCTATGTCATCCAACCTACAAAAACTAAGGAGGTAATCGATTGACACATCATTCATCTTTGGCTCGGTAGCACAGAATAAATAATAGTACTAGGTACAGAAGACTCACTCTCTAACAAAACGCGTCTGTCACGAGTCACGATCTGGACAGGTATGGCCGCTAGGTGGCGACAGCGCCACGCGCGGCTTATGGCTAGCCACCAAAATTGGTGTGGAACGGATGTACTTTTAGCTACCTGTAGCAAAGCGACGAAATCGCGGAGTGAGCCACGCCTGTCGGTAGTTTTGACGGTACGATGGAGTCGATGGACCACAAGACACAAACACAAATATGTATATAATACAGACTACTAAAATCATACCCCTTTCCGTAGTGGAGTAGAAACAAATTCAAACTTTACATTGTCCAAACTATGAAGGGGGCGAACGCTTCACGATAATGATTTTCGGGATAAATTATCTTATGTATAGAGGTATTTAATACAGTTGTAAACTATACCTACATGTATGTGTTTTCTGCATGATTAAATAACCCGCTAATATCCAAATTAGAAATAACATTCTTTGTACTTAATTTAGTGTACAAAAATTCATTTTAATAATAAATGCAGTTAATCAAATATGGCTTATCTTATTGCGTGTGTCAGAAAAAAGAGTACTACTACTGTCCGGTTTTTAAATTAATGATCTGACAGCTAAATTCTCAAAATTTATATAGGTACTGACAATTCAAAGACTAGTTACTTCAGTAGTCAAACAGATCGAGATGAAAAATAATGTAACACTTACGTAACCAACAATTTTAGGAATTTTACCTGATTATTCTCTGATTAATAAAGAAGATTTTAAGCATTGTTTTATTTCCCCATGCGTTATAATTTAATTCACTCGAACACGTGACCACCGCCATCTTAGATAGAATCTTAAGACTTGACCTTTTAAGTAAACCATGACCGTGAACATCGATTCAAGTTCGTTACGTAATGCTTCTATGCGCTCAGCGCTTTACGTGGTATTGACACTTACTCGTCTACGTTTAGAGGTCACAATCGCACGCGGAAGTACGATAAGGCCAATTCGAGTTTTAGTTATTCGATCTGTGCGATATTATATTGATCTATCAGTGTCAAGTGATATTTATTCAACAAAAAAACGCAATTTTTGACACTGGCAGATCGAATCGAATAACTAAAACTCGAATTGACCCATAACTCCTTTGTAGCGTATTTAAGTATTAAGTTACATGTTTTTCAAGCAGTTCATTATTTTGTTTAACAATGTTTAGGTTGGTAGCATTTTAGTTTTCTAGAGTTTTCTCGAGTTTATGGTTGGTAAAATTTTTGTTTTCTAGACGGATTTGCGAGCGAAGTTCTAGTTATAGCATAAAATGCTGATCTAAGGCCTGAATTTAATTTGGGTATACGGTTTAGAATAATGCAACAAAGCTCGATCATGATTTTTGACAGATGTGGACGGGGAAAAGTGTTTGTTATTTCTCAATTATTGAACATTTTTTTTTTTTTTTTTTTTCAACACAATAATTTTATTAGGTACAGAAATTTACAAACTTAATATACTTAGGTAAATATAAAAATTAATGGTATTGTATGCATTTAGGCCATAGGTACCCGGCTGAATGTACCTAGTACGCTGCTGGCGTTCCCTCTTTGTACCGCTAGCGAGATACGCTGGATTAAAAATGCGCCGGACCTGGGGTCGCCGCTTTTCTCTCGTAGGCGTTGACCTAACTTTCTTATGAATTTTTTAGCATCAGCACACCAAGGCCCGCTGGTTTCTATGGCTACTGGTACAAAATCGAAGGTCGGCTCCAGATTTGAGTATTTAACCCGTTTTAGTTTGGCGGCGTTTTCGGCAGCAGCTCCAGCTTTGTGCACCGTGTAGCTGAGATGCGAAGGGGCAAATGTGCTTACGCACGTCGCGTCCCAAATGAGGCTGCGTCCTCGCTCCCATGGGACCAGCGTCAGACCGTCTGGTCTTTTTTCGTCGGTCCTGCTTAAGCTTTGGGGCTCTAAGACACAGGGCATATTCGCAGACACCAGTGCACGACGAATAATTTCGTTAATGCACTGGTGTCTGGAGAACCTACCGGCGCAACGAACGCAGCTCAGTCCGTGGTGACCGTTTGGTTGGACTGCAGCCCCGCACACACACTGGTGGGGTTCGCAAACAGTACAGCCCAGTCGCAGTGCCACACCTATGCGAAGGGAGTCAGTATCAAGGAGTGTGCCCAAGTATGGTGATGGCAGCGCGTGCAGCCATGCTCCGGATTCAGGCAATGCCACTGCTTTCAAACGCGCCACATCGACATTTACAGCCGCTTCGAGTAAGTCATCGTATGTTTTCTTGCTAAGAATGTCGTCCCAGGATCTTTGGAGCTTCAGATTTTCGGGCCTCGCGTCATTTGGGCACCTAGCCCTCCACTCATAAAAGGCTTCTTCCAAAAAAGGAATTCGGACACTGCCACCGTTTACTGGTAAGATTCGAGTGACAAGATCCATGGAAGCGTGAGCGGAGGCTATGAATGCCACTAGTCCGACATCGTGCGCTCGACGGATCCCGAGACCACCATATCGGATGGGCAGCGAAGATTGAGACCACTGGGAATCATTCAAGCTGACGTTGAGGATGATTTCCAGACCATTTCGCAAAGTTTGGTCAAAGTTGCGGATGTGCTCTGGGAAGAGCCATGAGGGCGCTGTTCGAAGTGTATAAGTCAGGCGGGGCATGGAGAAGCAGTTACGTAATAAAACCAAGGCAACATGTGATGAGAGCTGTTGTAGATGATGGAGTGATGATGATAATGCATCCCCTTTTTTCCGAATATTTGTTTGTTTAGGTTGAAGTAATATCTAAATCATTTTCATAACTTAGGTAGGTATCGGCAATGTATCAACAAAAGTAGTTCAATTTTATTGGCTTGTTAGATTTAGATTCTAAACGACAAAATAATCCGAAACAGTGCGATATGATTAAATTTAAATTTAGTGTCAATGAAAATATGTATGTACCTACTTAAAAAATAGATTAATTAAGACAGATAATTTATAATGTTCAGGTTTATTAGGGTTAAAGATAATCGATAAACAAAGAGTACATACCACAGCAAAACAAACGCCTAAATTATAGGCCAATTCGAACGTACACTGATATCAGAATGATATCTGAACGATTTCGTTTAGCTATCGTGCGTCTCGCTCGCGCCAACACATGTGCGAACAAGTCCGATATTTGAATGACATCATTTACATATAATTCTGATATCGGTCTACTTACGTATGTTAAATTAGATAAATAATCACTTTGAAGTTGTATACCTATTGAATACATTCATCAATTCATATATTTAAAGGCAAAAAGAAGGAATAATCAACTAGTTTATAAGTAATTTTGCAAAGACTAAACTATGCCATTAAACCTGGGTCGTTACACTCGTTACCCGAGTTCGAGGCTAGAAAAAGTCGTTTATAAGTTATGAATGGACGAAGACATTCAAATCCATACGCGGGCACAATAATTACGACAAGGTCGTAACAGAGAGTATGTCATTATATCTAGTGACTTAAAAATACATAGGTAATGATAGTTCCACAAGACTGAAGATGTTTTAATGGGATCTCTGCCAAGGATTGGACCTAGCGGAAGACGGCCTTTTCATAACTTAAGTGCTTTCCTGTGGTTGCTTCTTAAATAATCTTTTGAAAATTTCATCCCTGGAACTGGTTTTTATTTTACGAAACCGACCGCAACCTTACCTTCCAATCTGGGAAGAAGCTTAGGCCTTAACAGGAGGTCTGGTTTTCACACAAGGTTTCCCATCATGGAAAAGCTACTGGCAAATACTAAAAATGATATTTTGTTCACAACAAGAAGCCGGGGTTTGAACCAGGGATGTTGCGGATGCCGATTTTTTGACATCCGCGGACGCGGATGCGGATTTTTAAAGGCTCACATCCGCGGATGCGGATGCGGATGCGAATGTCGAGATAGGTACATAAATAACGTCAAATGAGTACGGACCGACGATCTGGTCCACCACACTACCCAATCTACCAGGCACCACTGGGTGTTACATTTTAAAGACGACACACGCAGCGAACGCAGTAATTTTTATTTAAAAAAACCGGCCAAGTGCGAGTCGGACTCTTGTTCCAAGGGTTCCGTACATTAAGTCCCACTCACGCTTGACTGCTAATTTCTAATAGGCTTTTTGGCTAATGACTAAATTACCTAGCAGTCTAGCACTTACGCCGATGCTAAGACGTTCCTGTGCCGAACTGTTTCACATCCGCATCCACATTAAATCCGCATCGATTTTACGCGGATGCGGATGCGGATGCGGATGTTGAAAATAATGCGGAAGTTCCGCGGTTGCGGATGCGGATATTCGCAACATCCCACCCACGATTTCCAGTTTGGACTTCGCACTCCCAACGGGTAACATCGCCGTCATCACCAAGGACCTATGGCGGCCTAAAAGTATCTGTTCCCTTGAGTTGGTAATAGGACACTGTCGCAACCCACAAGGATCACCGTGTTAACAAGTTAAGGTACAAATATTGGCCCCTCACAGCCAGTTTCTAGGTACCCACGACCTAGGGGACTTAACTATCCACGATTATCCCGTCATTGTGAGAGGCTCTGCGGCCCAAATAGCTTCATAAGCTCTCGAGTTGGAGATAAAGACGCAAACGCCAATAAAGATGATTTGACACTTTTTCTAACAATTGTGATTCCCATTTTCTGATGGAGAAAGAACTTGCCTTTTGTGAGTATTTTGGCCTAAGCGACATCCCTAACAATTTCGTGGATTAGAATTTGTTATTAGATTAGCTTTTGTTTCAGTTATGGGAGTGACATATAGAGAATATAATAGAATAGAATAGAGAGCGTTTGTTCGTGACAAAAATAAATAAAAGAAAACAACAGGTAACATAACATCATATCAACCTAAAGTCTATTTATTCTTTCCGTAGACTAAAATGACATTTCATGTGTTGCTAGTTTTTTACGTCTTATAAATAGTGATGTGCTACAACCGGTACTAACCGAAAATATACTATTGGGAGGTACTTATATTTGTTGATGAAGTGTCTGTAACACAATGAATGGATAACCCGTGACGTGCTAAGAGGGGACACTAGGAGAGGTATTAAAATATGAAATAGCGTAGGTAAAAATGCCATCATTTTGAGGTATTTAGAAATGTTGTATCCAGGTCTATACACAATATTTCTAATATTTTAAAGCGATTTTATTGTAAGATTAACAGTCACATCGAAGCTACATATCATATAGCTCATAATGCACTAAGTTACTCATCCTATTTCTCTACGTATACTAAGTTTTATTTAAATGAGAACCTTACTTTGTACTTTTCGTGACCTGTTTTATAAAGGAACCATTTAGATTTCATTTTTTGTTTATTTTGAATCTAAAACTAATTTAATATTTAACGGTTATTCACAAACCGAAATGAAAGATCATCACTGTTTGTTTTAAGCTGGCCACATTATTTCTACGTTTGACATTTGTGGTTGTCATTTTAGTCTACGGAAAGAATAAATAGACTTTATAAAGCCCCATCTGGACTGAAGACGTCGCCCATATCTTTTCAATTCTTCGCTGATGTACTTATATGCTGCTTTCCTTGCGATGGTTTTTTTAGTCTAAAAGTAACACTTAAAATAAATGATGAAATTGCTATATGAGTCCCAAAAAACTGGTACAAGTACGGTTTGTATCCACTACCTCCGGTTTGGTTTGGAAACCGTACACCTTACCGATCAGCTACCAGCGTTTATCTTTCCATTCTCTATTTCTCTATTTGGTATGGGTGACTGGTTGGTATGAGACATCTGACAGCTGTCAAATTGTATGAAAACTTTTAAAAGGCAGGTAAGTATTCTCTGCATGATCTCTTAAACCATATTCCAGAAAACATCCCTAATTGTGTAATTGTCACCCCGTAAATAATCAAGTTTTCCGTACGTACAATCGTCCCGATACGGAAATTAATTATTTATCGCCCGGAGTTCGCATTTTGAAGGCAGCTTAAATTCGAGTAGCGAGAATCCGTCTCCATGGCAACGATCCCTTTGATGGATTTCCAGGCCCGCTCTAGTTCGCACACTAATTTAAACATCCAGAATCATACCGGCTGTAGGGCTTTTTGGAGCGTACTTGTTTGCTATTTGACCTTTAATTTATAGTGTATCTAGAAATCAGTAATAGGTAGGTAATCTTGTACATGTTGAGCTCATTCTCCTTAGGATCACTTACTTTACTTAGTAGCTAATTGTGTCAATATCAATTTGTTATCATTCGCCCGAGCGTCTGGAATGTCTCGATAATAGTACTTATAAGTATTTTAGTACCTACATACCAAAAATAGACTATGGGCCCGATTCGGATTTTGTAATAGACATCTGTTAGACATCGCCAAGTTACGATAACGATATCTTTAAGATCTAACCTGTCAAATTTGACATTTCCGCGATTCTGCAGATACTCTTGAATGATTTCCACAAGATATTACTTAGAGATCTAATTCACATCTAATAGATATCTAACACGATCTATCGTAAAAGTGACATTGGTTGCCCGAATTGCGCTGCAAAAGAGAACTAGTTGAAATCTAAACTATAACGTATCTAGAATGGATCTAGTACGTGTCGTCTCTTGTGAATATCTTGAAGTTCGAATACGGCAGTATGCCGCTAAAAGGACAAATGCCGCTTCATTATTTCATACTTTAAAATATCATATAACATCTCCTTTGGCGAGATCAAAATGTAACATATTTTGAATTTGAATGGCGGCGTCTGAAAAAAATGCTCGTAGCACCAGTCAGGCAGCCAGCCAGGGCGTGTCACCTATCACACCTCCGAAAAGAGTGCGAGTCGCACTATCGACATTTTTTTTCACGAAAGACAAACTTACGTGCACATGTACAGTCGGCCAAAAATGTGGTCTACCACCCCACGGTTGAGGTTCGTTTGAACGTCATGAGACAACAAGGTCGATTGTAATATTATGTCAGTGACAATTGTCAACCTTAGCGATCGTTAGATCTCGCAGAAACTTTTGTCAAAACTGGTAGACCACTTTCTTGGCCCACTGTACCTAAATCCCATGTATAAAAGAGACGTGATTATATTAATCGTTTATCACTGACTGTCCACTATGCTGGCGAGCTTTTTCTAAGAGCTACCAAAGAAAAACCTCGCCCATTGTTAATCGTTCCTATGTGATCATCGGCAGAGGGGCTACCTTAAGATCAAAGTCAAGACGAATTCATCTTACATCGACGGGACGGTATAAATTCCGAATAGATTTAGTTTACCCTATTATAGTCATATACAACACCTGTGATCGATGGAGCTATCAGTCACCGCTGAACAATCACGCTGACAGACTAACTAGACGGTTATTATAAGTTGGAAAGTATAACACAACTTTATAATGGGCATAGGTTGAAAGTTTTTGCAGACATACGGATTGTAACATACGCACAATCGATATAAAAGTTACCTATTTAGAGACATGACAAGACTGTCATTGTTTTAAAAGGTACACCCAAGCCCCTGCACTTAAAAAAGGGATTTAAATAAAACATTATGTTTGCTACGCTTCTTTGTAAACCAGATAGAGCAAATTTCTGTATTGTGATTTAGAAATTCAAAAGAAATTAGGTACCGTAAAACCACCCAATTATAGTTCAAAATATCCCAGTTATGGTCCAAAACTAAGAATGTCCATTATTTATTTAAAACTAACTCGAATATTTTGTTATAGATGTAGCGTCTGTTCGGAAAGAGAAGAGTTGTGGAATGTATTGGGCCCCATACATTCCACGACTCTTTTCTTTCCGCACGTCTAATACAGTACACTATACTAGTTGTCCCCCTCCTCCAAATATTGGCCTCTTTTACCTTTGAACACAGCATTGTTGAGTTTCCTACAAAAATGGGGGCAAATGACTAAACGAAGGACCAAACATAGTGTAGTTACCCTATAACATCAAATAAACCACTTATAAGTTATAACTTACCTACCAATATGTCCCGATCGCCATAGGAGGAATTCTAGAGCGTCATTGCTGAAGCAACCAATTAGTTTTCAAGGTCATTTTGATACGTCAAATGCGTATTCGAGAATCAAGGCTTAAGGACTACGTGCTTAAACTTTCCAAAGACAATCTCATGCCAAAAGAATGGACACAAAACAATAACATAAATACAAAACTCGACCCACGCGGCCATGCCAACTTTAGACAATTTATTAGAGCCTTTTAGTAGGCCTATGGTGGAACGAAAGGGCGATGATGGTTTTTGGAAGACGCGTCTTCATATGGTCACCCTACGGTTAGAACGAAAGGGCATCAGCTTGAATAAGAATGCCTTCCAATTTAAACTTTATTACCTACGAACGAAGGCTGCAAATGGTATGAATCCGGTGTAAAATTAGTGCAAGTTAGTTCTGAGGTTTGTTATATCAATAAAATTATTGTTACATGATGCATGACGTATCAATCTTGATTTTAAATGAGAAGATGTGATTTGAATCGTTTAGAGGCTGGTTTAGGAGATAGTAGACGCTGGCAGCAATTTTGAATATGATTAACTCATAGATTAAGTTTCAAGTGAGGATTATGTAAGAATTGTAAAATATGTGTTGTGGATCGTGACTCCACGAGGCAGTAGGGTGGCAATGACATTTATCCTGTTTACATCCAGTCGCGATTTTTTATTTAAATACCTAAATAAAACATTTATTCGCGGTTAGGTCTAGTTTCAGTAAGAATGTGTAAAATTGTGGAAATCAAGACAATCTGCACGGCTAGCACATGATTATCCGCGGGATAGCTCGCGCCGCGCCGCTTAGTAGCTAATTGTGTCAATATCAATTTGTTATCATTCGCCCGAGCGTCTGGAATGTCTCGATAATAGTACTTATAAGTATTTTAGTACCTACATACCAAAAATAGACTATGGGCCCGATTCGGATTTTGTAATAGACATCTGTTAGACATCGCCAAGTTACGATAACGATATCTTTAAGATCTAACCTGTCAAATTTGACATTTCCGCGATTCTGCAGATACTCTTGAATGATTTCCACAAGATATTACTTAGAGATCTAATTCACATCTAATAGATATCTAACACGATCTATCGTAAAAGTGACATTGGTTGCCCGAATTGCGCTGCAAAAGAGAACTAGTTGAAATCTAAACTATAACGTATCTAGAATGGATCTAGTACGTGTCGTCTCTTGTGAATATCTTGAAGTTCGAATACGGCAGTATGCCGCTAAAAGGACAAATGCCGCTTCATTATTTCATACTTTAAAATATCATATAACATCTCCTTTGGCGAGATCAAAATGTAACATATTTTGAATTTGAATGGCGGCGTCTGAAAAAAATGCTCGTAGCACCAGTCAGGCAGCCAGCCAGGGCGTGTCACCTATCACACCTCCGAAAAGAGTGCGAGTCGCACTATCGACATTTTTTTTCACGAAAGACAAACTTACGTGCACATGTACAGTCGGCCAAAAATGTGGTCTACCACCCCACGGTTGAGGTTCGTTTGAACGTCATGAGACAACAAGGTCGATTGTAATATTATGTCAGTGACAATTGTCAACCTTAGCGATCGTTAGATCTCGCAGAAACTTTTGTCAAAACTGGTAGACCACTTTCTTGGCCCACTGTACCTAAATCCCATGTATAAAAGAGACGTGATTATATTAATCGTTTATCACTGACTGTCCACTATGCTGGCGAGCTTTTTCTAAGAGCTACCAAAGAAAAACCTCGCCCATTGTTAATCGTTCCTATGTGATCATCGGCAGAGGGGCTACCTTAAGATCAAAGTCAAGACGAATTCATCTTACATCGACGGGACGGTATAAATTCCGAATAGATTTAGTTTACCCTATTATAGTCATATACAACACCTGTGATCGATGGAGCTATCAGTCACCGCTGAACAATCACGCTGACAGACTAACTAGACGGTTATTATAAGTTGGAAAGTATAACACAACTTTATAATGGGCATAGGTTGAAAGTTTTTGCAGACATACGGATTGTAACATACGCACAATCGATATAAAAGTTACCTATTTAGAGACATGACAAGACTGTCATTGTTTTAAAAGGTACACCCAAGCCCCTGCACTTAAAAAAGGGATTTAAATAAAACATTATGTTTGCTACGCTTCTTTGTAAACCAGATAGAGCAAATTTCTGTATTGTGATTTAGAAATTCAAAAGAAATTAGGTACCGTAAAACCACCCAATTATAGTTCAAAATATCCCAGTTATGGTCCAAAACTAAGAATGTCCATTATTTATTTAAAACTAACTCGAATATTTTGTTATAGATGTAGCGTCTGTTCGGAAAGAGAAGAGTTGTGGAATGTATTGGGCCCCATACATTCCACGACTCTTTTCTTTCCGCACGTCTAATACAGTACACTATACTAGTTGTCCCCCTCCTCCAAATATTGGCCTCTTTTACCTTTGAACACAGCATTGTTGAGTTTCCTACAAAAATGGGGGCAAATGACTAAACGAAGGACCAAACATAGTGTAGTTACCCTATAACATCAAATAAACCACTTATAAGTTATAACTTACCTACCAATATGTCCCGATCGCCATAGGAGGAATTCTAGAGCGTCATTGCTGAAGCAACCAATTAGTTTTCAAGGTCATTTTGATACGTCAAATGCGTATTCGAGAATCAAGGCTTAAGGACTACGTGCTTAAACTTTCCAAAGACAATCTCATGCCAAAAGAATGGACACAAAACAATAACATAAATACAAAACTCGACCCACGCGGCCATGCCAACTTTAGACAATTTATTAGAGCCTTTTAGTAGGCCTATGGTGGAACGAAAGGGCGATGATGGTTTTTGGAAGACGCGTCTTCATATGGTCACCCTACGGTTAGAACGAAAGGGCATCAGCTTGAATAAGAATGCCTTCCAATTTAAACTTTATTACCTACGAACGAAGGCTGCAAATGGTATGAATCCGGTGTAAAATTAGTGCAAGTTAGTTCTGAGGTTTGTTATATCAATAAAATTATTGTTACATGATGCATGACGTATCAATCTTGATTTTAAATGAGAAGATGTGATTTGAATCGTTTAGAGGCTGGTTTAGGAGATAGTAGACGCTGGCAGCAATTTTGAATATGATTAACTCATAGATTAAGTTTCAAGTGAGGATTATGTAAGAATTGTAAAATATGTGTTGTGGATCGTGACTCCACGAGGCAGTAGGGTGGCAATGACATTTATCCTGTTTACATCCAGTCGCGATTTTTTATTTAAATACCTAAATAAAACATTTATTCGCGGTTAGGTCTAGTTTCAGTAAGAATGTGTAAAATTGTGGAAATCAAGACAATCTGCACGGCTAGCACATGATTATCCGCGGGATAGCTCGCGCCGCGAGAGACGGCAGTCGCCCGTCACAAATTTCTATCTCTATCTGTCAATTCCTCGATTTTGGCAGCATGAGTTCGCACATCGAGAAAAGAGTTCCACGAGAGAGAGCCATCCCGCGCGCGACTTAGCCAATGTGGCCATTTATACATGGAACAAACTTTTCATTCGTGGCAACACTGAATCGGTAAAATAATAATCGGATAAATAATGAATAGTCAGCCTTAGAAACGGAGCGTCCCTAGTCACGATAACTTTGTCTCTTTCTCGCAGTATGAAGAGTAAGAAATAGCAAATATTATTTTTAAGTCGAAAATGTCAGTGTCAATAATGTCAATCAAAATTTGATTCGCTTTGTCGTTACAAGTTGGAATATATTATTATAATTATCTAAAGATTACCTACCTATTTATTAAAATACAACTCCTTACGAATAATTGGCGTTTTGTTAAAAGTTTTGGCTAACAAAATACCATCTTTACGAAGAAGTCAAGTTGTAAGTAGTACACAATTCAATCTTCATAAAGCTCTTTTCCGTTGTCTTTTGCAAAAAAATTACATTCCTTTTAAATCTTATTTACAGACTAAATATCTTATGCTAATCCCCGACATATCTCCGTTATGGCTGGCTAGCCACTGCATTGCTGGCTTCGAAGATAGATTGAATGACAATCATGCACAAGCCTGTCATCAAACACGGAGGTATTCTCTACACCTAAGCATGCTGCTGCTAACCGCAGCCCTCCTGCCATCACGGAGGACATAAGGGCTCAAGTTGGGAACCTACTCCGTGCAAGGACAGTCGAGTGTTGAGAACACTTCTCAAATAATGTGACTTTTAAATAAATACTACCAAAAACTTTAAATGATTTTATTTACTTTGACCTTTTTGAGATAGGTACTTAGATTTAAGTACGATTCGTCGGAGTCGGAGCGCATTTCACATTTGTATGCCCAAAGCCGGTCGGCTGCTTGCGGATCGGATGGCTCCGGACGGATTCTATCGCTTCTGCCACACATTATGTAAATAGGTACACTGAAAAAGCACTCCGGCGCGGCCCAACTCCAGCCGGTCGGTGGGAATCGTAACTTAAGGATTAGGCTAGTACCAACTTGTACACTTCAAAGTAAGTATTACGGCTGTGGTCTTCTGTGAGGTGGAGGTTGAGTTGAGCTGCCAGATTCATTATTTGCATTTTTTGTGGAATGATGTTTCACAAAATTTCGTCTAAATCGGTTCGGCGGATTAAGCGTCAAGAGGTAACATATAGTCAGCAGCAATAGTTGCTAAGCGGGCGAGGTGTTCAAAATTACCTTGACGCGCTCTTATTCTCTTAACAATAAAGTCGCGTCAAGATCATTTTGAACACCTCGCCCGCTTAGCAACTATTGCTGCTGACTGTACTTAGGTACAGATTCACTTTTTCAATTACTTATTATAAGTAAGGTTGATGCAATATTCAGGACGGGATTGTGTTGTTTATATCCCACAATGAATGGAAACATCTAAGGAGCGACATAATATAGGTTGTCAACAATAATTGCATGTAAAAATACGCGTGTAAGTAAATATAACGAGTTAGCACTGATTGATAGCACGTAATTGTTTCGCGGATTAGCAATGTAATATTTTTGTATCAATTATTTATGTTTCTATTAATTATCCCCCAGTCAATTCGCCACCAACGGTTTGCTTTGTTGATGAGGTCGTGATCGTACAATCTTAGGCTTAGATTTTTTTCTATCGGATTTTCGTTTAACTTAAGAGAACAAACAAGTTATTGTGAAAAAATATAATCATTTTGATATTAATGGCATGATCATGAAACTCAAGATTCAAATTATACTTAAACAAAAAAGTGTTGTAGTATGAAATAAATATAAAATATGGAAAATTATCTTTCTTTTAGTCAACAAAGTCAACAAAACTTCGACCAAATGCGCTTGTCGCGACCCTCTAGCCTCGAAGACAATTTCTCTCATTTTGACGTTCAAACGCGGGACATTTTGTCTCCCATAGTACACTCGTGCTACGATTTTCGAGAGTATCCCGCGTGGAACTGTCAAACGACAAAATTATGTCGCTTTGACATTTGTCCGCGAGACAGCGGGTTGTCGCGCGGCTCTTATGCTACCGATTCGCGAGAGAGCTCTATGTCGCGGCATTTTCTCGCCTGTCGACTGTCGCGCCCATCATGTGCTAGCCGTGCTGAATAGGTACATAGTACGGACTTTATTTAGTGTCAAATTTTTTTTTTAACATTTTTAACCCAGCACCTATAAATAAATTCTAGTTGAAACGATAAGACTAGAGTATCAAGAAAGAGTAAAATCGCCATTAGATATATCGGAGCGGCCAAGGTGTTCACAATATGTGAACACCATGACAATAGAGGCGTGTTCAGATATTTGTGAGCGCCTTAGCCGTTCCGATATATCTGATTGACGACTGTACAGGCGTTGGGAAGATAATAAGGGTTCCTCTTAACACTTTTCTTACGGATCCCCATTAGCAGTTTCATGATTTCAGACCCTAAGAGTAAGTACCATGAGTAAGTATCATGTAAGTACGCGCAAGATAGACGAAAAATACAACGAAGTCTCCCCTATTTTCCTGGACTTGCAAATTTTCTTAGCAAAAAATTACGCCTTCCGGCAAAATGAACTGCATTAAAAATGCTCGCTCACCCGTATTAGAACAGTGGCCCGTCTAACTAGCATTGTCTATGGTCGAAGGGCGCGGGGCGCGGGCGCGGGGGCAGAGTAGTTCGGAGGCCCGGCGCGCACAAATAGCAAACTGCGACTTGGCATACAGCGAACATCCCACAGGGCCGCACTTGGCACGCTAGAGCAAACGTAGATATCCTTTTTTTGCGAGAAATTTTTTCACTTTTAGGATTTTTAGAAAGAAACCCGTTTTGCATTCATGTTTATATAGTAGCGATTAGACATGGGTGGAGATTTTTTACAGAATTCAATGGAATAAACCCAATAAACTTCCAGATTTAAATGTATACTGATTTTTATTGTAAATAATATTCACTTTTTTTTCTATGACTTACATTTTGACACGACTTAATAATAAAAGTTAAGCAAACGCGGGTCATTATACCCGTAAGGTATTTTTAACACAAGTAGTATGCCAACAAACCTAACCTAGTTTACCTAAAGCTCGAAACATTTTTTTGTTTATATATTGATTTTCGTATCCTAAGTAAACTTACTTAGAGCATCATACTAGACGTAGCACACACAGACGTACATAGTTACAGCATTTCAACACATACTTATACACAAAAGTTTTATAAATAAAAATACCCAGATATTTACTAATATGCCACCCTGTGGTAGGTATAGAAGGTAGGCCATAGAGTAAGGGAAAAAACGAAAATACAAAAGTTGACAAGTTTCATGCAAGTACATTTTATTCGTTGCCCTATTGTCTGTCACATATATTCACTAACTTTAAAGTTTCATTTGTATTGAGTATTTACAGGACAATTCAATAGTAATAATCCCAAAAAACCCTATAATTGTAAATAACTTGTCTACGTAGCAGTTGCTTAGATTTGTTTGCAAAATTAAACGGTTACTTCTCCAATTAAAGCAAATAAAAGGACTATAAGACCTATGTTAATGGGTTTTTCATTGCCTCGTCTCGTGTGACAGTTTAAAGTGTAGGTACAAAACAAAATCTTTACTCACGCGAACATTTAAAGTAACTACTTAGTTCAGAATAACATAGATTTTGCTGCATAAGAAGACACAATAAGTAAAGCAGTTCCAAAAAACCTAAAATAAATTATCTAAGTACAACCTTTAGCTTAAATATTACCTGAAGCCTCTAGTCAAACAAAACCTACTCTATACCATTTTCCATGCCTGTCTAAGGACATGTTGACGACAGATACATTATCAAGTTTATCAACTCGCCTGTCGGAAATTAGTCGTACTTGTTTACGCTACAAGGGTCCCGTGGGCGAGCCACCTAATCTCTGATCTTCTTGACATACTTCATATTTATCGAGACATTCGTAAACATTATTCGATATTTTCCTTCAATTACAGTATTCCCGAAACAAAAATGTACATAAAGATACATTACCTAAATACACATAAAAAGCACCAAGGTAAATAGAACGCGCACTGACAGGTCAAATCAGCTATGTTTTATTAAATACGAAAAGGTAAAGCTTTCGGGAGGCAAGACATCGACCTACCTACTTTTAGTTTTCAATATTTTTATTTAAGGAAAATTAATGTAGGTATAGGTACTTTGTATTTATGGGGGAAAAAAATCAGCGTCTAGACAGTCTTCGAATTTAACCGGTTCCAATTAGTTGTAATAAACTAATCCCTTTTTAATTACAAACGGTTTAATTAAATTAACGTCAGATGTCGACCTTTCTCTCTATTAAAATTAACTGTTAACACATTCACTGCCCCCGACGCACATGTGCGTCCACCGTCATACAAGTTTGTTCCTAGGCCACGCCCCCAGTGAATGCGTTAATTGCAAAATGCGATCGGTAATGGTTTTCATAGAAACATGTCAAAAGCGTTTCCAAAAATTAGGAGCTCGCATATTTGACCTTCGAATATCCAGGTATAGATTGGGGCGATATTGAGGGAAGTTGTTGAAAAGAGCTTTAAATAAGCGGCGCGGGGCACGGGCGGGCGGGGAGAGCTAGTCACTATCGCAACGAGCTCATTGCCATGGCTACGAGGCTCCGAATCCGGCCCTGGGTGGCCTTGCAATGGAATGGGGAGGGCAATAGCCCCGTCTACTTGCAAGTCGCTATCAATTCGCGCTTGCCAACGTCTCTGGCGACGTACCTAGCGCTTTCCGCGCTCAAACAGTGAATTTTCAAGGTCGTTAGCGAGTCTGCTTGCAGTGCGAACAAATGTTCCGTATCTACGTGACTAAATCGACATTTTTTAGGCACCTCGCTATCGGTTTCTATGTCGATTTGTCTCGCTCCGACCTGACCGATCCAATATCGAATTCGCATACCAAACATAGATGTGTAAAATAAACCTCTATCGAGCGTTAATAACCAAAGTTGAAAAGCTTACTAAACTAGTTTTGCCGGCTGAAATTCTAATATTTGGCATACTAAAACAAAAGCCGATTGCGTGTCGGCAAACAAAACCTTAGCACCAGTGTGCGATGAAATCCTTCATAGCCAGGAAACCTTATAACAAGCACTTTATCCGTGATAAACTTCACGTGATTCCGGCCCTTATTGCTTCATCCTTGCGTAGGTCGTATTATCGGTGGTAAGTTAGCACGCGCGGCAGGAGCGGGGGGTTATTGCAGATATGCAGTAAAGCGTTGGTGAGGCGTAGGACTATATACATTGCGGGTTAATTCGGTTATAGCGTGGAGTCATTGCATGCTGGGGCTGAAATATGGAAGGATGTCAGCGATGGTATCGGGTTTAGTGCGCGATAAGGCGTCATGTAGTACGTAGTGCCTACGAAAACTGGACTTGCGTGCGTTTTCTCGCGTGCTCCCAGCCAGTTTCCTATGAAAGACTGGCCTCGATTTCAGAGCTTATACTGTTATAAGTTATTCCACCCTGCACACAATGTAGAATTTCGTTATATCCATAAATTGTCTACGGTAAAGCTAGGAATATTAAAAAGATAGAGCATCGCTTTGATCGCCTTCGAGGATGGTCATAAATAGGTGTTTGAAGTACTTTATGTTAATAGTTAATTTTAAGGTTGAGTGGGATAATTGAGCACTTTTTGGGTGTTTTATGAAGGCGAATAGCGTTATCTAAAAGGCCTAATTTATTTATTTATTCTTGTGTAGCATGTTTATTAACAGACAGAGCCGCTTATTAACTATCTATTATAAGAATGTCTAGGCCTACTAGATATCATTATTAGCAGCATAAATATATATGACTTCTCGGTCTCGGTGTTGGACAGAGGCTTCTTAATATTATATAAGAGGATGAGATTTATTTTGTATATTTCTTCAAGACATTTCGTCCGCCAAAAACAGAATTGGTATGACTTAATGTTTAACTTCCAGCGCTTCACCCAAAAGCTCAGTCGTGCTAGGCCCTGTTGTGACGGTGCTTCTTATGCTATCCAGAAAAGGGACTGTCTCTATACCTAAATTAAAGAGCCCACTTTATGCATATGAACGTTCAACATTTCTATTAATTTTGACAAATAAAAGCTTATTACTAGTTCAACTTTTCCACGAAAACGCCACCCCTAGCCCAAAAAGTGAAAAAAGTTGATATTTTTGTTGAGCGGTTTATCCGGGCGGAGCAAGGGTATTCTTTAACATGTCTACATTGTCGCTGTCCTTTTTCCACATAGGCAGTTGAAAATGGGTGCGATGATGAACAGAACATCCAAATTCCGAATTGTCGAATAGTCCAGAACCGCCTACGCCTCCTCGCCTGCCTCCCATACTCTAGAATGCAAAAGTCTGTTAGATGTCTGAGTCGGCAAGAGACATACTACTTTTTGAATTTGAGCAAAAACAGTGCCCTAAATACGAAGCTAGCCCAGCTACATCCCATTTTAAGGTTCCGGCCAAAGTTTGCCGAAATTCAGGGGTCATTTTAATTTAAACTGAAACCGTATTAAGAAAAAATCAGCTCAGAATTCCACATAAAAAGTATAAAATTTAATTTATGGACTACGGTCATAGAAAACTCCCTGGATTTAACGCAAAGCAAACAGACGAATTTGACCTTAAAAGACCCACGGAAATTTAGTTCTTCCCCAGGTGCCTCGTTGCTTTAATAAAAAGAAAAAAAAATGCAGTTTGTTTACTCTTTATACTACTGAAGCCCACTAACTAAACTATAACTTAATATTTTATTTTTAAAACGCTTTTATCAGTTTTATCGCAAAACATTCATATTTACCGTTATTTATTAAAACTAAAAAGATGTAGGTACCTTATTCATGAAACAATTATTGACATACAAATTTCAAACCAATTAAATTTATATAAAGTTAACAACTCTCTGAATTCGCTGTCCCAGGGCTACCCCGCCGCGTCTGACGGTCTGAATTAAAACATCAAAGACATTGAGCTTCAGATTTCTAGAGGAAAAACGCTCTAATGGCCGACTGAACTCAAAATACTTAAGACGATTTTGGCTTGAGACCAATCGAATAAAGACGAAAGGCGCTAATTTTTCACCTTTCTCTGTCGAAAATTGAAATGCTGACTAGGGACTCTTATTTGGGTCACTTTAAGTAGCGCATTGAGATTACATTGGAATTGTTTTGGTTGGTGTGTGTGTCTTGTTTCCTCTTAAGCGGAAAATTGTCAAGCACGTCATTTCCTAGATTGGGATTATATTTTTAGGATTAAATGACCCAGGAAGATTCTAGATGGGAGGGAGACTGTTGACTCAGCGTCGAAACAGGTGTTTACTGTCTAGAATGCCTACGACTTAAATTTTAACAGGCTTTCGTGCGATTTTCAGATGAACAGCCCTTGTATAGATCATGCTTAAATTATTTGCTTGGAAATGGTAATGTAGCTTTAATTTAAGTACTATTGAGTGATCGCAAGCTGAATGATCGTTTAAACTCTGCTGTTGCACAATTCACTGAATTTTGCAACTTTATTTAAATAAATAATACACAAATTGACTAAGCCCCACAGTAAGCCCAAGAAGGCATGTGTTGTGGGTACTTAGACAACCGTATATATGATAAACAAATACTTAAATGTACTTAACATGGAAAATACCCAGGACTCAGGAACGAAATATCTGTGCTCACCACACAAATAAATGCCCTTACCGGGATTCGAATCCAGGCTTCATAGGTCGTCGTAATAAATCGCTATGCCGACAGATTAACTAACATCCCCTATATCCCTAATGCATTTCGTCAGGTGACATTGACAAGCAAAAATCACTAATTACTATAAAATATTTAAACAAAAATCAACCTTCGTTTCGTACTAATATGGTGTACGTACGTACGTAACTTGTGGTGGTACTTTGTGACTTTTGCTTGTCACTTGACGATTTGTCCATTATGGTTTTATCATAATTAATCAAATCTCCATCTTCAATTACTTATAGATATAAAAAAGGTAATGTAAGTAATATAACTAGTCAACCATAAAAACCTAACAATAGACTACAAACCTTTCTTTTAAAACATGGAAACTGCACCTTCATTATATATTCACCTGATGTCACAAAATCACTATTCAACCAGCTTCCTTGCCAACATTTATTTAAAAATACTAGAAATTGAATATAAACAAATAAACTAAGCCACAATATTAAGAATTTAGGCAAGTATTTAGATACCGGTGCAAGTAACTGGAATTAACAATGTCAATAATGTGTATATCTACAGCTTTGAAACTTAATATAGAACCTCTTCTAAAGGAAAACACAACGAATAACAAGTATAATAACTAATTAGCTTCGTTCATTAATTTAGGTTCAAGAGAAGTTATGGCATGGCAAATAACGCCTCCGGAACAAACTAAAGGCCTAATTCGTCCTTTAAAATACGTCAAAAATTTGCTAAAGATATGATATGGATTGGATATGTCTTATTGGATATATCTTCAAACAAAAACGTCACTTTTGACACTGACACTAACAGACGCAATTATATTAGCGTTATTTTATCACAAACAAAGTAGTCATTTAGATTGTCTGACGTAATTATTAGTCAATGGATGCCTGAAACCTAAGTCACACCTTACAATAGAAACATACTTACAAATATGAGCCGGAAACACTCCTTTTTTATATGTTTTCAAATAAGTTATATGGATTCAATATCTATTATCCAATAGACGACTGAATCCTAAGGTATCCCTAACAAAAGAAACACAATAACCCACAAATGTAACCCATCAGAATCTTTTTTCACTCAATTCATAAATTGACTGGACCCCTTAAAGGGTTGAGGTGAGGAACCGTCTAGACGACCCTAAAGGACGGGTTTTGATAAGGGTGTTGTCGGCGACCTTGAACTTTACAACGACTTAAACAAATGAGACCTCGCACGGGCACGCTTCACTCTTATTCCATAAATCATGCAAAATATGTACCACCCCTGAGAAAACGTCGCCTTCAATTTTCGTTCACAAAAGCTCCCAGACTAGCGCTTCTTACTCGTCCTAAGGTTCTGAAACGCAAAATTACTACTAAAATCATGTCTAATTGCACAGGAACTCGCTTAACTGTCGCAGGCAACAGTCGATACTTCGACACAAAACAACCTAGACCTGGCCCGGTAGACGTACCAAAATAAGCCGAGCCAGTTCCTAAACAAAAAGAAACTGAAATAAACAAGGTCGGGGAATCGACGCCGCCGTCGCCGCCGCCATAAAGACCGACGTCCGTCCTTGAAAATGGGGGGTTCTTACAAATTGGGTTATTACAGTGCGTGGGGGCGTGGGGGTCACGACGGTACGTGCAAGCGAGAGGCGGCTAGCTTAGTCTATGCGTGTTTCGCATGCGGAAACGGGACGGAAGTGCGTGGGCGTACCTCCGCTGCGCCACCCCATCGCCCGGCACGCCTCTCCAGGAAGGAGTCCCGGCCCAGACTAGGGCTCCGGCGCCGATCATTATAATTACTCTCCAAGGTGAGCCGGGAGCCTGCAACCCCACCGGCGGCCTAATCCGGCGCGCCTCCGGGACTCGACAGCTATTCCCAACATAATATTACCAGCACCAAACACTTCTACTGTAATTAAAAGCACCCGAACATCATCCGCCTATCCGAACGACGGCAATTATGAGCCTAATCAAAAGGCCTACTAAATTTAGTCTACTTTACAACCGTCTTGAGAAGGGACTATCAAAAACTAGTAGGGTTATAATCTCCCAAATCTAAAAAAAAATCGCATTTTTTTTTTCATTTTTGACATAGTTGTATTCGGCGCTCCAGGTCACAAACTTGGATTTTTCATTGGGCCAACATCATAAATTATCAAACTACCGTATTTGACGCAAAGGAACCCCGTACTTTCAGGCGACAAAGTTACTGGATTATTTAAAAACTTGCACAATCCAGCCGTCAATTAGGCAAAGCGCCGACAGTTTCTGAAAGTCGTGCTGCTAATCACCGCTCGAGGAAAGTTGGCCAAAGTTCGCAAGTTGTCTTTGTGCAGTCGACGGCGAAGTGTTCAGGTGTCAGGCAGCTGTGGATGAAGTGCCCATTGACGGCTGACGGCTTGCAATGCCATTTAAGCCGGCAGGGCTGTTTTGAAAACTTTAAATCGTAACGCCTTAAGGGTTATTAGTGTTATTACATTTTGTCGATTGATCAGGTAGGGTTAAAACTCTGTACCTATGGTAGAGTTGACAACGCGCATGTGACATCCCTGGAGTTGCAAGAGTATACTGATCGAGCCGTACTCGCACAACTAAAATTAAGTATAGGTATAATGAAAGGCCTGTGCACACCGGCTTGCGTGTGCGTGACGTGCACGTGCGCGTGCGCTAAAATGTTGGAGCCGCACACGCACACGTCACGCAAGCGGTGTGCCGTCTCTCATAAGGATCTGTATACTACAACGCTGCACGCACACGTGCACGTCACGCGCACGCAGCCGGTGTGCACAGGCCTTTCAGATTCTTTGGGTAGAATTCATATATAAGTTCTTGGAATTATTCGTTTTATACCTACTATTTTTTAAATGGCACACAGAGACTACTCTTCGATACTAATACACTAATACCAATTGCCCGTGAAAATAAAGTCTCATTGTCATTAACCAAATATTCTCACCTCTAAATTTCCAAAAACTGTTTACCAGATAGAATATTTTTTTAACCCAGAATATTTTTTTAACCCGGAGCGATTACTTTTCTATCCAACAACAACCTTTCTCTAATAGGTTCAAACTAAATTCTCACAGCTTATTCTAGACCTATAGACAGGTGGAAATCGGCCTGTTTCGAGAAAAGTCGTCGACATCTCTTCTAAATACCTAAAACTGGTATGGATGTGTTCCTCGTGATCTCTAGAATACGAAATGACCGGTTTTAGTTTATGGAGTGGGGGACGGGTCGAAAAAAAGGGGGGCAAAGATGGCGGCCGACCATTATTGATATTTGTTCACATCTTGAGTCCTATGGGACCGATCGGTTCGTGTGAGGTGTCGTTTGAAAGAGTATTAAACGTGCTATTATTGTTTCATAATAACCGTAGTCATAACTGTAGTCGTTTACAAAATATTTTAAAATATTTGATTTTATACCGTGCATGGATGGCATAAGTACTGATTAAATATGCGCCTAACTCAATAAATTACAACAATACCGCAATTATTTTATTACAAAATATACGAGACATTTCATTAGCTTACCAAAAACATAAGTTTTATTGGCGTATGATATTATATAACCAATTAATAACGAATTTTGTTCAGCATGGGTCACTACGCACCGTCACGTAAATGGCGGGCGACCGACGTAAACTTTTCATTATTTCTCGGGTTCTATTTTATTGATCAATTGCTGATAGGTACCATTTGAAAGGTTATTAAACGTACAATAAATGGTTTCTAATAGCCGTAGTCATAACTTTAGTAATTTACAAAATATTTTAAAATATTTGATTTTTTTACCGTGCATGGATGGCATAAGTACTGATAAAATATGCGGCTAACTCAATAAATTATAACTTTACTCCAATAATATTCTTACAAAATGTACGTGAAATTTCATTAGCTTTCCAAAAATATAAGTTTTATTGGTGTATGATATTATATAACCAAGTAATTACGAATTTTGTTCAACATGGGTCACTAAGCGCCGTCACGTAAATGGCAGGAGATCGGCGTCAACTTTTCATTATTTCTCGGGTTTTATTTTATTGATCAGTTCGTGATAGATACCATTTGAAAGAATATTAAACGTACTATAATTGGTTTTCAATAACTGTAGTCATAACTTTAGTCATTTTCAAAATAATTGAAAACATGATTTTTTACCGTGCATGCACATAAGTACTGCTAAAACATGGTTCTAACTTAATAAATTATAACTTTATCGCAATTAATGTATTTACAAAATATACGAGACATTTAATTATCTTTCCAAAAACATAAGATTTATTGGTGTAATATAACCAAGTAATAATGAATTTTGTTCAGCATGGGTCACTGCGCACCGTCATATAAATCCCAACAAACAATTAGGCGACACTTAGCACCTATTTTCTTACCTAAAGACAGCCTGGCTCTAGAATAGCTACATCTATAGTCTTAGTTTACAGTTTACAGGCTCTGGTGAGATAAAAGTGTTTAAAAGGTTCATCTAAAGATTTAAGATCTACAGTAGCTGTTTTGGGCGCTATATTGCATGTTAAGCTGCTAGTATTATAGCTTATAGCTCAAAGTGAATTGAACAACCTTAACATCTATATGAGTAATAATCTGCAATTTGCACTTAAGGTTCTAAACGTGTGATAAAGCCTTCTACTTATAGCTTTTTATATCGCAATCGCTACTTAACTCTCTTGTATGACTTACAGTCGAACAGAGAAGTTATGAGTCGCTATTATAGATCTAAGATCATGTAGTTACAGACGAGCGTTATTTAAATACCGTAGTACATCTTATAACTGTCAATAGAGTCATACTTACAAGCTAAAACTACAATGCCAAACGCCAATGAATTAATAGGTAAGCAAAAACTATAAATTAGACCGTAAAATAAAATAGTAAATAAATATAATATAGATAGTTTACTCAATATTGACCTTATCTTACTATTACTATACTTAAAACCGGACTTCACGGATAGTTATTATGTGGAGATACGCTGCTACTCAAATAGTAGTCACTTATTTTGCATCCTGGAGCGTGCGGCGACAAATATCTCTTTAACGCCACAAGCCTCAGATCTCACTGAAAAGGTGATTTTAAATTATTAACTACGGAGTGGGTTTGAAAACGTTTTACGTTTAGACGCGTGAGTCAAATAACAACAAAGATATTAAGTACTTCATATGCAGTGGTTTTGCAATCATGAAAGCTACGAACTTAACGATGTTATGAACCTAGAACTGGGCTTTTGTCAAAAGAGTCAAACTATACTTAAGTTTCCTGTGATAAAAAAACAAACCATCATATATATCGATATTTTCTCATTTTGGATACCTACATTATAAAATGTACTGTCAAACAATAATAGAATGCTGCTGGTCTACCAGGCGCTCGCCGCGCCGTGTGTTTGCTTGCTTGGCGAAATTGGTCCTGGCATACCTACATATATGTTTATAGTTGTACGGTAACTAAACAATATTTTTGGAAAGTTAATAAATAGTTTGCTGATTTTACTCTAAAAATTTCACGCTATATTTACTACATTATCTCTTTCTCAAATTATTTCAGTCACTAAGCAAACCTCTAAGGTAAAAATTTAACATTTTCTTTAATATTTTTAAAATGGTTATTTTGGGCCTCAGATTTCAAACAATCGAGTATTCACAGAAAATTTAATATGCTTGCAAATGGTATCCACCATGTATCAGAAAAATAGAACCTGAAATATAATGAAAACTCAACGATGGCCGGGCTCCATTTACGTGACGGTGCACAGTACCCATGCTGAACAAAATTCATGATTACTTAGTTATACAACATTATAAAGCAATAAAACTTATATTTTTGGATAGCTCATAAAATTTCCCGTATATTTTGAAAATATTTATTGCGGTAATGTTATAATCTATTGAGTTAGAAGCATGTTTTACCAGTACTTATGTCCATGCACGGTAAAAATCATATATTTTCAATTATTTTGTAAATGACTACAGTTATGACTACGGTTATTAGAAACCAATTATTGTACATTTAACATTCTTTCTAATGGTATCCATCACCAATTGATCAGTAAAATAGAACCCGAGAAACAATGAACAGTTGAGGTCGGTCGCCCGCCATTTACGTGACGGTGCGTAGTGACCCATGCTGAACAAAATTCATCATTACATGGTTATATAATACCATACACCAATAAACCTTATGTTTTTAGAAAGCTAATGAAATTTCTCGTATATTTTGTAATAACATTAATTGCGGTAAAGTTATAATTTATTGAGTTAGACGCATGTTTTGTCAGTACTTATGCCATCCATGCACGGTAAAAAATCATATATTTTAAAATATTTTCTAAACGACTACAGTTATGACTACAGTTATTATGAAGCAATAATAGCACGTTTAATACTCTTTCAAACGACACCTGAAACGAACCGATCGGTCCCATAGGACTCAAGATGTGAACAAATATCAATGCTGATCGGCCGCCCACATTCCCCCCCTTTTTATCGACACGTCCCCCTCTCCATAAACTAAAACCGGTCAATTCGTATTCTAGAGACCACGAGGAACACATCCATACCAGTTTTAGGTATTTAGAAGAGATGTCTACGAAAATCGTGAAGGAGACGACTTGTGTTTAATTTAACGCCAGACTACTAGACTAAACGTACGCAATTCGTTTACGGCCTTACATTTTCACCGAATAGTCCCGCAATCTCCAACTTAACAAAACAACTTTTCCCATCATAAACAACCTTTTTTTCGCAGCCCTACTGGCTCGGACCGCACTGGTTATGTGTTTAGAATCGGGCTAAATGGATTGCGACTTAGGACCAGACACGCGCATTTTATACAGAATTAGGTCTAGACGGGATTCACTTTAAAGCTTGTCCCAGTGTTTCAAATCATTCGAAATGGAGACAACCATATATGTCCTTATACAAAAATCTATTTAATTTACATCACAGTTGTTATGATATTGAGTATTGAGACAATATTTTGTGGATGAAATTATCAATTATGTTCGTTGTTCGCGAAAAACGCTAGAAGACAGAATTAGCCACATTGACCTTACATTTTTTAACCAAATTTTACGAAGAGAAATAACCTATTTTTTGGATTTCACGAGCAACCGTTTATATTTTTCTGTCTCAAGGCTTAAAAAGCTGTCAAAAAACTTTTTTTATCTAGCCCCGCTAAAGCGAAGCACACGTCATGTTGATCAAAGACTGAATGGCGCGCGCCCCTACGCTACTCGCTTCATAGAATTAGCACTAGGCTGGATTACCTTTTTATAGCCGCTTAACTTGTTTTATATGACTACAATGCAGAGCTTTGTTGTGAGAATACTAGACCGAAGAATGAAGTCAGATTTAAATGCTTATGATGGTAACCTCTAGACCAGGGTTTTTTTAGTGTGGGGCGCGCCCTCTGGGGGGCGCAATAACATTGTAAAGGGGGCGTGGGGCAGCGGGACAAGTGCACACTACACCACAGATTACCTAATAGTTCTTACGAACCGATACGAACTCATTCAATGCCATAAAGAGAAAAGATTCAAAACAAAAAAAAAAATTAGACATAAAATACCAATGACCGACTAGATTAAGTTTAACACACTTATCTTTTATTTTTATATTTGCATTACGTGCGAATATTTGTAAAAAAAGGCTCTAATAACAATTTCGTTAAGTCTAACAAGGTGCACCAACACACGGCAGCGCACGACCGGTAGTTGTAGTAGACCAGTGTATCTTTGCGGGAGACTGCCTGGACCTACGCCCAGCGGTGGACGTCTTTCGACTAATATGATGATGATTATTAAGGTTCTAAGCAAAAAACGATACAGAAACATGGATAGGTATATAAGCATGAATGAAATTAGGCGATCTAACAAAAAAAAGAAACTGTCCACTATTTATTTACAAAATAGGCAACGATTCCTCCGAAATCCTCAACTTGAACTTTGTACAAAACAAAGTTCCATAGCTATTAAAATCAGTAATTTATCTATTTAACCTATCCGCTGAGCCCTGAACCACATTCCAAACGCACAATGCGATAACGATGACGTAATGCTACGACCGGCCGGGGGCCAATTATGCGAGGAATATCCCCCTAACAACAAACTGCGTCGCCAAACGTAATACGAAACGACCAGCGTTACTCCACCCCTGGCATACTACGCTCATGCTCCGCTCTGACCCGCGTACGGCGTTCTAATACGGGGAAAGGAGGGTCAGGCTTAGCTGGCGGTTTATCACTTCTCAGTCATTTGTTACTAGTTAAAAATTCACTCACTTGCAGCTTCTTGGTGTACGTGATCGAAATTCAAATAGTTCAGTGACCTTAACATGTGTTGAAGACATGTGGGGAGCGCAGTGGGTAATTAACCGCAATACACACACCTCGTAATGTAAGGGAGCGGACGATAATCAAATTTTTTGCACTATAATTGACATCAAGAGAGAGCAAGAGAATATAGTAAAATTAAAGTAATAGATCCGTTTTGAAGGCATAAATAAACATAATAAATAAAGTAATAGCTGTTAGAAATAATGTTAGTGTTGGTAATTACTATAACTGTTCCAAATTTTAGCTATATACGTCAAACGGTCTCTGAGAAAAACACATTTTTAACCGATTTGCAAGACCGAAGTGATTCCATAAGCCATTCCGTGAACAAAGTTTTGTACGAAACACTAAAAACTACAGCGTGTGTCATCGTTAGCTCCATCTTAGCTACTACTAGGGCCCGCATCCTAGAATAGAGCCCCGTAGGTAACTGTTAATGCGCGGTTATAATCGGCCTTTTGAGAGCTTTTCGTTGAAGGAAAACATCGTGAGGAAATTTGCATACATCTGCGAAGAAATTCAAAGGTGTATGTGTTGTCCAAAACCCGCATTGGGCCAGCGTGGGTACTATAAATAGTCCAAAGTCCAAGCTCTATCGCGCATGAGAGGAGCTGTATATGCCCAGCGGTGGGACCTAGCGGCGGGAAGAGGCCTTTTTTGCTGATTTCGTGGTGTACGAGTAGGTTGTCAACGTTATCAAAATGCATGAATGAAAGTGTTTGGTGGAGTACG
This sequence comes from Cydia amplana, assembly GCF_948474715.1. NCBI lineage: Eukaryota > Metazoa > Arthropoda > Insecta > Lepidoptera > Tortricidae > Cydia > Cydia amplana. Next base: position 3,806,719 of record NC_086073.1, on the reverse strand, counting down.
CGAAAACTTATAACCATTATTAATAGTTTTTATATCCCTGTCAAATAAATTCCCAAGTACAATAATTTTAATAGCGAACGGTTTTATGAGTTTGTCATAACTGTCATAAGAAATATAGGCTTAATTTTTTTTTTAATTTACTTTAAAAAATAATTTAGGTACAGATGTAGTGCATAATTGTTTTCCTTCGTATTTTCTCGGAAACACTCGCATTTGCATTTCTTCAATCAACCTCAGTACTTTTTGTACCGAGACTGATGAAACAGCAAGACACGTTCGTACGTTTCCGTAAAAATACGAAGGAAAATAATTATACACTACATCTGTACTTGTACTTACCTGTACTTTAAACTGCCATCTTGAACCCCAAGCTGAAAAGATAAAAAACACTAATAAAATCAATATTTAAGTCTTCCACAGTACAGTACAGGTCATTTTATATCTTAATGAAATCACTACGTATTAAAAATGTTGAAATATTTAATACGTTACATTTAAAGCCTTCATTTAGATGAAGAATGAATTCAAAGCCTTCATATACTTAGGTATATAACCCTTGGGGCCTCGGGTACCGATTACATATGTACCTAATTGGATAAACCTCGTTCGATAGACTTAAATTCCAAACAAATCTCCATTTTTACACTAAAACTCATTTTATGTTGAATGTATGTTTGTATGTAGATACACACTTGTAGTTTGTATGTAGATAAACACTTGTAACTTGATGAAGAGAAATATTAGTATTGTAAGACGTATTTTCTACAGGAGATTATAAAGGTATCAACGTTCAAAGTAGCGATTATTGATTATACTTAAAATAACTTCCTTGTTAATGAACTTGGCTTATAATGGGATAATCTTTGCAACAGGCGAAAGTACCTATTATATCTGATGATAATCGAATTACGAGTACCTAAACCACAGAATAAGTAATAGTACATATTATCATACAGAACGGCCACGCACCACCCCGCCCCGACTCGCATTACCTCGCCCCGCGACTGGCCGCGACATGAATCTGGCGGACTTCTGGCGTCCTCTCAGTACAGCGACTTACCCACACATACACAATGACGCGTGTACAGACGTGCCGCGCACACATATAAACGCAAATGATTTTTGATGTATGGCGTGTCCGCCCTGTGGCTACGCGAAGCACAGCCTTCGTGAACGTTGTTCGCACTGTTGGTGCTTGATAAAGGAGACCTATACCAGTACCATGAGTCACTGACAGTGTCAAAACTGACATAAACGCCCACGTCTACTTAATTAACTGTAGGTATATACATATTGCTCGCACTAATACGCGAGTACGAGCGAGATGTATAAAAAGTAAGTTACGTTCTCAATAGCGTTTATGTCAGTGCCAAACTGGTGGTAGCCAAACTAGGCTCTCCGAAACAAAATGTCGCGCGAGTGACAAAAACTCTTGAGTCTAAATCGTAATAACTATAGTTGGTCAAACCAATTTGGCAGTAAATAAGAACCAAAAAAAACTATACTCATCCTTTTCTTTTGGATGCTAGTACTAGTGTAAGACAACAGTATGATTCCTCTGTCTATGTTGAAATGAGACAGTCCTTTGACAAACTATATTTGAATATCTGACGACAGCTTTTTAGTCGCCTATTTGTAGGCGATACATTTTTAATTTGGGAACGAACATATTTAACGTAATATGTTAACCTAAAATCGATCAAATGACTGTCAGGCCAATTCGAACGAACACTAATATCAGAATGACATGACATTAATTCAGATATCGTGCATTTCGCTCGTACTTATACTTGTGCGGGCGAGACGCACGATACCTAAATGACATCATGCAAATATAGTTCGGATGTCAGAGAACATTGGAATTGACACGACGTTCGTATTAAACAGGTGTGTAATCAAAGCCAGTAATTCCATATTTGTCTGTCGTAAATTAATCGTGGGGCCGTAAAGCACAAAAGAATTGACTTTTCTTTGCTTTCATTTCGTTGTACAACCTATGTACAACAATTTCAAGGCCATATTAATGCTTCTATCGTAATAGCCTTTTTTATCGCGTAATATTAGTCCAACACTACATGTAATAAATCCATCGGCAAAAAACTGAAGTGAATCACCCATACGGAAATAAACTCGCCGAAGGTTGCGCTCTCCTGGTCACGATGGTGCTGCTGTCTATGACCAACGGTTGAAAATAGTTGTTTGCAACCGTTGGTCATAGACAAAACACACCAAAGATATAATACAGCCTTAAATTTATAACCCTTGGTTTGTAAAATCAATGAATTCGGAGAAGTCTTAGCTGAATTTATTGTGCAGGATTGTGGTCTTTTTACAAAATGCGTAAGCAATTTTTAAAAGAATATTTCGGACTCCTGGCCTCTATGCAGAGTCAGCATTACTCATAGACAATTATTGCACGGCCGGGCTAGTTTTTGCATGGGAAGCGTTAAAACCAAGGTCGAGTTAAGGTAAACACGTAGTTTAGTATTGGGTTCGAGTAAAAATTATTACATTTTCCTATTCACTAGTGTTTACAAAACTATCGGAATGTATACCTAGGTATATAGGTACGATAAGGTTCATGAAATACCGAAAATGTCTGTTCTGTCAAAAACAACAGTTCCAAATACTGTTATTTTTTCCTGATAATAATTTTTCATAGACCCATACATATGTAGGGTAAAGTTGCAGGAAAATGGTACACCTATAAGCACTAAGTTATATCAGAGTTACATTGTTTCACTACAATGCTTACACAGTCTCATATACAATCCATCGCCGGTGTACAGCGCCTTGTCTTTCCCTCAATTAATAATCAACTACTCATTTTAACTGAAAACGTAACGTACCTACGTTGCAATTAAACAAGAGCTTTTAAAAAAGGCGGAACCCCGAATAGACAAGCACGTGCAAAGTTTTTAAAAAGTAAAGTTCAATCAACTGTCAAAATTGCAACACTGTTCTTTGTCTTACTCAAACAACAAACTTATTTTTACCGTCATAGATAAAATCATAGTACGTAACGAAGTAGGATTACCAATTTGACCGACGGCAAAACTATGCTGGCAGAGTTAGAACGTCATCGTTTAAAAAAGATGAGCCACACGCCATAAAAAAACAAGAAGGCGGGCAGTTTAAAAGCGTATCTTTCTAGTCTGTGGCGCGTCATGTGATCTGAAAGGAGCTTGCCAATTTTTTTGCAAGAAATAAATAAATACGACGCAGTTTGTGTTTTGTAGGTATACAATAAAGTCGTCGGAGTTTATTCATAGTAAATATTATTCAACTTTTGCACGTGTATGTTGCTGACATTCGGCAACGATTCATATTGTAGTAAGGTTTTACAGGTGTAGAATTTGTAAATAAAATCCACTTAGCATTTTTACGAACTGTTACACCAATATACACATATTTTTGTGATAAGTTTTTGTATAAATATGAACACTCGGTTTTCTTGCCACCGTAACATTATTATTACAGTGAAGTGAATTACGGATTTGGTCACACTGGCCATTTAATTTTCCTTTTCATTTTTCAATTAGTTTCAATCCGACAAAAAAGTATTCACATAAAAAATCATGATATACCAATTTGTCAAGAAATTGGCGGCGAATTTGAAAAATGTAGGCGCGATGGGTTAATCTCATACCTACATATACTTATTATGAATTTGGTGCCTTTTTCTATTGGCAAAATTAATTGCCAGATAATATATAATGGTAAAAAGAAAATCTAAATTAAATAACGAAGTGGCACAAATAATACTAAAAATAATATTTGAATTTAGAATCACCGCCGCTTCTTGAAGGCGGTTAAAAAGCATTACGATCCCTCCAATTATGTCAATACGACTATTAGCGAAGAAGCCGGCTATCGAACCCGCTGTTTTATTTATGTTCGCGTGTTTGGCTGCGCCCGCGACGCGCTCCCGCGAATAGGCACAGTGCCTACGCGCAATTCTTATGCGTAGCTAACTTCCTACATTTCAAACGCGAAAACGGTGGAGATATGCGGAAACTAAGGGCCCGATTCGGGTTTTGTAATAGACATCTATATTTTAGACATCGCCAAGATACGATAACGATATGTTTAAGATCTAACCTGTCAAATTTGACATTTCCGCGATTCTGGAGATACTCTTTAACGATTTCCACTAGATATTACTTAGAGATCTAATTCACATCTAATAGATATCTAACACGATCTATCGTAAAAGTGACATTGGTTGCCCGAATTGCGGTGCAAAAGAGAACTAGTTGAAATCTAAACTATAACGTATCTAGAATGGATCTAGTACGTGTCGTCTCTTGTGAATATCTAGAAGTTCGAATACGGCAGTAGAGCATGCCGTCATGGGGGAGGAGGGACCATTTTGCTTCCCTTTGAGTTTTCGCAAGCATTCATACATTTACAAGCCGGCTACTTGTAAACATAGACCATAGTAGTGGTCGAAAACTTAAGGACAATGCCGACAGAAAAAATCACTACTTTTTGAAACTTCTATAACAACCGCGAATATTGATTTGGTCTGCCCAATATTTAGATGATCAGTCACTATCAAAAGTCTTCTTCTTCTCCTAAGCTTTTTTCCCATCATCTGGGGTCAGCTCTCCTTGTGTCTTTTCCGTTTTACCCTATCCTGCGCTGTTGCTGCGTCCATCTCGGTCTCTTTCAGATCTCTCTGGACCGTCGTCAGCCAGGTGGCGGGGGGTCTTCCGCTGCGATGCGTCGTGGTGGGTAGGCGTAACGCTACGTTTACCATGTGATCTGTAGGGCGGCGGAGTATATGGCCATACCATCGCAAGCGACGTTCCTTGACCTTGTCAATAAAGGGAGCGACTTTGTAACTGCCTCGGATGTGTATGTTTCGAACTTTGTCTAGAAGTGTTACGCCCGCTGACCAGCGTAGCATGCGCATTTCTGTCGCGTGGAGTTTTGACAGATGTTGCTGTGTGGATGCCCAGCACTCTGTACCGAAAAGTATAACTGGTCTTATCGCTGTTTTGTACAGTTTACCTTTTAGTTGGATGGGCATCCTTTTATCGCACATCACGCCTGTTAGCTGTTTCCACTTCATCCATCCTGTGGTTGTTCTGTGAGTTATATCTTTCTCGATCTTACCGTCACTACTGATGATAGACCCTAGATATTTAAAATGTTCAACCGTTGGTATTGGTGTGCCTTCTATGTAGAGTTGTTGGTTTGTATCCGTGTGACCATCGACGAGTCACTATCAAAAGTGATATTTCTTAAACATATCCATAGCAAATTCAGATCTTTATAACCAGTTGGAACAATCAACGGGCGTAGCATGGTTCCATTTTTATCGCCTATCACTATACCAGTCACTTTCGCACTTACATACTTGTTAAAAACGTGACAGGCATGGTGACAAGCGATAAAAATGCGACCGTGCTACCACCGCAGAACATAAGCCTCCTTATTTTACAAGTCCAAGTGTTTTACAAGTCCTAATAACTAGCCATATAGAATTAACAAATATTAGGTATGTCGGGAAGTTAGTGGGAGCAGAAGGTGTCCAAGTGTTATTGTTATTGCACTTGGAAACTATTACGGGAGGGATGCGAGGGGGAAATATTTTTCCCGGCTTGGTGTGATCATAATAAATAAGTGCACATGTATTTAGTCACAGAATCCGTACAAAATTTAATAGAAAATACCATATGGTGCCCTACCCATACCTATAGTACCCTTGACCCATATGGTGGAAAGATTTGCTGGCTATGGATGGGGTCTTGGTGGCTCAGATGGCAGAGCGCTGGAGTATCGATCCAGAGGCCGTGAGTTCAAGTCTCACCTCAAGACAGTAATTTTTCCACTTTTAAATTTATTCTAAGCTTAAAATTGCATACTTTCCTGTAACAAATCCGCTACGAAGCGCATCTTGTAGACCGCTACGTGCACATCATGCACCGTAGCGAATGCAGCTACGCTACCCCTACGTCGTAGCAATGCTACGAAAATGCATGCTTGCAAAAAATATTTGCAAACAATATTAACAAAATTTTCTGTAAAAAAAATATGGTAAAAAGGTAACCTATGGAACGGACATTTCGGGGGATAATACTTTTATAAATAGGTTAAAATAATAAAGGAATTCTAATGTAAAAATATTTATAAAAACCTGTAGTTTCACACCTACTTTTTTTGATTAACTCTCTGATTTCGCTTACCAAAAATTGTCTGGAAGAGATCGCTCTTTAGCGATAAGACCGCCGGTTGTCTCATCCGCCTGCCTCTATCATTAATCAATTGTACGAGTATTTCCTTAAGTTGTATTTTTTACTGAGATGTGCTAATTAAGAGTATTCATTCTATGCAACTAATTATAACCTCAACTTTTTTGGAATACGGTTAAAAAGACAAAGGAACGCTTTGCTTAAGCGCATTGACTCCGATAGGTGAGAAAAGATTACGTTTCCGTGATAACAAGTGTGTAACTAATCTATCACATAGAAACTAGGCATTCCTTTACATGTAGGAGTACATTCTATACCTACTAATTTAACAAGTATAGTAGTAACAAGCATTGAAAAAAAGAGGCAGAGAAGGTAGTGGAGCTGCTTGCCTAGAGTTTAAGGCGGAATTATCTTGCAGCGGTTAGATCAGATCAGACAAAAACATTACAGCCATATTCGAACTTTAAGATAAGTCAAATATTAGATAGGGATACGATATGAATCGGATATGTCAGTGTCAAACAAGTGTCAAATGTGACGTTTTTCAAACGAAAAGCTTTATCTTGTTCTCTCTTCGTCTGTATATGCATGGTAAGGATACTGGCCAAATTATTAGTCAAGTAAATAATTTGTCTGCTCTATACAGCATGACCGTATTGGCCAATATATTTACGTACGAAAGGTTCATGGAGGTCTTCTCCGCTCTCTTCCATACCACTTGCGTCGTTAATGTGCAGAACAGATGTTGCCATGCTAATGACTGTGTAAAAACTGCCGGCGGACTCGGTCGAATTAAACCGACTACGTAGTTCGTACTGGCATTATGAATTCTCACGGTACATACTTTGAGTGACATTCGGATTGAAAACAATCAATTATAGATACCTTACATAAGGTCAATACGGCTAAGTGAGGCTGCGGGGTAAGTTTGATTGGCCTTCATACCGGGGCCTGTTTACACATTGATTATTTATTGCGAGTACATATGTTTTGCCACTAAACGCAAGTAGCAAATGTGTTATGAACTCGCAATAAACACTAATCAATGTACTTATATAGACCGGGATATGAACCGTGATTACCTTTAGTAGTTTTTGTAGTACCGTGTAGTATCACGGACTCACGGTTCATATCCCGGTCTATATAAGTCTAGTGGAACTAACCGTGAATCATTCAAAACTGTTACTAATCAATGTGTAAACAGGCCGCAATGTGAAGGTCAGCCCCACTAACCCCGCAGCCTCACTTACCTTAGTTAAATACGAACAGTGCAAGTTGAATCGCTTAAAAACTTATTGGATTGATAAGTATTAAACAACGAATCACGTTCGCAACAACGTATAAGTGTTAGCGAGATGAATATCAAAATAATCTACACAAAAAGATTTTGAAAATCTAATCAACACACATTAACTGACGGTTCACTAAAGACAGTAATTTATTGGTAGGTACTTTTTGTCTAAGTCAGCCATACCTACTCTAAGTGTGTTCCGCGGAACCCTAAGGTTCCGCGACACCCCTGCAGGGGTTCCGCAAGAATTTAGAACACTATGCTTTAGTCGCCTCGAAAAATTTTACAATGTCGCCACCGTATTGTAGGGTTCCATCAAGTATTTCGCTTTCCAAAAGGGTTCCGTCAAAAAAAGATTGAGAACCGAAGTCTAAGTGAATATGAAATAAATTTTTCATTGATTCATAGTTCCCTTGAGTTAAACAAACTGATATTACTCAGTAGAAATAATTGTCGTCGTATTTTGCTATGTTTACGAATTTTGTCTGATACGAAATGAGACTATTACAGGTGGTTGTCAAGTTTTAAAATAAGTTTTTGGCAAAAAATTCATTTTTGGTACAAGCTTTTATCGCTGACTGTACTTTTCTTACGACAGACAACTAAATACTCATCGAGACAATTCTATAAACCCCTAACACAATTAGGTTGCGTTGTTTCATCACAAAGTGCCTATGACCACCTCCTGTCTCCATCATCAGATCAGCTCGATGGTACCAACAAGTAATAGTAATAGAAACTGTTTGAAGATAATCCTTACGAAATAAAATCAATACACAAATCAGAAAAAAAAATCCCACATAATAACTATAAGGTCTATAAGTATCAAAGGCAAAATCGCGAGCCTTTTTCTAACTAAAATCCGCTTTGTTATCCCAATACCTTGACCCTTAATTTTTAAGGGCACAAATCGAAAGAAAAACATTAACCGCCTAAAAATCCTTGAGTTTCAAGTTTCTCCGAACAATCAAAGCCGAAAGAACTCCTAGAAACGGAAGTGTTTCTACAAATCAGCAGATAAACCGTAATTTATATGCCACGCGGCATTCCATTCCAATTTGGTAGTTTTGGTACCTTTTTAGGAATGGCCGAAAGACGTTGAGATGACGCAAAAATGAAATAGAATAGGACCAACCGACTCAGCATAGACTTTGCAATGACAGAGTGTGGAATTATCTTAATACAAAACTTGGAGCGATCACTAAGTACTTAGTACCTATACGGGAAAAGCATCGATAGATAACGAGCAATTATACGTTTAACGAGCAATTCTTGTTATATTATATTTATATATTTCGGGGATCTCGAAAACGGCTCTAAAGATTTCAATAAAATTTACTATATGGAGGTTTTCGGGGGCGAAAAATCGATCAAGCTAGGTCTTATCTCTGGAAAAACGCGCATTTTTGAGTCTTTATATTATGTTTTCCGAGCAAAGCTCGGTCTCCCAGATATTTAGGTCAACGCAAGTAAATATTTGTGATCTAAAGTCTATGTTTTAATTCGGTAGACTAAAATGACATTTCTTAGTATGAAATGACATTTTATGTTCATACTATGAACTGTCATTTCAGTCTACCGAATAAAAGAATAGATTTTAGGTGCATATTTGGATAGCATGGAGATGAATGCTATTTACATCGTAATTCAGAAATCCATCTATTAGTAGGTACTAGACAGTTTTTAAGGATACAATGCGCGACTCGATTATTTCAAGGGTTTTAATCTCTAAAAAAACCTTTCTTCGTTGAATATTCAGGGGGATTCTCGCAACAGGTGTTCCTGGGGGTGATATAAGATTAACGTTAGGTTCGGTTAGTATTACAAATACTAGGTACCAAATACTAAGTACAAATACTTTATTCTGACAACTCGAAAATTGATTTGTGAACCTTACCAAGCGGCATGCCCGCAAAATGCCCGCTGTAGTGCGACGTATGATCACAAGCGTCTTTAAACATAAAAACTAAAAACCTTCTTAAATAAATTGCGACTTCGCCCATTTCGAGGTTCACCCAAACGAAAACGCGACAAGCCATCGGGCAAGTTGGGTTTTGATGATACCGGTTGGAGAAACCGGTTTTCTGGCCTTGGGCCGGAAAGGGTTTCCGCGTGCGATGGACCAAGGATTCTGTGCACTTACTAGATAACCGGTTGTTTTTATGTAACAGTAGGAAAAACTGCTACTTTATGATATGAAGATGAATAATGAAATTAATGAAGGAAAATAGGCTTTGTGAACGCAAGTCATACAAACGTTTACTCTGCAATATTGCATTATACTCTGTATTTATATCTTAGTGATATTGCCTGAATAGTTAACAACTAACACATTGTTTTTTTATGATATAAGAGGCAAAGGAGCTGACGAATCGACTGATGGTAAGCGATTACCGTCGCCCATGGACTCCCGCAGAGGGATTGTTGAGGGAGGGAGGGTAGTTGCCAGCCTTAAAGAAGGGAGTCGCACTTTTCTTAAAAGGATTGTGTTTTGATACGAGTAACAATCAACTCAAAAGGACTCGGGACCATTTACAGAAAAACATCTAATGCGTAAAATTAATCTCGGCGCGAATTTTCCTGTGATACCTACATGTTTTCAATGAGACAATCTAGATTCTCAGATTCTAGACCCAATTTGTCGGCTGTGCCAAAAAGGGGCTCTAGTAAGGAAAGCCTCCACCCTATACAAACTATACAGTGTGTGGCCTATAATGCGGGCGAAAAATTAAAACGTAGATTCTACTCCTCCAACTAGACAATGTTTGTTCAGCGACTTTTAAAAATAACTTGTGGTTTGTATTTTAAAACACTTTACAATTTAATCGAACACGCAATGTATTACGAAATTGATTATGCCTGTACGGTGACAAGCAGGGGTCGGACAAAAAGTGCGGATGACGTAAAAATTACGTAATCTTGCACACAGGATGATGTTTGAGTTTGTATTTAAACTTCCGTGTGACATGTAGTAACAAAGTAGTATTAATGAAGTAACAAAATAATCGTAAATAAATCCATGGAATTAATAATACAGGTTACCACCTGTATTAAGGCGGGTGATGTAGTGAATAAAATAAATTTCACGAAACTTGTTACCATAAGGTATAATTATTTGAAATTAGTTAGAACACTTAGAAGTCTGTGGGATCCTCAGATAAATAGGTTTAATAGTCAAAAGTGGGAACAGTAGGTAAGATTAGTAAAAATAAAAAAAGATAATTTGATGTTATTATACTTTTATAGCTAAATTTTAGCTAAATATAATCGTGAAGATACAATAGCTAAACAATAACGAAGTCAGTTTATTGTTCATCTGATTGACAATGTCTGACACATTGTCAAAAACGTACTTACTCATTTCAAGTGGCGATATCGTTTAATAAAGAGGTTGATAAATGATAAGTGATAATTGTTTATGAAAATCAAAAATACTATTTAAAATCATCCTATAAGTGGTTTGACGTCATCCGCACTTTTTGTCCGACCCCTGGTGACAAGACTGACGGGCAATGTCAATTAGACGGAATTTAAAGTACATTGAAAATATTATTTAGTTTGTTTGAAAAAGGGACAATTTTAAGACTACATAATTTCAAAAAGTTGTTGAACAAAAGTTTTATTGTTTGAGGAGTAGAATCTACGTTTTAATTTTTCGCCCGCGTTATAGGCCACACACTGTATATTGCAAGTGCGTTACAAACAGCCTATTGCAGTTGTATGCGTCCCCTAACTCTTTGACCGCGGCTGCCTAAAGGGTGTGCAACGAACTGTTGAGAGCCGCCGCTTTGCCGGCTTTTTCGCTGGATTCGAAACTCCGGATTGGTGACAATATAATTGAAAGACTTATGGCGTTATTAATAAACAGCTGCTAACTTAGTTGATGATCGGCGTTTGTCCCTATCTATAGTTATGCCATAGAGCGATAAACAACGATCATCAGCTGATTAACTTAGCAGACGTTTATGAATAACGCCGTTAGATTATGAGACTTCACTGATTGACAAGCAATGCTGAGCTATGCTGACCAAATCAAAATGTAAATCGGCGAGTCCACATCCATATACAAAACGTCTCGCTCGACTTCGAATACCTGCTAATGGTTTTGTGAATTCCGTAGATTTACTAAAAACCCTTCGGTGCCCCGTGACTGTGACATCATATGATATCAGTATTGAATCTTGATATTGTAGGTATATAAATGCCTGGGTTCAGACTGGTAAATCCTAACAGGGCGATTTTCCCAAAGGGCACATACGTCATGTTATCACGAGTAGATCACGTTTCCTTTGATAGCTCATGTGTTGGTATCATGAAGATTAATCTATATTAGTAATAGTAGGTAGTCGGATTCCTGCAGCACTATCAGCAATGCAGTGATAACGCTTGATACGCTATCTGTTTGAGGCGCCGTCGACACGGCGCGTTCTAAACAAGGCTGTGACGTATCAGCCCCACGAGTAGATTCAATCTCGAGTCAGTTTATGTGTACAGGCAATGCGGGGTAGTGTTTTCCATTTTTCTTTAGTCTCATGCCAAGGGGTCATGATACTATATTTCGCTATTCTCCGCCCTCAAATTGCAGCCTGTTGTTTGTATTTAAGCTTTGGAGTAGCCACTGTGTCTTTAAGCTTTCGAGTCCCCGCGATTCATCTATAGAAGCTTTGAAAGCCACGACTTGCGACTCACAGTGTGATAAGCACTGAACAGTCTTGCCAGTATTGCCTATTTCCTACCCAGCTAGAAAACCCTGACACTGCTTAGTTTTCAGCTCTAGCTTAATCTGCTGAACCTTATCAAGGTATAAAAAAATATCACGTGGTAGTCTTGTGCACTGTCCAAATAACCATTTATCACAACGCTAGGTCACCTCAGTAAATCTCAAGGGAAAACCGCGTCGAGTCGTTACGCGCAATGCGTAGTGCGTTTAATTTTGCAGTGTTTTTTGCACACTCACAGCGAAGATAAAGAAATAAACAATGATAAACTTGACAAACATATAGGTTACATGATAAAAAGTGACTAAGTCCGAAATACACGCTGGAGAGTTTATTTCCTTGAGGCCACTGTTTCATGTGTAATTAAGTTATATGAGATGTTTCTAAGCTTCTTGTCTTACGTTAATCAGAATCTGTACGTCGAATATACATAGGTAGTTGGTACAAATGGACACTTGGTTATTATTTAATGTCCTTATTAAAATTCGCTTGGTTATTATTTAATGTCCTAATTAAAAACAAACACAATCTTCCGCAAACACTCAGAAGTAGGTTAAATTCTAACGCGGAAAGACATACAGCTCGTCCCGGAGGGATCTCTATTATTCGGACATACCATTAGAGTCCCACAAAACGAGTTCCGAGAATCGGACCCCAGGAGCGACGTACGCCAATTGTGTTTCCTTGCAGGCAAGGCGGACAAAGGAGACCAGAGCAGTGCTCTTTAGAGGAAGCATTCCCTTTATTATCTACCCTTGCTCGTCTTTTCACAAAAACCAGTTCCCAATATAAAGCTCCACATAACATACTAGGACGAGAACAATTTAGAGTAGAAGAACTCGAAACAATCGATGTAAGTATCGATCAATTGTTAAACCGTGAACTCGTGATGTAACGGAATTGAGCCATTCGCCCTTGCCCTTGGCTCGCGTCTATGATTAAATAAGAGCCGACGCAAAGCCGGGGTACCAGGGCCACATACGAAACTAAGAGTACGGCGCATGAAAAGGAACAGTAGACAGCACACCATGACGACAGGTGTCACAGACACAGAACTCTTGCCAAATGACCGATCAATTTGGATGGCGGCCAAATAAGAATCACTATGTTCCGTAACTCAGTGCACTTCACCTCGATTATACCTTAATTTTAAACGTTCGCAAAAATCTTTTCAACTGTGGATACGATTCCTTCGCTAATTTAATCAAAACGCCTCTAGATTGATTGTTACAAACGGCCAAAGTTTGTTCTAAAGCATGGGCCATGGAGTAACCGCTAATTGTCGAGAATTCCGGGGTACGGCGCACATGTCATGCACGCAATATGTGTCAGCCGTATGCGGTACAGCAATAAATTCATTGTGTAATGGCGAATGCCGCGTTTTAAATTGGGCCGTCCCTCCCAGCAGCGCCCCGCGCATCGCCCATTATCTAAACCCACTCTATTCACACTGAAACGCATCTTAGAACTAACGATCGCGAACTCCTAGCGCCATCTATGCACACTTAGAACATTCGCACGCATTACGCACACGCGCACGATTTTAAAGTTGTGTGCGTCCGCGGTTTATAGTTTCGTACGAAAATTGTATTAGTCAACGGTACAAAATTGCGCGTGATAAAGAACCAGAGGACCTACCGCGAACCACGTTCGACGTCTTGCCTCCCTATCACACTTACGTACGAATTTACAAGTGCAACAGTGAGGCAACACGTCGAACGTGGTTCGCGGTAGGCCCTCTGCTCGTACTCCAACTAGCGGCACGGAAATGTTTTAATATGCAAGTTAAGGTCATTCATGGCAATCTAAAAGTGTGGTCTATATCGTTATTTTTTGCGCTAAGATACAGGTACCTACTTCAGAGAGCAGTTTTTTTATTGAACACCTGTTGCTCGTAAATATTTCAATAGCTAGTTTTTAAACTTGAAACACCTATTAATCTTCGTAAGCTGAGTTTTTTCAGTCAAGCCCGGGAGGGATTAAATCTTAATTATATTGAAGATAGTAATCATAAAATTGATCGTTAAATGAATCGGTTCGCCTTAACCCAAATAGTTACCGGTAATAATAGACAGGTATATACAACTTTACATAACAGTTTGTTTAATTTATCAACAGAATTTTAAGTCTTCGAGGATAATTGTATGCAAACTGAAAGGACGTGGCTATCTGCGAGGCGCACGCAACTTAAATGCCTTATTTATCGTTTACAGTGTGAGTCGACTAGTCAAGGATTTGCCTTTGCATGTGTGCTACTTACGCAGCGTAGATACAAACCTAGCAACATACCTACAGTCCATCTCCACTCCTAACACCGCTTCTCAAAGCATAAGATCGCTTGACCTATTTCGTAGATTTCGTGAGCCTGTTTTCAGCTGTCTCAAAAGGGCTTTGTAAACATTGATCATATCAACGCGCATAAGCCTTTTTGTCATTAGATGCTAGTTATTATACTTGTGTGTGTTTAAATTCACGGACACACGCCGACAAAGCGCTGCAGCGGCCATGACTATTTTTTTATAGCCAACACGTTGGGTACGAGGCCACGTGGAAATGTGGCCATTTAAAAAATAATTTATGCTAATGACTGTTTTATTGAAAATATATCCATCCGATAACGTCGTGATGATCTTAACGCCATCTAGGATATAATGTCCGAACTAGGAAGTCGGTACAAAATCGAGATAAGTATGTACATAATTGCTTTATTTTCAGAACCACATAAAGTAAATTAGCAACACCTTAGTATTTTTTTGTATTTCAGGCATTTTTCGTAAAATCGTAGTAAAATTCATTCTTCTTCGCACCTAACGTTGCTACTACTTTTAGGGATTAAATTAAAAATTATATTACGAATACAAAGTGATGATGTACAAACCGTATAATCAAGAAAAAATCATACAAAAATCGCCTTAAAGTTAACCCGTTTAAAGCCAAGGATGTATTTACAAAACCCCAGACATTACTACATTAGCGACCTGCTTCGAATAAGAAGGTGGCTTCAGATTGATCATTCGCGAATCGTGTGACGAATGGCCATCGAAACGCAGAGGTAATTTTAAATAAAGGAAAACAAACACTGTATTAGTGCAGATAACAAATCTAATTATAGCTTATACCTACAGTGTACCTATAATTGTGTAACTATGATTAAAGTTTCACCAAACTGTAAAACAGTTTGTTGGCGATGCGCTCCAACTAAAATAGGTAAGTACATAACAGTAGCCAAGCCACGCAATTAAAATAAAACCAAAATAAAATAACTTAATATAATATCTTTTTTAAAAAAAGGGAACCGCCTTCAAAAAACCAACCCACTGAAAAGTACAAAATAATTTTTATATGGCACCCCTTTTCGTGTCCAGTCCCTATCCCGTCGTAAAGCAAATTTTTGCCAAAAAGTAATTAATACCTAATAATAAGAAAATTAATAATCATCCGGGTAATTAATTAGTTTTTGAAGTCGGTGCCAAACCAAAATTTTTGAGAACCGATATTTTAGACAACAAAGAACGCTGCACTTACTTGCATTATAAAGACATACTTAGTTTACTCATTAATTTAGTTCTTGTAGGTACTACGTACTCGTATTTTTTTTTGATTGGTAGTAAATACTGTTTTTGTTGGTTTGGCACCGCCTTCAAAAACTAAGTAATTACCCGAATGGTTATTAATTTTCTTATTATTAGGTATTAATTACTTTTTGGCAAAAAATTGCTTTACGACGGGATAGGGACTGGACACGAAAAGGGGTGCCATATAAAAATTATTTTGTACTTTTCAGTGGGTTGGTTTTTTGAAGGCGGTTCCCTTTTTTTAAAAAAGATATTATATTAAGTTATTTTATTTTGGTTTTATTTTTGTTTATCTTCAATTTTTTAATTATTTTTTATTTATTTTATTTTATTTTATACTTTTTAGTGATAGGTAGGTACTTCATTTATTTTAGGTTTTAGGCTAAAATACTAGTTTGTTAGGCTCTCCATTTAGTTTTGGGCTAGTAACTACCTACCAATGTTGGTGATGGCCTAACTCGATGATAATCGCGACACAATATAATATGACGTTTTGGTGCTAAACGATTTGTAAGTATATTGGTCCCACTCCCACTCCCATTCCCTGTCCCAGTCCGAGTCCGACTCCCACTCCCACTATTTTATCTAAATCGGATTCAGCAACATAAATTATAGCATGGCCACCTACCGGGTCCAATTGGTTTTTCAAACCATCCATGTACCTACTGTACACTAAAACCTTCTCCAGAATGTAACAAACACTTTTCTGAAAACCGAATCAAAATCGGTTCAGCCAAACGCGAGATAATCACGAACAAACATACACACATACATACGGGTCAAACTGAGAACGTCCTTTTTTTAAAGGCAGTTAGAAAAAAGTTCATCGACCCACCTAGTGGAACTCTGCAACATAGGCACACGACGACAAGTCGGTTAACCAAAACAAAGTGTGCCGATGTTGCACCAAACCTGAGTTCCACTAGGTACAGCAAGGGTTCAGCATCAGCTCTATCTTGGGTACTGCTCTCCCAAGTGCTCATCAAGATGTGACGGATGACCAAAATAGCGTTGGCCTATGTTGCACCAAACCTGAGTTCCACTAGGTACAGCAAGAGTTCAGCATCAGCTCTATCTTGGGTACTGCTCTCCCAAGTGCTCATCAAGATGTGACGGATGACGAAAATAGCGTTGGCCTATGTTGCACCAAACCTTAGTTCCACTAGGTACAGCAAGGGTTCAGCATCAGCTCTATCTTGGGTACTGCTCTCCCAAGTGCTCATCAAGATGTGACGGATGACCAAAATAGCGTTGGCCTACGTTGCACCAAACCTGAGTTCCACTAGGTACAGCAAGGGTTCAGCATCAGCTCTATCTTGGGTACTGCTCTCCCAAGTGCTGATCATGATGTGATGGATGACCAAAATAGCGTGGGCCTATGTTGCACCAAACCTGAGTTCCACTAGGTACATCCAGGGTTCAGCATCAGCTCTATCTTGGTTACTGCTCTCCCAAGTGCTCATCAAGGCGTGTCGGATGACCAAAACAGCGTGAGCCTATGTTGCACCAAACCTGAGTTCCACTAGGTACAGCCAGGGTTCAGCATCAGCTCAGATCTATGTATACTAAAACCTTCTCCAGAATGTAAGAAACAGTTTTCTGAAAACCGCATCAAAATCGGTTCAGCCAAACGCGAGATAATCGCGAACAAATATACATACATACTTACATACATACATACATACATACATACATACATACGGGTCAAACTGAGAACCTCCTTTTTTTTTGAAGGCGGTTAAAAAACTACTGCTCAAGTTAGCAGACTTACAAAGAATTGCCTAAAACTGATAAATATTCATTAGCAAAGGTCATCACGGTTTTGTTTTGCGTCAGAATGCAATCATTCGCTATTGGCCGTCTATCTATACGAAAATATTCAACTAATGTTGCGTTGTGTATGCTTCCAATTAATTACTGAAACTTGAAACTTCCTTCTTGGAACTTTATTATAGTTAGGTATTGGTGAGTAAATAATTACGGAACAGGCTAGTTTAGTAGCAACGTTTTCCTTGGATCAATTACTGAAGTACAGTCAAGGTATTAAGTATGGACACGGACAAAGTACTTACCAAAAATATGTACACACTACCTTAAAATGTCGAGTAAGTATACATATTTATGGCACTTTGTCCGTGTGCGTAATACCTTGACTGTACTTGTCCATTCAAATTACAAATAAGTATCAAATAGTCGTAGATGTTTGATTTCGGGTAAATAGGCCACGGCCACGTTACAGGGTGGCGTGGCGTAGGTAGGGTTCTATTAGTACCTAGTTTAAGGCAGGTACCTAACCCACCTACCTAAGGCGGTCTTCACATTGGATGCGAATTTTCTGGCCTCTGCGGTGTAGGAGATTGACAGCTCTATGTATGAAGCGACGTGCGAATTGGCATCAAGTGTGATAACACTGATAACCGCGTACCTAATTTATGTTGGTTGCTGATGACATCTCATATTCCAATTAGAAATTATTATTAGATACGAGTCAAGCTTTAGATGAAACGATAATGAGGTGTCTACAGCTACAGACGTTAATAAGGAGTAATGACCCACAGATAGGTTTGAAGCGAAAACGTTAGGTACACATCTTCAAAGAAATTCAAACATGTGTGTAAAGTCGCCAATCCGATTTTGGCTAGCGAAGATTCCAAAAAGTTGGAAATGGTATTGGAAATTTCCGAAAAATGTTATAGGAAATGAAGGAAATTTTCATTGTGGAAACGGAAAATTTCAATCCCTAAACAATAATTACAGAAATTTCCGAAATTATTAAACATGAAAATTTCTCAATTTCCTGTAGTCCAACAAACCCTATGGCTAGAGAAAGCCTATACCAAGCAGTAGATAAGAGTATTTGTCTCTACCGTGTTTTTACGTTAAAACGTAAGTATCTATGAGTTATAATACCGCCGGTATTTCCTACACGTATATTACAAAATAGAAATACAAAAGTTTATTTGGTTTTAACACATGATACACAAAACATAAAAGGCTGGAATCTCCCATTAAGTATAAAGATACTTGTGCCGGGAGACACCGTTCTTTAATTGGCAAATAGGCCACAAACCAACAAACTGTACTCAATTTAATTTATATACCTACAATATTAGATATGCAAAAACTTGTTTTTAAAAAGTGTGCCTAGGACTAGGCCTGTATTGAATATATAATTTCTTTCGCTTTCCAAATTTCACAATCAAATACCAGCTTGACTAGTCAAGAATTTTGCATAGCCTATAACTTTCGCGTTTATGACCTATTCATTATCTATGCTATTAAAAAAACCGTTTTATGATTTTTTTTCTTTGAACGCACGGGAAACCCGTTTAGAACACCGGCTGAATGTCAACTATAAAAGAGGTGTATGTAAAAGAGCTTAATCGCCGCGATTTTTTGACATAGCTAAGACTTTTTACGTAAGAACGGTAGTAGGTATATCTATATTGCCTGTTAGATGTAAATGAATGAACAAGATTCATTCAAGGCTAGTCTAAGTAAATAAAAGACTAGATTCCAACTCAAAATTGAACTATTCATTTTTGGTATTTTCATTATAAAATTGTAGAAGATTTGGAAAAGGTAAAGAGTATTTAATAATTATAACAACTCAATCACTTAAAAGCGGAAGTATACAAAAATGGACTTTAAATTAAGAAAACCAAGGTTGAAATTGGTTAAAAGTCATATTTTGAAACCAATTAGACAACTTCTTGATTTGATTAAAACTGATGTGTTACAACTAGATACGGTTGGGCCAAAAGGGTGTTGGTAGTTTTAATCTTGAATTTTTAGAAACCGCTTGGCGGGGTGCGGCGGGAGGGTATGTTGCTATACGCCTCGTTTCGTGGAAATTTAATCGGCATAGAGCAGTACACAGGAGCGGAGCCAGCATTTTGTGTATGAGCTTTTTACCAAAACCCTAAATCGGTGATTACTGCACAATGGGTGTATCGACAGGAATACCATTTACGAGATTAACGTGAGGTTTCAAGTGTTAATGTTATACGCAAATTGATCATAATGGTTTAAACAACCGGCTCGACCATAGCAATAATGCCTGGCGGACGTCCAGCCTCTGAGAGAACGGCCGACATTGTGGAGCAAGTTCGACGTTCAGTTCGGCAAAATCCGCAACAATCAACGCGTAAGAGAGTTTGGGCTATGGACAATAAAAAATTCAACATTGCGACAAGTTTTGAAGCATAATTTACATCTTAAGGTTTAAAAGATTCAGTTTGTTTATGAATTAAAACCAAATGATGCGAATAAACGACTTCATTTTGCCAATCAGATGCTCTAATCTCATTTCTGAAGGAATGATAACAAATGGCCACCACCCAGCCCCGATCTCGGTCCGTATGATTTTTTTCTATGGGATTACCTCAAATCTGTATGTAGTCTTTGAGAAAAATTCGAAAGATTTTGAGCAGCTCAAAAGGGAAAATTTTCGGAAATCGCCAATATCCCCGAGGGGAATATTTCGAAAAAAAATCCAGAATTTGTGACTTTGCCTTCAAGGGTGCCAAGAAACTCAGGTGGGCCACTAATCTACACATTATTTTGAGTCATAAAATTTCAATAACTTGTGTTTTTAAAAGTAGTATTAAAAATGTTCTACGATTTGAAGTTAGTTGTTTTTTCAAATTGCCAACACCCTTTTGGCCCAACCTGTATTATGATTCTACTCTGTAAACTTTACAAGCTTCTCTGATACTAGGGAGGTGGGGAGGTAGTAGTACTGGGGCCCGTTTCTCAAAAGCTTTTAACTTGTAATACAAGTGGAAGTCCCTTTCTAACAAAAGCTGTCAAAAAGTGACATCCGCTTGTATTACAAGTAACAAGTTTTTGAGAAACGGGCCCCAGGTATAACAGGTACCAGAAACCTGAATAATAGTGCCATCTATCTTTAAAGGCGAGAACTGTTAATCCATACAAGAATGTCCATATATGGCATAAATGAATAATTATTAACCATGTATCAATGACCACTGGTTCATGCGAGGGGGATGCATTTAATATATATAAATAGAAGATTATCTTTATATTGAGGATAAGCTGTCAAACTGTATTGTACTACATTCCTAATTGAATAGTACAGTTTTATGGTTTCTTACAGTAAAAAAAACAAAGAAAATTAATTTCGATAATTATTACACCAATATAACTTGAATATTGTACAGTAAAGGCCAGGGTCTAAATGAGAAAAAAAAAACAACTTATACGGGAAGAAACTAAAAAATTGGAAAGTAGCGCCCACCATACTTCTTCAATATTAATAACCATATTAAACATTGCCTGGCTTGAAAAACAGTCATACTCAATCAAACCGCTACCTATATCTAATTCCTAATAATGGTTTCCCATAGATTCCAAGGGTGAGATAAGTATATGATATACACAGTTATACACAAGCCAGGCAAGCATTGGCATCATAGGCAAAGTTGAAAAAGTTTATAGTACCCATCTAAATGGTCAGATAAGGAAGCTAAGAATTATGTCTGTTACGGAACCAATATATTTATATAAATTAGTATCACACAAACCGAGCAGCTACAATGCAAGTTATTTTAAAACTACATTCTGAGATAATATTAAATTTGACATGAACATTCAAGTAACATATATATCTAGTTTTCGTTACTAGAGCGAGTGGAAGGTTACATACTAAACTTTTACTCACTTTATTTTCTTTGTATAACAATTTTTAGCAACAAAAACAGTACCAGACATAGATAATTATATATGTTAAGTAAATGATAATGCCAAGTTTCACGTAATTTAAGCATGTCGTTTTAAAATGAGAGCGTAACTACGATTAAATGGGAGCAGATTATTGGCGGCGGGTTCACGGGAGACTCTTATTAATCAAAACAAACATACCCACATACAGCCATAGACTATGCAAATCATAACCCTTTCAGCCCATTGCAAAGAACAAATAAGTTATTTTAAACAAGCAGGAAGGTAACTTTAAGTTTATTCATAAGATTCAGTCAGTAATGTCTTGAATTATTGTGTACGCTGAATCTTGTGACCTATAAAACTGGTAATGTAATGTCGGGGCCCTTAGAAACAGCGATTACATTAAAATATATCAATCGGATTTTTAAAATCTTACGGGTGTAACTAAATTTGCAAAGTATTAAATAAGTAAGCCTGTATTTATTATACAAAATTTTAAAATCTTACCTTTTGGCTCCGAAGCGGCTGTCAAAGTGACGTGTAATATGGCTGCGTTCAGTAATAATAAGTGCACAGAAATGTCGTACACGTTTTTATCACTGGCAACAACACCGCTCATAAATGAGTAATACACGATTAGATATATCGTTCCATGATTGATCGTGTGGGAAGCGGTAGATGGGTTCATGCGCAAGCATGCATGCGAAATACTAAAAAGAAAATAATATTGAAATTCTGGTTTGCACCCAGTCTTTGTAACAGATATTCTAGTTGCATTGCACTGTCAGTAGTTGCAGTCAATAAAGAAAGAGACTTGAATATAAAATTAATAGGCACAATTAAATTAATAATACTGTTGCTCTACGTGACTATTATACTTGGTCAACCAGATCTTGACAGTAGAAAAAGGCGGCAAATTTGAAAAATGTAGGCGCGAAGGGATATCGTCCCATAGAAAATTTGAATTTCGCGCCTTTTTTTACTGACAAGATTTGGTTGACCAGCTATATAATCTTTGATTATACACAAAGCTTTTTCTCAACTACCGAAAATGGTACGATACTATTCAGTTTGATCGTGTGTAAACGCTTTAATTGTGAAACTGGGTTGGATTTATCCTGAACGCTTCTGGAGATACGAAAAAAGTTCAATCTGGCAACACGAAATTGACGTTTTGTTTTACATATTTCCTTGCGCACTTGCGCTTTCTTGTAAAAACGATTTTATTACGTTTTAGGAAGGCGTATCAAAATGACTTCCGTTGTGAGGGCCGGGCACTTGGCTCCGTATTTCAAATCCACTTCCCAAGTGGTTTCAAACGGTCTGAGACCACTGGTTGCCGTTCCAGTGTCCAACGAAAAGATAGTGTCACAACCTCTACCTAAAGCCTCGACTGTGCAATCTTTGCATGGATCCCTGCCTATCCAGGGCCTGAAGGTTAAGGCTGGCGCGAAAGGTAAGCCTGATGTTTTATTACTTTGTGTTTTCGCTCATTTTGCGCAGGTGATTTTAATGAAAAATTATATTACATAACACTTGTCAATTTCAGTGCCAACTCAAGTACGATTTGCGCACACCGATATTGCGTATCCCGATTTTTCCGCTTACCGTCGCAAGGAAACTCAGGATCCTACGGCGCAGGCCAAAGAGACTGCTGATGGACGTCAATCATTCACATACCTTATGGCTGGAGGTTAGTATACAGCTTATTACTGTTTCATAATAATGTAAAGTTAAAGTAGTAATCTGTTGCCAGAAATATCAATGTCAAGAAGTTATGTCAAACACACTCTAAATGTACCATAAATAAAATACTACAAAATGTCCTTGAGCTATAATGGAAAGGTACTTACATTTCCTATAATAGCCACATTACATTCCTTAGTCTCTTGTACATTTGTATAACAATCATACTTAGGTTGTACCAAAACCAACCTAACCAAACAAAGTGACTTTTAGTTAGTAATAAACCAGGATTACAAATTAATTACTTATCTAGAGAAGTTAAGAAAACATTGAATGTGTCAAAAGTATCAGCAACTACCATTCTCTAATAACTTAACAGAAAGAGATGTCTCTATATGTAGAATTTATAGCAGATACTTTAGAACATGAACTTTAGAGCTATACAGGGTGCCATTTGAGTCGTGATCAGTAATATGTTTTTCTAACTCCATAAACAACGAGCAATTTAATGCCCCTACTCTTACTAAACTCAGACAAGATTTATTTTATTTTTTGTTATTTATTTTACTTTTATAAGTGGATTTAGGATATTACAATGGCTTATTAAGATATTTAAATTAGTAAATTGAATCGCCTCCATGAATCGGAACTGTCATTGACATCAATTTTGTCATTTGTCCCAGTTAGAAATAAAATTTACTTAATTTTTCATTTGATTTATCTTACAAAGCTGTTTAAATACCACATTCCCACTTGTAAAAGTAAAATAAATGACAAAAAATAAACAAAAAAATAAAAAAAATCTTGTCTGATTTTAGTAAGAGTAGGGGCATTAAATTGCTCGTTGTTTATGGAGTTAGAAAAACATATTACTGATCACGACTCAAATGGCACCCTGTATTTCTATTTGGAAAAGTATTTGTAGGTGATAGATGCTTTCAGCTCATTGTTTCATCCGCTACCATTGATTCTGATTGAACATGGAATATGACTAGATTGAGCCCTTATAGGATCACTTGTGCGTCTGTCTGTCAGTCTGTCACAGCCTATTTTCTCCGAAACTACTGAACTGAACCAATTAAGTTGAAATTTGGTACACATATGTAAGTTTGTGACCCAAAGACGGACATGTAACGTAAACAAATTAATTTTAAACATGGAGGCAACTTTTGGGGGGTAAATGAGAAACCAAAGTTTAATTAATATGCATCTGCATTTCTGATATCTGGTAACAAATACACTATTGTTTAGTAGTAGGTACTTTAAAAGAGAAGCTTTTAAATTTCATTTATAATTTGGTTTGGTGTTTGAAAAAGGGAAGGATAAGTGAAAATTACTATTATGTTAGTGGATGTTGCTAAAATTAAGCTGTAAATTAGTACCATTTGTGCCCAAAATTAATACTGAAACATGAAATAGTCATTATTATCACGTGACTGCATACTGCATATCCGTATAAACATAATCCCCATTTCCGAAGGGGCATAATTATGAATAATCACTACATAGTATAAAACAAAGTTGCTTCCCTGTCTGTCTGTCTGTATGCTTAGATCTTTAAAACTACGCAACAGATTTTGATGCGGTTTTTTTAAATAGATAGAATGATTCAAGAGGAAGGTTTATGTATAATTTGTTAACCCGTGCGAAACCGGGGCGGGTCGCTAGTGTACAATAAATGGTGTAAAAATATTTCCCGAAATATCAATATCCAAGGAGAAAAATGGGGAATGCTTGTATGGAGTAGGGATCCTCCACTAACCTCTTCAACAAAGCGTGAGTTGCTGTCCTTAGACCTTAGTCGGTATAGTTACGCCACTCTTTGTCCAACTGTGTTTGACAAATATATCATATCATGGGACGGGAAGACTGCGAATAGTGCCGCGTCGCACGGCACTTTCATGTAAGAATCCGCGAGTAATAGGCCCAACTTATTACGAATGTCTACCCGTCGAATTAAGAACTGAAATATCTGACGAAGCATTTGAACGTCGACTGAGAAACTTTTTATTGAATAACCCATTGTATTCAGTGGACGAATATATGGAATTAAAATTGTAATAATTGTTTGAAATTGTATACTTAGTTTATGTAAAATTGATTTTATTTGACATTCGTTCTGATTTATTATTCTTACCGCTCTTAGTATTAGTATGACGATCATTATGAGATACCTACTATATATATGTATTTTGTTTGACATGTATTCCGTTATTTATTTATTCTGAAATTTCTGAACTTATCTTATAAATTGTTAGTGTTAATAGTTTGTATTACTTTTTGATTATCATTGTTGACATTTTATAATTATACGTTTGCATGCTACATTATTGACGACCATAATGTAAATTCATATAGATTAGCGCAAGAATAATTTATACTGTAATTTATCATTATGAAATAAATAAACTAAACTAAACATGCCACATTTCACAAAAAAATAATTCTCATTACAGCGGGCAGCATGGCCGGCGCCTACGCCGCCAAGTCCGTCGTGACGCAGTTTGTATCCTCCATGGCTGCCGCTGCTGACGTACTGGCCCTAGCCAAGATCGAGATCAAGCTCTCTGAGATCCCCGAGGGCAAGTCCGTCACATTCAAGTGGAGGGGCAAGCCGCTGTTCATTCGCCACAGGTAATTTATAGTTACTATCATTTTAACTACAATTAGGTAACTGGGGTTACCTACTTCGGATCGCGGAGTTGATTTTTGAACGCAAGCATTTCGTGATGTGGTTGGCAACCTTAACAGAAATACGTGATGAAATTGCTTTCATCATTTACTGTATTTTTCCTAGCCAAGATCGAAATTATGTTCTCTGTCTTTGATATTCATGGCACACTGATGCCCATAACACAAAAGTAAACACGAATTTTAATGTCCCTTAGGGTGGTGTTCCACCTGTCCAATTTCTTTGTCGAACGTGTATTTGCATCTCACATTTTGCTTAGTGAGAGAGTGAGACGCAATGCACGTTGGACAGGAGGAATACCAACCTAAAACATACATATGTCTATGGCCTTGGCTGTCTGTGGCCAAAACCGGGATCAAACTCTTTAAATTCCCTGATTACATGACACCCAGCAATCTGTAAAAAAACTCTTCGTGACAACTTATTTATTATCTGAAAACAAAAACCCGGACAAGTGCGAGTCGCCCACCGAGGGTTGCCGGGTTCCCGTACAAATTTAACTTATTTTTTTACCTGTAGTGTAAGACGATATTAGGTACTTGCCAAGTTAATTATGTTCTAAGTCAACGAGAAGTACCCTATAAATTTTGATTACCTTGAGTGTCGAAATATACGTTTTTGGCGGCATAAACGGCCGTATCTTTTTTTTATGTTAAGATTTTTGGACCGAAAATCTTTTACGTTTTTAGGGTGATGTCCAGACTTTGTCAGGATATTCAATTTTTTCATACGTCAACCCCAAAGAAAAGGTACTTGCTACCAGGGATCGGATACCGGTATTTTTTGTATGGGAACGGAAACGGTATTTTTTCGTTCTTTGCTAATTACTTCATTTCTAATTAGGCAATCTAATAATACGAAGTCGTAACCTAAAAACACAACTGAGTCCTACATTTCGAGTATAAAATAATTCGAAAAATATGGTTACTTCTAAGTTTTTGCTAAAAACCGGTTCCGATCCCTGCTTGCTACCATTTAACTCTTTCCATCCTTCCAGGACAGCAGACGAGATCGCCACCGAGAAGGCGGTGCCGATCGACACCCTCCGCGACCCGCAGCACGACGACCAGCGCACCCAGGACCCCGGCTGGCTGGTCGTCATCGGCGTCTGCACGCACCTCGGCTGCGTGCCCGTCGCCAACGCCGGTGACTTCGGTGGCTACTACTGCCCCTGCCACGGCTCCCATTATGACGCCTCCGGACGCATCCGCAAAGGCCCTGCGCCTTTGAACCTCGAGGTCCCGCCTCATCAGTTCGTCGATGACGGCACTCTGATTGTAGGTTAAGCGTATTTATTAGTTGCTTTGCCGCACCCTTAAATCTATATTGAAAATGGTGCTAAAACTCCAAGTATAAGCACAAGCTTGTGCTTTGTTCGAAGTGGCTAGTATCATTTTTGATACTGCATTTAAGGGTAAGTTTCTAAAACGCGGCGAGGCGGCTGTAGCAAATTTTATTTAATAAGGATTATTTATCCTAATGTTACAACTATAGAAATCAATCAATAAATGTGATGCGATCAACACGTTTTTTATTTATCTACCATTCTATGCTATTAGGTAGCTATAGTTGCTAACACATAGACTTCGGGGGCTACTAGTAGGTGCCCGTGCCACGACTCGCATGCATTTAAACCTTAAGGTGACGTCCTGACGCATCATACGTTCTCTTCAATGTGCTTTCAACGTACATATTTACTTTAACTATTTTTTTCTACTCCAGCACTTTTTTTTTTTTTTTTTTTTTGTTAGAATGGCTTTTGCTGCCAGGGCACTTTGCCAATGTCAAGTTTAGTTATAATATAAGGGCAAACTGAGGAGTGCACCTAATATGATTTAGCCCAGAATTTTGAATTTAGAGAATTATAGCACTTAAATGTGTCAATTAAATGACTGACAGTGATATCTAAAGCAATGTCATTTGAATGCTTTGTCTATAGGCTCATTGAAAGAGGTATGTTTTCATTTACAATAATAACTTTTTTTTTTTAAATAATAACTCTTTTTTTTTAATAATAACTCTTTTTTTTTAATAATAACTCTTTTTTTTTAATAATAACTCTTTTTTTTTTGATAATAACTCTTTTTTTTTATAATAACTTTTTTTTTTTTTTTTTTTTTTTTTTTTTTTTCTTTTTTTTTGTGCTGTCATAGAAAAAGTAATGTATGCAACAGCTCATAATTGGTTCTTATATCACTGTTGCATAAACTACTATTAAATACTTACCATAAAATGAAAGTATTGTATCTAAGAAAAAATAAAACCTTATCTCAATCAGGGATGTTGCAAACATCCGCATCCGCATCCGCAACCGCGGAACTTCCGCATTATTTTCAACATCCGCATCCGCATAAAATCGATGCGGAGCTTATTCGGATGCGGATGTCGAACAAGTCGGTACAGGAATGTCTTAGCGGCGGCGTAAGTGCTAGGAAATTACGTCATTACCTATAACGAAATCATCTAGATCCAGAAAAGTCGGCCAAGTTACTGTTTATTAAATATAACGCACCTATATTCTTGCTGAAATACTAAACGTTTCGTTTTTTTTAATGAAAAAATTCTAAAATTGTGATATTTGACGTTTTCTAAGTTTAATTAGGTAATCTTGACATCCGCATCCGCATCCGCGGATGTGAGCCTTTAAATATCCGCATCCGCATCCGCGGATGTCAAAAATCGGCATCCGCAACATCCCTGATCTCAATGGGATAAAGTTCAATTAACAATCTCGTACAGTTAATTTTTTTTTTTTATGATAAACTGATCGGCGATTGGCTCTAGACACACCTGATGGAAAGTGAAGACAGAGCCTAAGATGGAGCTCACCGGTTCAATAATAGCCTATTCACTTTAGCTTTAAAGAGACCGAGGTCATATTTCTCAGGGAATACGGAATATCCATTTGTCATATGTTTAAGATACATAATTTATCGCCACTTGTTGCGAATTACCTATTTTTCGCACTTGCATCGTAAGGTACTAATGTGGACACATTAGGTATTGTATCAAATTCAGTGATGCGCAATTGAAGGGATGTTTACAAAAACAACATAACTGCTTAGAGCGGTTGACACTTTTTTAAGAACATTGTTAATCGTTTCAGGTGTCAACCAGTGTAGTCAGTTGTTTTTTGTTTTTGTAAACATCCCTTCAATTTGTTTCTTGGCGTTGCTTCAAGAAATCTATAGGTAGGTTAGGTAGGAATTTAAGTTTCGTTCCAAAACAAAATGCCAATACGATTTGTAATTATTTAATTAGGTATCGTTTTTATTTCTTCTTTTTAATTTAGGTATGTTTGTAATAGTTACAATCTACGTAACATCTAATATAGACTACTACAATTTACACACATTTACAATAATCTGTAACTGGTAATTAATTCGACTTTTGATTTCTGAGTAGTAATGTTTTACACTGATATTGCAAAAGCCGCATTTACACTTCATAAGTATCGACGTAATGTCTAATGTCTGTCTCATAAACAGACATATTGTGAGAACATTTGTTTTAATTTGATACTACCTAACGCGTTAAGTGTAAATACGACTTTATATTATAAGAATTAGGCCTGATTTTCGATCGACCATGCAAAGAACTGGCCCCTGTTTCACCACTGACAATTGTCACCTGACAATGACAATTCGGCACACATTGCTTTTCCAACAAGTCAATATGTAATTGACGCTACGTACTGTCGTCGGGTCGATAAGTAAGGACTTATCCTATCAACCCGGAATTGTACATGAAATTGTCAGTGTCAGGTGCCAATTGTCAGCGTGATGAAATAGGTGCCTGATATAAAAAAAAACTAGATAAGATGAATAAAGCTAAATTGAACTATAACATAACGGAGGGAATGTAAAACTTCGAAAGGATTCAGCAAGTGCCGTAGCTAAACATGATAATTATAATGCAACGTTGTGTTCGTCGTCGACAAAGTAGACTACTTTTTTCATTCAACTACGGACATAACGTGCCACCATACATGGCTGACGATCTTATACAAACTTACCTCTATATAGGATTAAGTAACCGATTAGAGAACACTTAAAGAAGCTATATTTACAAGAAAATATCAAAAGTGGTTACATATTTGGCAAAATAATTTAATTTACGTCTAAATAAAACTAAGACATGATAGTGGAATGAGGAAACTAAGCTTACAATTAACTTTTTACACAATCAGACTTGATTATGCCGGCCCCGCAATTTAAAATTTCACTGGGATTTTCGAAAAAAATACGTAAAATTCAATTTATTTAGTTGATTTTATTCAACGTAGTCAAAAAGATCTGAGCGCAGCGGCCGGCATTTCATAGTAAATAAATAAGATGGCAAAGCGAGGAAATAAATAAGTAAATAGTAAGATTAGTAAGTATTGTTTACAACGACACGTAGATTTGTTCTTCATTGGTGCGATCCTAACACTAGTATTGAGGGGACGTGGAGGTAAGCACGATTACAATCGCCCATAATAATGTCTGAATTGATTAATCGATTTTATGGCACAGAAAACTGCTTCTCAGACTGGATCGTACGCCACGTCTATTCTAGAAGCTTATTTATGTAATAGCTAACTGCCAGTGATTCCAATAATATAATAGGTATGATATGAGAATTGCCCTAGATCTTATCAATGTCAGTCGGTCGGTAAAAATACTTGAAAAGTCAGACACCTGATTTAGGTTGACTCTCCTGACGAGATGTCGGGCGGAGCATATCACACCTTAGTCATGCTCGGTGAAGGGGAATGGTATCCAATCGACAGAATTACCAATATCAATACATCTATGTACACGATAAATTTCTTTATACAATAACAATCATAGCACATCATTATTTCTGAACACAGATTACTTTGATTTACAATAATTTATTATAGACATTTCGAAACATCAAACATTCTATTTGGAAAAAATATGAATATAAATATTTCTATTTTCTATTACAATACGTGACAAAATATGATTTAGTTTTGGAATATATCATTACATTTATAATTATATCATTAAATACATCTGGGCGAGAATGTCTCTGTTGTAAATATTGAATTCGATTAAAAATGGGAAAATGAATTTGTGCGACAAATAAAATTATTAGGTATCTGTCAAAAGGTCATACAGTATTGTCAAGAGTCATTGTCTAGTTAAAACAAATTGTTAGATCCACACAACCTCGGAAGCTCCTTGTTATCTCCCCTCTGTTTCACCAACTTGACAATGACAATTGTTATTTAACATTGACAATATGCCGTACATTTTTGCATTGTCAAGTTCATAGTCGCCTGTCGAAGCAGAAATGTGTGTCAGTGTCAGATAACTACTGTCAAGTTGGTGAAATAAGGGTTTGGTAAGTATTATTTATACCTAATTCTACTATAAGAACCAATTTTAGAATCAGATCTTTTTCCACTGTTTATTGTCCGGGTTGAAATCTGGGATTGATGTCAAAGGATTTGGATTGTAAAGCATTAAATGTCATGTTTACAAAGGAAAATGATGAAGAACGTCGAGCAAAAAAAAGGTCATCAAGGTTTCCAATTAAATATTTGATTTCGCTTCAAAGAAAGCGATGCGATAGTTTGAGTTCCCCAGAATCTACATTTTAATTTATAGCAGTTTAAATATTCAGAACGTACACTCGGTGAGCGAAACATGACCGCTTGTCCGTTTGAAATCAAAGTTGAAGAGATTCGGCCTCGGTCACTTCTATCATAATTGCATGTTTTTGCAGCAGGAGATAGTATTTAGGCTGAAACCGAGAAGCGTTTCAAGAGAGGCCTTTTGCGAACCAACCAAGATATTAGGCAGATCAGATCGTTCAAGCTCCATCGACGATCATCCCCTGAACTCAATCGGACAAGCGTCAGCCACCGCGCACTAGCAGTCGGCGGTGTAGACGGGCGCGAGGTCCAGCGTGAGGTGCCGCAACGCGCGGTCCCGGGAGGCGGAGCGCGAGGCGCGCGAGGACTTGATGATCTGCAGCACCATGGCCTTGCAGTCGTGGCACACCGCCATCTGCACGCCGCGCAGCCGCTCCGCCGCCGTCGCGTTCGTCGTGCTGCGGCTGTAGCGGGCCCTGGAATCAGTTAGGATTTCAAGTTACAATTGTTTGAATTTCTCTAGTGATAATCAGACCATAGTTAAATACAGTAGTCAGTAGCGGTGGGGAATAGCGAACCATCACCGTTTACAAATATTTATGACCTGTCCTGTAGTATTTTGACAAGTCGAACGAATAAGAATATTTGGTTACACGCACTGACAAGAAGTATACATCAATTCAATTAATCAATAAAGAATATGATATAAATGTGAGGACTATAAATGAACAAATGTGATTATGATAGTTTTACAGAGTTTAGAGCGCAGAGAAATTTAAAATATGCAATTTTGCCCCATAGAACTACGAAAATACATACCTCCGCTCTGGCGTTTGTATTGGCAACGTGACCGGCATGCTCTCAGGCCCCTCCACACTCCGACTCATGGCGGGCGGCACGGAGAGCTCCGCAAAGCCCATGGCGCTGGTGCCGCGCGAGCCGGGCGCGGAGTGAACTGGGGCCGCGCGGCGTAAGACAGCCGGGCTGTTGGGCGCGCTGCCTACGCTGTTCTGCTCTGAGCTCTGAGAAACACCAACAATTTATGTAAAAAAATATTCCGGGTACTGTTATAACAAAACCAAGAAGAAGACTTTGAAATTAGAGGCATCATCATCAAGCAGATTCTTACCGAGTGTTCCGGTACCAGCCGACTCATGAGGCTCCTCGGGAAGGAGGGCTCGTCCTCTGGCGACGGCAGCAGCGACGGGCTCAGCAGTACTACTGGCACGTGCGCAAAGTGCTCCGTTGGTATACGCATCTGAAGATAAACCAATGATAAATAAAGTGTACACTAGACTAGATACACGTGGGATCGACAGGGCCTTCAATACATTCACTTAATAAAAGTCCTTAGAATGATTAGTGCTTAGGTACATCGTGAAGCATCGCAGACGACACGCCTTTAGGTTAGGGATTCTCATACGTAACAATTGTTAACATCATCAGAGAACAGACACCTGATCTGATAAAAACGTTAATGGACTACATATATGTAAACTTGGCTGAATGCGGAACCCTATTCAAATTGCCAAAATTTTCAAAATTAGTCCGGTGTCTAAAGTGAAAACGATCGGTACCTATTCGAACACATCAACGTTACAACGTTACAGTTGGTCACTTAATTCTCTTTGCTTTAACCATGTATTTCTTCCGCATTTCATTATAAAACTGCTATTACTACAACAATAAACAAAGATTATCTCCACCGCATGCCTGCGCAACATTCAGTCCAGATTTCCTGTTGTCCTTGCTCAAATGTCACTCGTTCGTGATCTCTATTAGGTGGAAAAGTAACTTTGGCTGCAAGTACTGACCTTCGAACAGCATTTCTGACAAACAGTCTTCTTACACAGCTTGCACTTCTGGCCCCAAGGACCAAAAATTCCGAATCTTGTCTTCAAACATAAGAAGCATACCTGGAAGCAGAATACTCGTAAATAATTGTGACAAATAAAACCAAATTCTCATTGGCAACAAAACTATCTATAAATAGTTTAGGAAAAAAAACGTATAATGAAAGCAAATAAAAACAAAAAAAATTAATTAACATTTCATAAATATTGCGGTAAGCCGGCCTTCATCACTCAATCATATTGTATTACCTAAAAACAAATCATTTTTTGCACAATGTCGGGCTCGAATTTCGATTTCACAAACTTGACAATGACAATTCACTGTAGGCATATGTCTAGTTCGACAAAACGTCTTATACATAAGTTTCATTTTTACGTTGGATTAAAAGGCGATTGTCATTGTCAGGTGACAATTGGAGTGAATAAAATAGGGGCCAGTTGACAATGACACTCGATTACATACAAAAGAGAGATTGAGATGGCTCATATTATTAACTCTAAGTGTACTCACCCTTCTCTTCTCCACGTCCTCTTTAACCCTGCCTTCGACAGGCAGTACTTCAAGCTCCGCCTTCGTCAGAACTGATCTGATGTGGACGATCTCTTCAAGAGTCAGGGACAGTCGGTCGTCGGACATTATGGCATCTTGCCACTGTTTCTGATTAGAAAAAAAAACTAAGTTAATTATTAAGACTTCATGAAAAAATTAGGGTAATCAAGGCAAATTGAAACAAAGGTATGATTAATACAGAATCGTCAGAGAGAGATCAGTTATTAAACTGTGATTGTACTGTGATGGTCTCCTTGGCACTTTAGTGCTTCGATATATGTATGAGGTACTAATGTGTATCACACCTTGAGTTGATAGGTGATGAGCTCTGAGATACTGTGGCAACTGACTTGTGTTTCAACTTACCCCTTTTTGTGAAGGTTATTTGAAATTCTTGGCTACTAATTACCACACAACTATTAACAGTCGAGTTTGGATATAGCATGCTTCCTAAAGTCCGTCTAAGCCAAATCTGCACCGACAAAGTGTGGAGCGAAATTATAAACGTTATAATTTCATGGGACGATTTGCCGTTTATGGTGCCGCTCTCACATTGTCGTATATAAAGTATAGCAGCTCAAACGGACTCTATCTACAGTATCTACATCTACTTATTAATACTAGCTACTTTATTGGGAGTTAAATCGAATAATTCACAAGAAAATGGCCTTATTTATAGGTACTAGTTATTTTCTTCATTCATTCTTTCACCTCCATCTTGTAATCAACCAATAGCCGGCTAAGGCGCTCATTATTTAATTTTAGTTGGCACCAAGCAATGGCATCTTTTTATCTTCTTCACACTTCGTTAAGGGACCTAATACTTTCTACGATTACACAATATAATGACAGTTGCCACCCCGGTGTGAGCTACAGTTAACGTTTCATGCATGGTTACCCTCGGTTTGACGCTAGCTTTTTGGAAAACAGTAATTTGAGGATTTGCTAAAAACACGTTTATTTCTAACATGTTGTTGAAATAATGTGTTTCGCACCTTAAACTGCAAATATGTACATAATCTATCGTGTAGTTCAATAAATTCTGGTATTGGACCATGTACATTTTTAATAACATATAAAAAGAATCGATCAACATACCATTGATCTACAAAAAAATCAAATTTGTCGTAAGTATACCTACATTTACCTACATATATAATAAAAATTATACCATAAGTTAGTTTTTGTCATGATAATAATATTATGTTAAACTAAGAGTAATAAGTAAGTGTTGGTTAGCGAATGAGTAGGTACTATATTTACTAATCTACATATGATTATGTTCATTTAGTTATCTAGAATAACTACACATTAACCTATATATGCTACCAACTTATTAAGAGGAATGTATGTGTTGGATATCTAAAAGGCTATGTAAATGTGCATGCATATCGTTGGTTTTACCAAGTGAATTAGTCCTTTACACACGTAATAACCTGATTTAAACACAAAAGACATTAAAGAATAGTGAATAAAGAGTTTTATTGCCATTATTATGCGATGTTAATGTAAGATATTATGCAAGGCCTGAGCATTGCTTCAATACAGTGACAATAATGGATCTGGAGATTTCTGAATATTGCAGTTACCTACGTCACATTACGCGCTTTATTAAAAGGTAAGGTACGACTGGTACGAGTATATGTAACGAATTAATTAGCTACCAGTAATTACGGCAGCAGACATACAAGAACTGACAGTTTTCCATACCTACTACATCAACATGACACTAGCCATAGGCACAGACAGTATTACATCAACTTGACACTTTTGACCTTTCTCTGTTTTACCAACTTGACAATTGTTACACTGAAAAGTCGCCATCTAGTTCGAAATGTACGACAAATTGTCAGTGTCAGGCGACAAATGTGATGTTGGTAAAGTAAGTGTGGGATGTATGCGAGTTCTATAAAGTGAGGACGCTAAGTACGAAGAATTTCGTACATTTACCCGCCATTTCCTATCTCTATCGCACGCGCATGTATTTACGCGCATGCATGTGTTTGAGTGTATTGCTGTCCCGCTCACAGAGTGGCATTGACCGTCGGCATCATGGGGGCGACAGCAACATAATCACTCGCGTGCGATAGATGGAGATAGCAAATTGGCGGGTCACTGTACGATATTCTTCGTGCGTAGCGTCCTTACTTAAGCCTTAAAGTCCTCTTTATTTTACCACTTCATCTCTGACTCATGTCTCTTAAGTTTTTAGGGTTCCGTACCTAAAAAGGAAAAAACGGAACCCTTATTTATAGGATCACTCGTGCGTCTGTCGGTCTGTCTGTCCGACCATTCCACCCCCTTTATCTCCGAAACTACTAGGTCTCAAATTTTGGAAAAAATACACATATTAGTTCTTTATCTATAGATGACAGAAAAACCTATTAGAAATGTGCAGTCAAGCGTGAGTCAAGAGTTAATGTACGGAACCCTTGGAACGCGAGTCGGCGCACTTGGCTGGTTTTTGGTATATAGAACGCAACACTTGGTAAAACCTGAGGGCCTACCGCGAACCACGTTCGAAATGCTGCCTCCCTGTCACACTTACGTACGAATTTACACGTGCGACAAAGAGGCTACACGTCGAACGTGGTTCGCGGTAGGCCCTCTGTAACTAGCTACAACTACTCACGTGCGCGACTTTGGGGCTGCCACTAACCGACTTGATGAGCTCGTCCTGCAGCGAGGAGCGCGACCAGGACAGCTCGCCCAGCTGCGCGTCGTCGCTGCTCGCTAGCGAGGCTGCGCCCGCGCATGACGCTCGGGAGCCCGGCCTGGGGATGCGATACATTGATTAACATAAACCTATAAACTAGTGGCTCTGTGAGCTGTAGACCTCGCGAGCATAGCTTATTGGGAACGTGCACGATGACAGCGCCACACAGCGGTTTGATCAATCAACAATACAAAGATTTTAATTTATTAAAAAAAAATACTAAGTAAAAAGTGAAATAAAAATACAAAAAGTCATGTCTTACTGGGGATCGAACCCAGACTTTCTGTGTGCAAACAAAAAAAAGCGATTGTTTACAAAATGCGCCATGATAGTGCTTAGCTGAGCTGACGAAATTCGGCTACTCATTCTCGAGTACAAACTAAATATCTAAATACCGCCTAAACCAGCAAAACAATTTTTCTGCATTTTTTGCCATTTACTATGTAAATATGTCTCAAAAAGGAAATACTCTTATGATATCGATACGACTATTTGTTTAAGCGCGAGGTATCGCAACTCCTCCATTTTTGAAAATTTCCAAAAACGGGGTCGACAAAAAAACTTATTTACTCATAGAATCTGGTCACAAAATTTCACAAGAATCGGTTGAGAATTGTGACCTGTAGAGGAGAACATCCGGACATACAAAAGCAAAATGCCCGAGTCAAAACGTAGACCTTCGCTACGCTTCGGTCAATTAAAATTCCTCCTTATTTATAGAACCAAAGCCAAAGGTTGCCATTTGCCATAAATGACAGCTGAAGTAAACAGAGTCTAATTTAACTCTGCATCGACTTGGTAGCAACAAAGTGTGTAGTGCCACTAAAAAAGTCACATTTTCATAAACATTTTTAGTTTTATAGTGGTCCTCAACAATCTGTCGCTCGCCAAGTCGTTGCAATGCTTAGAAGGACTCTACCAACTTAGAAATACCTAATAGCCAATGTACGGGCCATAAGTTTTACTTAGGTATGATAAAACTTATTAGGCTTATGAAAAAAGAGTAAATTATACAAAACTAGAATACAGTAACTACACGCGGATCTAGGTACATCTTTTTGGAAAAGTAGCTGTGATTTACTTGCTATAGGTACGTTTATATTGTCTATGCTCAAACAAACAATTATCTTACCGGATAATCTTTAACCACCCGTATCTAAATGGGTTCCCGTACTATGAATCTTCCGAGTAAATAACCGGAAAATATTTACAACTCGTAATTTTATCTAGTTAGACAGAAGCAGTATTCTAACTTTAAAATTCTGATCTTGATTTGATATAACTCGCACGCCAATGTTAGTCCGAGCCACAGTCCGAGCACAAAACAAATAAAAACAGTAGTAGTAATCGTAGTTTTAGCAGTGGAACTTTATAACAATTATAACCCCCTAAAACTCATTCATTTAGTCATTTTTGCGGTTTTGAATTTGGAACCTTATTTTATTCCGTTATAGTTCATAATTCGATTTGATTTTATCCTTAACAAAACGACATCGGGACTTTTTTCTGTGAGTGAAAGTAATTTCAAATCAAGATCCGACTGTTTAAGTTCGAATGGTGCATCTGGTCAATTATCATCAAATAATACAGTCAGCCATTTGCACCGACCGCCAAAATGACCGGGGAAGTAGTTTTGAATTACTGTTTGGAAGGTATTGCAAAAGTTGCACAACCTGCCCTAGTAGCACGGTCGCATTTTTATCATTTATCACCATGCCTGTCACGTTCTAACAAGTATGTAAGTGCGAAAGTGACGGGCATAGTGATAGTGGATAAAAAATGGAACCGTGCTGAGCCCCCTGCATCTCGTAAGTATTTATGTTGCTATCAAGCGAAAGCCATTACTATTCAACGACTCTGGTACTGTGGCTATTATGTTTTAATGGATCCGGTATTGCGTCTAATGCAGTTTTAACGTATTTTATACTACTACTTACTTTGTCCATGCACCTGGAACTTGTAAATCGCCAAGAGTTAAACGAGCCCGCCGCCAAAAACGCCGCTCCCATACAATGGAACTTACGTTAGTCTCATTTTAAAACGACATGTTTAAATTGTATGAAACTTGGTGTGAACTTTAACGTAACATATAATAAGTATGTATCTATATCTAGTACTAATTTTCGTGGCTAAACATTGTTACTTATACAAAATGAGAACAAGTAGAAATTTTACATTCAAACCTTCTACTGGCTCTAATTTCTTTGTATGTATTAAGTAATTTTATTAACAACGAACACTAAGTATCAGACAGCAATATATTATTTGAATGTTCATGGAAAATTGTATTTTATTTCAGAATGTCGTTTTAAAATGAGAGGGTAATTTCGATTGTATGGTAGCGGCTATGTTTATGTGACTCTTAAGGGATCCAAATAACACGTCTCCTATACATTTGTACAAGTATTCGTTTTTTGCACCGCATTTCACTCCATACGTAAACCGCTTTTACTTTATGATAAATATGTAAGAGCAAAAGCACAGACCAATACGTAGGCGGTGATCTGTATGCGAAAGTGATTAATGATCTCTAGAGTGATAAATAAAAGTAATCTCAACTAGTTTTTTAGACGATTCTTTACCTCCAACACATCGTAAACCATTCTTTAAATGTTTATCTCTCGAACAGACGGTTCCTTCTCTCATAATATCATCGAACACTATTCGTTGTTATTGAAAGTAGGTACCTATGGCTGGCAAGAACTCAAGAAGTGCACGCTGTCTCGGGAAACAGAAAGAGACGGTGCGACGCCGCATGGATAAGGTCGAAAGGGGCATAAGCCAAGCAAGGCCTTTTCATGAGGTCCTACCGTCGAACACTACACGTACTTTGGTTAGCGTACCGCTATGTGGCGCAAGCGCGAGCAGGCGAGGCGTCCGTTCCCTAGTAGCGGCGGCAACTACTATGGCTAAACACCAAAATTGGTGTGGGCCGCATGTACTTGTAGCGACGCGACCAAATCGCGGAGTGAGCCACGCCTCCACGCCTTGAGTGCGGTAAGGAGTGAGCACCATCTATCGGTGGGCATATGGCATACAAGAGGCGCGCGGCCGCGTGTGCCACGCTATGACGCCACATATATCCGCGTCGAGGTCAAGGCATAAAGTCCCTAAAGCCTTAAGGCATTAAGTCCGCCATTTGTACCTTCATGTATTGTGCAATAAAGATTAAAATAAATAAATAAATAATAAGCTACAGGCATTTCGTTCTACTACAGTCAAAGACTACACGTATATTAGTTGTTACCGAGTCGTTTGCTTTCTTACCTAGAGTGCGGCAAGGAGTGAGCGCCATCTATCGGTGGGCACACAGGGTGTGCGTGTGCCACGGTGTGGCGACGCATGGAGGCGCGTCGAGACGGACATTGCGTTGCCAAGTCGTACGCTGTAGATAAACATTTTCATTAGACATTTATATAACACTAATAACCTATGTCCATTTGGCAGAGGAAAATATTTGTGAATCCTAAAGGGCAACGTTTTTTTTATTTTGTACTAAAACAGAGTGCCTCAAAAATAAGGAGCTTTGATCTTTGTTTAGTAGGTACGCATAAATGGTTACGTTTTTTTTTAGGATTTCACCTGTCATCCTGAGCCTTTGCTCCATTATCTTTAATCCATTAAAGGTTTTCTCACGGAGTGTTTCAATGGAATTTGTTTACATAAATATTACCTCTGAATACTCATGTAGTGTATCTAAATAAGGATAAGTATTGAATTAAAAAAGAACCTCTCCAATAAGAAATGTTAGAAGAGTGGTTGTATTTTTAAATTCGCATAACGTTTATAAACCTACATTTCATACTTCTTTTATAAATTATAATTGAAAAGGCAAAGGAATATTAGAAGAGTGGTTGTATTTTTAAATTCGCATAACGTTTATAAACCTACATTTCATACTTCTTTTATAAATTATAATTGAAAAGGCAAAGGAATATTTTTTACTTGAAATACACACGGTAATCTACACAAAAGCAATGAACATGAAAA
Source organism: Cydia amplana (assembly GCF_948474715.1). NCBI lineage: Eukaryota > Metazoa > Arthropoda > Insecta > Lepidoptera > Tortricidae > Cydia > Cydia amplana. The sequence goes on along the minus strand of NC_086073.1, from coordinate 3,766,158 downwards.
TTATTATGAAATTTCTGCAAAATATGACTAAAATATGCTCGGTGTTCTTTGACGATGATCAAAGCTAAACATCAAAGTTATGTTGTGAAGATGTGAAGTCATTATTGTGTTACAAAGTGGAAAAAATTGCTAGTACCTAAATAAAACAACGTGAAAACACTGTGCTGGATGTTAAGTTAACTAAGCGAAAACGTTGACTAATTGCAAAATTAAAGAGTAAACTGTGAACTAAAAACTGTAACAAACATGTTAAACCTAGTAGTGTTTATGTTCGGTTACGGGGCCCACTGATTACCAGTCCGCCGGACGATATTCAGCCTGACAGTTGTTCGGAGCTGTCACTGACAGTTTGATATCGTCCAGCGAACTGGTAATCTGTGGCCCCCTTTACACTTTGTTGTACGGATTTACAATCAGCATACGATTTACAAAGATCTCAAAACATCTAGTCAACTTGCTCTTTCGGCATGTAAGTTTATTTTTGAGTTCTTCGTTTAGTATTAAATGGCGCTGATTGACAGTAAAAGCAAACTTTGCAGGTACACGAAAACAATGCTCAGGAAAAATATTGCTGTCATAATGTTAATGTAGTTGGTCAAACCAACTTGTCAGTCAGTAAGAACCAGGAAAACTATACTCATCCTTTTCTTTTGGGTGCTAGTACTAGTGTTTGACAAACTATATATTTATTGTTTTGCTTGTATATTGTTTAAATATTTATGACACCGTAAGATTGTGAACCCGTTTTAGTTTATAATCTAACGTAGGTTAGGTTAGGTTAGATTATAATCTCCCTACCGTCAGTTTATAATGTAACTAGCGAGATTATAATATGACGAGTGTTTACAATTTTACGGTGACATGTATAAACTGTGAGCATTATTTAAGTAAGTGGTTCTTAATTCTTTTAAAAACAAAAGCTGAAACAAAACCAAACAGTGCAGATTTCCGAACGATTCGAAATTCGAAATAAAAACAATTGCAACGTGACGTCATGCAGCTAGGGTTGGCACATGCGTTCATACATTCCAGGGCCTCGTCGCAGAACTGGTGGTACTCGTCGTGCGATATTCGCGTGCGGGGGGGCGCGCGTGGAGGCGTTTCTTCTATGTTGCCAATGTTGCCAAAGTTGCCAACGTCGCCATAGGTGTGCATGGGTAAGGAAAAGTGCTTAATACTAAAATACTAATACTGGCATAGATACGAGCATAATTTCAATTAGGTACTATCAGTAAACGGTCAGACTTAAAACTTTGCTGTCCAATAGGGACTTTATATAAATCAAGCTATATCATTCTTCCATTACAGACAATTTATAGTTGTATTAAAATTTTAGCAGAAAGCTTTCATTTGACTTCTTTAGTAGTTACTGGTTTTCTGTCCAGCCAGAGCTTTAGGGACAGACCAACTGTGCTTTTCCCAGATTATCACAAACAACATTATACCCAAATACATTCCTAGTAAAGTTAATAATCGTCTAGCATTTAGGATACCAGGCCTCAAGCTCATAAGTCAGGAATACAATTAAGAACCTTATCAAGTAAAAGCCAAGGTACATTTTCCCTTACCTGTCCGCTTCCAAGGTTTAGGCGCCTGCTGCGGTGCCGTGTGCCTCGGGAACGGTTGGGGCGCGCATACTTCTGGAGTCGCGCAGGTCTCTGTGTCTTCCTCGTCTTCATCGTCCTGGGAAAGAAAGAGACATAACTTTGTTGTTTTAATGTTATTCATAGGACGAGACCCGTACACCGTACATCTGTCAAAGTCAGGGAGGAAAAATTGTTTAGTCGAACGACTACCACTGTATGTGTACCTATATTTTGAAGGTTTTTACGGAAATAAAATACAGTTACAAGTAAGTATGTCAGTTCTTCGTATGCAAGTGACGATGCTTTTAATAAGGATATATGAGTCAGTCAAATGTTCGGACAACATGAAGCGCTAATGAAATGGTTCTTCCTGTTAATATACCTACTTAGGTATACAATTTTGGGACGTTGGGTGATATCAGCGAGGTGTTTTGTCGAAATATGTATATGATTTCGTCGTCGAAACAAATAGAATTCCACACATCGACAGTGGAAATTATTTGCAATGCTAAAGTTATTTCAAATATTTTACTGTCATTGGTAGGTACTAAATAATACTCTGCGGGCTCAGCACGGTTCCATTTTTATCGACTATCACTATGCCCGTCACTTTCGCACTTACATACTTGTTAGAACGTGACATGCATGGTGATAAACGATAAAAATGCGACCGAGCTACTAGTAGCCCTAGGGCTGTTTACCTTATTATTAAAGTCTGTCATTTTAATTTGCTTACAACCGCCAGCTTTCCCAATTTTCCGTGAAAAACGTGCGGAACGGCCACGGCCTACTTGAAATTACCGCCGAGAATGAATTATAAACGTCCCATCACATTAAATACTGCGCCGCGCTTGGGCAAATTTTCCATTATTTTGCGTAACGCGGCGGACAAACTTAAATGGCGTTTATTTTTAACTTTAAACGCACATTAAAGCATTACTGTCTGATTTTGTTTCAATTTACTGTTAATTTAGTTTCATGCTGGTACTTATAATATGAAACACATCATAAATTAAGATATTAACGGATTTATTTACCATTTTGCGAAACTATTATATTTATTTCGGTAATACTCGTAAGTTACGGAGGCAAAGACGCCTGCTTTTCAAATGTTGTAACCACTACGATTTATGTCTGTACAAGTATTTTGAGCGCCATTCGAAGTAAAAGTTATTCGCAACAGTCAAGAGCGATGTTGACGAAATAGGTACGTCTGATGCGGTTCTTTTGATGTGCAATTATGAGTTACTCATGTTCAACATGCAATCTACACTAGAGCACTGTAAAACAGACTTTATGGTGAAGATTTAAGGTTCACTTTTATTTAACTTTTATGGAATGTGCAGTGTGCAGTTTTTCACCACATTCTCATGGTCCTATATCACTGGTAACAATGTGACGTAACAACGCAAAAATATTGCCACAAAAATAATGATTTGTCAGTTACGTAACTAATAGTGCTAACTCTTATTAAAGCATTGTTTTAAAATATATAAAGATGATCACGCGACGGCTTTTTAAATTGGCGGAATTTGCAAATAATGGCGTTTTACACGCAATCGATGCAGGCTATGAATTTTATATGGAGATTTCAGATTTGAGATACTACGTCGGACATGATTGGGAATGGGAATAGATGATAAATCATATAAACCATTCTTATACTAGGTATTCAAACGCAATTCGTCACCCTATCTCTGTATGACCAAGACTGCTCTGACAAGAGTATCCGACTGAGAAGATCTCTGTAGGGTCGCGCACGAATGTCACCTTGTTTATGGACGTAGGGTAAGGATCCGGATCCATAGCCTATGTCCATGGGATTTGGGTTCGTTCCGTTTGTTAGAAAGTATTTATTCTAATAATTAGGTATTATTAAATTATGGTTGTGGTCAAGGTACGTATTTTCTTTTAATACTGAAATATATTCCATTTTATTACCATCTGTCAAATAGTTTACGACCGTCTGACACGCACCTCCGCAAATAAAAATTATGAAAAACTTGAAGCACCAATGAAAAACATTTCTAAATATTGGTATAAAAAGATTGTTAACGAGTGTCTTGGTACGGCCAGCAAAGACTAACGTTCTAATGCACTAGCTAACAATAACACACATTGACCATTCATAGATCGTAACTCGTTGCAATAAGGCTTAAGGACGGTGAGTTTACTTTGTTGACGATGGTACTCAATACTTACTAAAAAGGTATACATTTTTTTGACATCACAGGGTCACATGTGTCATTAATTACCAAATAGTCAAAGCCTGACCTCGGTTTTGTGCCTCAAAAGAGAAAAGGTATCTTTAAACCTCATAGATATTAAGTCTCATTTGAAGCTGGTAGTTGCGGCATAGACTTGGGTTTGGTTACGTCGTGACCTTATGTCTCGACATGTTCCACCATTGACCTGTAGGTACACCTTGCCACAAAATTGCATAGACACTTTCATAATGGTAGGAACCCAGGAGGTACTTTTTGTAGTCAAGTGTGTCAGATTAAGATATGAGTGATCTTGCTACCCGTGGAGAGTACCTTAACCACTTTTAGCCGTCTATGTCCATTGGTTGGTGGACACTGGACAGTTAATAAAATCGTTAAGTCATATTCATAAATTTGGTTAGTTTGGTCCACGTTGACACTACCTATAATAAAATTGTGCTTATACTTAACCCGACAATTATTTGTACGCATTTTCTTAATCTGACGGATAGTATGTTTCGAACTTGTAACCGTCAGATATTGCTTACATATTGAAAGGTTTAATCAAACAGTGAGTAATGGCAAAAACGTGTCGCAGGAGAGAGCAAGGAAGCCAGAGAGAGAGAGAGAGAGAGAGAGAGAGAGAGTGCAGTAAAAGGCTCGAGGCTAAAGTGCATTGCATCACGAAAAGGGTGCTTGTGCTTTCCCTTCGGTTATGCAACTGCACCTGTATAACGTGCAACGCTTGTTCAGGACTACAATGTAGTAGGAAGTAGTAACATTAGTGGCGCTTATTGCTTTCTTGAGTTTCTTGTAAGTAATGAGTTATGGCTACGGCTAGGCTTATAAAAACAATGGCCAGTGATGTATGGGTAAGGAAAGAGCCTTGTTCCATCGCTTCGGCTGTTGTAAAATTGACATTGTTGTTGTTGCCGCAACGCTGCTGTAGTCACAATCCGAATAAAACCTTTAGTCGTGTCAAACCTGGGGGCCTAGCCAAGATGTCATCGTTTGCGCCGTAGCGACTGAAACGCTAATGTCTGTCTGTCGCAGTTATATGGGAGAAAGATTGAGAGACGCACCGTTTCGTTCGCTACGGCGCCAAAGATTGTCATATTGGCTAGGGGCTCTGGGATGCAGGTCGTCTGTTGCCATTTATATTCTAGAAAAATCCATTGTGCTTTTTCCATCACCTTCAAAGAAAAAAACCTATTATTTTTATGTAGACATTTTTTTATGGTTGAAATGTAATTTTAAACTCTTAATTTCAGTACAAAAATCCGTGCATAAAGCTGTAGGCAGATGATAGGTACCGCATTGCTGCATGCGGTTCACTGCGGGACGCATTACTCGTACGGACGTTGCAAAATTAATGGCACTGTTAATATTTTACGCTCTACTACAGCAGCGTGTTATAATTATAATTACTTATGATATGAATTTATATGGTGAAATTATCAGGAAGCAACTGGATATCTCTTTAACAAAAGTGTTATACACAATTAGTTAGGTACATAATTACGTGTTAAAAAAATTAAACTAAAAATATAAATCAAAAATTTCAAAAGCAACATTTTCGGTCACAAATTATACCTCACTAACAAGGTAGGTTGAATTTATGATGTTGCTTTTTGGATTTGAGATGCAATCCGGTATCAAAATGTAGTGAAAGATTTACTAACATTGCGCCATACCATCAAGAATTCATGTGATAACTTCGTCAAAAGCCTTCATAAGTTTCTAATGTCACCGTTATAGCCAAGGTTAATGAAATGTACTGACTCCGAACTGATTCCCTCGCTACGCCAAACATGAACTAATAAAATACCTAACTGCGATCTCCCGTGCCGTTACACGCACGAACTTAGTCATATTTTGACATTGGATGCGGATCCGCATGCCGCTCCGGTGTGCGAGCGAGACATACACATACTATACAATGCTGTAGTGTAGATATGTATAGAGCTGTCTCGCTCGTATAACGGAACGCGCGAATCCACATCAATGTGATACATGATAACTGCGTTAGTCATCTTTTGACACAGTCCCTTTTTTGGCAAACTTTCTTTATGAGTCAAACCTTTTGTCTCGTGCAAACATATGGTGCTGTATGGAGGTTTTAATTACTATGTCGTTCACTATTGCGTATATGGTAAATCCGGTACCTACTAACTACTATTCAACGCAGCTATAAAATAAAAAGCCTATTGCAATAACGGGATTATAAATCCGGCTGTCCTCTTATAAATGTACTTACATGTTTCTTCTGCAAATGGGCACTGTTTGATGGGTACGTTGAATGCGTATTGCATTGCATATAACTGAATAATGGCTAGTATATGCTAATTTGCTAAAACATAATGAATTTGTCATAATAACATTAAGAACGCTCAAATACTTTCAGTGCAGTATCGCTATCGCATTAGAGTGCATTTTTATGGACCAAGTAACAGAAAGTAAGTAACATATATTTAATCAAAGACGCTCAAAAAAAAATTTTAGTCAGCTCCGAACATCATACACATTTGAATGAGGACAAAATTCATACTGCCCAAGATGGATGACAGTGGATTAGAAGCAAAAAAAAGTTTCAAAAAAAAGTAAAAAAAAATACATTAACTCTGTGACAGTTGAAGATAGAGGGCTGAAAGTTGGAGTGATTACTATAAGTTATGACGTGACAAACGACTGACATTTATCAATTCAACTATTCCTCCCTTAGCCTGCTGGACCCTTTCAGTCCCTTTACATGATGTAATTTCAAGGGCTAAGCTACATCGATATACCGCTATACTTACGCAACCTCGTATCTGCAACACTCATTTGATGACAAAAACACCCGTATTCGGAATGAAAGAAAAGCGACATTTCCATCAAATGATGGTTGCAGATATGAGGTTGAGTAAGTATAGCGACGATATTTCGTGTTACTTGTGTGTTATCACTTCCTCGGTAGCTTAATGAGATGGAACTGGGCCAAATGTGTCAATAAACCGCACACACGGAGTTCACTGAATATTTACGAAAACGGTTGTTTGGGTGGAAGTTTGATAACTCGTAAAAGATTGAGGACGACCTTGGATTAACTTGGCTTATAGAAGAAGTCAATATTGGCGTTTTAAGCTTAACCCTTAAATGCATAGTGTTGCCAAATGTCTACAAAGCATTAGACAGCTCACAGATTAAGGGTTAAACAAATTTTATTTGTTCCTGTATATTATTTAAATAGTAAAACTAATAAATTTTCCGAATTATTACATACATTTACGCAGTATTTTAATTTATAAAAATTACATTTGTTTATAGACGAAATGTCGGAAAACTTGGAGAAACCTGGAAGTTGATGATTTTTAGTATGTGATTTTGGGCAGATTTTTCGGGGTTTGTAATTATTTTATATTTACAAACTTTATCATAGGAACATCATAAATAGTGTACCTACCTTTCTGATGGCAGTTAAGATTTTTCCTATACCCTTTACTAATAGCTATATATTTCCGAAAATATGATTTAGCCTATGCAACTAACACTGATTTCGCAGTGAAAATCGATGATATAATTTTTTTTACTATTTTTCCTAGAAACGGCAATGACTTATGTGTATGCATTTAAGGGTTAAAAGGTACACGACTCGATATTAAAAGTAGTAGAGGTGACAGCAAGACTTTTATTTAAAGTATAAAATACCAACTTTCATTTTTAAACGATATTTTAATGATATACTGTAACGAAAGCAAAGCCTTGGGGCGTGATAGTTTGTTGTAATATGTTAGCTGTCTCTGTATACCAATGATACCGTACGAGTATAAGATATAGACGCGACCCCGCACGTTATGGGCTCTACAGTCTTCGATAATTGCATGCGATTTTTGCCAACTGAGGTGCAACGAATTCAATCGATCAGCCACTATAAAAAATGGCATGCGATGTCGGCGAGACAATAGCAACGCTGCCCTCAGGCATTCTTTATTTAAGGAACCTCGAGATGACAGAAAACTACTTATAAAATACAACTTTACAAAACGCTAGGGGCGCCAGCTGGTATCCTTGTAATATTCAGTTTGATCTAAACATAAATAAACGCGAGGATGTAAATTGTAGTTTGCCTCACGTTCTGGATTTTACTCCGTAATCGTCTCAATAAGGACGTGACTTAAATCTAAAGGGTTACTAAAACCTAAGCCCGTGACACAAAACAATTCCCCAGTATTTTGAATCCTTTCTCATTGTTATAAGGTCTAAAAATAACTACGTTCCAGTGGGTGCTATATTCTCGAGATTATGGGGGTTAATTCGAAACTGTATAAATAGAAGTACCGATTACCCGGAATGCCTGGATTGAGATACGGACCGAACTCTCTTTAGTACTCTCTTACGTAAGTTCCTATACCTAATTAATTGGCAATTTACATATAGCCATCGATGTAATTTCAGGGATCAACGATATTTTCTTTATTAAACTAAGTCTAAACCGATGCCGCGCCAATGCGATCTATGTCTACTTTACTAAAATAAAAATAAAATCGTTGTTTTATTTATTTAATACGGATTACCAAAATTGTTTATCAATTAATATCAGCGAATACTACCTTTAGCTTTTTTAAGCAACTCTGCTTTGTGTTTATCTTCATAACTGAGAGCCGCAGTCTTAATGTAAATTGTAAACTGACACATATAAATAAACTAACCACCTGAAACGGTAGAGGCTTAAAAACATCTGAAAACGTCAAAATGACTCGGAAATAAGCATTTCACGTGCCTCCCGTTACTTCACGAACTAGGCCACGCCAGGCTTACCATCAGATATTCATAAAACAATTCTACCCATCTGAGAGCTCTTTTTTACTATAGTTTGACCCGCACCTTCGTGAATCTTACAGTCATTCGAGGGTCGAAGTTATACTGGGACAACGGTAAGGTCATGGATATTAGTTTTTGTGAATTGTAAAATAGTATTTACCCAGTTGTACTAGAGTACAGGATGTTTGTACGGTTAGATATTAGCTATAGAGGCTAAGTGGCGATAATTATTGTTGCTAGGAGCAGCTGGGTGCTGCTTAGTTGTCGAGATATAATGGTATTATGGGTTTAGGAGCAAATTATGGTTTTTAATCGAAACTACCGTAAAATGGGGTGGGGGCGTAGGGTTCGCGGGGAGAGTTGCAGTTGGTTATGAATGGGGAGAGAAGGGATGAAGGGGGAGTGAAATGGGATTTTAGGGCTACTGCTACAAAAATAATGTATTCCAATTTAAAATGGAGCTATAGTAATATTAGTAATACTCATAATAAAAAAATAGATCCAACAATCTTACAAAATCACCTTTGTATGAAATCCCATCTCACCCCAATTACGAGGGACTACGGGGTGAGGTGGGATTTCCTGTTTATCGTCATAGTTATGAAATGGAACTACCCAAAATAAAATAAAAACTAAAATACAAACGTCCGGAACACTTATTATATACACCATTCAGTTTGTATATGTAAAAATAAAATGTTATCGAGGTTTGAATGTCAGTTTTGCGCCTGCTCACCCCATTTTACGGTATGAGAAAACTGCTGCTACTTTTCTATATTTATTTAAGACATAAATAAACGGCGATGCTACATTTTAGACCCGTCTCGCGCCATCCAATATTCACAGATTATTTTATAAAGTTGAAAATAAAACCCGTCTGTCTGGACTCTCAATCGATAGCAAGATTTAGGTCTGGCTTTACGATTTGTAGCGCTCATAAAACATCGTATTGATTTAAAGTCAAACCAAGCTGACTGTACAGAATTTTCAATGGCGAAGAGTGTGGTAGTGTCAGAATAAACAAAACATTTAAGCTTAGAATAAATTGAAAAGTGGGAAAAAATACTGCCTTGGGTAAGACTTGAACTCACGGAACCACTCAAGGCAGTAATTTTTCTACTTTTAAATTTATTCTAAGCTTAATAGCATCGTTCGCAGACGTTTCTGCTTGTTAAACATTAATTTAATATCACATTTCTATAAAAATATGACGTTTATTATGGCAGCGCTACAACTTGTCCATCAATATATTCAAGTAAATGTATTCCATTTTAGACCCGTCTCGCGGCATTCCGGAGCAATACAAAGCTGTCAAACAAAAGCCTATCGTCCAGACGTCTGGACGTTCTGAATCAATAACGAGCAACGCTCGTTTTACGGGCTGCGAAATCGGTTTCCGATACAACGGACTAAGGAGCCGATACAACTGCGAGCTATGTCGATAACTTTACGGTTTGTGTACAAAATATCAGAGGCAACCTTGTAAGATTTTGGGTGAGTAAATTATGTGGGTTCAACGTCACTTCTGCAGTAAATTTCGTTAACCACACGCAAAATCCTAATGTTGTGTTATCAAAACTCTTCATTTGATAAAGTTAAAATTATCTGTAAGTTGCAAGTGCAAATAATCTGTAATAGTGTCTCCTGATGATTGCATGATTACAATTTCATTTACACGCCTATCAATTCGTACATCTGTTGCTCACTTTGCTTAGAAAATTTTGTATGATAGTTATTCATGATTTCCGTCGTAGGTATATCTACGACGGAAATCATGAATAACTATCTCTTCAAAAATATTACAAGCACGGGTGGAATCGTAGATATAGATTTGCAGGCATCTTATGGCTCCTCTACACGATGGGCCAACGCCGGCCACTCCAAGGGACGCATTTATGCGTTAGAGGGAGCAAGTGATATTGCTATCTCATTCTACCGCATGGCTGCGTCCCTTGGAGTGGCCGGCGTTGGCCCATCGTGTAGAGGAGCCATTAAATACAATTTATACAATACTTGTTTTAAGTTTGTTATATGTATATCTCAACACAAATACATAGGTATATTTTATGTGTCAATTATCAACAAAAAAGTTCTGTTACTCTGGAACTCAATTAGTATCGCATGTTATGCAACTAAAATATATATTGCGCGAAATCTAATTTAGATCATGACATTTGACGCGTGGCGTGGGTGTAGATGACGAATCTAATTTACTTTTTACATCTACTTGATTAGGTTTGGCAAAAACTCTCTTCGATGTAGATCTATACAATATGAGTACTTACCTACTTAATAATTTCAGCATACTTATTGACATTATTATACTCGTAGTTAAATGTCAGAAACAAAAAACATATCAGTTAAATAAATAAAATTCAGTGTAGGTATGTAGGCACACAAGGAAACAAAAAAGCAAACCTACAACAAAACGCCTAGAAATTCCGACCTGATTTTGGTGTGTTCAATAACAATCAAATTTAGAGATCCCAAAGGAATTAAGGACCTCGTGCCCTAACTCGGGTTCACTTGATAAGCGATTACACGGGTTACACATTCACGGGTAGGTAGGTACCTATTCCATATACCTACACTTTTACGGGTAATATGGGTAGTAGGCACTAGGCACCTTATGTACATGTTTTCATGCCTCGTTAAAGTTGAATGTATAAGGCTTTACATGATTAATGTTTTGAAGACGAAAGGATAAGGGTTTGAGTGACAAATGTTTCAGAACGAAAAGTTGAGTTGCTATGTCACAGGAAGAAAATATTAATGAAAGTATATTTCATCGTAAACGAAATGTAATCGTAATATAAACTGAGTTAAATGTAAAGTTTTTTGTGCGATAAATAGAATTGCCTAAAGTAACACGTCGGCTACAGAAATGGTGGATGGAAATTGTACAGCCTTGAGATAATATTAATGGTTTAACAATAAAAAATTGCCCGAGGGCCATCATAGAATACACACAGCCAGCGCACACTCGACGCTGACACCGACCACTATACTTATATACTTGTTTTATCTAATTTATGGCGGTCGGCGTCAGCGCAGCGTCGAGCGTGCACAACTGAAAGAAAAACCAATGGAGAAAAGTTTGGAATAAGGCTAGACTGGCACTAGAACATGATGGCTCACCTCTAGATTATCAAAGTCGACTTTGATGAGCCTCCTCTGCGGCGGCGCGTGCGGCGTCACGTCGCCCCGCCTCGCCTCGCCTCCACCCGGCCCGCTACCGGACCCACTAGTTGCTGTAACAATAAGGAAACAATCTTATTAATGTCTTTACTATATAACCAACTTTTACACATATAAGCATACCACATACCATGAAAACACAATTTTGAATCTAGTAGGTATAGAGCTCAGTTCAGGGTTGGGTCACACGACTTTATTTTGCAGAGCTTATATATTAAATTGGCACAGGTTTTTTGTTTGGCTGGATGTCGATATCGATGATTAACCCTTTGAACGCCACCCCACCGTATTAAAAACAACGCGCCGTCGACCTTATTTTGAATGCATGAAGGTATTGAAGGTGCCACCTAAAACCTATTAAGTTCCATTTCTGAAGTTATCGTAACTTTGGTAACTAACTACGTAAGCTAAGCACATACATTGTACCTATATCAAAGCCCGCATGGGTGTCGTCCAATTTGCCAACATACCAATTAAGGCCGATTTAAAAGTTTGGCGTTAATTCTAGGAACAGATACGATCACTCCAATTTTAGTACACCCACGCTGAAATCCAATATCGAACCTTTCTCTCATACCTACAGAATAACTGTAATATAAGCATCTGTAGGTACAAATATATTATTTTGAAAAGTGAAAGATTATATAGGCATTTTATACTTTCATGTCAGGAGGGTATTACGTAGTCTTTATCCCCCGAACGTAGACTTTATCGAACGATGTGGAATAACTCAATTGATTTAAGAAAATGTTTTACGTAGCCCACGTTTTAAATTAAGACATTTTCTTTGAACGAAGGGCGTTTCATTACTTATTTAGTCTGTATTTACAAGTAAATATACCGTCTGAAAGTCTTGTCGTGTTAGTTATTCTATTACTTACAAAATGTCCCACGTCGCCTATTCATTTGATAACTTACCCCCCCAGAAAGTTTTATGAAACTGTCTAACTGTAGTAGGTACTCGTATAGAGTTATTCTTTTGGAAACTAAATTGAACAGTGATCTATAACGTCTCACAAAACAATGTACATATTACATATTCTTAGAGAGTGTAGTGTGCTGTTAACTTTCGTTCCTAAATAAAAATTTGCATATTTAATTCCACTATAAGGATTTAAAATAAAACCATGCACATGGACTAATCCTGTTAACTGATATAGGAAAGCTACGTTATACAACAATTTACACACAGAGTTACCTATTAGCCTAGAGTGCCATTCACATTAGTTTGATTTGACATTACTTTCTGTGCATCGCGCTCGCACCAATTTTCCAATATACGCAAACAAAACACGCTGAGAGTAATAGCATATATCTATATCAATTCAAAGCCAGATTTTTAAAATTTAAATGCAACTAGTGGTATCTTGGTCTGATTGCGCTTATCTATCTGGGCTAGAGCACCGATAGTTTCGTAACCCATATGCATGCGAACCTACTTTCACGATCCTTCGCCAATAAATCTTGTAAGTGCTCAGTGGTGCAAGTTGTGTCAGCTACATTTGGCTTAATGTCATGGTGGTTGATATGGCTAGTAATGTATGATTATTCTAATCGAAAGTAGATACGGTATAGACTATAGAGTAAAGTGATTTTTTTAAGTATATTTAAATACCAATTTTGGGCCACGATTTTGCTATTGCAAATCAGAGAACATACATAAAAGATAAAGACAACGAATGCCGATCCATTCAGTATGAAATGAAGAGTGAAATAAACGACCTTAGGTTATTAATTCATATTTTCAGTGGGTATTGCTGGCGGGTCCTGCCTCTGCGTGCGTCCCATGACTCTTGTTTACTTCGCCTCCGCACACGCCTCTCAAATGTCCGAACATCATTGTTGCGTGAAGGGTAAAGTGGGTATTATGTACATTATTGGACCGTACTTATGCAGAAAACGACCAACTCAATTTTTTTATCAATGCAGAAAGCGACCAAAGCCACTGAGTTAGGGTGTAAGTCACTTTGACAAAAATTGGTCGCTTTCTACAGAACTATACGGTTTGAATAATTTGTAAGTACATACCTACTTGTTAAAGCCGCCTTATGGTGGGCTAAGAGCTTATTTGATATCTGAATTTGTTTTGCCCAAACGCAATATTGTATCTATTAATCAATGTCAATATCAGACTCCCTAAGGTTAAAATAGGAGTTTAAGGCAAGTAAATACTGTTAGAGATCCCGGAATGGGCAGAATTGGCACGTTCCTCGTACAGTTTAATAGATTGGGATTCAGTGAGATACGACGGATAGTTGGCGACATGCCAGGAGTGTATTGAAGATACCTACATCTACTCAGGTACCTATAGTGTAAGTGTGATCATGTACTTTATGGGTGGTTTCACGGAACTAATTTATCCCAATATTTCGTTCGCAGTTCCATGAGAAAAATAAATCCCCGATGAAGGAGTTACATGTAAAAAAATGAATTAAGCTGGAAGCGGTAATTATAGAATTTATCACGAACAAACAGACAGATAATTTTGCTTTAAATACATATTTATGTCTCCAACATCTAAGCATTTCATAACGCAAAATATACATAAAATTTTACCGCTCTTGGCCTAGAAATTATTCATTAATTAAGCATTGAAATCGATAAAAGTAAACATAAAGTCAACTCCGTTTCGCAATAAACGGTATTAATTATAAACGTGTTAGTTATCCGTGCAGAAAATTGTAATTTCTTGGACCGTACTAATACTATTAATCCCATTTATATCATGTCCAGTGACGTGAAAATCTGCGGTTTGAATTCGTGCAAAGCGATAATACTTAACGATTAATCTTTGTCAGATACAACCCGTAATTTCTACATTACGACACCTCTTTTGTTCAGTCAAGGATGGTGGACAAAAGCCAAGCGGGGTTAATATTCGAAACGCATGCGGTTTGGAGGTTACACGAGAAACGTGATGTAGATGCCCTCGATCTTCAAGTTCCAATAATTGGACTATCAATCACATTGCAAATTTAAATCACATTAGAGTTCATTAGCAATTTTGCTAACGAATCGCGTCGATTGAAAATTGCAAGACGCAGTGTCAAGGAGCAGTGTTTCGAAATTCAAAACTAAAGCTCAAGCAGCAAGTAAAAATTGTATAACTGGGTAAATAGTACAAAACTGGAATCATAAAGATTTTAAGTTACCAAAAAGGAACATGAACTGCAGTACGTACAAAGGAAACCGTCATTAAAAATGTACAAACATCATACATTTTCAGCGTCTTTTTCTTCGGATCACAAAACATAAAAGCTATTCAGTCTATTCACGCGCTCACAATACGTTCTCGCTGGCGTTTTTAACGCCCGCCTCAAAGGCCCAAAAAACTAGTTCGTGCACTAGATCATGTTAAGCTTGAAGTGAGTTATATGGAGAACACTGCAGTGCGGGTTTCAATAGAAATATTTATTATTTGGGTTAAACTTTGAAAATTAATTATCCCACCACGCTGCTAATCCAAATCAGGGATGTTGCGGATGCCGATTTTTTGACATCCGCGGATGCGGATGCGGATGCGGATTTTTAAAGGCTCACATCCGCGGATGCGGATGCGGATGCGGATGTCAAGATTAGGTACTTAGAAAACGTCAAATATTACATTTTTAGTTTTTTTTATTAAAAAAAAAAGAAACGTTTAGTATTTGAACAAGAATATAGGTGCGTTATATTTAATAAACAGTAACTTGGCCGACTTCTCTGGATCTAGACCAGTGTTTTTCAAAGTGTGGGTCGCGACCCCCAGGGGGGTCGCGGCACTTGTCCAAGGGGGTCGCGAAGCTTTGAGAGAAACTTATGGAAAGCAATTTCATTGTTTAAACTTAAAAATAATCCAATCCTTTAAAATTTAATGTTTAAAGGTCGTTAATGTACATATTAATAAAACAAATCATTACCTATCTGGTAAACTGTATTTTAAAAGTGAAGGTTTAACTGTATTCAGTGTGAAGAATGAGCTTGTTTCATTCTGACTCTTAATTTGTCAAACCGCGGTTCCTGCCGCGACACGCAGACGATTAAATCATTTTCCGAATTCAATCTATTTATTCCTTTTTTTGGTTTTGATATCGACCATTGATGAAAACGTAAGTTCGCATAAATATGAAGTAGCAAATGGGATCAAAACTTTAAGGGCTTTTTTGCCAAACACTGACCAGTGGTTCCTTTGTTATAGGTACTAGATAGAAAAACGTAGAAACGGGGTTTGGGGGTCGCGAAAAATTTTAGTGGTCATAAAGGGCCGTGACACCATAAAGTTTGAAAAACACTGATCTAGACGATTTCGTTATAGGTAATTACGAAATTACCTAGCACTTACGCCGCCGCTAAGACGTTCCTGTACCGACTTGTTCGACATCCGCATCCGCATAAGCTCCGCATCGATTTTATGCGGATGCGGATGCGGATGCGGATGTTGAAAATAACGCGGAAGTTCCGCGGTTGCGGATGCGGATGCGGATGTTCGCAACGTCCCTGATCCAAATCTATGTAGGAATTATCTTGTAGGTATATTTTCCTTTACAACATCAACAGCTTGTGTCTTGGTAACCCACGTGAGAATAAATCACTCAAATAAATATTTAAAAGACACAGCGTCTAGCCGACTTCTCAAACGACTCTCACGAGTCATAAATAGTTTTCATAAAAAAACTATGACAAAACATAAGGCTTTCTTATTATTGTTAACAACCATTTCTTATTAAATACAGTTACTAGAATCTAATCTTTCCACATAAAACTCTGGTCTGTGTAACGTGGATTGCAGCTGCATTCATTATGAGGTCGTCATCCGCCATTAAAAGTTACCTTTGAGACGTCGTTACGGAAATCCCTCGGCTCTTTATGGAGGATAAGATGTTAGCGAGAAAAGTTCGCTTGCAAGATGTCTGAAGGGCTCATAATTAACTTTGTTATTGGAGAATGAAGGTACAAGTGAATTTCTAATATAATCTCGCTTAGACAAATAAATCAGTATTTACTTATCATTCGATTGTTTTACTCGTTCTCGTATCGCCACTTTATATGGCGACCGCGACTCCCGCATTTGGGTACGTACAAGTTAAAATGCCCAGGTATGGAAAACAACAAGGATCAAGTTCAAATCAAACGTGGACTTGGGAGAATGAGTAGTTCAAAGCAAGAAATTTAGCAAAGTCATTATTTATTTAGATACATTTGAACGTTATTATAACAAGAACTTTCAAATTATTTTTAACACAATTCCCGCCACTAACGGATATAGAAGTAAAAACTGTCCCTATCGCTTCTTCCAATTAATCAGTCGACGCTCCCCGGTCAGTCGATGTTCCCATTAAAATCACGGCATAATCGGAAGGACGACCTTGAGGCCAATTTGAACTTACATTTAGCTGTAAAACTGATGCGATTTTGTTATCATTTTGTAGTTTGTACGAACAAGGACGAGCGAAATGCACACGCGAATGATAACAAAATGACATCATTTTCATATCGAAATGTTCCAATTAGCCTCCTTGTTACGCGGTTATTTAGACCATTTTGCAGTCAATTGCTCAAAATGCTTCATTATTACTCTTAATAGCCTTTAATAGAGCTATTTATTGCCAGTTCGATTTGCCGGTCGGCCGCGCCCTTAAAATGAAGTGAAAACCGAAAACGCTTTTTCAATTAGGTACTACAAATAGCGTGAAAATGAGCTTAATAAGAGAATGAAATTATAAATAAAGTAAATGTAACAATATGATTGTAAATAGATGTTTGATACAGTTTTTGCACAAGGTATAATTGGTTTCATTATTAGTCGATGTCTTTACTTAAGTATTCTGGACACTTTAGACTACTATTAAGCTCCTAGTAAAAAGTACTAAATGTAGACCTAGACACAGTTATTTGTACCATAACTATGTAGTGCAAAACACTTTTTGACAAGAAAGTGTAGGGTTTTAGAATTGGATCAATATTTTCGAACCTTTTTACGTAAATTAAAACTTTAGTCATACTTATTTGTGATAGTTCTTTAACTTTGGGTCGGTTGCACCAAACTGCAAAATTTCATTGTATGGAAAGTTTCATAGTAAACCGCTGTGGCGCGCCGGGTGAGGTTGATCAGTCTGTCAAGTGCGGATGGTGCAACTGGCATTTAGTCTCTTGATCATAGTCTGTCACTCTTCATCATTTAAGACTTATGCTAAACACCGGTCAGTTAATAATTTAAAAAAAAGTCACGAGGTCATTAACTAAATCCTCAGGGCAAGAGTCGTTTAAACACATAAACTTTTTGTTAATAAACAAACATTCTGCCACGTTTAAATAATTAATAAAGGTTTCGCGAAAATCGTGAATTCCTTCCATTCTAGTCTATTTTCGTCATTCTGTTCTGACGCAAATTAGACTGAACTTTGACATTTGTCCCGGCGCAAAGGACGAGCGCGGGCGGGAACAAAACAAAAACTTTGAATACAGCGCCGTGTGCCTGCTATACGGCCACAATTCAAAATTTTTAATTTTCTGGATTATTGCAGATTCGTATTCAAAATTGTTCAATTTACGACCTTATTTCGAGAGCCATAGCAAAAAAGGTCTTTAAGAGCCTTTTTCTCACAAGTGGCCTTATGGATTTGACCATAAATTGTCAGACGATTCCCTGCAATACAGCCACTTGCCAGTCTGCCAGTCCTAGAAAATAATAATTAGTTGAGTGATAATTACGATGAATCACTATAAATATAAAAGAAATAAACGGCAATTGGTTGTGTCACAGCAGTAAGTATTACACTTATTATTACAAAATTACCAGCTCGCCACCGAAACTACCACAACGCAACAAAATGATTAAGCAAATCTCAACTTTGTTTTCTTACAAGTGCGGTTCAATATGGCTCATCAGTGAGGGTCGTGAGCCTAATACATATTTTTACCCGTCTGAAGAAAGATGAGTATTGAGCATGTTTTCGAAGAGTGTGTATGTATTTAACTAACATTTTATTGTATATAATATTATGTGTGTCTAATTCTATAGCACGCTTTACTGCCAATAATATGCAACGGATTGTATTGTGTGATGTAAATTACTAACTTTGTTCGGGATGGTTGTATTCCGGATGGTGTCATAATATTGGAATTTTGTTAAATATTATAATAACTGCTTTTATTTTGGGGACTTTGGCGCCAAAAATTAAATCACGTGGAAAGTCGTTACTTTGATATATTTACATTTACTTGATAATGGTAAAGGCATTTTCGTGGTAATGACTGTGTTTAATGTTTTTTCGGTGTGTGTCCTAGCTATTCAATTTATTTCCATTAAAATGCTTTTATGAAGAATGATAGAAACTAGATATACCTATGTTTTATATGCTTGCTTGTTTTAGATCTAAAATTTCGAGGACTACGAGTAGATCTGCTAACACACGTAATGCCACCTCGGACAGTCTCTCTCGTGTGACACCTTTGTCAAAAGCGAAGGATTCACCAGAAAACAGAATTACCTATGATTAAGTTTAGTGTCCAGTAGTTACGTGTTATTGATGTGTATTGTGTAAGTACGAAATATTGGCCTTGTAAAGGAAAATATACAGCAATTTACTACCTTTGTATTTTGTAAGTCTACTTAAAGAAGACTGATTATTACATACGTTGATTCTACTAAAGTAACGAAAACAAAATATTTTGTATATCAACGCTTTTTTTATTAGTGCTAAGTTGAAATACAGTGTGATATTCGTTATTTCTTGTACTGATTAATTATTAGAAGTTACCTACTTGTAAGAATTAATTTACTGAATACATTATAATATAATAAATAAATTGCCTGCAATGTTCTTAAAGATGTTGATTTCACAAATTAGCAAGGAACAGTATTGTGTTTTGATTTCTTATTTTATAATATATTAGGTATTCTAAATACTTCTTATTATTTTGAATGTTTTAAAAAAGAAGTTTCAAAGTTTTGTTTGTTCAAATTTTATAAAGAACCTTTTAAACAATTAATATTATTTGGTAATGACATGGTATAATGTTGCTGATTATAAGCTAGTTACACATATTATCGCGTACAGTGATCTTGTTCCTACCAAAGTTGATAAAATAAAGGGATTTTAACTATTTTGGTGTTTTTATTTATATTTGCATGGTAACCTTTATCCAATAATTTTGTGTTTAAATTTGGCCGCATCTCAAAATCTTTAAAAAATGTTTCTGCAATACGGCCACAACTCTAAATACCTGTCTTTCGGGCCTTGTGTCTTAAAAAATATACATTTCTTTTAAAAAGTGGCGTGGTCATAAGGAGGGTTATATCATTCCGAGTAAAAAAAGCTAAATTTTAAATTCATAGACCTAAAACTAAAGGAGTAAGATCCTATTAAACACCCTGAACTATACTCTCACAACTT
The DNA here is from genome assembly GCF_948474715.1 of Cydia amplana. NCBI lineage: Eukaryota > Metazoa > Arthropoda > Insecta > Lepidoptera > Tortricidae > Cydia > Cydia amplana. Next base: position 3,745,995 of record NC_086073.1, on the reverse strand, counting down.
TGAGACGCGATTTCTCGAAAAAACGGTTTTTTGAGATGTGGCAGTGTAGCAGGCACACGGCGACAGGATTAGATGCTTTTATTTAGGAGGAAACATACGAGCTAGTTCAGTTACCGAGCTATGGGATTCGTTTAAAGTGAACTTTGACATTTGCACTACCCTTAGGGCAAATTGTTGGCGGGGACGGGGATAAAATGAAAATCTATTGGGTACTATTTTTAAATAAACGCTTGCTGTATGCAACACAATTAAGGAGCATTAGGTATATGTAAATAAATCACTTTATTTTCCGTGTCAATCTTTCTTCTATCATGATTATCATGAAATACTTAATATAATGAAAATCGTTTTAAGTCAGTCCAAGCTAATAGACTCTCCTCATAACTTGCAAGGGCAAATTGAGGAAATGTCAACATAAATGTCAAATGTATATGAAACTATGACGTTTGTTATAGCACTTGCACAGTTTGTCACATCAAAGTTGGTGCACAGTTAGCTTGGTCAGATTACAAAATGTGGATGCAAAATTAGTAGACAGTGTTTCACTATTTTAAGCCTACGGCATTTTTAGGGTTCCGTACCTAAAGGGTAAAAACGGGACCCTATTACTAAGACTCCGCTGTCCGTCCGTCCATCCGTCCGTCCGTCCGTCTGTCACCAGGCTGTATCTCACGAACCGTGATAGCTAATAGACAGTTGAAATTTTCACAGATGATGTATTTCTGTTGCCGCTATAACAACAAATACTAAAAACAGAATAAAATAAAGATTTAAGTGGGGCTCCCATACAACAAACGTGATCTTTGACCGAAGTTAAGCAACGTCGGGCGGGGTCAGTACTTGGATGGGTGACCGTTTTTTTGCTTGTTTTGCTCTATTTTTTGTTGATGGTGCGGAACCCTCCGTGCGCGAGTCCGACTCGCACTTGGCCGGTTTTTAATTTAAACTAATACATTTTAATGTCTTTAATTCGCGTCCCCCCCCCGCTCCCCCTCCCCCCCTGTCTCTTACACGCGACCTTCAGGTCTAATGTTCACGTCGTGAAATTCATCGCGGATTCGCTCCATTTGGTTTTAATTAAACTCCGAATGGCAAACGGGACTAAAAAGGTAATTAATGTTCATAAAATATTGCCATTTATGTTTATGTACTTATGTAAATAAAGACGTGTTGCCGAGTCATTTTTACGTATTTATGCGGCTATTTTATAGCAATATGGTAATAACTAATATATTCCCTACTACGCGCAGAATAATCTCAATTTCTTTTCAAACTGTTTGACAATGTTTTCTCTCTCTCTAGCGCATGGTGTCAATGATGTGCTCTTTTTCTCGTGCACTAAATTGTGCCATTGACTGGCCTGTTGTTACACTTGTTACCTCTATCGAATTGTCTTGGCTCATTTAGACGGCGCGCGAACTCGCGTGTAACAATTTTAGTTACATTGCGGACTATTGAGGTTACAACAATTCAGCCGACCGATCAAACGAGGTAATGTAATGAAACTCGCATGCGAGTTCTCGCACCGTCTAAATGAGCCCTTAGTTTATGTTACTGTACATTTATTGTAAACTATGCGAGGTGTGCAATAAAGGGTATTGTATTCATAACTGCTTGGAGCAATTATGAGCCGAGCGCGCCCAAACATTTCATAATCATAATCATTTATTTGCACATAAAAAGGGTTTTACATAGAGGTTTTAAGTGTACCTATAGTTACATGTCCTAGCCTTTTTAGCTGTTTTCACAGCATGCAAATGAGTCCTTATAATACATTAAATTTGTGCTACATAAGACCGCCTTAAATTAACTTAATTACCAACTACATTTACTTTACTACACTTGAGTAAAGTATCACTGGTTGTTGTCAGGATGTCAGGTGTGTGTTTCTTCCCTGTGACACCCCCACGAACTTTATATGGGTAGGCGCAGTTTCAATGAAGAGGGAGGTTCTACTCGTACTAACGAAGCTTATTACGATCGTATAAACTGCAGGTGGCCTGGGTGTTCCATTTTTGTTCGCCAAATATTCTCTAATTAATTTATAAGAGACAAAACGCCACACACGTTCCACTTATTAAGTCAACAAGAATTTAAATTCAGTAGAATTATTTCTGTAATGGAGCATTCTACAAAATTTTCTACCGCCTGTCCCGCTCAAGCGGGAATTTTCTAAATAAGTTAATAATTATGCAGGTACAGTGGAAACTGGATAAGTGGAACCTGGGTTAGTGGAAAACCTCTTTAAGTGGACCCAAGTTCTCGGTTCCAGTCTCTTGGCAACGAATTACCTCTATAAGTGGAATTTTGGGACCTCTATAAGCGGAATCCATTTTTTCGAAAATTCATTACTCTGTAACTGGAAGCAGCCGTCTCCGAAACCTCTATGAGTGGAATAGCTCGGCGTTATAAAATTTGTATTTTTAAAAAACCATCACAAGGAGGGTAGTTTGTTTCGTTAACATTATCGTTCAGTTTGATTCTTTTAGCCGTGCCGTAGATAAGCAATGCCTAAGCGCAAAATCAAGTGTTTATCTCTTCGGGATAAATTCAAAATTATAACAGACTATTAAAGTGGGAAGTCGCGTTTTCATTAAAGTACAATCGGTACATTGATTTATTTAACCATACTGGTTTCTCTTGCATAACTAAATATTAGGAGTGACTTGTTTTTGAAATTTTGAAAATTGTATACGAGTACTGTGGATTATTTACAGTATTGCTTTTTTTAAAGTCAGGATTACATACCTATTTTTTGTATTTCTACATACATATTTAATAAAAGATGATTATTTAAGTCTTGATCTTTTATTTGACCATACTATACGTGACCTCTATAAGCGACATTACTAGCATCCACAACCTCTGTTAGCGAGAGCCTCTGTAAGTGAGAAAACGTTTTATTTGAACCTGGTTAAGTGGAAAACTGGATAAATGGAAAACCTGGATAAGCGGAACTAAACTGCCGGTCCCTTGCGATTCCACTTATCCAGTTTCCACTGTATTTCGCTCGGTCACCCAGATATTTTTTCTAATGTGATAAATGCCCAGTAAGATACCTACCTAATCATTGACTTGAGTCATTGACATAATTTACGTAAAAAATGTGTTTGCACATGCGCATAAAATGTCCTAATACTTGTAGCGAGCTATCGAGAGCGATCGTGTTTAAAAACCAGCTTCGCACTAAGCTGGTTTTTATTAGGGTTTTTTTTTAACTCGAGTCAGACTCGCGTTTTTACCCTTTGGGTACGGAACTCTAAAAATTGTCCTCGTATTTTTTTATGGAATTCGTCGTAATTAGTTTTCCTCTTTTATCAGAGAGGAGCGAAAAACATTTTTATTATCTGATGTCACCATAAACCAGTGTCATTAATGTTGTTTCCACAAACATCCCTTCAGCTAGTCGAATTTTAATTAGTAGCTTGGAATCAAAATGACGATGTTATATAAATCACAAAGTAAAGAGCGTCACAAATACGATTTCCAATGGTTTTCGCGCTTTCTGCGCACGATAGTTGATTAGATTACAGACGCGCGTACAAGTTTTGATCGCGGTTGCTTAGGGACGGTATGACTCATTGCGAACTTACGCACATGCATTACTGCATTAAATCATTTGCTATGCCGTACGTAACTATAGTTACTATGTATAAAACATGTTGGCGTTGATCCCTCATTATTTTTATTGTTTCCTAGCGTATTTAAGTTTTTCTTTAGATAATTGCTAAACGAAGAAATTAACACATTCGAGTGACGGGAACCCGCTCAGTTGGCGCTCTGTTCGTAGTCGCTTTCCTCTACAAAGCGGGAAAACGCTAGAATCAACTTCGCGTGTAGCGCTACGAAAACCTGGCAGTGAATGCGTTAAAGTTCTCTTAATTATCGGCCCGATTCGAACTTTAAGATAATAAAAAATTACGTCTAGATACGATATAGATTAGATATGACACTGTCAAAATTGACGTTTTTGTTTGTTTGGCCGTATCTCAGTTTTTCATACGATTACGGATTGCTGCACGAACTGTACAGTTAAATGGTGTTGCAAACTTTGCGGTTGGCTAGGGACAGCTGTTATGACTCGTCGTTAATTAACACAGCCGCAGCTAATTGCACGCACAAGTAATAATCATAATTCTGAACGGATTAGCACAGAATGTTGGATGGAACCCCATTAAACTGTCAAATTCTCCGTCCGTCCGACTCTAACGACCTAATTTACCTACAATTAAATAGAGGCTTGAAGCGACCGATGCACATACTCGTCAGAACAGCATTGCTGCCATTGCTGGTTATTATTCAGACTTTCGTTTTTTAATGATATACGTGGAAAACGAGCAGACGAATTGCCTGACTGTAAACTATTACCGTCGCCCATAGACACCGCGGTTGCCGGCCTTTAAGATGAGCCGCTCTTTTCTTAAAGGTTTGAAGGTCGTATTGGTCTGGAGATACCGCGAACAGTTAATTTCACAGTTTATCTGTGCGAGGCAGGAAGTTAGATAAGTTAGCTGTGCGGTAGTCAAAGATTACGAGCAGCAACTTTTCCAACCCTCACGGACACCCTAGCTCTGCTGGTACTCACTCATCGCCGCGGTGCTGCCCCAGTACGCCTTGTCCTGCGCCACGTCCAGCGGCGGCTCGTCGGGGCTCCGCGCGGGCTCCAGCAGCCCCGACACGGGCCGCGCGAGCAGCAGCGCCGCCGGCGACACCCGCGAGCGCCGCAGCTTGACTGACCGACTTCGCACACACAAAAGCCTAACTTTTTAAATTTAGATTTGACTAAAGTCGCCAATCTCAAAAGCCGAAGAGTTCAGAAACTTCTTTAATTTTATCACGGCGTTGGAATTTCAAGTACCTACTTATCCAGTTGTCTTAATTGATATCCACAGATTCAAATTAAGTAGACTGTTTACTAACACGATTTTTAACAGAAGTATTTAGTTTATTTAAAGATCTATTAAAATGCACTTCTTTCAATGTTTTGATGCACAATGCGTTTGTCCACCATTTATTTGAAAATATCACAAACACTTGCGCGGTAACTTATCAAGCCAAATTCCATTGTTTGTTTGCCATCAAATTTTTTTGCAGCTACTTGTTAATATAATAACGACCTACCTCAATGTCAACAAACGCCAAATGTATTTTTAAATGCTCTTAATCGAGCGTTTATTTTGATTACTTAACAATTTGATTAAAACACAGTTTAATTTTATATTCACTAATTTCAAATGAAGGTGCACGTTTATTTACGTAACTTGGCCTAAAAGGCTAAAACGTCAGCCCCAAAACGTTGACCTATAACACACGGCCCGTCCGTAACACAATCAAACACATCTGATCGCACTGCGCCACCCTTGCAACTGCTAAACAATCACATAAAATTCACTAAACCTCCTTCTACATCTACAAAACAACTATTTTTAATTAATATTTTTCTAGTTTTAATTGACGTAAATGAGATTTTTTAAATATTAAGCACAGTTTTTTTTGTAAATAGAAAGCGCGTGCTTAGCTTATGGCGACCGTCGCCATATTGGATTGTGAGGGTTGTTACAGCTGACGCATGCGCGCTGGAAATGTGAGCTGAAAGTACAAGGGTCGCGTCATTCAAATTTCCATGTACTAAAATATAAAGCACCGCAACCATTGCTTGGATGGTTTATGAGTACACGAAGCGCTATCTCGTCGTCGGAGTAGTGAATATGGAAGTGTCAGGTTTGACGTCATCGTTTATAACGCAGTTAGGGCTCATTTAGACGATGCGAGAACTCGCATGAGAGTTTCATTACATTGCGTGTTTTGATCGGTCGGTTGAATTGGATGTAATCAACAGTCCGCAATGTAACTAAAATTGCTTGCGAGTTCGCGCGCCGTCTAAATCAGCCCTTGTGTAGGGTAAGTTCTGAAGAGTATGAAGTATGAACCCTAATATTTCTAGCGAGATTTGTTTACTTTGCTTTTCGAGCCGACATCTATCAACCTTTTAGCCGACGCGACGTGAAAGCTCAGAAAGGTAAATGGTAGTTTAGATACTTTAGATAGAAATCATTAAGCACATTAAAACCTAATGTATACGGCTATACTTATTCGTAATCAATTAGCGTAGGAGCTGTCTAATCTAAACACTTTATAATAGCTCTACGCTAATTTATTATAAACGTTCGTGTACGGCAAATTATATAAATAAGTGTAATAACACAAATATGTCTAATGTTTAGCTATAAATATAGATATCATAACTACTTGTTTCCTCACAGGTACGCTATTAGCCAATAAAAAAACAAAATTCGCGATTTCAGAGCAACATCTGACGCAATAATTCTATAAGAAAACATTGTATCAAACTTGACATTACATTTCGGCCACGCTCGTTAGGATAACAATAAAATGTAAGGTTTTATCAGATGTTTGGCAACACGTAATCGAGCACGAAGATCGAGATAGCCAACGGACAATGGCGGCTCGAGAACGCGAACAACCTTGGCTAGGAGCCTAAGATTTATGGAAGCAAAGAGTAGGTAAAGTATTATGTATTATGGAACGCTCACCCACGTCAGAGGGCCTACCGCGAACCACGTTCGACGTGTTACCTCCCTGTCACACTTACGTTCGTATTTACAAGTGCGACAAAGAGGCAACACGTCGAACGTGGTTTGCGGTAGGCCCTCAGGAGCTAACGAACCATGCGCATGTTGCGCATGCCCCTTTTAATACTTGAAGAATTTTTCCGTTGCACTTGCTTTAGATGAGTCAATGGAGAAGACAGCAGGAGAGCGGACCCTGGCGCTAGGCCGGGAAAACGCTAGGTTGAAGAAGACTTGCAAAAAGGAAGGAAAAAAGATTGCAGCGCTAGAGATAATCTATCGACATAGTAGATTAAAAAAATGGAACAATCGAGCTATCTTCAGCTGAAATAGCATTTCCTTGAATTAATAGAAACTTATCTATTTCATAGGAGTTTAGAGTGTGAAACTTATAAACCGTCGCTTTTCGGTGAAGGAAAACATCGTTAGGAAACCGGACTAATCCCAAAAACGGCCTAGTTTCCTTTCCAGCTTGGAAGCTTAGATGGCAGTCGCTTTCATAAAAACTAACCAACGCCAAATCTTGGGATAAGTTGCCAAAGCGGACCACAGGGTCCCGTGGGAAAAAGCCGGGACAACGCTAGGTATATATAGTTTAAAGTTCTTCGATTATGAGCCACAGCTAAACCTATATTAATATTTATATTTGAATAAAACGCCTCATTCTGAATGAGTCATTCAGTAATTATAAAATATAGATTAGACCTCTACTATTAAGATATAGTGCTTTATTAAATAGGTGAACCAAGTCTAAGCGGATTAAAACTTATTCTCGGATTAGTAGGATCGTTTTTCACTTACAAAAAGGCGTTGGATACAGTAGTGCAGTGTTTCCAACTTTCCAGTAAACTCATTTTATAAATTATTATCATTACATTTAGTTATAGAAGTTTGAACTCTGTGCTGTAATTGGTCGAACTTTAAGTTGTTGGCATACCTAATCTCATAATTCTTAACGGAATGGCATAATTAGGTCAAACCTGACCTGTCAGAACATAAATACCAGTTTAAAATCATAAATAAACAACACTCGAATAGAACGTGCACTGATTACCAACATTTGAAACAACACGAACGGAACACGAATATTTACATCCGGCTATCTTTTATGTTTTTGACACTTGGGAAGATCGCATCGTCGCTGACAGCTGTCATACAACAAGTACCTATAGAGTGTATGCGGAAAGAGAAGAGTCGTGAAATATATGGGAACCAATACGTCTTCTCTTTCCGCACAGACTCTACAAGATTTTATGTATTCGTCGGTTATCTCGAACCCCTTCACGATCGCTGGCGTACCCGTAATCATACTTTGACAACCCCTGATCTAGAATGTTGACAACGAAGACAGACACTGCATCCGAAATAAAATAAGGCACTCTACACCATTGTGACGTATCGATCTGAACCAGAGGCCTCCGTCTTTTGTTTGCCACTAAAGCACCGTTATAATAAGTTGTTTTCTTTTGACACCTTACAAATTGCGGGCACATTGTTGGGCCGAGTCATGAATGCGTGTTTCGTGAATGACGTCCCACGTCAGTGTGTCTTGTTCTTAATAGAAGTTTTCGGAAGTGAGCTGTGTATTTTGTGAAAACATTATGCTCCTAAATGGGTAGGTAATTTATTTTGTTGCCCTACTTTTGCTAGTGCAGGAATATAAAAGAAAAATGATGTTTTAGAAGCAGGTTTATGTACTAATGATCTTAAAATAAAGCTTAAATTTTCGGCGATGAACTGGCAACCGGTCAACGAAAACTATAAATATTATGCATATTGATTACAATGATTACACAGTTATTTGCTAATTACTCCGAATACAACATATGTACTCTTACGTTTCCCATTCTTAATAACAACATCTACAAGGACAGGTACATTCTCGCTTGTTACCAATAAGAACAACGGAGCATTAAATTTTGCAAAATATGAACGCATTCAGTGAAGGTGCTCGCTTCACATTCTCAAAGTACCACGAGATTGCCTCATAAGCTCAAAACAATGATAGATGTCAGTTCCACTCCAAGCGGAAAACTACGCATAGCAATCATGGCGGAGAATTTATCAAAAAACTATGAGTGATTAGAGAAAACAGTATTTAGCAGTTTAACAGCCAGTCAAATGTGATTACCGCGATTCCGTATAGGTATATACAGTAGGACCAGATAAATTGGAGTCAGATACGAATACGTTAGATTCTAGCGATAGATTTAAAATTAAAACGTGTTTTATATTTGTTTTCCTGCGCAAGAAATCTAGTGCTTGAGCTTAAAGCCTTAAGCTTAAGCACTAGACTTCAATTACAAGTGTAGATATAATGCGGATTTTGAATGTACACCTCGTACGCTTAACAGTGCAGGAACGTGTTCAGAATTCAGTTTCGATCGGCATGTTTCCAATCATTTAATTCAAGCCCAATTGTCTTTCAGAGCTCAAGAAAAATATTTGACTCCTTAAGAATATTATGATACCCCGAAACCTCCATCGCAAGAGAACAAGGAAATCGAAATTCTTTTATTCACACATATATAATTGTGTTAAAATAAAATGTCGAGTTTTGGGCCAAATTCATAACTGAACAAGGCTTTATTATTTGTTCAGTCTACCCTTTTCAATTGTAAAGGTATAACTAATCTAATTTGCCATTCAAAAGCGAAAGCTGTTTTCAAAACCTGCCTGTCACATACAGAAAAATGTATTATGATATTTATGATACATTTACAGTCATAGATATATTGTGGGAATTTCAAGTGAGAAATCTTGCAATGTCTTTGTCACCTACCTGGGAATCAATATACTTAGGTCGGTATATATTTTAGTATTTATACAACCATCAAGAAACAATTCTTACTTTTCATTCCTCCTAAAAACAAAACACGACATAGCTATATCGTTGCGACCACAAGAAACTACATAGTTACAATACATGCAACCACGAAATATCATTGTCTATTGAATAACGTATTGGAACGGCAAATATCATTGTTCTAAGACGATAATCATTATAATGGACTTGGGAAAAATGATATTTAATCGCGGAAGTCTGTCGTAAAAACGAAATGGTTAGTGTCTTAGCATGAGATCGCTCATGCGAGGGAAAGCTGAGTCGTTAACAATATTTACGTTTAACTATCAATGATGGAGCTAAATTGTTATGTGATACTGATAATTGCTTATCGAATTGGTTGTTTAGTTGAGTTTGCTGTAATCGTTATGTCGAAGAACAATGATGGTACTTCTCAATCTTAATTGTTTATTATAGCAAAATCAAACAAATGACGCAATTAAAGTCAGAATGCATCGTTGCATTTGCAGCGATTGAGATTCTAGTTTCCTATTATTATAAGACAGTAAAGCGCCATCAAATTAAAAAAAAAATGGGACGATAAAAATCATCCACCACGAAAGCTTATAATTCACTATATGTGCTGCTGAGATGCTGAGGGCTACCGCGAAAATAGGAATTTCGTTAGCACTCAAATATATGCAAGAGTGATAGAGAGGCAGATATCAAAATCTCGATTTTCACCTTATGATCTCTGATGATTATGATTTCTTATGGTCTGGAATGGTAGCACGAGGAAGTATTGAGTTTTTGCGCGATACAACAGTGCTATTATACCATCCGTTACCTCAAGCAAATTGGGCAGGTTTTCACAATTGGCAACGCCCGATAAGATGGATAGTTTATTGATAGTGGCTAGTATTAATTGTTTCCTGTACGAGTTCCGTGAGAGCGGGTAGCCTTTAGCCTCGGCTTTATATTTTGATCTGTATTGTCATTGCAATAAGCGAAATTACAACTGAATGCTAGTTAGAGTAGTTAGCGACCTTAAGTGCATTTTAAGTAGGTAGTATTTCTAATCTGTAATTGATTCAATGGGTATTGTGCTCTAAGGTTAGCTAATTTACGGTTCAATTTCAATTGAATGGATATGTTACAAATGTTTAAATTATGAATATAGAACGTTTTTGCTATGCTACTTAAATGAAACTGGTTTGCCGGCGGCGCCAGGAGATTGGATCGTTTTTATCACCGTCCAATGCTCATACTTATCTTGTCACTGACGATTTACTTCGAATAGAACCCAAATTATAACATTAATATGAAATATTTAATGTTGTTTTTATCCCTCCTATTCTTTTCCACTTAAAATCAAGTTTTTAGTGAAAATTCATTTAACGTAGAACGTAGGTAATTAACGTTCAGAAGTATTCGACACATTTTGTGACAGAAAGTGATGTACCTGATACAAAATAAATTGACTCGACAAGTCTCAAAATTGAATTCCAAGCGGCCGACAATAAAAGCAAGCAAAAGAAAACATTTTGGTAGCAATGACGCAACAACAGAACGAGCAAAAACTATCAATTGAGATTACAACTACCACTTTGTAGAGTAACAGTAAAAAGTTCATAGACTCGTGTGGCCGGTACAAACTGAATTGAGGGAATGAACGATCCTAAACGATCATCGAGCGAATGAATCATTTCTGAATATTTTGAGTTTATTAGCAACGGGGTAAGGAATAGGTAGGTACTGACGTGCCGTCACAAATTTTATTAATACCTACTGCGAAATTTTCACATGGAAACATTTCGGAAACTTCTCATATTTTTTGTATATTGATTCACTTGTTTCCCGTAAAATTATACTGAAATTTCCGAGACTTTTCTAACCATTTTGGAAACTGTTTCGCAACTTGCACATTTGTAGTATTGAGTTTTTTAGTTTACTACTTAGTAATAAGGTTTGCCTGTCAATATAAGGCTCAGAATATAGCAAGACACATTCATTTTACCTACTACTTATTATTAATGTTAACATAACACGGACACAAACTCTCTTTCGAATGTCCCTGCCCGCGAATCGCATGCGAGTTGTCGGAGTTGTTGATGAGACATAATTTCTCAGAATAAAATGAGGACCATCTAAAGCTTATACTATACATCCTATTATACACGTTCCATAGACAACTAGAAATCATCACAGGCGATCTAGGCGACATAAGCAGGCCATTTTTTGTCTTTAACACTCTTAAGGAGGAGACATTTCAAGTATAGTGTAAGTACGTTAAGACATGTCCTAAATTTTGCATACGAGAAATGTTTATACACCGTTATGTATAATATGTTTATGTGATAGGTACACACTACGACATACTGATCACGATGGAGTAAATCTAGTAAATATTACAAAGAGATACAATAGAAGCAATCATTTGATACAATGCGTTTGTCTTAATACAAATTAGACAAACGCATTGTATGAAAATGATCCATCTTCAATTGTTACACTTTATGATGCACTAGTTCAAAAATAAATACTACCCCATCCGTTAGATGATCACACAGACATTTAAAACGAAGCTGAGTATATGTAGATACTAGTTCATGTAATTTAGTCTAGTATGTTCCCTTTCATGTACCGTTACTCGCCGGCAGACGAGCAATGCCATAATAAAGTACCAAGCCTGTTTCTTGACATACGGCCGTCCTATACATGGGCAGAAAACCAAGAGTAGGTGATATTTATATCCTTGTAATTAAGCTTTACCTATTATCCGGTACGTTGGTTGGTTGGTTGGTACACAGACCACTTTTTAATTGTTCGTGCGTCGTTCTAGATAAACAGAATACTTGCGAAATTAGCTACTTTAAAAATCTTTTTCTAACGTAAGTACTGATTTAAGTAAAAAATAAAGCTATATCCGTTTTATTTTAACAAGGCGAAGCGCTGTGAAAAAATGGTGATTTTAAAAATAATCTACGTTTCACTGACAGTTTATTAGCCTTAGTTTATTTAAACTTTATTATAACATTGTTGGAAGATTGAAATAATTGTTGTTATTTCACAATGTTTTTGACTTATCTGTATAAAACACCTGCGAGCTGATGGAACGTGACATATACAAATTCTTAAATAATACAGTAGAATAATTATGAGTCTAAGAAAGACATTTTAATAGTGCGAAGATAGGAATATAAAAGCATAAATATAATTGTCTTTCTTTTTTATACAATCTCTTTCAATCGTAACAAGGCCATTCTCCCGCTGTAAATATTAGAGTACCTATTAATTATACGAGTAAAACATATTGTAGCATTTATTCGCAAGAAAACAATAGCCAAGTCGTTATTAATGTCGCAACGTTATCATAATTGAACATTCTCGATTTAGTTTACAAATAAAGTGCTGATACTTCATAAGGCTTTATTTATTGTGGCAATTTTGCGATTTATTTGCCGATTTAGCAACTTTTGCTAGGTTTAAATTTGCAAAACAACGCAACATACGGGTAAAGTTTAGTTACTTAAAGACTCACTCTCACTTGATTCATTAGGTAAACTATAAATCTTTAGGAAATAGAAGTTCCTATTAGTCTTTTCTAATTAGCTAAGTGCTGCCAAATGCTTTTAAATCCTATTGCCCTAACGAATAGCCGTAGTTGTAGTTTAGTTAGACTTGAAATATTTATGTGAAGCAGGTCTCCACGTGTCGGCCGGCTATCCGTCTCGAGCTTGGCTTGCATCCAAGTTAGAACCGAGCACTCTTGGCGGTACAGCATTAGTAGTACATATATCAAGAGATTGTATGGTTTTCCCTGTGGCCCAGGATACAAACCCCCTATTCATAAAACTTAACAATCCTTTGTTAAAGTTTGCCCCTTTCTAACAAACAAAAATGTCAAAAAAAAACGGACAACAAAAGATAATCTAATACATGTCGAAAGGACTCTATAGACATCAATTCAGAGTAGCGAGAAAACAAATCCGTTCCATAACAATAAATGACAATTAATATTAAAGATGAAAGTGTTAAAATTACCTACACCAGTCGTAGTAGGTCTCAGAATAAAATCTTTTCAAAAGAAATTACGTTTAAAGTTAGGCACATTCAAACTGAACAAGAAATGTCCTTCAAAGTGCCAAACCGAGTTACTCGTAGGTACCTAAAATCGTGAAGTCGTGACGCGTCCAACCCGCAAAATATCTCACAGACTTCCCAGTCCAATAGATACTTAGTTACAAATATGTAATTATAGTTCTACGTTCTACGTACTAGTAGTTCAGTTCAACTAAGTACTTGAAGTGTGCTAGAGAACTAGTTGAGTGCAATTTAATCCGTTGCAGAACTTTGCAAGCGAGCGTTCAAGCTACAATCACGCTATCCTTGGAACAGGTAATTGAATCTCCTTAGAATTGCTGGTGTATGATACCTTGTGAACTATGAGTACGAGTATATTAGCATAAACATAAAGTCACGAGAATCTTAAAAAAATCATCATAATTAAAAACTCAGTTCTATGGACAACTATAAGATTATTTCCTGACTTGTCAGTACGGTATCGGTTCAGTAAGCAATATTATTAGACTGGTCCTCTCTCCTCAGTCTGGTAGAGCTCAGTCTTGTGAGCGGGGTACATTTCCGCATGATCAGTACTTAATAATAATGCAGGATATTATAATAATACAATTAGGTATCACCATCCCTATCGCTTGAATTTGCAAAAGCCATGGAAAGAAGATAACGAAATCGATTTTGATGTTCGCGGAAAACGCTGTTAAATACTACGATTTTCCGCCGAAGATCAGAGAAGGGCCTAACTAAATTCAAGAAAAATGCTTTTTAGAACATCGGAAATTACGAAATAGAATGATTTATTTTCCTACAGAGAGAAACAAATCGTTATATCACTATGATATATGTTATTTACCTGGGCTATAACCGCGAAAATTCGCAAATTGCGGGCATTTTTCTCCGTCACTCTAATTACGCCTTCATTGGAATAAAAGAGAAAGAACCCCGCAGTTTGCGAATTTAGTTTTTCGCGGTAGCCCCTCTGATTAGTTTAATCTAAATTCCATTCACACTGAAGCGTGTTACAGCCGTCTGTCCGTCCAATTTCGCAAACCGTCGAGGGAAAGGACGGATCGGTCACGACCCGAGAAAAAAACTAGACATTGCGGTGCCACGAATAAAATATGCGATGAAAATAGAAAAAACCGGCCAAGTGCGAGTCGGACTCGCGCACGGAGGGTTCCGCACCATCAACAAAAAATAGAGCAAAACAAGCAAAAAAACGGTCACCCATCCAAGTACTGACCCCGCCCGACGTTGCTTAACTTCGGTCAAAAATCACGTTTGTTGTATGGGAGCCCACTTAAATCTTTATTTTATTCTATTTTTAGTATTTGTTGTTATAGCGGCAACGGAAATACATCATCTGTGAAAATTTCAACTGTCTAGCTATCACGGTTCGTGAGATACAGCCTGGTGACAGACGGACGGACGGACGGACAGCGGAGTCTTAGTAATAGGGTCCCGTTTTTACCCTTTGGGTACGGAACCCTAAAAAGTTGTCTCAGTCAGCGTCAACTTTAGTAGAAATATGGCGTAAAAAATAGAAATTAAATCTATAGTTTTTTACGTAAGTACACAAACTGTTTCTGGAGCGAACTTTAATGTTATATTACGAGGTAGGTCTGTATTTAATAGGTAATTAGGTAAGTAAAGAGACTAGTTTTTAAACGTTTGTATAAGAATAATAAACTATGTATAACATGAAAGACACGCCAGCGTTTTCACTTTCTTTTGAGATTGTATACCTTTTAAATTTTGTGAATCATAAAAATCAAGAAAATATAACACAACTAACTTAGGACTTAGGTTTTCATTTTTTTTTAATGTTACAAGGTTAAAAAATCTCAGTTAAAATAAGAAATCTTTACGACTAATGACCTGAGATACAATGATAATTATTATATAACTATAGATTGGTTATACTCATACTTGAGGAGCACAAAAAATACTTCCATATTTATTTCTGTGCCTACGAAGAAATCTGTTATTTTTGATGAATTTTCTCATTCCATCCATCTTTGTCACACTCGGTGTTAAACATAAGGTCGTCTCTTTCTCTTTCGGTGTGCTCCCGAGCTCGTTAGCACGTGTAAATTTTTCGCTTGTCCAGCCGCGTCTAAAGGCAACTTGTCCAATTTGTCACAAGGTAAGCGCTTCAATTTTGGAACGCCTATAACCTATCTTGAGTTATATTTAAATCATTGCTGAGATATCGATCAAAACCCAATTGAATGTGTTGCGTGGTCATTACTCGCGATTTCGACAAAGAATTGATCGATTCGACCTTCCGATCAAATGTCGAGTCGCCGACGCTAAGTAAACATTCACTTACCTACACCATTTGCTCGATCAGCTGTCAATGTTATGAAAATTATTTCAATCGTATAATTGATCCATTATTAATTATTACGTACCTACGTTAAAATACAGCAGACCCCCAATTATGTTAAATTGAACACGTATACACCCTGCAGGGGTTCCGCAAGAACTTAGAACACTATGCTTTAGTCACCTCGAAAAATTTTACTATGCCGCCACCGTATTGTAGGGTTCCATCAAGTATTTCGCTTTCAAAAAGGGTTCCGTCAAAAAAAAAAGATTGAGAACCGCTGGCCTAGCTAAGTTTACTCGATCGTAACTGGCAAACTAAAAGCCCGCCGCTAATATTAACAACTACGGCTACAAGACTAACGAAGTTTGCTAGAAATTAATAGACTGTTTACTTGTCTAATTAAATAAGTTGAGCACTGGTTATGTCAGAAATATTAAATATAGACAAATAGTATACACGTGATTTCTGTTTTCTACGGAATCAAAACTAAAGCACGTGTTGATCAATGAAAGTACCTAATACTAAGTACCTATACTGTGTTCTTATGTAGATATTCATACGAGATACGAGTACCTACCTACATAGGTACGCAGGCTAACGGTAGGCAGGCAGGTATACGTCCGATTCCGATACGATATCGGATGTCGGATATCCCTTGGACAAAGACAGCTCCTAGAGAGTACCATAGCGTCGAGTCTTTTTGCACTAAAGCTTTCTTTTTACCAACCGCCTCAGTTAAATGGTAGACTTATAAGTACGTATGTAATTCATGAGCCTAAAGGAAAGGCCGACTAATGTCTTCTTCTTCTTCAACCTAGCGTTTTCCCGGCCTAGCGCCAGGGTCCGCTTTTCTGCTAAGTCTTCTCCACTTTGCCCGGTCTTCGGCATCCTCAGGTGTGAGATTGTTCTCTTCCATGTCCGTCATCACGACGTCCAGCCAGCGCTTCTTAGGCCGACTAATGTACTAAGAATTATCACACAATAACAAAAAAGTGTCAAAAATTGCAAAACCATAGCCGCAGGAGGTATGCTTTCCATTGTTTTCTCCCGTATCGGTGTCCGAGGAAAGTTGATGTTGATTCGGTCTCGGTTTCCACCGAAATCGAATTAGCGACAGTTGATAATGATGCGAGACCAAGTAGCCGGCCGAGATAAATAGCTATTAGCTAATGGCTAAAAGAAAAGCTAGATGGAAAACGAAATGAATATTTTGTGGATAGTTTTAGAGATACGTAGACATAAACAAAATTAACCTTATTATTTACGAAAACGGGACGTAATCGCGAATAATAAATAATAATTAAGTTTGAAAATTACCTCTGACGCGACCATTCGAGGACGGCATTGTCCCGTACTCTCGAAGAAGAAATATTACCTTTTCGAGATTTGCTGTATTTTCGAGAATTTCGATGTATAAATATAGCAATAATATAATTTGATTTCGCTTTATTAACAGCGAGAAATTATCCAAACTTTCATTTGGTTCGCAAACAGCGGCACACTATCTGAACATACAATATACCTCTGTATATTGTATGTTTGTTTACATGTATATTAAATTACTAAGATAGATCAAAAGTATCAAAACAAATGCCATACAGAAGATAAAATCCCAATTAAACGTCATCTCAGTATTCCGCAAGCCTTAAGCAAACTATGCACCTCGGTATTTGACGTCGGATCAAGAGAATTTCCCAGTACCAGAACAATGCGCTAAAAATAAACCGGTTTTCCTACACGGGCCGAGAAAAACGAGAGGCACTGCGGAAAATAAGCTAGATGAAACACGAAATGAATGTTTCGTGGTTATTTTTAAAGATCTAAGTCTGATAGTTTACGGAAAGACTATACGATCGGGATAATAGGGCCATAGGGCTACCAATACAATCATAATAGCATTTCTCGAAATACTGGGTGTACAGGGGCAGAATTTGATTACAAATTACTAAAACTTATAACCAAAAATATTGCTATGAAAAGAAGATGAATCAAATTTCTATTACACCTTACGTGTATAATTGCATGAATTCTATAGTAATTTAAATTGTATTTTTTTAATGCATGTTAATTATAAGATGTATTTTTTTTTAAGATGTGTCTTGCCGAGTTTGTTGCCGGTCCCATATTGGGATACCCTCCTCCAATTGAGGGGGGATTTAAATCTTCTCGGGGCAGAGGTGTAGGATTGGAGCCGGTTAGCTTTATTTGACGTTCATAAGCGCATTGTATTTATGCCTACTTAAATAAACTATCTTTTTATCTTTTTTATCTTTTAATGCGAATGTAATTGTTTGAAAATTATATAATCTAAATGTCGACCTTCGCTGTGTGCGCACTTTACCAACCTTTTCCGCGTTTTCCGGTGTTAACTTAATGCAAAACTTAACTGAAAAGCCTTTGGTATGCCTACGATACGCTTCAATAGCATATACACGAAGGAAAATCATATATGGTGGGCCTTATGAGCTATGAGGCCAAACAAGCTTTACTTAAAAAATATAATGACTTTAAATGATTTATTATGATCTGAAATAATAAAAGGAGTTTGGAAATAGATCTTTCAAAATACCTAACTCAGATACGCTGAGATATTCCGGCGACATTTAAATTATATTGGAGTGCCGCACGAGCCTGAAACGCCTCACGAAGTACTTACTAGGGGCCCGATTCGGATTTTGTAATAGACATCTATTAGATATCTGTTAGACATCGCCAAGATACGATAACGATATGTTTAAGATCTAAGCTGTCAAATTTGACATTTCCGCGATTCTGGAGATACTCTTGAACGATTTCCACAAGATATTACTTAGAGATCTAATTCACATCTAATAGATATCCAACACGATCTATCGTAAAAGTGACATTGGTTGCCCGAATTGCGCTGCAAAAGAGAACTAGTTGAAATCTAAACTATAACGTATCTAGAATGGATCTAGTACGTGTCGTCTCTTGTGAATATCTTGAAGTTCGAATACGGCAGTTGGTATGCTTGGAATTGGCACTTCAGAACCAAATATACGGGCTCTTTACTTTAGAAGTAGGCCAATTTCAGATCAGAACGCAATTTCGGGGGTATATTATGGCGCTTGGAAATAAGTGAAATTTAATATCACTGCGGACATTTAATTCATTGACATGCTTCAGTTATTATTAAAGTACTTATATAACACTAAAATAAATTAAAAAAAAAACATAGCTCGGGGCTTTGGGTACGGCTACCACCAGTTTGACACTGACTATACTTATCTCTGTATTTTTCTCTCTCGTGCAATTTCTATCTTTTGAATCTATATCCTATGCTCCGCGCAAGTTTTCATCAGTATGTTAATATTGTTAATCGTACATCAATTAACATCCCCCGTAATAGTCCAATGCACCTTAAACCTAAGACAAAATCTATTTGAACACCCATCCACTACCGTTACAGGTAAAGTGTTAACTGAAACCTTACACACGCAGCGAAACTTCAACGATAAAAGTACCTTAATACCAAGGCTATAAAGTCTAATTTAGAATAAATGGATAAGTACTTTGTAGTAAATCTTTATCACAGCGTAATCAGTACAGCGGGCTAAGCACGGTTCCATTTTTATCCACTATCACTATGCCCGTCACTTTCGCACTTACATACTTGTTAGAACGTGACAGGCATGGTGACAAACAATAAAAATGCGACCGTGCTACTAGGGCAGTACCCACGTTTATGACTATATCGTAATCTTAAAACTACAGAGTTGTCCTTTAAGTGCTTCCATAACACATGCAAAAAGAGTCCTAGACATCTCTGTAAAAAAAAGTATACTTACGACTTATTTCCATGGCCAAAGTGTTAGTCAAACAGACTCCCATTTTAGGATAAAAACCCAGTAAAAGTTACAACAAGTTCACTTTTAACACTGCCCGTTAATTTAGGAACACGTAAATTTAAAAAAAACTAAGCACTGGCCGTTTCTTTCAGTAGTCACTGGCTGAACGCAAAACCTAGTGTAACCTTTAAAAAAAAAAGCACTTCCTATGGCACGGATTTCCTCCGTACTGCGCCGGACATTGATAGGACAAATCCTATTAGTGCGACCTCCATTAAGGGTTGGAAGCCCTGCAGTGATACACGCTCTTGTCACAATCCAGTTAAGGGCCACTTCCTTTTTTATTTTACAAACTATATTTTTTAATACCTATTAATTATTTTTATAGTGGTTTTACTATACATATAAGAATAGCGCGGGCGTACCGCGCGAATGACAAGTACGGACTGCGGTATGGCAAGTACGCGGTTGTGGCTAGCGTTTGGCAGCGGTTCTCAAACTATTGAAATTTTTAAGTATTAATTTCTCTTACTTATGATATGTATATTGTTAAACACCTATTTAAACTTTCACGATTTTTACACATTATTAAATTGTATTAAGTACATGTTTCGAGGACGGCGTTGTCCCCGTGGTCTCGGAGAAAACGTCGGAGGTAATTCTTAAATAAAATGTAAAACTTAAACACGCGTTTAAGTCCCGTTGTACAATTTAATGATAGGTATATGTATTGTTATTATCATTGTGCGCTGTTTTTCATGAATGCTTGTTTGTTGTATCAGTTGTATGCCTGTTTGTTATAATTATAAATTATTTTGGCTATAGAATAAAAAAGTTCTCGTTTACTGATTCAACAATTAAGGTTACAATAATAGTTCTGAAATTACAATAAATAAAATATATGTTAATTATAAAAACGTTTGCTACGTAATGTTTAGAAAAAGGATTTAGGTCCGCATTAGGTAGGTAGGTAACTAATGTTTCTTACTGCACTTCGAATGCGTGTAGTAATTAATTTCAACAACCGTTCTAAAAATGGCATCTACTTCATAGTGTCTTAATATCAGATTAATGAGATATCATTAAACTGATTGCTAAATGAATGCCAAAGTAGTTTAATAAATATTATCGTCCAGAAAAAACAGTCCAATAAGTGAAAGAAGACGGACATTTAATAGTGAGTCATTCCGTTATTGCATCATAAAAAAACACAAATCTGAAGAATACAAAAAGTTGTCGAACCGCAGTCTATTAGAATCGAGTTGGGTAACTTGCTCGTTTTGCCGCTCGCCGCATTGTGGTCCGTACATGTACTTTCAGAACTATGTTTTTTACGATAACTCGGATACTTATAGATTAAATAATTATTGAGCTGTGACAAAAAAAACTTATTATCTTATCTTATCTGATTTTAACTATTTCAAGTAAAGTGTATTCAGAGAGGCTACCGCGAAAACCGAAATTCGCAAATTGCGGGGATCTTTCTATTTTACTCCAATGAAGGCGTAATTACAATGACAGAGAAAAATGCCCGCAATGTGCGAACGTCGATTTTCGCAGTTATAGCCTAGGTACTTACAAATACTTCATATTGACGGTTATATCCGAAATGGGCACTAATATGATGGAATTATACATTATACTATGCGTGGTTCCCGGGAATTACCTGACCCTTTGAAGTTACTGTGAAATTAGGAAGTTTCTTCTGGAGTTTGAGAGGAGATCTGTCCTTCATTAGTTATGTATTATTGACCCAATCAGCCTTCATTATTTTTATAATTTAAAAACTTTGTTTAGGATCGAAGCAGACAAATCTAGTTACTAACGTTTTTTTTACTAAAGCTGTGATGTTGAGAAACGCTGTAAGAGAACGTGATGTTTTTTGCATATTTTCATATAATTCTCTGGAGTTCATACTTGACACAGTTACACGTTAAATTCATTATACCAACATAAAAAAGTCCAAAAACAGCTACGTGAGCATTTGAAAATGCCATTCAATTATTTACCGTAATCTAGCGGCTTAAATTCCAAATTCACGTCTGTCACGGCTGTTAAGCGTAGGGTAGATTCATTGTATTATTCTGATATTATGCAACCGTTTCTTAAAATGTACACGAACAGTCGAACAATCATATTAGGTATTGTAAAATTTGTAAACGAAAACATCTCTCTCAGCTTTGTTACGGAATAATAAATTCTGCAACTTACCCTTCCTTAATACCAATACATTTGCTGACACCGAGTCAGCAAATATTTCCACAAAGATATCATGTTTATGTAAATACAAATACTCTCGTTATCATAACCCGTCATACTAGTGCCTGTGACGTCATCCCCTGTTACCGCATTGGAAAGAACTATTATATAATCTGTGGAACCAGACGGCCTGGCGTCCAATCTCGTCTGGATTACTGACCTACATTATAATATTTAAAACCTTCGCGTTTTGAACACATATTAACTCACATTTATAGACGGGTCTAACGCGAAATTGATTCAATTACCTTTATATACCGACGTTTCGACACAGGTTTCACTGGTCATGGTCGCGGCCAACTGATGTCCCAACAAAATGTCAAAACAGAGATTTGTGCAACTACCCGACGAAAAGTGTATGAAAAAGTTTGGGGTAGACATCACATTTTCAAACCACCCACTACACATAATGTTAATTATTGTCAATAGCGCGCGTGTGCGTGGATATTGTGAGTGTTGCGTGTCGGACTATGGCCGCGACCATGACCAGTGAAACCTGTGTCGAAACGTCGGTATATAAAGGTAATTGAATAAATTACGCGTTAGACCCGTCTATAAATGTGAGTTAATATGGCCTACATTAGTTTGGTTTGACATCGGTTACCCAGTTTCGCACTACTGCTTATAAAAACAAGGCCTATGATATTTTATAGCGCGATAAAGACAAGATAAACCTTCTCGTTCAGGATAAACTTTAGAATAGTTATTTGTACAACAAGTGATCAAAGTTTGATATTTCTTCGAGTGCTTATTTTGAGTCCCGTGCAAGCGAAAGATTGTATAATAGATTCACGAGCGTAGCGAGTGAATCTAATTTAGAATCTTGAGCGTAGTAAGGGACTCAAAAGCGCACGAGATGTAAATAACTTTGATCTCGTGTAGTACACAACATTTTTCACCTGAGCAGTGAGAACATACCTATTAGACAACTTGAAAAATGTAATCCTTCTTCATCACTTAATACCTGCACTCATGTTGTCTTAAGAAATACAAACAATTAAGTTTAATTACCGCAATGGAACACAAAAACAAAACGTAATAATAAATTCCCGTAAAATAATATAGAAATAACAAACATTAACTGACACTTCAATCGACAACTTTTTTTTGTAAAAAAAATCTTTGTAAGATACGGTCCGATTTGCGGATACGTACTATTGGTCAACTATGGTAGAAATTCTTAAAAGTAAAATAATTAATTTTGCGTGATGATCTGTGTATTTTTTGAGTTCATTATTTTAATTGTACAATAAAATACCTAAAATATAGTATTTTATCAGTTTTTATCAAATCTTAAACTTTATAGTTATTAATTAATTATTAAGAATTCATACTCGTACGTGGTTTGGAACGATGTGGTCTGAAGTTTTTCGGGGGTCTATTATAAACCGTGAATATACCGTTGAATGTCGTTTTAACTTTTTTTTGTCTGTTTCTTTTTGCTAACAGTGTGAAAGGGACAGAGATAATAGAACCCAAGTATTTCGAACTTTTATTAGACCCTGCATGTTGAAATGACATTTGACTATAAAGGTCACTTGAATGTCATTTTGTCTCACTCAGTGAGCAAAATCGCATTTTGCTCACTGTTTTTAAAAATCAAAGTACCCTTGTTCGAGCTGCTGAGGTGAAAAAAAAATTGCTTTTATATGTAAAAGCAATATACAGTGTGGAAAGATAAGTCGGGCCCTGGAGGGAAACTACCTTAAATCCTTAAGCTGGCTCATTTTACTCAAAGGAGACATTCCTTTAATTTTAAAAAGAAACAAAACTGCATTCAAAGATTTTCTAAAACTCGCTTGCCTCGCCCCGGACTCGAACCAACTAAAATTAAAAAAAACAAACACTCCCTATTTTATTATACTAATCGATATTCAATAGTATTATTATTCAGGATAAAATTTCTCTAACAAACATTTCGTCTTACTCTGGAAAGTGAACATCTAGTACTTACTGTTCACTTTCAACAAGTAAAAGATACGTATCATACGTAACAGTTCTCTTATCTCTCCAACATTCAAAGACTTCGTATGAAGTACACGCTTGCTAATTTATCGCTAAGTACAAACGGGACGATTAGATGGCCTGCAAGAAGTCCAGACCTTACGCCCATGGACTTCTTTTTATGGGATCATGTAAAAAATGTTATTTATGAAACTTGCTATGAAACCGTTCGCGAGCTAAGGGTTGCGGTAGAAAATGTTATTAGGGGCATACACCACAACACTTTGCTGAAGGCTACAAGAAATGAATTTCAACGGCGACTAATTTTGTGTAGCCGGAACGAGGGGGCTCATTTCGAACAATTAATCAGTTAAATAATTATTGATAGTAAAATAAAGTTAATGTTAGATTTAACAATCATTTTTATTTTTAAGACCAAATGTTTGTTCGAGAAATTTTATCCTGAATAATAATACTATCGATTAGTATAATAAAATAGGGAGTATTTGTTTTTTTTTTTTAATTTTAGTTGGTTCGAGTCCCGGGCGAGGCAAGCGAGTTTTAGAAAATCTTTGAATGCAGTTTTGTTTCTTTTAAAAAATAAAGGAATGTCTCCTTTAAGTAAAATGAGCCAGCTTAAGGATTTATGGTAGTTTCCCTCCAGGGCCCGACTTATTTTTCCACACTGTATAAAGCGATAGCGATATGTCGCATCAGCTTTTCATTTTGTTTAGCTCCAGGTGTCATCAGCATAGCATAAAGTAGGTATAAGTATTTTCATCTGGCTGCGGAATCTCCAAAGATTGCGCCAGCGCGGTGATATCAGACGCGATCTAGTTTCGTCATCGCGCACAATGCTGTCATGTATTTCATGGGACTTGTGTGATGCTGCTTCTCAATATCTTATTACATACTTAAGTATTTTTTTAAAGCACTGGCTTGGCTACTTGTGAACGACGAACGCATATCTTATTATTACGTACGTGTAGGGTTTGCAATCCGGATCCGAAATGTATGAAATTATCCGGATTTGGATCCGGATCCGCGGATATTCCCATACATTTCGGATCCATCGTGCAAACCCTACGTACGTGCATCATATTCGTTGCTGGGTTTTAAGTTCGCGATAGGCCTGTAACAGGCCCTTGTTTTAGATTTAAAAGTAGGTACCTAATTTATTTATTTATTTAATGTATTATATTTATTACTAACAAATGAACTGACTTTGTAAAAAAAATAACTTTATTATTTTAAAAAATATATGTAATTCTCATAATTTATTTCTGTGCATATTTCGTTAAAAAAACATTTGAGAACCGCTGATCCAATTTATTATGTACTACTTTGAATAAAGTTTTGTTCGCACACTATTGGTGTTTTTTTTTTATATATATTCATTTTAGATAAATTATCTATTCAGCTACTCTACTGTGATGTAATAACCAGGCTATCTAACATCTGATAACTAACACGCTTCTAAGACAATCTGTAGGTAATTCCATTCACGTTCAAAGACGTTATCAGTATCAGTATTTCTTAAAAATTTGGTCGTAGTTACAGTAAAGCCATATATATGCCTGTTCAGTTCAATCATGAACTAGCTACCCGAAAAATCCCAGGATTATATTCTTTTAATTAATAAAACAATATTCATTATCGGATTGACCTCTCACCCCTACTAGAAATAGCTTTGTTACACAGGATAGGTACTTTAAAAGTTAAAGTTCGATTCTAGCATATGTAAAATACCGCTCTATGCTGCAACAAAGAAGGCTCAAAGTCAAACAACATCGACCTTATTATCATGCGGCCATTAGCTCGAGCATACGCCTACTGCACACGTAACGTTTCTCTCTACAACTTTGCTATTATTTTTGTTGCAGGCGCTTTTTCGCTCGGTAACAACGTTAGTTTTTTTTCTGTGCTGTTATGCGAATTCTGAGTATTATTAAATGCTATAAATTATTTAAATCAAATACGTGTTGCAATATGAGCACAAAATAATTTATTAAAGTCACATAATATAATTATATTTTAAAAAGCAAGCGCAACATTCTTGAAATATATCTAATCCAAATAAGGTTCCATATTTTTGTCGACAAATAATTTTCAGGGTCGTAAGGATAGGATATTGGGATGGCTAGGTGATGAAGCTTGTTCTGGAGCGATGGTCTGGAATAAAAAAAAACAATGTAGGTACCTACCTACACAGGAAAGTATAGAGGAAAGTTTGGGAAACTCTGATCTAAATTAATTTTAATGGATCTATTCATACATGTCTGTTAAACTTACTTTGGTTAAAATTCTATATTTTTTAAACAATTTCATATGTATAAGTATTGTCGATACGTGCGATTTTAATAGCATATCATCCATCATGAGCATGACATGACGTTCAGTCCCTATTGACTACTGCTAAATAAACTGGTTACATTTTGTTAAAATAAACGGCACAAAGATCTTTTACTCTCTGAGGGGCTACCGCGAAAACCGAAATTCGCAAATTGCGGCGATCTTCCTCTTTTACTCCAATGAAGGCGTAATTAGAGTGACAGAAAAAAATGCCCGCTATTTGCGAACTTCGAGACTCGCGGTTATAAAGTTATAACCCTGATCATAAACCAGGCACGCACAATTTTCGTAGAACTTTGAAGGTGAACGTAACTTTCGTTTATCCTTCTAAGATTATATTAGGTATTTACAATATCAACATAGGCTCAAAGGCAAGAAATTGTTAGAAGAAAATGAAAACATGCTAATATTTTTGTTTCATGTCGGTAATGATAAAACGTGTTCGTTATTTCGTATTCAGCGTAGGTGTACTTACTGATGAGGGTTATCAAAATACGACCTTAAAAATATTTAATAAAGCTCAGGGTTAGGTACGTTATATTTTCAGTAGAGATAGGGTTTATTATTATTACAGGTGTAAAGGATATAGGTATTTACGGTGGAAATAGGAATATCGCAGTAGCATTTTGAAATTAATGTACTTTTTTCGTACCTACCGATAGCATGTTGAACAGTCAACTCCAAGATTTACCAAAAAGTATCTTTAAATTAAAATATTTAGCTTAAATATCGTTCACGAATTCATCCATACCTATAGAGAGCCAGTGGAGTGCCTACAAAGTTAGCGGCTTAGTTACATCTTACCTTATTTTTCAGCAACCTCCTGAGACCCAGAAGCAATTGCTTTGTTTTTTAATTTGGAACCCTTAGTTACTCAATGAAAGTTCAAAATACTTTTTTGGAATATGTACAAAAAATTGTACGCACGGTCTTAGGAGGCTAAAAACTTTTAACTATAACCTCAAATTAACTTATTATGTAGGTACTCACATAATCTCCTGGAGTAGGGCGTGGGCCTGAGCTGCCTCCCGACCTGGATGGAGGCCAGCAGCTTCTCTCGAGGGGTCGCTTCTCGCCGTGCGGGGGGTAGTTTACGTTCTGATGCCTGTGCACAGACATTTCGCAGTTAGTGACTACTACGGGTTAAAATCAGAGCTCTTACCAGATCTATGTACTTAGTA
Organism: Cydia amplana; assembly: GCF_948474715.1. Classification (NCBI taxonomy): domain Eukaryota; kingdom Metazoa; phylum Arthropoda; class Insecta; order Lepidoptera; family Tortricidae; genus Cydia; species Cydia amplana. The sequence continues at coordinate 3,718,663 of NC_086073.1, read as the reverse complement.
ACTACTTAAACTTAAATCATAAATCATTTATTCGCTTGAAAAGGGTATACTTAGTTACAGATGTTCACGTTTGTTGACATCTTATGGACTTATATATACGAAATATAATGTAATTTAGATATTAGTGGCTGTTCGGTGAACGAGATCATGAAGAAACTAAAGCTATCCCAATAATGTCTTATTTTCAATTGGATTGAAAAGTCAAATCATCAAAAATGGGAGTTCCATCCATAATTCTTTGGATTAAGTTATCGATAACTTAATCCAAAGAATTATGGATGGAACTCCCATTTTGCTCGAGCAAGCTACAGAATACTATTAAGCTGACGAGTATTGCCTTCTCCTAGTTTACAGTTACACTTGTTAGGGGTAAGGCGTTTGAAATGTTTGAATCTATCCTAGAATTAGTTAAATTAAAAATATAATGATTCGATTAGGCATGAAGTACTGGAGAACCTACAGTGAGCAAGTAGTATGTATAGAAAAATTGAGTTCTGAATTATTTATCTCCAGTCAGATTTCGTAGCGTTGGTTGGTAGTTGTAAAATATCATGAAAATAGGCATGCGAGGCTGTTATTTGCATTAGGATTAGGAAATTTGTCGGAAAAAGTATAAGCATAACTCAATATTCATATCTTACCTTTCTTAGTGGAGGCCTACTTCTAATAAATTCGAGAATCATTGCGTGTGCGTCTTTCTTTACACTGTAAAAGAAAAAAGAAACAATCATTTATAGTCACATAACTGTAGTTATGTTAGTACCTATACAGTCCATAGAGAATTAAATCGAATCGAATACATACTAAAGTTAAAGTACAATACAGTACTGTATTATATTATAAGCTTAACGCATGCTCAACAATGTTATTAATATTTGACTAATACATTTGTCAGCTTAGATTACAGAAGATTTTGTGAAAGAGACACATTTTAGCCCAAACATTCGAAAGCAATATGGTTTTGTATTAGAAATATCAGTCAATCTTACCTCGGTGGTATCGCGCCGTCAACCTTTCTTAAAGTATATCTCCTAGATCTGATGTCGTCCATGAGGATCTCGTACGGGGTCAACTCGTACTCGATGGGGGTCCGTGAGTAGCTGACTTTCTTTAACTTAACACCCATTCTCAACTCGCCGATAACTTGCATCCAAAACCGCGCCTGGAAAATAACAATAGTATTCAGTTTTCGATACGACGCTTTGCTAAGAGAAAAGCGGCAAGAACATGAAAAATAGGAAATAAACACACCGATATGGAACAAAATTAAAGCTGGTCGTCCAAAATTAACTCTGAAAGTGCGTATTACAGATATCATTATTTTTGTATAAGGATGTGCCAATTACAGTGTTTGCCCTTTTGATTAGGTATTTAAGCTGTATGACGAACAACTTTATTCATCTATAAAGAAAAATGACATCTTATAGCATGCATTATTTTTCATTCCGTAATGAAATAATATGTATAATCTATAATATGTAACCCTAAGTGAGGGGGTTCAAAGCTATAAATTTAAACAATAAGTATTGAACATCGCATGAGTTTGGTTATTATTGTCTACATACTTGAAGGGCTCTCCAAATCCTTCGGTTTGACTACAATCGGAAAGTTGACATGTTATTCCCAGATAATAAAGCAAAAACAAACATATTTAAGTACGTCCTGTCATTATTCTCATTGCTTTCGCGTTTTTTCGACCTAAGTACATAAACAAAAGAAGGAAGAATGTTATTTTATAATAATAACATTGAAATAATACTCCCTTATCATAAATATTATAGTATGCATTTTTACACACTAACACACACACACACACACACACACACACACACACACACACACACACACACACACACACACACAGTGTAACTCTCTGTACAATTTGTACCTACCAATATATAGATTAAGAAACTAGTATAAGTAACGAAACTGGGTCCTGTAACACAGGGTTTCCTAGATCAGGACACAGGGACGTGATTTACTGTATGTCTAAATTTATACAATAAACTTTTTTCATTTTTCATTTTCATTTTCATATTCTCAAATATTTTAGATCTCATTTCTCGTTAGAAGAAAACATCTATAAGTAATGTTAATAACTGATCCCGAGATCAAATGGCAGTCAAAATTATTGATATTGGTTACCTACTTATTGACCGAGCGTTAGCGAAGGTCTCCGTTTCAGCTTAGATAAAAAATGCTTTCGTTTGTCAGGATGTTCTCCTCTACAGGTGGCAATTCTGAACCGATTCTCGTGAAATTTTGTGAGCAGGCAGGTTCGATAATATTTGTTTTGGGGTCATCCATTAATTACATCACACGTTTAGGGGAAGGGAGGGGGTCAAGAAAATGTGACATATTGTGACATGGGGGGGGGGGGGGAGACACAAACTTTGTGACGTCACTTTAACTTCATCAGTAACCGAAAATTTGTTTAAATTATTTTATTCGCTGTACATTTAAATAACAAGTTTTTAAAACGATAATCGTTTTTATTCGTTTAAGGTGACGGTAGAGGTGGGTAAATTTTCAGATTCTGTCAATTTACCCCATTTCACACACAAGCGCACTTCACGCACACTACCTCACTTTACTGGGACAGGTCATTGACCCATCAAGTTTTTTTAAGATTGCGTTTTGAGTTTAGTGTTAACCACTGACCTCTTTTGAGGAACAGAAACTGTAAAAACGTTCCATTGAAAGAAGAAAGAGAAACAATACATTAAATCTTGCTCTCCTTGTCTGTTCATGTCACACGTGACGTATTTAAATTCTAATTTAATTCATTTGATTGTTAACTATTTTCTGCATATTATGGCTTTGTCGAGATACGCGTTTTGTAAAGTTAAACCGAATAAACCCAGATGTCATTAAGTCAGATGTAAAATGTTATTTACTACTCTATACGGTTATTCATAAGGCGAAAAATCAATTCAATTAAAAATTTAAATAAATAAAGTTTCGGCAGGGTGGAAATTTAATTAAGGCCGACAAAATAAAATTTAATAATATATGTCGGCTGATGTACCCCTAAGATCTTTACAGATTTACTTGTACGAGTATCCTATATTCGCTATTTATTTTGCTATTAAATTTATAAAATTAAAATAAATTATTAAATATTATACTGGCATTCCACCGCTATTATTTCAGTGCTGAACTGATTATCTTCGATCGTAGCCTTGATGATGTAGTTGTACTTACACTTACGGCGGTAGGAGCGGCAATGAACCCCGCGCAGCGTAGAACGAGAGGTGCGTTGGGATAAGTGCATATACATATAATTCTTCGTGCGTCTGTCTGTCTGTCCATCCGTCTGTCACAGTCTATTTTCTCCGAAACTACTGGACCAATTCAGTTGAAATTTGGCACACATATGCAAATTTGGCACACAAATGTAAATTTGTGACCCAAAGATGGACGTGTAACGTAAATAAAATGTATTTTAGAGAATTTGAAATACGGTAGCCATTTTTGGGGGGGGTAAATGAAAAAATTAAAAAATATGTTTTTTAAACTATATAGTGTTACATATCAAATAAAAGAGCTCATTGTAAGAATCTCAAACATAACTTTTTTTATAATTTTAGGATTAATAGTTCAGCAGTTATTCATGAAAATAGGCAAAAAATGATCATTCTCCGCCCACTTTCTCCGAAACAACTGGATCTAAAATTTTGAAAAAAATACACAAAGTAGTTCTTTACCTATATATGTCAGGAAAATCTATAAGAAATGTGCAGTCAAGCGTGAGACGGACTTAATATACGGAACCCTTAGAATGCGAGTCCGACTCGCACTTGTTTTTGTTTAGCTCTTATTAGGTTTAAGGAGTTTTATGAGTGAAAAAAGAAGTTTTTTGTTTTATGTGCCCGCGTTATTGCCGATCGATTGTGTTTTAAACGATAATTAGACAAAAAAACTTGTTTTTCACCCAACGAATATAGATCCCCATGACACATCTTCCAAGTCGCCTTTGGATAGGCTTAATTTTAAAAATAATTGAAATAATGTTCTATATCATTCATACTTGCAAAAAAAGACTAAAAATAATTTACGTGACCAATGCTTATTATTAGTAAATATCTTACAATTTAATATCTGATATATCACACGATACAAAAAAATGGCCGCAAAGTTAAAAGTTTATTTATTTACGTTACTAGTCCATCTTTGGATCACCGACTCTTTGTCATATGTGAAAAATGTGTACCAAATTTCAATTGAATTAGTCTATTAGGGGCAGACACACGAGTGATCTTAAAAGGGATTTTTTTCTTGAATGATTTGTATGTACTTACCCCAACGCACCTCACGTTCCACGCGGCGCAGCGTAATCAGTAAGTACCTAATAATTAGTGTCCGACCGAAACACAAATTTCTGTATATATAAATATTGTTGTCCTACTTGCTCGCCAACTTTTGGTCTTTGTCACATAGTTTAGTTTCATAATACGAAGTACTATTTCGTATGTTTCGGCCAGGCCGAAAGATTCGGCCGTTTTTTGGCCGAAACCGAAACTACGGCCGAAACATGATTTTATGGCCGAAACCGAAACCGAAACCGAATCTTCGGTCGGACACTACGAATAATCACAATGGTCTTAAGTACCACAGACCCTACTGTCGCTTAAGTCCTTTATGACAATCTCTGCCTATTAGAACTTATAAAAAAAAAAGAAACCGAGTAATTATATCCAACTACCGAACCTGCTTACAAATTTTCTCGAGATATTTGAGAAATGTGATATGCAAAGGAGAACATTCGAACAAACGAAAGTATTTTTGCCCAAGCTGAAACGGAGACCTTCGCCTACGCTCGGTCAGTGATGGTTTAGGTACAGTCAGCTGCAGGTCACCCCTGCATAGAAGATTGTATGCAGGGGTGGTACCTTTTCTCTGCAGCTGACTGTACACCTATAAAAAATTGTTGTACCTGCTGCAATTTTATACCGGTACCGTACTTTATATTTCAACAGGTATAGTACCTTCAAAACGAAGCGGTATTGATAAATAATAACGGTACCGTACCGCCTATAAATAATAATAATAATTCAGCCTATATACAGGGTGGTCCAAACCTTGACGTCCAAAAATTTTTTTTTAGATTCCTCACGTCGTGGGCTATCAGAATATACCCCATGTATGTTAGCCGATTTTTCGTAGTTATCGAGTTATGATTTTTTTTTTACTTTTAACTTTTCATATGAAATTCCGGGGTTCCCATACAGAGTGGCTAAAAAATAACTGCATTTCCGTTGCCAGGGAGGTTTTGGGATTATACTGAGCAACTTTTACAATGGGGCCAACCCCGAAACCGCGAAAAAAAATTACCCTTCCATAGAAAATGGACTAGCCAAAATGTATAAAAAGCCAATTTTTTTTTCGCGATTTCGGGGTTGGTCCCATAATAAAAGTTGCTCAGTATAATCCCAACACCTCCCTGGCAACGGAATGCAGTTATTTTTCAGCCACTCTGTATGGGAACCCCGGAATTTCATAGGAATAAGAATAAGAATAGAATAAGAATAAGAATTGTTTATTGCCACATACATGAACATAAAATAGAGTTAGAATTACTTACATAATAAAATAAAACAGTTGTTATCATATACAAAACAAAAGTGAGAAGATCTTTGTATTAGGCAAAGGGTTCCAGTCTCAGCGTGTGCCGGGCCTAGGTGCCCGGCGCTGGTTTTCAGACCGGTCCCAGACTAAGGACGGTCGGAGAATATTACCTACATAGGAAAAGTTAAAAGCTTAAAAAATCATAACTTGAAAACTACGAAAAATCGGCTAACATACATATGGGGTACATTATGATAGCCCACGATTTTTGGACGTCACGGTTTGGACCACCCTGTATAGACAATAATCTCAACGCTAGCCCAATGCGGATTGGGGACTTCACACACAGCTTTGAATTTCTTCGCAAATGTATGCACTACGAGTATGCAGGTTTCCTCACGATGTTTCCTCCTTCACCGAAAAGCTAGTGGTAAATATCAAATGATATTTCGTACATAAGTTCCGAAGAACTCATTGGTACGAGCCAGGATACCAATGAGTTTTTCCTTACCGCTTATACCGTAAAGAAATAATGCAGTCTCTGCTTTGCACGATTATTGTGAGGACATAATTCTTATAATCACCGAAACATACATACCTCTACGCACAGAATGTCATTGAAATAAAACATTGTTTTTTATAGTAAATTAATATAACATTCGATTTATACACATAACAATAAGCAGGCCAGGCCGCAGCGATATTGGCCTGTAAGCTTCATCTCGGTCTCCAAATCCGCAAAACTCGCTGGTACTAAATGCTGGTCTTGCCGTTATTAATTATCTTGATTCTTGAAGATTATCAGAACAGCACGTTACGTAATCGCATACATAGACGGAACGAACGTCAACAAAGTAGGTGTAGACACTGCAAGTCTTTAGGTATTAAACGAATTACGCTTCGTATTAATAGATGAGTAATATTTAAATGAACATATAATATTCTCTAACATAAATACAAGATTACAATTAATTGACATCAAAAGTCATTGACGTACAGAAGTCATATACATTTTTATAATGACGCAAAATTGATACCAGCATAATGAAAATCAATCCCAATCAGTAAAACGAGTCTTTAAACTTTTTTCATTTTAAGCGGGTTTTGAAGGAACAAGTTACTTAAATTCGATTGTAATCGTATTGTTTTAGGATAATTTACTGCTGTTTTCGACCGTTACGACCCGTAAATAACAACAACTCACATTTAAAATTTGACTGGAGCTCGACGTGATTATATTTATTTACCCTATTTTATGAAATACAATTTATCTACTGGTATACATTTTCGTATGCGTATATGATGAAATGTCTTTATTAATGTCAAAAACGAGCTATGACGATGTACACGTCTGCTTCGATGCAAGGCCAACGGCCATCTGACTCGAAGAAGAGTTTTGAGTGATGTCGTCAATGTATGGAAATTATACGAAAGTTTACATTTGGGATTGAATTTCTGTGTTGTATTTGTGAGTAAAAATATAAGTAGATAATAATCTGGTAGTTTAGTTATCTAGCCTTCAAAATCCCACAACAACTCAATTACTGTCAAAGACAAAACTGTAATGCGTCTTGCTCAAACGGAACTCCATATTTTGATTTTTGGACACTTTTAGTGTCGATTTGTAGAGAATTACAGGAAATAAAAAAAAATATGGCGTGAAGAGCCGGTACACGGCTTCTTCGTGAACAGATTTGCGTATAATTTAATGCAGTTATTAATCATTCATTGAACAAATTGATTGCACAAAGTGAGGTCTAAATCGAAAACGTCATATACCGTCCCCTTAATTTTCTTTCCTAAGCAGTTTTGGGTTATAAAATTACTAATATTTATATCGTCAAAAATATTTTCATAAAATATTAATAATACTTAGGTACTTACTTAATTCGATTTGGCGATTTCGTAGAAAAAATGTGACGTCACACTAGGGGGGAGGGGTTTGCCAAATGTGACCAAGTGTGACAAGGAGGGGGGAGGGGTCAAAAAACCTATAAATTTGTGACGTAATTAATGGATGACCGCTTTTCGATTTAGTTTTTTTTTTTTATAGCGGAGTCATTTTATTCAGGTATGCTCGCGTCGCGAGGTCTACAGCTCACAGAGCCACTAGTTATTATTATTAGGTAATTTCGTATGTTTGCAATGAACTTGAATCCATGCATTTTACTGTACCGGCAAAGAGTCTTTGGTACGGGTAAACCACGGTTACAATTTATTTTGCTTGCTGACTGCAAGGAGGAAATAAATAATCCATGGCATGGCACGTGAAACCTCCAGGAAATCCATTAATACTGCATGGGACACTCACTGCCGTATTCGAACTTCAAGATATTCACAAGAGACGACACGTACTAGATCCATTCTAGATACGTTATAGTTTAGATTTCAACTAGTTCTCTTTTGCAGCGCAATTCGGGCAACCAATGTCACTTTTACGATAGATCGTGTTATATATCTATTAGATGTGAATTAGATCTCTAAGTAATATCTTGTGGAAATCGTTCAAGAGTATCTCCAGAATCGCGAAAATGTCAAATTTGACAGGTTAGATCTTAAACATATCTTGGCGATGTCTACAAGATATCTAATAGATGTCTATTGCAAAATCCGAATCGGGCCCCTAGAGCGGCACGCAGCGCATGCCGGTTGACGACTTCTGGTATTCCCTTCATTAGCCTTTCTCATTTAGCGGGCGTAACGTGATGTCATCACTTGAAGTAAATATTTAAACACAGAGAGGCAAGTATATTCAAATTCTTACAAGAGAAGAACATTTTCTAAAACACATTTATTTCAGTTACTTAAGCCTTGATGATTGTAAATTAATCCTCTTGCATTTCGATTTTAAACTGCCCAACTGAAAAAAGTTATTATATCGGGTCGCCATTTTCGTTGCCTGTCTTCTATAGCGTTATTCATAAACGGTTGCTAACTTAATCAGTTGATGATCGTCGTTTGGCCCTATCTGTCATTATGCCATAGAGAGGAACAAACGACGATCATCAGCTGATTAACTTAGCAGACGTTTATGAATAACCTTGTAAATCTTTATAGAAACATGTAAAATCTATCAAGATAATTGTAACAAATTACTATAAATTCCAAGTTTGAAGCCGGCCAGTGTACTGAAGTTTATAAAACCTTACTCATGCTTAATTGCCGAACACTCCCTATTTTTCCTAAATTTCAAGTTTTACAGGTACAGTAGTTTTAGTAAAATGCATAATTTTTTCCTTGCATATAGCTTCTCAATTTTTTTTTTGGATTCTACAGGCGACAGCCGACTTAGTGTAAGGCCTGAGTGGACGCTCGAAGCGGAGCGTTCGGCGGGGCGTGCAGCGTGGCGTCGTGCTCCCTAGGGATTTGAGCAGCGTGCACTAAGGCCGCTCCTATACGTTTGCATTTGTTTAACATGCACGCCGCACGCCCCGCCCCGCTGCACGCCCAACTCGAGCGTCCACTCAGGCCTTACACTTAGGCTTGTAGGCTAACTTAAATATGAAGGGTTTTTCTCAACTCACCCAATCAGAGAACTGCAGCGTGTCCAGATGCGTGACGGACTCCTCGGCGGCGCCGAGGTCCCTGGCGCCGCCGACGCGCACCCTCGCGAGGAAGGACGCCAGCTCCAGCGCCTCGGCGACCAGCGCGCGGCACACGGCGCGGTAGTGCGCGGCGGCGGTGTCGCGCGAGCGGTGCCCGCCGCCGCAGTGCCATACGCAACGCTGAAGACAACAATAATATCGGGTTAGGTTAAACGTTAGGCCATAGCTTTATTGATGAGTGTTGCGGCGACCAATGAAGATGACAGAATTGTTATAACTAAAGGGGTGCTGAAGACAACAATAATACAGGGTAAGGATAGTGTTTAGGGTTAGGTAAGAGGTTAGGAGGATTAGGACGTAGCTTTATTGATGAGTGTTGCGGCGACCAATGAAGATGACAGAAATGTATAACTAACAAACTAATAAAAGACACAGATTGCATTACGCTTAATACAGAACCGCTCCAAATAACTTATCCTTTCAATTTTCATTAGCCGCCCGACTTGCATTTTCTAACAACTTCAACAAACTCGCATACCATCATATCTTTTCTTTTCAATCCCGACTTTACTGCTTTGTATTACAGTTCAAATTACAAAAGTAACATCAAAGGGATATAAGAGTGTCAATACATTTGCATGTCTGATTACCATATTGCCCGCTGCATATCATTCCGCCACGCATTTTGTTCATTGCGATCAAATTGCCCGGCAATTGCTAAACTTATCGTAAAATAACAATAAAGAGTGCTTGAATAAATTATGAGAGCGAATTAAAAAGAGTTTCGAGGCCGTTCGTAATTAGATTTAAGAAACGATATGGGTTACGAAGCAAGTATGTTATAATGTGTTATTTCGTAACACTAAGAAGTTTATTACCTGCCTACAAGTAAAGAAATCGGTAATTATTTAAGTTAGTCCAGTTTCTCGTTTGGCCGGATTTGCTTTGTGGCTTTACCAAAATGGGTAAATGTCAAAGTGTGGTGTGACACAAACCTGGGAGGTGTAACCGAAGCTACAAAAGGACTAGTGGTGCAACTTGCAAGTTTTGTAACGTCGGTTTCCGGTAAAAATTAACCCAATACCTTTACGATCATTCTCTCTCAGACCTAGATATGAGCGCCGCGCCGGCGCGCCGCCGCCGCCGACAAAATTTTCGCGCCGCCGCCGCCGACGCTGCGCTATCGGCGTAGCATCGGCGTGACCTTGGTAGTTACTACTACTTTCAGAATCAGATAATATATTTTTAATAGAGTTTAGATCATTAACGGCGCCACTTCGAATAGTTTATAGGCATTCAAAAGGTATTTTAGGATATATAATTCAAAAATATCGAAGGCAAATGGTCTAGTAACCGCGCTACTAGTCTTGGGGAAACGAAATTATTTAATATCAATTTTAACATCAATATGCTTGTAATAAACATACCGATTTCCTTCCATTTTTATTGTGGAACGTTCCACATTACAATTTATAGATTGTATAAATACACTATACATGTCAATCACAATGAAAAAAATTACTGTAATCAACTCTGGCTAACGTGAGACTCGAACCCACATCTTTGGATTACCGATCCAATGCATAACTAATTTTGCCAGCTAACCATCCGTCATTTACCGCGAATTTAACCATTGCAAGCATGGTTGTGTCTTAAAAAGGTATAAAATGGGGTTAATTTTGAGTTTCCAGGTTTCCACGTCCAAACGTCCGGCCGTTGGCTTCGCACGGAAGGGCGTCGGAATCGGGTCTCAATTAAACTTGTTGTTGTTGAAATTTCAAGCTTTGCTCTCTCGCAGCTCAATCTTTGGGCTTGCATCGTTCGCATGGAATTAATCCGCTATCTGAACCTGCAAGTTTTTGGCCTGTTTGGAGCTCAACTTTCGGCCTGTTTTAAAACGCTTGAGCATTGGTCCTTATCCGATCTTAGCTCCATTGCAGCTCGGCCGGCACGAATGCACCCGCAGGAAAGCTCCAGATCTTTAACACTATGGCTTCAGTCTTTATCGGCCTGCACCCTCGCTCTTGCAGCTCGGCCTTGCACAGAAGCGCGCCGCAATCAGCGCTCCAGGCGTTCAGCCGTCAGCCAAGCTTACACTTGGCGTTCGATTCTTAGCTGTATGCTTACCTGCAGCTCATCCTCTGGCCTCGCATTGGGAGGCGTCGAAATCAAGTCTTCGGTGTTACATGGAGCTCGGCGTTGGGCCTCACTTTTTGACATAAATCGGTTTTGTTGGGTAAATATTGGTTAATGACGGAGCTCGTTTTTTTTGGACTGTCGACAAGACGTTTCCCTGATACAGTCAATCCGTAATTTTTAACTTAGCACAAAAGATAAGGGCCTCGCTAAGATCTTCCGGCCAAAGCCTCGCCATGATGAAGACCGCCTCTGATGCCGCGCGATACCGCTTATCCACAGTTTATACGATATCAATTTTTTTCGTTCCATTATTCAATAAATTATCCTTGAAAATAAAAAATGCATTTATTTCATAAGTTTCTTACAGCAAAAACATGTTTTTTCGGTAAAATTTTGGTTTGAATTCTTTTTTCATTAATCGAAGGTGTTTCAAGGCCACGCCGCCGATTCGCCGCCGCCGCCGACCAATTTTGACCGGCGCGCCGCCGCCGGCTATATGCCTATCGGCGCTCATATCTACTCAGACCTATGATTCATTTCAAAATTAAAAACAAATATTGAAATAAAAGAATAACGTTTTTAATTATCACAAAACCTAAGACGCGCGATGTTTTTCTTCGCGAATTTTCCAAACCGCATGTCAGCATGTCCGTTGGGATAACAGATCACTGTGACGTAAGCGATATTCGGCTCAGATTGCAATAAAACCCAATATTTTGTTCCCAACCGAACTATAACATGTCTATCGCTGTTACCAGAAGAGATTTAATTACAAAGATAAACTTGTTGGAATATAAGAAAAGCAAATTAATAGAAACGAAGAGGAAGATGATAAAAGTAATAGTGTTAACCTTGGGAAAATAGTACGGAAAAGATTTCTCCGGGTATCTCTTATTTTATATGATATGACCGCGGGGGTTCGCTACGTAAAGTCTATTAGAGGAATGTAATAAAGTACTAGTAAGTTTGTTATTGCCCGACTGAGGTTTTAAGTGAGATTTTTCGTTTATTAGAATCTCGACCGATAAAATATAAAAAAATATTCCTGTTGTGATTATTGAAAATATATCACATTTGACTCTATTTATTATTTAGTGGTCTCCATAAGTATACATATTATTTAAGTTTCGATTGGCGTTTTCTATCAACGATTGTCATCTGGCTAGAGATCAGGGGGGATCTCCCGTTCGTCATTTAGCAAGCTGAACAGTGGTTGCCTGTTGCAACTGCTCAACTAACCCACGCTTCTGCAAGGTGCTGCAACCAAACTGTCAACCACCAAAGATCCAACATCCAATTTGCTGTAATCAATAATCGACGCAACACATTCGGAACTAAGGCATATTATCGCCATTTCACAATAAGTATTATGACATTTAAGAACATGAACTGAAAATTCATAATGCCCGTTTTGGAATGTGATGCATGTAATTGTCACAGCGCACCATAAATGGAATGCTTAACTCGAAACATTAAGTAAATTGGTCACGGTTTGAACGATTTGTGTTAATTGTTGCTTTCGTAACTATATTATTTTATTAACAATCATTTATTAACAATTATTTACAAATGGTGAATACTCGTAGGCCAGAGATTTCCTTTAAAGGTTCCCATTCTTGCGTTCGTTCGTTTTAACAATGTGTCGTTTTCATTCTAGCGCTTTTCCAGTCGTTTTAGTTTACTCAATCCCACGAATAGGCGAGGAGCGTTTACAACAGAAGAAACAAGGCTCTTAATAAGATTGTGCAGTTCACAGATCAAAGTTCAAATGGCACTTATTAGACGGAAATTATTTCTTCTAAATTAATTAGCTGTTGCGCAACAATTGTGTTCAATGTTCACAAAGGCGATCCAGCCCTAATTGACGCTAACTAAATAACAACAAAGCATTTATGATTCAGCGTGTCAAGGCAATGGGGAGACGGGGGCAACACGATCACTTTCGCAAGTCGGATGTGGAGCGACAAGCGCCGACAATCGACACCCACAACTGGTCATTACCGTGCCTCTGCCCGCTATCTATAAATCTAGAATAAACAGTGACTTATGGCTTGCCGCTTTTGAATTATTTGAACCAAAGTTAAGGGGATATTTTATCAGCGAGCGTGGCCGACGCGTTTGTCGGCCGATCGGAATGAAATCTTACAGAGCGAGGTGTCGCAAATCAATGTGTAATTTACTGGGACGGGGCCCGTAACCAGGCTTAATTGTAATTTATATTTCACTGCGTGAAATTGTTGCCTCCGTACGTGAAAAGTCTGAACCGACAGACATTCCCAGAAAGATACACCTCTTTCATTAAGCGGAGCAGGAATAGTCTTTGCATATTAATTTATTACAGTTTCTTATTTGTACCGTAGCTGTGATGAATGGTTAGTGCGTGCTACGCGCAAACACACTTCATGTTCCTGTCGAGATGGAGAAAAACTAAAACTGCTATATTATTGATGAGACGCCCTGGTGACCCACTTCGCCCGCGGGCCCTTGTAAAAGGCGTTTCGGTAAAGAAAACGGTGAAGGAAATTGTGCCGGAAAAATTCTTTGAGAATGTTTTTAACATAGACTGATGCCACTACTATTTTGCCTTCAATTCTATTGCGTGCTTTGATCTATTTGATCCACCCCTGAACTCTCCTTACACTCATATTTAGTATTCTCAGGGCTTAGAAATAAGACCCATATTTCTTTTACAACAAAATTTCAATGTCACTCACCCCGGTTCTAGAATCTTAATAAAACTTTCGAATTCAGATAAAGGCACAAGCAAGAACTCACACAACATCGTAAAAGTTTCATTATACTTTCCTTCTTATTCCGACATAAGTACTTCACAAAGGCCTTAAACAAGGAATTGTGAAATAAATCAAAACAGCCGTAATGATAATGATACCTTACTAAGTTTACTAACTCACTAACGACCGGACGGTATCATCCCATTATGTCCACTTATGCTTGAGATTCACTTAGCAAGAGCATCAAAACGCCATAAGCTTGCTCGAAGTCGTAGCAGCTTCCCCACACAAACAGTTAAACGAAGTTATAAAATAAATGCATGTGTTACATCATTTACATAAGTTTAAATGAATTTAATTTACAGGAAAGTGCAAATGAGTGAGAGGAATTGTTACAAGAATTTAGAAAAGTTTATGTCCCTTTCCCAAATAGTATTGTCCTGACAGAAAAAGTTTGGTGAATACGACTCAAATACGAGTACTGCAGTCCAATTACCTATGTACATAAGTAAAGTGAGGTATTACAATCACTTATGTAACAACAGGCAATGCACAACTGTTGGGATTGTCATCGGAATTCGCCCGTGCTGCTTAACTTGAAAACAATCGAACACGTCATGTAAGTGGGTCAATTCAACATGAATACACTGTCATTGCATCAGGGACACTTATGAATGCCTTTGCTATTTTGATAACGAACAAAGTAGTAGTTACAAACTTTGGCAGTCACAAAATCTTTGTATTTTAGTGGCATCGCATGTTTTGTGACAATTTACTATTGATGTCATTTACTACTTACGTAAAGCTGCATCGTTTTTCGAGGATCACAAAGAATTTCAGCCTCTATACAAAATATTTCCCCCTCAACCCTTAGTCATACTCTGTGAGATAACTGCGTAGGACACAACTTTCTTATTGGGATCTAATCAAAAATCGCGAATGGCAGTTTCATATATTTCGGCTGATCAGTACACATAAGTTTCCCCGTTCTTCTTACTGAACAAACGCATAACATTTTGTCTGGACGCCGTCTCGCCCTTGCACCTGATCTCAAGTAATGCAGTGAAAGCAGATGTCATCGCCATCGCCCAGCGCCCACATCGGTGACGCAATGTAAGGCAGCGCGCTCATTGTCGGGGCGGGAACCCAACACCCCACATGATGATTAAACTGATTCACTAATGAGGTGTGGTGACTGGAGTTCTTGTGCCACACTGGAGTAACCGATGTCGGTTTGTTTAGGTTTGTCATCTGTTTGAGACAGGTGATACGTATACGTTAGACATTTAGAGGTAAACTAGCCTACGTGTTTAAGGTCTCATCATCATCATATCAGCCTTTTATCGCCCACTGCTGAGCATAGGCTTCTCTTCGAGTACGCCACTTATCCCGGTCCTGAGCCAATCTCATCCAGAAGTGACCCGCAATCTTCCGAATATCGTTCACCCAAGTTGGTACAAAGTGTGAAATATGCATATGATCCTAGAAAATTTTAAGATTATGCTGAAGCAGTAATGAGGATTCGTAGTCACTGTCATTATTGGCAACAGCATCAAATCTATTACAGGTGATTGCTGCATTATCAACCAGGATTAAGGTAGATAGGATAGGAAAAGTGGAGTTATTTAGAGCGGCTGTTCTCATCGTCTCTGAATCACTGTATGATTATTCATATAAAGTTATTGGATTAATAAAATACAAAAAAAGCAACGATTTGAAAAATAAATGTTTGGATTTATTAATTCGTAATTATCAATGTGTTTTTCAATTCTTATTAAGGTATATCAACGACTTTGTTGTACTTATTAACGCTGTGTGTGTACTCGCCTTAGCTCATCTTATTCTTACATATTCGGATAAGGATCATCTCGTAAGTGAAAGTCGTATAAAAATGGAGAGCGGCTGATATTCCCACATTACGTATCTATCTCATCCAAATTTATGAGAATTCTTAAATACACTTTTTAATGTCCGTCCCGAAATTTACAATTTCAAATTCGAATTCTAATGATCTGTTTGTATTGAATTTTTTAAACGTGTTTCGATCCGTTTAAGTAGACGAAGATGGATTGGAAGATTCATGGATTAAATAATATTCAAGTTTCTCGGCGGTTTCATAGTTAACATCTTTTTATAAACTTAGTAGTTGACCACTTCTGGTAGGTAGGTATGAAATCCCGAGTTATTGGCCCGAGCACTAGTTTTTGCAGAGGGGCTAGCCAGCTCCTATGATCTTATAATATAGTTAATAAAGCCAGATTATTGACTAACTGATATCATAAAAGGGATAATTTGCCAACTGAATCGGCTTCTATAAATTATTCTAATTAAGAAACGCATATACAAATCTTTCAAATATGTAAACGTATACTTATCCAAAGTTCTTTAACCGACCAATAACAGACACGTTAAATTTAATTCTCCTTAATCAACCTTTGAGTTTCTGTCAGCCTGTTGACAGAATCCAATTAAGATCTTAATCATTCAATCGATACATTCACGTGTTCACTCGTGAATGGACCGAATGAAGTTCGCCGATCACGCGCGAACTAGGGCTCGCGGTCGAGTCCGTGTTTCGTTTACACGTTTCGAATACCCGTTTCCGAATAACACGTACACGGTTTTCTGGCCCGTTCCGCACGTTTAATTAAGAAACGTGTAATTAAGATCCGTTCCCACGGATAAACGGGTATTCGAAGGAACGGATCTTATTTACCCGTGGCTCCGGAGACGTCCTTGACGAGTAGCGAAGGAACGAACCGGCGTAGGTACTTAAGAGCTACAAATGAATAGACAAAAGATTCATGAGGAGTTTCTGTCATATTTAACCTTATTTCGTGGTTCATAGAGTCGAAATTCAATAAACGGTTTACAAAACCTTTTTCTGAGCAGGTACCTAGTTTTTGTTTGCAATGTTGCAATACGAGTAGAAAATTAGAAATACAGTAGGTATACCTACATGCTACATAATAGTATTTTATATAAGACTTCAAATACTAATACTTTATGGTTTATTATATAACTTGATAGCAATAAATATAAAGTGTTAGTAATAAAAAATAAAAGCAATAAAGAGTATAAAGAGAAGACTGTACGATAAAAACTGGCCATGCATGATCTGGTAATACATACAATATTCTTACCAATTGCACATTATTAAACAGTTCTAATAATCTGTAGATATAAGTCCTATAAGTATAATTATATTAATTATAATTAAAATTCAATCAATTGTCAATCATATTACTGATATTACCTACAATGTATGTGTGAGTTTTCTCGAATAGGTATATTTTATCGAATAAATATTCTGTCAATAAGAAATGTATATTTTTTAATCGTATTATTTTTTAACTTACGTAAGCCAGGCATCTAGATATTAAGTATTATAGTAAACCATGTAAAAATTGATAAATAAACATGACTGTGTATCTGCCGCTGCATTTGTTACAATTTCTTGTGTAGACGTGTTCACCTTATTACACCGACATAAAGCTTATAATTGGTTGTGGCAGTTCTGATAATGGTTTGGGAACCTACTTGTTTTCGGCGATATCAGACAAAAGGGTATTGGAAAACAACACGTTCTAATGAATGGAACACCAGCGGCCGGCATTTATTACCTGAACACTCGTGTGAAAGTGACCCAAGTGAACATGAATGATTACCAATTTTGAGATCTATCTTAATGTTCATAACAATATAATCGCTAGGTAACCAAGGTAGCATGGGTTTCTTATTAAGGTTCTCGCGTGAAATCCTGCGTTTCGAATGCCGCTTGTGTGTACTTTTTTTTGCGTCGTTGGCAGATTTGCTCTTTTCGCTCAGCAGTAAATTGATAATAATAAGATTTGGTGCCCTCGGGAGGGTGCCCAATACGCAGGCAGCGTTCCCGCGCTGGATTGTGATTGCAATTCTCTGCACGAGAAAGCTGCCCGCGCGGGGGTCGCCCGTTGCAAGAAGAAATAACCACGAAGTAATTCATACTTATTTTCTTAACTGTTATTTTTAACTAATATAGGTAGTATTTGTCTGCACATCTATTCTTCACGAAACTATATTACTTACACAAGTATACATGTATAAAATGTATTTCTTTGATTGAAATATAATAGGCTACATGACTAATTTTTTTTATGGTATCAATCTATCGGGTTTGTTTTTAGGATCAAATGTATATATGGGACCCATTGCATTAAAGTAACACAAAAGTCAGAAATTGTAGTCAAAGTCCGACAGTCGCAGTTCACTCGCGAAATGCCCTAAACAAAACGGCCAGAGGCCGTGACGTCATCGCCCATCTTGTAGTATGGACAAAACAAGAAAATTGCGTTTTTGTCGGTGAAATATTGCGTTTATGTATATAGTTGCTATACAATATTTTTTTGGATGAAATGTAAGGAATCTAATGGTACCCTTACTTTTATCGTTTTTGGAAGTTAAAAAAACTTAAATTTTGAAATTTTCAGGTCCTGTAATTTTGTAATTTTTCAATATTTTATTTTAATATCCACATTATTGTGATAAATTGCTCGTTTGCTATCTATTTTACTAGATTTTGTTATAAAATTCAACATGTGTCATCATCCCTATTATATTAATTATGTAATTAATAATGAATATGTTAGCTTAAAAGCAATAATAGTAAAAAAATTAAGGTTTTAATTTAAACTAGGGACGAGTAGGTTTAAAATTAAAAATAGTAGACAATATAGGATAGGGACACCTACTTCGGTTAATATATTGTATAGTTAGCTAAATATGTTATATCAACACAGTTATAAATAAATTTAAAAAAATCGTACGCCAAACGAGTTCATCTGAAGTCAACATTCAATATTAGACCTTACATACCCAGACCTAGAGCATTGATTGGGTCAACCTGTTTCGGTCCGTTCGGGCCGGTGTTAAGTACCCGTGTAAACGGAGATACGTATCTGAGAAACGTGTCTTGGGAACGTTTATTGGATACGTATCCGGATCCCGGCGGTTCTGTGTAAACCGTGTTCTTAGCACCGCCGGGCTTAAGAACACGGGTATTCGTTTCGGCGTGTAACACGGATACCGGGAGCCCTAGCGCGAACCCTACAAGACAAGCGCCATTCTGTGACACGATTGTAAGGCTCCGTTCTGTGACTTCTGTGATACAATGTGTGGCATGGGGTTTACAATAACGAGTACATTAGCGCATGATACAAACACATGAAGCTTGTCATGACCGTGCGATGTGGAATGCAAGTGGCGACGGTTGCGAAACCATATGAGAGGGCTTTAATCTCATAACCGAGGCACACGACTCTGTAAATTTGAATGGTGCAAATAGTGAAGCTTAGTTGTTTACATCTGACATTCGTATTAGGGTACTCTTTGGTACCTATGCGGGAATGCCGGATACATAGCTACTTCAATTTCAATTTCAAACTTGTGGAGGAAAGGGAACAAACGGGATAAGGTTTAGGAGTATGTGTCAAAGAGTTCTGAGTATAGTTTCAGAATCAAACGAAGCAAAAAGGACCTTTACTCAAAACTCTAAACTCTCAACAACTAATAGGATATTGTTTAACTTAGATTTTAGAATGACGAAGCCTGTTGCGGATATCATCCTTGTTGTGTTTGGGACGAAGCATATGTTGCTGATTTGCATTTGTGGCCACCGGACGAAGCCTGCGTTGTGGATTTCTTACATATATAACTAGAGTTTTTTCTTGAATAAATTATTTTGATTACTAATAGGATTGAAAAGCCAACGTGGCTTTTGACAACAGCAAGCTGTATAAGTGCAGAATCTTGGTCGCGCTCAGTGCTTTCGTGGCTCGTGTCTACGCGCGTGTGGCATGCGCGGGCGGGCATGGACGAGGTTTTTTTGTCCGTGCCCGCGCGACCGTCCTCCAAGTCTCCATGCAGGTCTCATTATCTATCTACAACCTGCAGACACATACCTCGACGACGTCTCGCAGCATGAACCGCCGTCGCCGCCGGCGGCGCGGCGCAGGGTCCGCGTCGCGCTCGATGCCTTCGTCGTCCGTGTCCGCGCGTCCGCCTTCCGATGTCTCTGAGCCTTCGGACAGGATACCTAGTTCTTCCTCGTCATCTGTGGACAAACGTACGACCATTAATAATTCGCTGCTTTTGGTAGTTTGTAAAGTAACTCTTAAGGTTATGAATAAAAAACTGGATATTGGTTTCTTGGAACACTAGTTTGTACACTATCAGTGCTAAGGTTTTATTGCGTTTTGTAAATGGAGTTTTCTTTAATTATACGCGAGATTTCAAACCCTTGCTTGGCATATTTATTGCATAGGACTTAAGTAAAGAAAAAGCAATTGCCGTGAATAAATTCCTTCCCGCTGAATGATTTCTGTATTTATCTAACATCGATAAACACGTTTAATCCAGGGATCGGATACCGGTATTTTTTGTATGGGAACGGAAACGGTATTTTTTCGTTCTTTGCTAATTACTTCATTTCTAATTGGGCAATCTAATAATACGAAGTCGTAACCTAAAAACACAACTGAGTTTTACATTTCGAGTATAAAATAATTCGAAAAATATGGTTATTTCTAAGTTTTTGCAAAAAACCGGTTCCGATCCCTGGTTTAATCTACTAATTTATCTCATACTGTTCCTCCCCAATAATCGTAAGTAACAAATATTTAATTACAAAACAACTGAAGCGGCAAATTCCGATGATCTCATTGAGGTGATTGAAGGTATCGCTGGACAGTAGGTGCGGGGAATTCTCACTTTAAAACGAAACCACCGCTCAAATAAATACGCAACTTTCCACCTTAATCCGTTGAAATAAGGCTGAGACATGTATACAAGTTTTTTGCTGTAATAAAGCGTAAATAATTCCCTTCAAAGCATGAAATTGTAACGCAAATTTGCCGCTTTACTGGGTGGGAACATTCAAAACAACTCGAACACTTGCTAATTTAGGTTAACTTTGTGACTTTATAACAAGTCATGATCAAAAGGCAGGCATTCTGTAAGTACATTTGAAACATGCCTTGTTTTAATAAAGCCGAAAGAGCTGACATATCCAATGTAATTTACATAATACAATATGTATTACGTTAGTATTCATAACATGACTCTGATTTGAATTATTTAGATAAATTACTATATCTATCTATTAGCATTATACCCGTGTCATGTACTACCTTAAAACGGTTGTTGAAGTTATTAATGATTCATGTATTCTGATGATTATAATCGCCATGACTTTATAAGGTATATATGAACCTACAATATAACTAGATGTCGAGATAAAAGCCAGTTGTCAATTATCTTCGACATGTTGTTATATTTTACACACGTGGTTGTAATAATGTATTGTAACAATACGAGTAACACAGTATGTTACAGATTTTTACTTTCAAAATTTCACTCTTTTACTAAATTAATATTTTTTAAATGTTATAGAGAGGATTCGTCGGTGCAGTATGCATTACGTTCATATGCTTTATTACGACGCGAGACACGACGTCAAGCTTTTTCTTTATTTAATCTTCCGTTAAAAATTTCGTAGGTAGTATCTTAGCAAAAACAAAACATCCTTTAAAACCCAAAAGCCTACAACATTGCACTATAATGCACGTCACCGCACGTGTGGTCCTTTTGTGATGCATACTCACGATCTACACCCATCGCAACCTAAAGGGCATAATCACCTTTACAAATCAATTATACTTACACCCTTTTAAACTAGTTCTCCTGTCAACCACCGCGGTTGTTACGTCCTTTTGTAATGAGTGTTAAAATTACGCAAAATTTCTTACGCAAAATTTAAACGTCATAGTCTCCTTCCTTTTGCAAGCACTTCGAACTCTTTCACACTAAAGCCCCCTTTTTACTAATGTGCAAGTAGCAGAAAATATACACGACGTCCAAAAAAAATACAGGGTGAGTTCACTGGATACAGAGGAGACTATCATTTTGGAAATGAAAAATTTAAATTCCCATACCAACATTTGAGAAGTTTCCGAAAATTCTCCATATGGACATTTCATTAGTTTAGAAACTTCCCAACGGCACTAATTCAGTATAATTAATACCCCTAACTATTACATCCTTCTAAACCAAAGTGTAACTGGGGATACGGTTGTTGTGTCCTTTCGGAATCATTTGAAGTTGCACGTTGCACAAGCTCTGCCGGCGCCGCGAGCGCATTGCTAAAGCCACTCTTGACATTGGACATGATTGGCAGCTATTAAATGTGTATTACTACCATTGTGAGACATATAGTTCCTAAACATATTCCGTAGCACTTATCTATGAGCCTAAGTATCTATGCTGGTAAAGCAATATGACTTGATTCAATTGAGTTGTCCCTAATCCCTATGTAACTAGAAGAAAAGGTTCTGAATTTTCTTTATCGTTAAGCCATGTAGCGATTTTAGTATATTTAACATCAACAACCTCATAATCGAACGACCAACAATTTTTCCAAAATACCACGAACTAGCACGTCTTCCACGAGGATTACTTAGAGACCAGTAAACCCAACACCGCCCCATAATAAATATGCATGACTTTCTTTGCGGAACTTGAGAATTAAACTTTAATGACATCCGGTATAAGTATCTTTCTAATTACAACTACAAGGTTTAACCTCCCGAGGTTCGCGCGTTCGGTATACAAACTCAATAGAGTACATGCACATCTATTAATTTTAACGTTACTGCAAACGTTGTTACGTTATTCATAAGTAACGACGCTCTCCTCCCGGAAATTATAGGGTCAACCTGAAAATAATCAGACAAACAGACAGACATCGGTATATCTGTCGCAGGGAAATGATCAAAACAGAGATTTGAACAAATCTCTAAGGGATATGATCAAATCACGCAGGATGTTAAAATGGCGAATCCATATCATCATTTCCCTAGAAAAAATCAGTCATTTGACCAAATCACTGACTCTGTTTAGTGAAAAGACAAAATCGGCCAATAAACGCGAAACGCTTTTTCATTTCACTAGATTTGTTTAGGAATTTGACAAAATCCCTAACAACGACAGTAAGTTGACGAAACGAACTTAAAAAAAGTCAACTAGTTTTATTATTTCGCTAAACAGGTTTAGTGAAATGATAAAGTCTCAACTGGAAGATGATATATAGTGATTTGATTAAATCTCTGAACGGTTTAGTGAAATGACGAAAGCAAGTGCAGAATACAACAGTTTACTCTCTACAGTTAAGCGATTTGATCAATACAAAACTCTGACTAGATTAAGTGAGATGGTAAAATAAAATGTCAATAGTACTGTAGGTATCAAATTTGTTTATTAAACCAGCCTTTTTAATCGAATACAAGAATAGGTGGTTGTAAACGGAAACATAATAATTTATTATTAAGAGGGATTGTCTTTTTAATTATTATAATTATACCATACTTTCTTACTACAATAGACTATGGTAAAGTTATCTTCTGATGGTAAAGTTGCCAGTTTTGACGGTAATGACAAACGACAAGTGCGTAAACGTAATTTTAATTGAGTACTTTCCTCTCCTTCAAATTAATTATTTTACACCGTGCACGAAATAAAGCACCAGATAATTATTAGAAAAACATAGACAGCAGTTATTTTAAACATAATTTATATTTAATAAATCGGATTGAAATGTAATAAAGTATGTGAGTCGACCGTGACGTCACTATACAGATTTTCATATAAATTCCATATTAGGAAATCGTTTTGACAGTTCTAAAAAAGTAGCTGATTTGACTAGTAGGAAAGTAGCCAATTATTTGTTAAAACATTTGTAGATTTGTGGCGTCTTGAGTTACACATAACATTATTTTTTTTACAGGCACATCTATTTCTTTGCATTGTACTTTTGACTTTTCATAGGAACACTTCTTGAGCCCTGACCTCCAAATACAAATAACTTAGCTGCAATTTCACGTAGGCTGTACTTCGTAGAGGGAACTGCTGCAGTAAACGACGTTGTGGTTGGCTGAAATGCGTTTCTATTAGACAGCCAGTCTTTTATGATGCCGACAGATGTACCGATTTTGTACAGATTATTTTTAATATTTATTTACATTACTTACTTCTAACGGACCTCTGTCTACCTTAGGAATGTCCACCAACATTTTTTGATTTGATTAGCAACTCTTTGAATTTGTGCAGAGAAGTCTCTTTCATTTTTTCAGCCGATATTTTCAAAAAATTTCATTTAATCTAGTCAGAGATTTGATCAAATCGCTTAACTGTAGAGAGTAAACTGTTGTATTCTGTACTTGCTTTCGTCATTTCACTAAACCGTTCAGAGATTTAATCAAATCACCATATAGGTACCATCTTCCAGTTGAGACTTTATCATTTCACTAAACCTGTTTAGCGAAATGATAAAACTAGTTGACTTTTTGAGTTCGTTTCGTCAACTTACTGTCGTGGTTAGGGATTTTGTCAAATTCCTAAACAAATCTAGTGAAATGAAAAAGCGCTTCGCGTTTATTGGCCGATTTTGTCTTTTCACTAAACAGAGTCAGTGATTTGGTCAAATGACTGAATTTTTCTAGGGAAATGATGATATGGATTCGCCATTTTAACATCCTGCGTGATTTGATCATATCCCTTAGAGATTTGTTCAAATCTCTGTTTTGATCATTTCCCTGCGACATATCTATTAGAAAGAGGTAAAGGAGGAACGAGCTTTTGGAGACCAAGCTAAATTCATGAAATCAAATGAGTAAGTATAAGCATATACAAATGTTATTAAAACGACCGGGGGTGCGACCCTCGTTGGCCATTCAGCGCTGCCAGCGTAATGGGGACATTTGAGCCAGGTACGATTCGTGACGGTTATATTGTTTAACTTAGATTTTATAATGACGAAGCCTGTTGCGGATATCATCCTTGGTATGTTTGGGACGAAGCATGTTGCTGATTTGCATTTGTAGCCACCGGACGAAGCCTGCGTTGCGGATTTCTTACATATATAACTAGAGTTTTTTCTTGTATAAAGCAATAATATTTGATTAATAACGTAACATGCAATGTTATTAAAGCTATTAAAGAATAAGAGTATGATATAAAAGACTGTAATTGGGATTTGAGGGCAAA
This sequence comes from Cydia amplana, assembly GCF_948474715.1. Classification (NCBI taxonomy): domain Eukaryota; kingdom Metazoa; phylum Arthropoda; class Insecta; order Lepidoptera; family Tortricidae; genus Cydia; species Cydia amplana. Next base: position 3,693,603 of record NC_086073.1, on the reverse strand, counting down.
CTGATGGTGACACTATAGCATAGGTATTTCATGCCAAGAAGTGACAGAAACCTAGACAGTAATTATTCGGTAGTGACTTCATCTGATACCAGGCATTCATACGTAAGCAATTAATTCGATGAAATGTGATTATACAGACATTTGAATTTCTATCAGCTCGTGCACGGCATTCGGAGGTGCTGTCGTAGTTAGGGTTATCAGGAATCTGCAAATGGTTAATTCCTGGCAAGATCCCTAATGTGTTCATTTATCATTTAGATATTGACTTTGAATAATTTTACGGTTTAGACTCTAATTACTTATTCTGTGCTCACGGTTCAATGTTAGTATGTCTCACAACAGTTTAAATTCGATTAGATATTGACTTGTTCTTTCAAATTAGCCTTCTAAAAACAGCTAAATTTTGCAAAATGATCTCCAGTTATTCATTTCCACGAACTAATTTTAGGAAATCTTGACATAGGTAGTATAAAGTGTTCCGGCCGCAGTCCTGAAAGATACTTAAAATTCCTGACATCTCAAGACATTTCAGACGTCGGTCAACCCTAGTCACATCGTGGTTGCATTGCGTCTATCAGACGCACGCTGCGAGTGCGAGGTTATAATGCCCTGGTACTTTGCATGAATTAATCATTACGACTAATGTTTATGTGGGTTAATAAGGCCTTTGAACATTTTATAAAGGGATAGTCGCAACTCTGCTCAGTCTTGAATCAGAGCTATAAATGCTCCTATCATGTCCATTGTCCATCGTTTATATTTATTTATATATATCATGCAATGTTGCAATGAATAAAACATAAGAACGTTTCTTTTGACGTGATAACGTCTTATAAATCAATGAACACCGGTAGCATGCACGAAAAAGTCTCACGTTGTGGACAGATCTCCATGGTAACGTCACTAGTACGCAATTAGTTGGTAGTATGCAATTTTTCATCAACGTTTTCTTATGACGTTATCACGCAAAATTATCGTACGTAAACCGACTTTACAGACAACCATATTTTTTTAGTGCAATAAATCACCTAGCGATGACCATCTGTTATTACCCGGAAGGGAGTTGTTGGCAATATTTTTACCGACCATTTTCGTAGCAGATACGCATGGCTTGCATTTTGAGAGACATGCTCTAAATACTCATGGCCTAGCATGAGACGTAAACGTAAGTAAACATTGTAAATGCCGAGACCAGCCACAATAGTTATCGAACCCTGTTTGCACTAAACTTCTGGTCATTAAATCACGAGCATCCAAATACAACAACAATGGTTACGGAAACAGAAACAATACATAAACAGAAATCGTTATTCGGGTTATTCCCCTGGCATTTAAGTCCTGGCGCCAGGCGCTCTCCGCACCGAATAAATCGGCAGAAATCGCCACGACCAATGCTTGCATAACAAATTTATGTCTATTCATTCACCGTGACTCAGCTATGACTCCGGTACTTAATCCTCTTGCGGCAGACGCCAGTTGACATGGAGGTTATGAAATTGGCAATAAGAATAGCTCTCGAATGGCCAATATCCATAAAACAAAGGGAGATTTGCTTGGTTGGCATTTTAATATTAAATATGATAAAATATGAGCACGGTGCGTTGTAAATTTTCAACACAGAGTAGTTTTTACTACATAGACGTAAGGTGAGGGTGGGGAGGGTCGATCCCTAGGGGACACTTGGTAAACTTCATTTTTAATCAAACCAAACGAGATACATTTTTTTGCACTGGTAACACTCATTCATTCGTTCCTAACTTCACGTTCTGTCATGGCACTGTATCGGAAAAGTCAGTGGTTCAAAAATGGCGGACGGTGAAAGATTTTCTGCGTACTATATTCAATTTTCGGTAAGCTTTAACTGGATTTATTTTATAATATGAGATGGAAATGATGTTAGTGAGTGTGCTTATTTTATTTGTTGTTTATTGAAGTGATGATTAACTTGGATTACATTGATATACGCGAACACACGTTTCGAGTACGGCACGTTTTATAATCTTACTATGTATGGGGAGACTTTGTCTTTTTCTTCAGGGGAGATATGATTCCGGGATCATGTCACCCCCAAAGCGATCAAGTATACATTGTAATAAATTTACTTACAAAATGATTCATAGAGCTATCATAAATATTTTCTTTTCTTTAGTAAATCATGCCGCAAAAGTACGACCAGAGAAACACTGATTTAAACTTTCAAGGTTTTTGACTCATTATTGTTTATTAAAACGGGATTTAATGGCGTATAATTCAGTTTTTAATTATACAACCGACTCCGAACTCCGAAAACGGAATTATCCCCGTGGCCTTTGAAAAGACTAACTAAAGTTGACGTCAACATTTTACGAACTACCCGCACTTGGTCTTATTTATCAAGTTAAACGTTTTACACACAGGGGTTGTTACTCGGTCGACAAACAACACTTATAACGATATTTGGTTTTCAACCGGCGATATTTTTTTTTATGGATGAAATGCTATTTCAATGGCTTTCCGACCTTATGTACTATAGAACCGACGGTCCATAGAAAGGATTTTAGGATTATGCAGCTCAAACACCGTGCCGTAACGTGAGCAGTAAATTTCTAAACTTATTTATTATAGTAAACAATAACGACCAGAGATGGGTAAAAAATTTAAAATTGCTGTAGGTGTCTGACGCTAAAAATACCTTCATAATAACTTTAAAAAATTTAGCTTGTTACAAGAAATTTTATGTTAATAACTTAGATTTTTGTTTTTTTTTTTACTTTTTTTTGGTTCAAAAATTGATTCCCTATTTTATGTTGTTTTATGGATAATACGATTACATTGTTTTTTAAAAGTATAAGATGATGGATTAATATGTGTTTGATATCTTCATATATTAATTTTCTGTAGATAAAGTGAATAAATTAATGTAGATACTACCCTCGAAATATGACATTGCCGCTTAAAATCTTTTTACCAAGTGTCCCCAAATCTGGAAGACTTGATCCCTTCGGCTTAGACATCTGATTACCGGAAATACAACTTCAAAGCATGGAAGATGCAATATATATATGTTTGCTGTGTATTTTACAAATTATAGATGCATTGCTAATAGCGATCCGAGTTATATAATAAATGAGAATCTGGTATGGGGAGACATGGTAAAAATCTGTTTACCATGTGTCCCAAGAACCAGGGTCACTTGATCCCCCTAGGATCAAGGCTCCCGACCAGGGGTAAACAAGTCTTCCTTACATAGGGGACACATGGTAAAAGTCAACAGTATGGGTTTTCATTAAATAATGGTCTAATTTATTGCACAAATCTGTTCTAATTCAAACTATTAATGAAGAGATAAATTCTGAATCGTATGGTCTATAAAGTTTTTCAATACTACAAATAGTTAAGAAAATGTATGCTAAAAACAAAAGGGGTGATCAACCCTCCCCAGTTTCCCCTATATATGCATATTCTGCATCATCTGGTAAAATAATGTAGGTATACACTGTTTACAAAATGTCCCTTTTCCAATGGACTCAAATAAAATTGTCACTAAAGATTTACAAACCTAATAACAATCGGTCACGAAATTATTGCAATGTCTATATCGAATTGGCTATCTGCTGATTGAAGACTTGCTAAGTACATAGTACAAGAATGTGATTGATTCTTTTCACCATAGATTCAAATTCAAACACAATAGGCACTAAACGTTTACAACAACACAACACAAGCACAGGTTGCAGTAGGTATCATCTCGAATCGGACATCAATTTGTCTCGTTTTCGGTTTACGACAGCCTAACTTTAGTACCTATTCATCAAGATTGATGGCTCCGTATAATTGTTGTCCGAGTGGAACTAAACACGGTGGTCGTAAAGTGTGACCTTTATTTTCCGACACACATTACGCTGACATTGAAGATCATAACACACGAGCGATGACAGTAGTAATTGTCGTTTATTAGAGAATACAAGTAAAACTAATTAGCGAAGTATTTTAAGCATTAGTCTCCCGTTTTAAACTGAGTACAAGAACCAAGGCCTCAAAGACAAAACGTAATTAACAACCATAAAATCATTAACAATTATTAACAGACAACAGTTGCAACACCAGCACGTGTAAGAATTCTTCATTACCTTGTACGAATGCAAAAGCAGTTAGTCTTCAGAAACAAATAATAGGTCCCCCAGTCGACAAAACGATAGTTCTCACATGAGAGAATAACAGTTAACCGTTGTACGTTGTTCGAGATAAGAGGCTGGGAATGGACGGTGATAACGGGTGGGCTGCAGTTAGAGGGATGCTGCGGAGGCTCGCGGGCACAATTGGGAAACGTTAGGTAACGGTGCAGAGCCGATAACTTCAAATTTTTAGCACGTGTGGAGGAATGCTGATGCTGTCTGGCGAGGTTTTCGACGATATGTGAAGTTGGAAATCTGCTGAATAGAATATTGAAGTAAAACCGAGTGTAGGAGAAATTAAAAAATAAAAGAATGACTTTGCTTGTATGACACTTAATTTACTGAATAAAGTACTATAGTATGTAGAGCAAAGATTTCTCTGTAAAACTTATTAATTGTAATTAGGTAAAGACATTGATTTAACAACTTTTAAATACGTCCACAAAAGTCGCGCGTGGTACAATAGCAGTAATAATGATGTGACAATAGAGAAATTACCTTTCGCAATCGATCTAATATCTTTAACAAAAGAGGTGTGAAAATGACACGCCGCTTTCTTGGACCAGCTATTAATAACAATTTGGAACATTGTCTTTGTCCACTATATTATAAAACGATCGTGTCAAACAAGCTTATATCTTACAAGGATTCGGTGTGTTGACAAAGGTTTAGGGATATAGTGCAAGCCCTCACCGTCAATACAGTGCCTCCTAGGGAGCTATGGCAACTACATCTTGAGGGGCTACCGCAAAAACTAAAATTTAAATTTCGTTTTAGACATTTTAACTTTAGTTTTTCGCGGCAGATCCTATGGAGTATAAGTAACAGTGTTATCTTAGCTGTGGGTTCGTGTAAGGTAGTACCCCAATTGGGCTACTATAGGCAAAAATTCGAAAGATATGATTCATATGATATTACACCCGAGCTCTCTCTAACCTACACTCTCTCTATCATTTAGCCATACACAGACGACCAACTGTGAAACATCCCAAGACATGTAGGTGTCATTCGGTTTTCGTACAAGCGAGGAAGTGTATGAATAATTGTTACATGCATGTATGAATGATGGCCACGTCGCAGAGGTTAATGTGTTACATGACACGGAAACATCGTCGTCACAGTTAAATGAACTTACTTGAACCTTATTGCGAAGAGATAAGGTTCAGCCATATTCGGTCAAATTATTGATGTTAGTACGAAACTAGTCGGCGGACAAAATTTATTGGTGATGATTGTCGTGGTCGCACTTGAGGTGGAAAACACTATGATTGTGTTAAGTGTCGTATAAATCAAATGTGTGAAATATGAGCGAATTCAGAATGTTGGGTAAAACTGAAACAATTTCTTGGCACGACATCACAAAACACAAAAATCTTTATGTTCTCCATCCGTCCGTTGCCGTCGAATAATATGTACCTATAACAAAACTCTTAGAAGCAATACATTTTTCGTGAAAAGATTTAAGCAAAACTACTTCTACATTCGTACATACGACGTTAGCGGCTATACCAGGACCAAAATCGAGCGACAGATGAGCATAACTCTGCAGAGAACTAAGATTCTTTTAATTTAACACAATATAGTTTTTGCGAACGTTGTTATGGTTACAGATGGTTTGATAGAACCGGCTCTAAGACCGACTCTGGCTTGTCCGTTTCTACAAACATAATCAAAGTGACCTAAACCAATAAATACTCCATCGACACCAGAATTCTTTCCAACCTGTGCTGTGGGAGATCACAGCCGAGCCGCCGCAGGGTCAAGCGAGATATTCAATTAAACTCATTTGATTACGGAGCGCGCGCGCAATAAATAACAAACAATAGATTACGCTCCTATAATGGAAGTGTTTGGATCGAAACACCTCCCGGTTAGGCACCGAACAGAGTTCTGCGGAGTTGTTAAAATCGCTTATTTAGCATGGGCGAGTCGAGCGATCGTTTAAACCATATGTGGGAGAGAACTTCAGTCTTCGCAACTTTCGTCAGCAGCAGAGCTTAGCGAGCAAGATGTTGACATAACTTTGTAGTTATAATAAGACATGAAAGTGTGCATACATCATTTCGAACAACTGGCCCGCTTAAATGCTTCTGCTGTTAACTGCACAACGGCTCATCAGTGATCTAATCTAAAGATAATCTTCTGTTTTCTGAAGATTCTGCCCTTTTCTGCGCCATTTCACGTCGGTAAGGAAGCCGTTCTATGAGCTGTCAGACCTTCCGAAGCTCCATAGCTCCAGATTCCCATTATCTACATCAGTATTCGAGACTTGGAACAGCTATGCACTAGAAGAGAGATCATAATTTATAATGTATTAATGACTTACTTACCTAAACATTTGAGCCCAAGCTCGGTAGCCAATAGAGTTTATTGTATCGCGATACTTCCTATTATTACTCCGCAAATATCACTGATGTTGAATTACGACTTAGGTAATTTTGATTTGTTTAAGTGTATGTTGTCGTTTATATCTCGTACCATCTTGCCTATTAACTATTTCACAATAAGTCATATTAAGACCCCTCCCCTTGTTGGCAAAGAAGAGACGTGATTAACAAGTGATGATATTAGAAATTAACACGGGACGGGCGGTGTCGTCTCTAACTCTAAGGCCTGTTGTACTGGTTCCGATCTAACGAGTATTATACATAGCCAACAACATGAATGCACATAATTAAATAGAACCCTTAATGGTGGTATGGTTTATGTCATATTATGAACTAATTTTCTTTTCTGGGCCATAACAAGTAAAGATTCCGAAATTGATCAAATCGAGGGAAATTAGAACCTCAAACACAACCAATGTCCTATCGTCAGATCTGATCTCGGATTCCCTGTGTTTAAACTTTAAGTGTACGCCGTAGACCCCCTGCGAGCTGCGCCGTCCGTCCATCTGTCCGGCTTTCTCCGCCGATACTAATCACAAATTATATGGTGTCGTTAAAATACACATGGTGCATGTGACATAACAACGACCCAGGGAAGGTTACCAGCTTTTACTTCGGCCTACATAAGGAAAGTTTAATATGACATAAGTACAACTAACGTTATTTAAATAAAACTTCACCCTAGTCGACGTTCAGAATTGATCAAACGTCCATTTAACAAGTTTATTAGTTACCTATGTTCTTATGTAAACTTGCTGAAACCTAACTGAGCAAGAACTCGGGATATCCACGTAACATTGCATGTGTCCGAGGATTTAATACAGACATAAGGTGACACAACAACATGTCGATTTCGTTCGTTAAATCTTTGACAGAAAGTATTCTAAGTAAATAAGTGCTTATCGTTTATGGCCGCGCGCCCTAAATTGACCAGTGATGGAATACATACCATTACAACATTTACAACTAATACAACAAAGAAAGGTCGCCAGGAAGCACTAGTCTTAATTATCATTACGAAAACGCCCAAGCAATTTAAATAACGAATTACCCAAGCCAACCGTGCGAAATGAACGCAGCAAACAAGGTAAAACCAGACATCCACAAAAACATTGTCCGTAAGTGAGCCGACCGTTACTAGAAGATCTGATATCCGAATATTCATATCATCTCACAATTGGATATCGCTAGTGCGATTCTAATCTTTGTGCAAATGCAAATAAGGTTCATGGAACTTTTAGGGATGTGCTTTTGTGTTTCCGCAAACGTTATCACGACTGTATCAAGTCGTGGGAATTTCGTGAGGATGGTTTCTTGGATTGTATGGAGAGTCGTAAAATGACTTTCTTTGCCGCGGCCTTGCGGTCGTTAGCGAAGTTTGACACACAGAAACACAATGTCCGCTTGACAAAGAATTGCTTCGTACGGTGCACGGCATTACGTTCAATGATCATGGTCAGTTTGGTCCCGTAATTCGGGGATTCGGCTGAGCATCGGGTCGATTAGTACATTATTGTCGAGGTCGCATTGTGTCTTCATATTTTGACTAACTACAAATGTTAGAGAACGAATTTGTGCTCTGGTAAATATAATTTATATCAAGACCCCTTATATACTACCAATGTTATGCGATTGCAAAAGTTCAAAGGAATTGCAAAGTACATCACACTTAAGAGGTCATCACTACTTTTTTTATGATTGAATATGCCTTAACTTTTCCCTAGAAGAGTATAGCACCCACACGTATCATTATCCAATTAAAATATTAACATCGATAACCCGACGTAAGAATTGTCAGTGCTTTGTCCAACCATCCACAAAACCGTCTAAAAACGAGATAAACCCGATTAAGTATCACAAATATCTAAATCCAATCAGAAACATAACCCGTTGTAAACAAATTTCATCGATCACGGCCGTCAGATGTCTGATAACGTCGTCATCTAAGTGAGATGTTAATAATAAACTCAAGTTTCAAAGCGTTAGAATTTGGGAGGCATCACTGTGGCTCTGATATCGATAGAATTGAGATTATTTCGATGCACAGTTGGAGTTAAATGGGCCGTGGGGGTGGGTGGGGGTGGGCGTGGGTTCTTTCCTCAGTTTTTGATAAATATTGGTTAGGTAGATTGAAGATCAGACCTCAACTATCAGGTCACTTTGATTAGCCAAGTCAAATCCTGAACTTTAATTACATCCCAGCTAACTTGAACTTGGTACCCATATACCTAGATCTCAATTCTGTTTCGCGTCGAAGTCAAGAAAGTCGCATGCATATTCTTAATATTGAACTTGGCTCTCATTTCACATTTATGTTTTTGATGGCATATGTATTTACTCTTTATACCTTTACACTCACGTGTGCTACAGTGTAAGAATCGCATCAGTTCACTCGAATTGTCCGATTGACCCGCATGCGATATCAAATCGATACTTTCGATTCGTTTTGATTGCCCACTTGTACTCGTACCTTCGCTGCTCGTGTCCATGAACAGTTATCCGCAGAGCGTGGCCGTGAACTTCATGTTCCGATCGTTCGTTAGGCTTATTGGGACGGTGGCAAAGGGCAAATTGGACCTACACCTACTGGACTGAGTTCCTGGTAGGTTGGGTACAGTTAGAGGCAATATGTGACAGGACAATACATTTCAAAATCAGGCATATCATATTTGGACTCTATGGGGGATGTTGGAGCGGAGCAGGGTAAATTAAGCTGCTAATGCTTGATTTAATGTCAAACAGTCTGCTATGTCCATAGAAGGAAAGTATATACAGTAAAACCTGGATAATTGCAATCTCAAGGGACCGGCAATTTTTTGTCAGTTAACCACGTTTTTCATTTAAGCAGGTCGTGCCAATTAACGAGGTTCAAAAAATCGTTGTTGCAATTATAGAGGTTCTTATTAATAGAGGTTGCGTTCTGAGAAATTGCTTTTATGGAGGTTCAAATAACCATTGAAAGTAGATTCTGGGTTTCTGGTCTGTATATTATATTACTTGCACGTTTACACTTAACTACATTAGTTACTGCTTCTAATCATTAGGTTTTTTTATAATACTCCCTTGAATTGTAGAAGAAAGTTTTATTGGAATGTAAAAAGCATATTATGTTCTTGATTTAATCAAAACTATTTCACCTACTAGTCTGTGATAGATACCCAATTAATAAATTGAATTCTGGGTGAAGATTTAAAATAAAATTATCATTGCTATTAAAATATTGTTTCTGCTCTCTTCAAGTCTATATTATTTCAATTACAGAGGTCTTACTTATAGACTCGTGTCAATTATAGAGGTAATAAGAAGAGCTAAAATAACGGATTTTTTTGCACAGTGTCAATTATAGAGGTCTTAGTTGCGATGAGGTCAATTACAGAGGTAAAATTACGAAAAGCACTAAAATCTAAATTTCAATTATAGAGGTTCAAAAATTTCAATTATGGAGGCCTTTTGGTCTCAAGGGGCCGGGACCGGACCTTTGGTTGCAATTATTGAGGTTTTGCATTTATCCAGGTGTCAGGTGTTCTGAAAGAGCTACGATTTTGTATGATTCCATGTACATATGTATATTTTCTAAATCAAATTTCTATTACACCTTATGTGTATAATTGCATGAATTCTATAGTAATTTAAATTGTATTTTTTCCCTTATTTTCTCGTAATGCATGTTAATTATAAGATGTAATTATTTTTGAAAAGATGTGTCCCGCCGAGTTTGTTGCCGGTCCCATATTGGGATACCCTCCTCCAATTGAGGGGGGATTTAAATCTTCTCGGGGCAGAGGTGTAGGGTTGGAGCCGGTCTACCTAGCTTTATTTGACGTTCATAAGCGCATTGTAATTATGCCTACTTGAATAAACTATCTTTTATCTTATCTTATCTTATCAATTAACCAGGTTTCACTGTACTTAGAAAAAGTGTCACTGATTTTTAAAAGGGGGTCACCCAAACGATTTTCTATTTGCAAAAGAAATCAATAGCAGTGACACGTTTAATTGTTTCTTCTGCTGTATACAAGTAAAAACATTGTTTCTCAATTTTTCTCCTATATTACAGACGACTGTCCCCGACAAACTATCGTGTGTCTTCTGTTCAATCGAGCCAATCTAATGTTGTTTATAAGCGGTACATTTGTGCTAAAATTACGCGTAGGAGCTACGAATTAGATATAAAGCTCCTACAGCTTAGGTTAAAAGGTAGTCAGATTTCAACTGAGAGTGTCTCCACTAACATGAGTTATAGGATTTCATGATTGTATGTAGATTGCAATGGCCTGCATCCCGACTCTTGGTTTATTTAATCGATATAAATTTTTCGATGAAGTTTCAGTGTCATCGGTTGTTCTACAAAATTTGTCATTAGTTTATCTTTAAACTAAGACAAACTTTTTTTGATAAAGCTGGGAATTCAATCCGTATCGGCTTCCTCTAAAGACATATGTATACATAGTATGTAATCTTGAATACAAATAAGATTTACAGTTTATAAATGTGACGTAAACTAATTATAAAAGGTCGGCAAGCCAAGCTCTCGGGTTACTGATAGGCATAAAATTACTGGCCATATAAAACGGTATGCTCGGACGCAAGCTATTAAAACGCAATAAATGCATCACACTACGTATTTCGCCAGACCACAGTTAAAATACAGATTAATACTAACTATTAAACTACACATAAGCGCTTGAAACGCTCGAAAGGGCTCAGAAAGATTCCGATACCCTTTAATCCATGCGGGTACCGATCTCTATAACCAAGGCCCAAGGCTTTGTGTGAAATTAATTCGGCGTGCGTTACGCGCGAATCTAAAATAGATGCAAGAGGTTTCTTAGCCGATATACTGCCTCAAGCTATCAATTTACTGCGGCCAGACGTAACCGTAGTGGTAGGAGAAATTACGTCTCGATTATAAGTCGAGACATCGGTGCAAAAACTCGAAGGGAAAACGTAGAAAATATGACAGGTTAATTTAGATTGAACACTTGTGAGAGTCTGCGGAGGAGCGAGCGGAACGGATCGTCGTCGTATTGTGCGACGGGTGAGCAGGCGCAGGCGCATGTCTGACACACCAAACGCGTCGACGTTCACCGCAAAACCTGTACGTCCTATAAAATCAGATTTATTTTCATGATTTATTACGTCCCGGATGTGTGTGTGTATTACTGTGCTCGTCAAAATCATCCAACAAACATTAGGTGCATTGATTACAGGTAGAACGTCGGTTGATACGCTTCTTTTCATCGCAGTGTGAACTACTGACAGACGACATGACAGATCATGTCGCCCCTTACCCTGCGGTGAACTAGTATAAGTTGGATCTGTCACAAGCCTAGCTTCTCCAGAGCATCATGCATGCCGCGGGCTTAAAGTGCATAGGTCAGTGATAGGACGTCGGGCGATACGTTGTCTGGGCGGTCCGGGCGTGCGCCGCTGACAGACGACATGGCTATTATTACTAGTGCAAGCAACCCATCCAATCAACTGAGATACCTTAGATTCCGTTTGAAATATAAACAATTAAGAATATCGGTGTGAGTTACGCCTTGCACATTGTCCAATGTTTATTAAAGATCCACAAGCCCAATAAAGCGGGGCATTCAGTTTAATGTATGTAAGTAGAGACAACTCCGACGCAAGCCCTTTAGGCTAATGCAGGCGCCACATAATTTACGTAAAATAATCCTGCAAGGCCGGACATATTTGTATTACAGTTAATTATAAAAGCGCCGTTGATATATAGTGTATGTTTAGTGTGATCTCTGATAATATATTTATTCCAGAGCTCAAGGTGTCAATCAACTCCAAACCAGTATATCTTAGTGCAATGGTTAGCAAGCTTGGGGAATACAAGACCAGAGGAAAGTGAAAATGGACGGCCACAATGCATGCAATAGTTATTTGTACAACAAGTGATCAAAGTTTGATATTTCTTTTCGTCAGCGCACGAGATGTAAATAACTTTGATCTCGTGTAGTACACAACATTTTTCACCTCAGCTCAGTGAGAACATACCTATTAGACAACTTCAAAAATGTAATCCTTCTTCATCACTTAATACCTGCACTCATGTTTTCTTAAGATATACAAACAATTAAGTTTAATTACCGCAATGGAACACAAAAACAAAACGTAATAATAAATTCCATTAAAATAATATAGAAATAACAAACATTAACTGACACTTCAATCGACAACTTTTTTTTGTAAAAAAAATCTTTGTAAGATACGGTCCGAATTGCGGATACGTAATATTTGTCAACTATGGTAGAAATTCTTAAAAGTAAAATAATTAATTTTGCGTGATGATCTGTGTATTTTTTGGGTTCGTTATTTTAATTGTACAATAAAATACCTAAAATATAGTATTTTATCAGTTTTTATCAAATCTTAAACTTTATTTTTATTTATTAATTATTAAGAATTCATACTCGTACGTGGTTTGGAACGATGCGGTCTGAAGTTTTTCGGGGGTCTATTATAAACCGTGAATATACTGTTGAATGTCGTTTTAACTTTTTTTTGTCTGTTTCTTTTTGCTAACAGTGTGAAAGGGACAGAGATAATAGAACCTAAGTATTTCGAACTTTTATTAGACCCCGCGCATGTTGAAATGACATTTGACTATAAAGGTCACTTGAATGTCATTTTGTCTCACTCAGTGAGCAAAATCGCATTTTGCTCACTGTTTTTAAGAATCAAAGTACCCTTGTTCGAGCTGCTGAGGTGAAAATGCTAATGTTACATTTTGAAACTGCAATCGAAAGTTGACATGCGCGGAAACAGAGTGTTAATGTGGAAATTTTAATTATTTTGTGCAATAGTCAATAATTAAACGTATTGAATTAATCAGTAAAATAAAGTATGTGTGCCGAGTTAATATACATTAACAATTGCATACTTACATTAAAATATGTGTAATCAAATTGTGTGAGTATACCTATATTTATTTCGTAATGAAACTTTAAGAGTAAGTTATTACTTTACGGCGAATTTATATAAGTAACTTGTATTCGGAAGAAAGCCGTCCTACTGAACACAGTAATCTGTTAGTGCACCAGACTAACAATAAGTGTGAAATAAGCTGTCATAGGCTGCCTTTCCACTCAGGCGGAGATAAATGCAGATGAGAGGAGACGTGCGGCAATGGTGCGGTTTATTCCCGCACCATTCCTCTCATCTTCGCATCAGTGGAAATGCGGCCATACACTGAGGTTTTTTGATATCTAAGTCTTCGAATTTCTATTTCAGAACTCTTCAATGACTTGGTCCATCTGTCGTAGTCAGATCGTATAATCCGCCGTATTACATTACGGCTAGCCGTTTTACAAAACAGGGGCGTTTTGAAATGCGGCGGTTCGACGATTAGCCGGATTTTCATTGCGATACGTTCTTCAATAAGGCGGCCTACGTTTAGCCGCATCGTATCTACTATTTAGATTGTAGAGTGACCAGTTCTTTCGGTCGCCTACGTAACCGGAGTTTGACAATGTTTGCAATTTAATTTATTTTTACCATGGTCTCACCGCACACCGCACTACATGTGTTTCTTTTCCAAAACATTCCCTTTACAACTTAAATAGACGGAGCCCCGCAGCGGTTTGCCCTGCGGGCATCTGAAGCTACCTAACGAACCTTACCTACTTACCTATCTACGCTTTTTTCCCCAAAGTGTAATGTTTTCACGGACGTCTCACTAAATCTCCTAGCTCCGTCTAGTTAAGTTGCGAAGGAAATGTTTTTTGAAAAGAAACAGTCCGACGAACTCCAGATTTGATGGACACCCCAGCGTTTTTCATAGTTTGTTGTTGTTATGTCAGGCAGCGCCACGAGTGTTAAAAATGGGAACTAAAAACTGTCAAAGCGGCGGCTAATGACTCGCTGTATTACATTACGGCTAGCCGTGTTGAAGAACGTATGGCGCCGAATACATTCCGGCAGATTTTCATTCAGCCGCATTCAATCCGGCTAATCGTCGAACCGCCGCATTTCAAAACGCCCCTGTTTTGTAAAACGGCTAGCCGTAATGTAATACGGCGGATTATACGATCCGACTGCGACACATCCATCGCATCGTATGTCTGATAAATGCAAAGAAATACGTCCATTACGTAAATCAAGATCAGTAAAACTCCAACCAAATAGCGCGGCATGCGGAAATCACACGCATCCGGAATGCAATGGGAACAAAATGTCTCTGCACAGACTGTAGTCGGCATTGTTTTGTGGAGTTATGGAGCACATTCCATCTGAAATGCTAATTTGTGTGATTGTTATCAGAACCTCTTCATTAATCGAGGCGTCTGAATATTCTCGTTTAACATGTGAATTAGGTATCTATTGTGATATTTGTGATATGTCATGGAAGAAAAGTAAGGGAAAAAGGAGGAGTTGCTTGATTGGAGATTCTCATGATACCTTCACAATATCGTTTTAAATTCAAATTACCTACACTAAATAATCTAGGTAGGTACCTATTGTTTCTGGCGCACCACTTTGAGAAAAAGGAAGAACAAATAGGTAACGTAAATATATAGATGCGGATTAATTTGATTAAATTCAAATTGAATTGAGTAGTTAATGCCAAATCCAAGCCCGGCTTATATCTTGTATGGAATTTTGGATAAATAGCAGTCATGACGCGCGTTATCTTGCACAGTGGGTAACTACTTCTTGAAAAAGGGAAAGATACTCAATAATTCTATTCTACATTTTCTATTCAAGTCGCAGAGTTAAAATAAAATAAAGGACACAATTTCGGACAAGTGGCTAAAGTGGCAGACAAAAAGTCAAACTAGTTAGTTATCGTTTCTAGAAAACAGTTACGAGTATCTTATAATCGAGTCAAAAGACTTGATTAAATAATAGAGGTGAAGAGGAGTAGGCCACAATGTCGAATTATTTTGAGACGACCTACCTACAGAAAAAAGAAAAATCTTTCTTTTTCCAAGACACAATTCATGACTAGACCTATAATTACGAAAAAACTATCATTATCCATGCGTCGGAAGCAGGGTTGGGCAGTATTTCAATTACATGTATTTGAAATACGTATTTGAAATACAAATTAGTATTTTGTATTTGTATTTCAAATACTACCTCAAAAGTATTTTGTATTTGATATTTCAAATACTGCACTCACATGTATTTAGTATTTTGTATTTCAAATACTTCAAGCTTCAAAATACATTTCTATAAATACATTTTATTAAATTCTATAATCCTAAAATGTCTAATCTCTCGCACAAGCTGTGAGCCGACCGCGAACCTCCGATCCAGCCGAGATACAATTTTCATTGGCTGGATACTGGATCTATATTAGGTCAACTTCTGCGTGGAACTTTTCGTTTAAATCTAGGGGATAGGGTCATTGCAGTAGTTTCCGTCCATGCACTAGTTTTCGACGACTTGACGGATTATCAAATATATATTTCATTTTTAATTTACTACTTTTTGCGAAATCTTCATCTTCCTCGCATTGTCCCGGCATTTTGCCACGGCTCATGGGAGCCTGGGGTCCGCTTGGAAACTAATCCCAGTAATTGGCGTTGGCACTAGTTTTTACGATAGCGACTGCCATCTGACCTTCCAACCCAGAGGGTAAACTAGGGCCGTAATTGGAATTAGTCCGGTTTCCTCACGATGTTTTCCTTCACCGAAAAGCGACTGGTAAATATCAAATTATATTTCGTACATAGTTCCGAAAAACTCATTGGTTCGAGCCGGGGTTCGAACTCGCGACCTCCGGATTGCAAGTCGCACGCTCTTACCGCTAGGCCACCAGCGCTTCCTTTTTGCGAAATATCATTGTGATATGTAGACAGATATATTGCTTAGACGCCTTAGACATAAGGATTGAAATCAGTCCAAATTTGTGCAGGAATGTAGGTATATATTCAAATTTCGTCAAGTGGACGTAAACTAGAGCTGGACGAAAACTAGCGCAATGACCCTATAAGTTTATATGAAAGGATATTCGTTAACGTTAAAACTAAATGCTAAACAAAAAAATAAATAAAGGTATATTTTGTAATTGAAATACATTATTTTAAACACTGTAATTTGTATTTTGTATTTCAAATACCCGTCACCAAAGTAGTTTGTATTTTGTATTTCAAATACTTTTAAAAATGTATTTTGTAATTTGTATTTCAAATACGTGGAAGCCAGTATTTTGCCCAACCCTGGTCGGAAGCAACACGGATAATGCGTAGTACTTATTTGATTCACAAAGAAAGTAATTACTAAATAAATAGCTCCAAGTCTTACTTTCAAAGATCATAGAAAAACAATAGAACGAGCACAATCACGCACTGGTTTAATTGTACGCACTTGTACGCGCTTGTTGTTGTTGTGTGTTGTAATAGTACGCAGCGAATGCAAAGCAGGGATACAATTAGCCTGACCCCGATGGGGAGTCAAGTGCAGTCGGGTTCCCACGACCACTCCCACGCAGACGGTTATGGAGAGCTTGGATCACTTTCAAAGGTTCTGTAGATCTAAGGGCATATTCTGAATCATTATTGATCATAAGCATGAACAAATCATAGAATCTACTAGGTTTAAAGTTTTTCAAAAATAACAGGTGGTCAAAGCAGGTACTCGAGAGGTCTAAACTTCTAAGGCCCACTTGCACCATTTTACTAACCCGGGGTTAACCGGTTAAACCTAGAGTTACTATGGTTACCAGTATAATTTGACACTGGGTTAACGGCTTAAACGGTTAACCCCGGGTTAGGGGGGATGGTGCAAATGGGCCTAAAGGATTAATTATTCCGCCAATTAAGCTTTTAAAGAGATAATATGGGACAGAGATACTTGGAAATTGCTTCACCGACAAAAGTCCAGCTCTTAAATACATTATAATGATTTTTGCAAAAGGTTTGGAAACTGATTTCATTATCTTTCCATAAAGGTTGGAACGTTCCGAGGGACACCGCCGAAGGGAGAATTTAGGCCAAGAGTTACGGGTAATGTTTTTATGTTTTGTGCTGTACTTCTGTGCTGTAGATACCTAATAGATGTAGCTTATCTAAACCCACTGAAGAAACACAAACACTCTCAATCGTGGTAGCGTATACCTATTAAGTTACACCAGCATAAACGTACATCATTAATATTTACGATAACGACTTCATTATTAAATACAGTCGTATATTAATACACAAAACAGGAGAGCTAAATACTAATTCACTACACTAAATGAATATTACGTTAAAGTTTAGCGGCCTAACGGGGAATCAAACCCCTTGTCAAGCTGTCTCCAGACGAGACAATTTTTCGCCAATCTGATGAAATTGTCCGATCAAGTCAGGACGTGCGGACGCAAACGCCAATTTGGCTCGCCGAATTCGACCGCCGATTATGACCGATATTACCGATAAAATGGGGTGCGGACGCAAGCATACCAATTTGTGACGCTAGTATTTTCGTATAGGAGCATTTTTTTTAACTTAGAGGGCACAAATATCACCATAAATGGTACGTAATTGTATCATCTATACCGCATATTTTTTGCACCGCCTACAACTTATCTGCTTTGCCTAAAGGTTGACTGGTAGAGGATGCCTTATGGCATTAAGTTCGCCTTTTGTACAGTGTGTTTTCTTATGTGCAATAAAGATTAAATAAATAAATAAAATAAATCTTAAATTGGTGATTGGCGCCAATTATTTTCCTGATCAAATCGGTCCATTTGCCCAGCTCGTCTGGACGAGGCTTCAATTTGCACGTGGTCCATCAGGCTCCCAGCATGGGACACCGGCGACGGCACCGATATACACACATGCGCAGAGCAGCCCAGATATTATCGAGATCCGACTATCTCACGATTATCTAAAACTAATCGGCAGATATGAACATACATGAAAATTATTGAATTATTCGCTAAGATAGTTTTAGTAGGTACTTATTACAAATCCTGTCCACATATTTCTCCTTTTATACATAACTAGCGACCCGCCCCGGCTTCGCACAGTTATACATAAACCTTCCTCTTGAATCACTCCTATCTATTAAAAAAACCGCTAATTTTAAAGATCTAAGCATACATACAGACAGACAGACAGGGAAGCGACGTTGTTTTATACTATGTAGTGATTAAGTTATATTAGTATTTAATGTACTCTAGTACGTTAAAAGGTTAAAGTTCTAATTTTCATAATTAGACCTCACTTACCCTTTAACCACTGTTAATACGAAGAAAATGTCAACGGCTTTGGAGAGATGTTTGTAAATTACATTTTACCTCGATTTCTACGTTGTAAGTACTTAACATTTTTTCTAGTTCCAGGGTTTTTGCAAACGTAATGAGATTTCAGAAGGATCGTGCGGTGCCGTAAATAGGTTTCGGCAAAAAATAAATGCGCGGTTCGAAACTTTATTAGCCTTGTGACTTGCATTTATCAATGTCTCCTTAGCAACAAGCATTCGACATGGTTCTATTATAGGTTTGATAAACACCCACTGATATTAGGTACCATGCACTTCGATTTTACAACATTTCGACAAGTATTTTTTGAAATAAAACGTGCCAAGTTGTGTAATACCAATTAAAATTACAATTTAAATGTTATTTTTTATAGTTCTCGTGTATTAGCTGTTCTCGTGTATTGTAACACTAAACTTTAAATCCTATCCCAAATTCAAAAGTTATGGTATAGTACGAACTAGTAGTAAAGTTTCAATTTCGTCATAGAAAGCATGTCATCGTTTCGGTTTCCGCCAAAAAACTGCCCATTCTTAGGATAGGCCTTCGCGCTAGGCCTATGGCCGCAACTAGGGCAAAACCCAATCTTAGGGTTCGGCAAAATGTCCGGTTTCAGTCCGTCACTACTTATGTTGTCTGTACTTGCTGTCTCACCGATACAAGTACATTAGAGATGAAACGTCGCACCGTTTTTCAACGCCATAAGTGGCATAAGTTCGCAGGCGACGAGAGGTCGGCCGAGAGTTCACCGGAGAAAACGAACCACTTATCCAGCCCTAACGGCTCAATTGCCTATTTGCACCGATTATGCAACTTATTTGTCGGTTATCCAATAAAATTGCCCAGGGTAATTGGAAACAGTAACCTAATAGACCAAAGGTTGTATAATGTTCTATAATGGAAGTTATTTGGGGCAAAGTTTCAGGTGTAGACAATGGTTTATGTTACAGAAGTTATGCAAGATACTGCACAGGGAATTTGTGAAAAATGCAAGCCATGTATTATTTAACCCGGAACAGACCATTTGCAGAGTTCTTAAAGTTCATTCCGAATAACGTAATGCCACGAATGCCGGTAACTTACACTCGATATGCTCGTTTCGGTGTCGACGAGATATTTAGTCACTAGACTAAATATCTCGTTGACACCACGTTAATTCTCTCAAGACATTGCTACATACTAATGTAGCAATGTCTTGAGAGAATCTGTAAATTAAGTGGCAGTGGCAATAAAATACACTATACAGACGCTGGATTTCATGGAAGTAAAATTTCTACTTGTATTACTGAATCGCGATTAGAAAGGGATTGAGATAGCTGTCAATCCATATTGATTTTGACGTAAGTGTATGGAAATCTGTTATTTCTAATCCCTTTCTGATCGCGGCATGATAATAATGCAACCAATGTGTAAGTAAATTAAAAAACCAACCGTAAATTTTGCGCTGCTGGTCATATTTCACTTATTCGATCGTCTTGACTGCCTAATAAAATAAAATAATTGCTAATAAAATATTGGGGCTTTCACGAAGTTTCTTTCGAGGATATGAGAAAAAAGCAAACCTAAGTATGACGGGCGGATATGGGCGGGATGACCTCGACGCCTTTGACAGGAACTGGTGGGAGACGGGTCAAGATCGGGATACGTGGAAAGGGAGGAGGGAGGCCTTTGCGCAGCAGTGGGACACTCTAGCCTCATATAAATAATTAAAAATAAAATAAGTATTGGTACATAAGTAACACTTACCAGGCGCCTCGCAAGCCGTCATCTCGGTGATCAGACCCTCGAGGTCTGGCGAGATGAGCCGCTCCTCGTCCTCCGAGTGAGTGTAGTCCAGGGCGTGGTAAATGGCCAGCGCCAGGTTCACCACCAACTGTAACAAGTATACACAGTTTTTAAACTCCGATCATCTTGTTTAACATACTTTTAGTTAGCTTCACTGCGTATAGGTATGTACTTGTTTGCTTTAAATCTTGGAACTTAAATTTGAACCAATTCCCGGTGACTGATCCAGTTGAAATTTCGAGAACTTCCGTATTTCCGATGACAATGCCAATATGCAAAATGGAGCTGATTTCATGATGTAGTCGGAAGGTAAAGGAGCTCCGTGGAAAATACAAATACATCGAGTTTAGGTTCATTGAAAAGGTCTTGAGAAGTACTTAGTAAGAAGTAGTCAGCAATGAAAGTGTGTTAAAATGGTCTGACCTTAGATTTGATCTACAAAGTAACAACCGATTTTTCCTAAATACTAAACCCTTTACTACTTCGTTCAAAAGTGCACGAAAGAACAATTTAGTTCCGGAAGCCAGTAATTTCCAAAATAACTTCATCTGATAATAAAGTGTTCATTTTAGTTATCTCCAATTTGATCACGAATTGCTCTTTCATTTCATCTTCTAGCGTTTTTCAATCGTGGATTGCACGAAATTTTGGTAGTGGTTGGTAAAACAACGAAGATTACGTAAGGGGGAGGGGGTTAGTTATTTAAGGAATAGTTTTAGTTTAATTTAATTTATTGTCATTATGTATGTAATGTAGTTATTGTATGGATCTTGTTATCCGAAATGAATATATTAAATAAATAAAATAAAAGCATATTTAGTAAGGCTAAAGGCTTCGTCACACAGGCGCGTTTTCCGGGTGGCGCGTGAGCGTTTTATATGTAAAAACGGCGCGCCCCGCTCACACGCCGCCCGGAAAACGCGCCTGTGTGACGAAGCCTTAAGGTAATAATATAATATCTTTTTTAAAAAAAGGGAACCGCCTTCAAAAAAACCAACCCACTGAAAAGTACAAAATAATTTTTATATGGCACCCCATTTCGTGTCCAGTCCCTATCCCGTCGTAAGGCAAATTTTTGCCAAAAAGTAATTAATACCTAATAATAAGAAAATTAATAACCATTCGGGTAATTACTTAGTTTTTGAAGTCGGTGCCAAACCAAAATTTTTGAGAACCGATATTTTAGACAACAAAGAACGCTGCACTTACTTGCATTATAAAGACATACTTAGTTTACTCATTAATTTAGTTCTTGTACCTAACATGTACCAACACTGAAAAACGTTACAATCTAATGAACAAAACTGACAAGTTGAACTGGACTTGCACAAAATGTAAACGGGTAAAGCCTCAACAAAAAAAACATTGCACGCCGAACGAACAAAAAATAATTTCAGCTGCCTCAACTTCCACACCAAATAGCAATGACAAAATTCCTGTGGAAAAGAGTACTATAACGACAAATGTAACATCTACGCTAAGCAGCACTGAGAGCAACAGTGTGAAATGTATAAACGAAAAAGGTACGGCCGAGGTAGGAGTATCAACACTATCAACACTGCCAGAAAATACAGAAAATTTAGAAGATTTCTCCCAACTAAGCACTCGAAATATTACAACGAAGCGGAAGTATAACGTGCCTGTGCAAAATTCCTTTGACTCCTTATCCGCTGACGAAAGTTTAGATGACTCAAATTCCCGCGATAATGATAGTATTCTCTCTCATTCTCACGAAGAGTCCAATTTATCAAGAAACGTCAGCTTACCAAACCTTCACTCACAAGTTCAAAATTATATTGTGGAAGACCTAAAAAAACAAGTAGAGGCCCTCAAGGAACAATTATCGGGAGCAGACGCCGAAGTCCAGGAACTGTTAAGTGAAAAATATAGGCTACAAGATGAGTTAACTGAAGCACATAAAAAATGTATCTTGTACCGGAACTTATTAAAGGGAGTAGCACCTACGTCACCCGTAAGAACGCCTAAATCAAAAAGCAAAAAACAACCATCGAAACCGGCCGGCCTGGATTGCCACTCAGAAGATTGCCAGTCAGAAGATCCAAAGTCAAATTTGCAGACACCAGAGAATCAATCAGTAGACGAGCACAGTCACTTGCCTGAAGAACAGAAGAGTAATGACTTTGAAAAAACTACCCAGATCCCATCGCTGGATTTATCGGAACAAAACAAATTATTATTTTTGAGCAGCAACAATAAAAACAACATCTCAAAAATAATAACCAATAATGACTTTTTTCAAAATGTTTCCTTCTGCCATCATATAATACCTGGCGTTGGCATAAACTATTTATTTAAGGACTTACAACAAAAACTAAAAGGCATGACTTTAAATGACTATTGCGTAATTTTCATAGGAGAGGAAGACTTCAATTACTCAACTAATCTCAACCAGCTGGTGCAATATATAAGATCTTCTGTAAAAAGTATCCTATTTACAAATGTAATCATAGCGTGTCCGACATATGTATGTGGTAGACCATTATTTAACGCCAGAGTGGAAAAATTTAACTATTTATTGTTAAGGGATTTGAGTAATCACAATAAATGTTTTTTTGTGTATGACTCAAACTCTAATGTGACTTTTGATATGTTTTCATTTTGGTCTGGTAGATTAAATAATTTAGGCATGAAAAATATAATTGAAAATTTGCACTATAACATTTATCACTATTTAATGAACAGAAATAAAAAAACTGAAAATAAAAGTTTTACCGAAAAAACAAATGTGTCAGCGGCAGAAAAAGAGTTTTTTCGTGAATAAATTGTTACCAACTATACACCATATAGCAATACAGCAGCCGAATCCGCTTCAACCAGAAATTAGCTTTAAATCTAATCTTGCCACACCAAAACCCAACATATTTACTCTATTGCATCAAAATATACAAGGTCTGCTTAGCAAATTAGATGACATAGAAGTGTGTATTGATGAACTGACCGAGACAAATAGATATATCAATGTTTTATGTTTTACAGAGACCTTTGTCAAACAGGGCAGTGAAAGTAACATTAAAATCAAAGGCTTTAACTTAGCAGCGCACTTCTCTCGGAAAAACATTAAAAGAGGAGGGTCTTGCATATTGGTCAGGCAAAATATTCAATATAAACCATTGCCGATAAGCAAGATGCTCTCCGAGGAGAAAATATTTGAGTGTTGCGGAATAGAGATTCCTAAACTAAAGTGTGTAGTTTTATGTATATACAGGATCCCTGAAGTCAAAAACGCTAGTAAATTTTTAGACAAATTAGATGTACTTTTATCCAAATTGACAGCTAACCATAGCAAAAAAGTAATTATTGCAGGTGATTTTAATATAAATACTATTAAATCAGATTCAACAGTAAAACAGTTAAAAAACTTAATGTTGAACTATAACTGCATTCTTCACATTAAAGATCCTACACGAGGAACATCTTGCATTGATCATATCATCAGCAACATAAAAAATGCACTAGGAAATGTTCACAACCTGTACCTGTCTGATCATGAAACCTGCCAAACATTACAATTTGAAATTATAGATGAAATAAAGCCGCAAGCGCAATACTGGTACATCAAGAGGAAATCATACAGCCAGGAAAATGTGTGCAAATTTTTAAAACATATCTTCTCTTACATGGCATGAATGTTTTAGTGAACCTAATAGTGATGTAGCTTTTAGTATGTTTCATGACAAATTCTGTCTCATATATAATCTTTGTTTCCCAGAGCAAAGAATAAAAGTGACATCAAACACTAGCAGACCCAAATGGATTACCAAGGGCATAAAAAAATCATGTCAAAATAAGAGATACCTAAGGTTTCTGTATTACAAAAACAGAACTCAGGCACAAAAAAACACTTACAAGAAATACAGCTCTCTACTAAAGTCATGTATTAGCAAGTCACAGAGGAACATAAACCATAAATTTATATTAAACTCAAAGAACAAAAGTCGAGCTACATGGACCGTTATTAAGGACAAAACTGATGTTACAAATTCTTTTGAAGGCATTGAATCAATAACTTTTAATGGCCAACACGTTCGCGATCCTTCTGAAATAGCCAACATTTTCAATGATCATTTCATTAACAAACCGAAAAAGAATTGTGACTGGAAGTTAATACTCAAGGATGTTGACTTTGTTAATCATAGTATGTTTGCCTCACCTTGTACTATTAGCGAAATTATAAAACACATAGAGTCTTTAAATAATACAAAAGCGGTAGGCTTTGATGGCGTTTCGACTCATATAGTTAAATCGTGTTCAAGAGTTATAGCACCAATTCTAACTCATTTAGTAAACGAGTCTTTCAGCCAGGGGAGGTTTCCCTCAAGGCTTAAAACCTCTGTAGTAAAACCACTCTTTAAGAAAGATGATAAAGAAGCCGTGGGTAACTACCGTCCTATTACGCTCATATCTGTGTTTGCAAAAGTTTATGAAAAAGCTATGCACCATAGAATGTCACAATTTTTAGAAAAACATAAAATGATTGCTAACGAACAAAATGGGTTCCAAAAGGGAAAGTCAATCACACATGCCTGTTACTCACTTATTGAATCCATTACTCAAAGGATTGACCAAAGAACTCCCGTTACAGGAGTATTCTTTGATATGAGTAAAGCGTTCGATTATGTTAGTCATGACATATTACTAGCAAAATGCGAAAGGTACGGTTTTAGAGGAGTATCGTTAGCATGGCTTCAAAGTTATCTTCATGATAGAAAGCAGTGCGTAGAAATAAATAGGTTAGATGACAAAAATGATGTAATCACATATCGTTCTATAGAAAAAGGAAACTGCACAGGAGTACCTCAAGGCAGTGTTTTAGGTCCGCTTTTATTTATTCTGTATATTAATGACTTACCACAAATTAGTAGTTATAAGACAGTTTTATTCGCTGATGACATTTCTATACTGATACCAGGTGATAATCTCGATAAAAATATGTATATGACAAGTATTAATATGACTATTAACTCTGTATGTAATTGGCTAGAATTAAATAACTTGACGATTAATATAAGTAAAACTAAATATATACAGTTCTGTAACACTAGAGCGAATACATCAAATTTAGACATTATTTGTAAAGGACATACGTTAGAAGAAGATACTGAAACACGGTTTCTTGGATTACTTTTAGATCGATATTGTAGCTGGAAATCACATATAGATAACTTGTGTATCAGATTAGAAAAATTTTCATATGCCCTGAGGCGATTACAACGCT
Organism: Cydia amplana; assembly: GCF_948474715.1. NCBI lineage: Eukaryota > Metazoa > Arthropoda > Insecta > Lepidoptera > Tortricidae > Cydia > Cydia amplana. The sequence goes on along the minus strand of NC_086073.1, from coordinate 3,667,836 downwards.
TATCTGACGAAAAAACCGCTATTATTGCCTATCACGGCTATGTTGCTTCATTGCTTAGATTCGGACTAATTATTTGGGGAAACTCAACTGACATAAAAAGGTTGTTTATTAGCCAGAAAAAATGTATCAGAGCTATTTGTGGGAAAGCACCTTTACAATCTTGTAGACCTCTATTTAAAAAACTTAAATTGCTGACCTTAACTAGTATGTATGTTTTAGAAATAGGCATTTTTGTTAAATCTAACCCTAACTTATTTACAAAACTCGTTGCAAATCCAAGGTTACGCTCCAGAGATCCTACAAAATTAATAGGACCAATATGTAAAAGTGCATTATTTAAGAATAACTGTCACATAATGTCAATTAAAGTTTTTAATCATTTACCATTAGATATTAAGGAAATTTCTGACATAAAAAGATTCAAACGGACATTGTATAACTGGCTACTAAATAATAATTTTTACAATATTAATGAATATTTTGACTTCCACACTAGCTAATGACATTTTCATTTTATTATTATTATTTTATTATCACAGTTGTTGACTGATTAAAAGATTGCATGAAATGTAAATAGATTTAATTAAGATGTATTTGTACATATTTTTGCATGCTATATACGGCTAAATGTGTGACACTTATAATTACAATAAGACCTACTGTTAACCACATTTAATGCAAATAAAGAATTTACTTTTACTTTACTTTACTTTACTTGTAGGTACTAATACGTACTCGTATTTTTTTCTGATTGGTAGTAAATACTGTTTTTGTTGGTTTGGCACCGCCTTCAAAAACTAAGTAATTACCCGAATGGTTATTAATTTTCTTATTATTAGGTATTAATTACTTTTTGGCAAAAATTTGCTTTACAACGGGATAGTGACTGGACACGAAAAGGGGTGCCATATAAAAATTATTTTGTACTTTTCAGTGGGTTGGTTTTTTTGAAGGCGGTTCCCTTTTTTTAAAAAAGATATTATATTAAGTTATTTTATTTTGGTTTTATTTTTGTTTATCTTTAATTTTTTAATTATTTTTTATTTATTTTATTTTATTTTTTACTTTTTAGTGATAGGTAGGTACTTCATTTATTTTAGGTTTTAGGCTAAAATACTAGTTTGTTAGGCTCTCCATTTAGTTTTGGGCTAGTAACTACCTACCAATGTTGGTTTGGTGATGGCCTAACTCGATGATAATCGCGACACAACATAATATGACGTTTTGGTGCTAAACGATTTGTAAGTATATTGCTCCCACTCCCACTCCCATTCCCGGTCCCAGTCCGAGTCCGACTCCCACTCCCACTATTTTATCTAAATCGGATTCAGCAACATAAATAATTATAGCATGGCCACCTACCGGGTCCAATTGGTTTTTCAAACCATCCATGTACCTACTGTACACTAAAACCTTCTCCAGAATGTAACAAACACTTTTCTGAAAACTGAATCAAAATCGGTTCAGCCAAACGCGAGATAATCACGAACAAACATACACACATACATACGGGTCAAACTGAGAACGTCCTTTTTTTAAAGGCAGTTAGAAAAAAGTTCATCGACCCACCCCACCCAGTGGAACTCTGCAACATAGGCACACGACGACAATTCGGTTAACCAAAACAAAGTGTGCCGATGTTGCACCAAACCTGAGTTCCACTAGGTACAGCAAGGGTTCAGCATCAGCTCTATCTTGGGTACTGCTCTCCCAAGTGCTCATCAAGATGTGACGGATGACGAAAATAGCGTTGGCCTATGTTGCACCAAACCTGAGTTCCACTAGGTACAGCAAGGGTTCAGCATCAGCTTTATCTTGGGTACTGCTCTCCCAAGTGCTCATCAAGATGTGACGGATGACCAAAATAGCGTTGGCCTACGTTGCACCAAACCTGAGTTCCACTAGGTACAGCAAGGGTTCAGCATCAGCTCTATCTTGGGTACTGCTCTCCCAAGTGCTGATCATGATGTGATGGATGACCAAAATAGCGTGGGCCTATGTTGCACCAAACCTGAGTTCCACTAGGTACATCCCGAGTTCCACTAGGTACATCCAGGGTTCAGCATCAGCTCTATCTTGGTTACTGCTCTCCCAAGTGCTCATCAAGGCGTGTCGGATGACCAAAACAGCGTGAGCCTATGTTGCACCAAACCTGAGTTCCACTAGGTACAACCAGGGTTCAGCATCAGCTCAGATCTATGTATACTAAAACCTTCTCCAGAATGTAAGAAACAGTTTTCTGAAAACCGCATCAAAATCGGTTCAGCCAAACGCGAGATAATCGCGAACAAATATACATACATACATACATATATACATACATACATACATACATACATACGGGTCAAACTGAGAACCTCCTTTTTTTTTGAAGGCGGTTAAAAATTAGGGTAAAAGGGTATTAGGGTAACTTTAGGCCTGTACCCCAAAAGGCATAATAGGGAGCGTGGAAGGTGAATATTTATATACATGCACAGTGAGCGCCCCAATTTAAATAGTTTGAGTACTAGCTATTATAGTCGCCATACTAGCTGTAAGTATAGAATAGTACATTATTGTCGAGGTTCGGAAGTAGCTACTTGCAGGCTGAGGATTCGTTTTAAACGGACGACCTTGGAAGTCCGTTTAATTGAATCCGAAGCCAGCAAGTAGCCTTCCAGCCGAGTCATATATAGTGCTTTTCTCAAAAATGGTGCAAGAAATAGAAACATTTTACAGAACTTACAGAAGCAACGTTCTAATTTTCCATTAATTTTCACAGAAAAAAATACAACCATTAAAAAAATTAGCTTGCCGCCTTTAAAAAAAAAAAGAAGTGTATTTTTCTGCTGAAAATACGCCAACCTAATATTTGAGACACCTAAATAGTCGCGGTACCAACATTAAGCCTGTAACAGACTATCGCACCGCACCGCGACCTTGGAGCGTCGCACCCATAAGTGAGAGCGAGAAAGAGCTCTCACTTATGGGTGCGACGCTCCAAGGTCGCGGTGCGGTGCGATAGTCTGTTATAGGCTTTATAATAATTAGTGCTGATCATCTGTTTGGCTGTTTAAGGGACCTATGCCTTCATTTGATATGGCCATTTGAAGTTTTAAAAAGTTTGGAACTCGTTAAATAATGGAATTTGTATGCGACATTGCAGTCCCGAAATCGAGACTGCAATGTTTTTAACTTTTTAATTTTTTGAATGACCATAAACTACGCACTTCGCGACCTATTTTTTAACCGGCAACGTCGACTTTGCCGTCCATTTTTGAGAAAAAGTTAATACTTATGTTAGGGCACCGACTGCTCACAGATCATACGATTTGCAACAGCGAGATAGATAATGTTGGTTGCCTATGTATTTCGATGTTCAGTAGCCCGTGTCACGTAACGCGATGTTTTTGGCGAATGAAGTCATTAAGTACACCATAACAGCGGCGCGTGAGTAGCCCCGCCCGCGCTCTCGCTGCGCGATGCGCGTCCGCAGCAGCCTATAGACTTTTTAATGCCGTTTTAATAGGGATTTTACTTGGGAAAATAATGCATTATAAACAAATCAAGCTCAAATTCGCAACAATTGTAGGATGGTTACTTAAGAAGAAACGCATAATATCTTCGCTTGCGAGTTGATATTCATTCAACTCACTTATAAGTTATTAGCGACCCGCCCCGGCTTCGCACGGGTTAACAAATTATACATAAACCTTCCTCTTGAATCACTCTATCTATTAAAAAAACCGCATCAAATTCCGTTACGTAGTTTTAAAGATCTAAGCATACATAGGGACAGACAGACAGCGGGGAAGCGACTTTGTTTTATACTAATATATTTATATATATGTAAGTGATACCTAACAGGCTACAAACTGTGGGTGTTTTTTTTTTCAAAACATGTTTGTATGTGTATCTTAGTGGACCTTCATGTGTAAGGAGTTAGATTCGTCTTAGCTTAGTTATGGGAGAGAAGCCAGGATATAATCACATATTTAATATTCGGCTGTATATTAATTTCCTTTGACTAATAACATTTAAGTGAATTTTACAGCTTATAAATTATATACACTAGGTTATTACCTACATCAAACTAATTAATTAACCGTTAGGATCCGACCATATAGTCATTAGCTCATTCTCATTACACTAGCTCATGCCTGGAAACGCCGTAATAAACGCCACTCAAATTAACATAATTTACGCAAACAACTTGTTACTCATATTGATATGAATTATCCTTCACTATTATGATGTGCAATAGATACCTACCTACTGTTTGTGTATGGATCGCATATAAGATGGGTAACACCATCGAATCTTATGTGCGCCTTTTATAACTGAAGAACAATAAAACACAAAAGTGTACCTACATGTTTTATGATCCATTCATAGGATATAATTATCTTAAACAACTAAGTATCTATACAAATGTTTTATACTCGTCGACTTAATGGTTGATCTTAATGTGTTGCTCGACTGAAAAGCTCTCTATTATATAACGATTGTATAAAATACTACATATTAGTCTGAGCAAGTCAGTAGCGGATAATAGTAGCCATGTCGTAACTTTTAATAGAGGATGTTTACCGCGCTAAAATATGGCCGCAAATAGAAAACTAGTAACAGAATCAAATGCATTAATTGGTCAATGTTTTCAGTGATAAATAACCGGATGGTATTAATATTGGTGCTTTCTAATCTTTCTATACTGGTTTATTTCATTTTACCAAAATTGGCAGAGCTATCTAAACCCTCTCGATTTCGCTACTAAATTACGCTTGTTTCATCTGAATTAGTAAATATTATCTAGTAACATCCTTTCTGATTTTAATGACATAGGTATCACACCATGTAAAGAAATGTAACTGTCAACACCATTAAAAAAAATACTTGGCTCCATATTATTTTACCTGCGTTTGTAATTCCATTCATTCATGATGATTTGATTCATTCATTACTCTCTAAATTGCAATATATATTTTTTTTTATACCACATAGGTGGCAAACAAGCATACGGGCCGCCTGATGGTAAGCAGTCACCGTAGCCTATGGACGCCTGCAACTCCAGAGGTGTTACATGCGCGTTGCCGACCAAATATATCGTATATGTGGACCAAGTCGAGATTCGTGATCACCAAAAATGTACACCCTCATAATTTAGTATGAACTTCGCTTAAACATCCGTAGAAAACTCGTGTATCTAATACTTCCCTAATGACATTATTAGATAAGAATAAGACGTTAATATACACCTTGCGTTTGACCCTTAACCTGGCGATGACATAAACTCCGGAACAACTCTATTACAAAAATTTGCACTCAAATGTCAAAATCATTCAGGCAGATTGGCGCCATGTCATAACACCTAACAAACATAATTACATAGTTTATACATCAATTACAGGTAATCGCAGACTGTTACCTCTTGCACATGTGTTATTCTTTTTATTAAACACTCGCAAACCAGAATAAACTAGACCTCTTTATCTCCAGCAAACATTTGGGAACGGAGGTTACATTATACTGGCCTTTCTAAAGCTTTTGGCCAAGAATAACTATCGACGCAGAACCGTGACTATCAGAGCCAACCAGCGGAAAGTGCTCCTATGCTATTGTGGCTAATCCACTTCGATTATAGCCTTTATTGCGAGGGCGCAAGGTTTATGGATTAAGGTGGAATCTCACATGTTGCTCAACAGCTCTGCAACCGCTCCTGCAACGTCACGCTACACACTCCATTAAATAAGGTTTGGCAATAAGATTAATGAGAGGAAGCCATGGGAGTATTTTAAGACTCTATCTTCATCTGAGCAAGCGAGGACTATCCGGGGGATAGTCCTCAGTTGCTTAGATGTCAAAACCTCTATCATCCATCCATTAATTGTGTTCCAAATCTCGGAGCAGTTAGGGAAGACTAGGCAAAATGTGTTGTATTTAATGCGTGCCATCTCTCACTTGACTTTGCAACAGTGAATCTTAGCTGCACTATTTCATGGCATACGTAGGTAGCCGTTTTTACACATATTTTTGACACATGACAGATTCATTGGAAGCTCTTGTCCTGAACAATAAAATTGTGTACATGCTGTACATGTTAACATTCAGCTCTCATCTTATTTTCTACTCCTGAATCTACAATTCTACACACAGTAAGTTTTATTTATATTAATGGTGCTCAAATGGGAACACGACTGGATGTGAAATTATACATAATTATTTTCAATTCGTTCTACAACCTTTTATTCCATGCTCGTGATTGTTCAGTCGCCATTGATGCCAAACCAAATGTAATGATGCGTAAATAATCACAAAAGGTAGATATAATGTTTCTGCATAGCAATAATTATTTGTGCGTTTGATGAATGAACTTACAACTGTAAATATCACATTAATTGCTTTTTAATTTCTATAATGTGCAAATCATTTGTACACTATTTAAATGTAATTATTGAGATGAAAAGTAGGTATATTTAACATTCAGTTGTATGTTTATTGTTACAGATTAAAAAACTATTTAGTCCGAGCTGGTGTTGAAACTATAAGAGACTTTTTTTAAAGTTCAGCCCTAGTAGCACGGTCGCATTTTTATCGTTTATCACCATGCCTGTCACGTTCTAACAAGTATGTAAGGGCATAGTGATAGTCGATAAAAATGGAACCGTGCTGAGCCCGCTGGTCATTTTGCTGTTATTTTTATTTATGACGCATTCGCCATGGCGTTCCGCAATTAAAAAAGATTTATAAAGTAGCTGAGTTCTAGACCTCGCGAATCCCCATAACTCCGCCATATGGAAAAAAATCAAAAACTGAATCGACATATAAATTCTACATTAAATATTGAATATGCTCTCCAAATTTCACGAGAATTGATTGAAAAATGCGACCCGTAGACGAGAACACCCGCACATACGATTTTTTTTTGCCCAAGCTGAAACGGAGACCTTAGCTTTCGCTCGGTCAATACAAATTGAAAACATTAGGATGGGCTGCCTGTGGAGTACTATGAAGTAACTGGCCGAAACCACCCCCTAACCGTTTAATCCGTCAATAGCCTGCATAGTGCATCTGTTATCGGCTGCATTGTATTCAAATCACGTGTTGCATTGTATTGCGCGAGCGCAAACAGAAACAATAACAACGTCCGATTTACGCGCCTGCGCGCCACGCTAACGCCGAGTTTACATGAGCTTAGTTAGTATTACTAGTACATACCTACTAAGTAAGTAAACCCCAACGGAAATTTTGTATTACCTACTTGTCGACTTGTCGACGACATTAACGAAAAAATACAACTTTTAAGAGCTTAGTGATTAAGTAATACTTAGACACTGCTTGAGTTATTTTTAGTTATTTGTAAGGATTATATCAGTGCTTAGTTTCACTCAGAAGTGAATCTTATTTTCTAATAACAATAACACATACCTTCAACAGAAGCTTCTACTAATACTTGACAAGTAGTGTGAACAGTTAATAAAAACATTACACATTGCAAATTACAATGGACCCGTTCGTTGGACCTCGTACTAATATCATCCTTTAATATGTATTAAAAGTAAATACATACTAGCTACACTTAAATTGAGCTTTATTACTAGACAACAACTACTAAAGACAAATACTAACCTGGTGTAAATCAAACCTTACGTCAATAGACCGTTCTCTTATCGGAACTGTTGCATATTACCTTTGGTAACCGTACGGTGCTTGCACAATAAGGACATATCTCTAAACGAAGTTCTTAACGCTAAATACTCTTGGAAGATAAATAAAGGGATCGTTCATTTTGCAAGTTCTAAAAGAAAGCGAGCGTGATGTCTACTTATTTTTGGTGTTACACGTACAGTACCCATAAAGCGAGGAGTGTAAAGGCCCATTTACACGATACAAGATTCTTGAACATTCAATACAATAAAATTGAGGCAACAAAAAACTTGCACTATCTAAACATACGTGACATTCTTGTATTCAAGTAGCAACTTGAATTCAATACTGGCATACGTGTAAACGAAGTCTAGTGCAGTTAATTGAATACAAGAAGTGCCAATCCATATTTTATTTTCGGCATGAATTCCGTACGCGAAGGTGTGTTCCTTGTCGCTGCTATAGTAGCAACTGTGTTACGAGAAAGACTGTTAGAAAAACGTAACAAAAGAAGCGTTAAAAATGCGTCCATCAAATTGTACCACACAAGTTATTAATATGGCTTATAAACATCAGCACTGCTAGATCCAGTTCCCATTGAATCCTTCACTTTCTTTTTTTGAGCTTGATATTGCGTTCTTATGCCCTTAAGTTTCTTCGTTATTTCTTTGAGACCAAAACCTTCTACCCCAAATTCTTTTGAAAAAGCTGCAAGGGCTTTTTATAATTTTTATTCTCTGTGTCCCACGAACATTGATGAATTCTATAAATTTCTATGAATTTAATTATCTCCGAACTACCTAATTTAAAATTATTTTTGCTCATTTTATCAGTTTTACCACCCACAAAGAACGTTCAATATTGAATGAAAATCTGCCAATGCAAATCGGTTCAATTCTTGCTTCAATATGGCTTCAATACATCATACTTGATTCAACTTGAAGTTTAGACCTGTCAAGACTTGCATGCAATTATTGCCGTTCAATAAATGTCTTTGGTGTAAACGAAATACGGTCAATAATATTGCCTATCAAGAATTGTATACAATAATTGCATTCAAGATTTTGGTTATTGCTCATGTGTAAACATTTTGATTCAATTCTTGAATTCAATTATTGAACGGCAAAACTTGCATACAATTATTGCCGATTCTTGTTCAAGAATTTTGTATCGTGTAAATGGGCCTTAACTGTTGTGCAGAAACTACAGACGGATATACTAAAAGCATTAGAGATCTTGACGGGCCAGTAACTTCCACCATTAGAGCATAACTCACTGTAGCAGCCAATATTGAGATTACTGAGCCGGCATCAACCCGGCTGGCGGCTACCGGCCAGCGGGCGTGGGCGCCAGATTTGCGATTTAAATGCTTGCTTGCATAAATCCAGCCGTGGGAAACCCGTGATATACGAGACGCTGATAGTCCGATATCGGCAATGCGTGAGGCAATGTGTGCCGGTTGAAAGCTGTGCAATGACAAATCGATTGACTTTAACAAGAGGCCACGAAACAAAACATTGCGAGTGAATTCGCTGATGCTGGCGTTTGATTGGTGTCGGTCTACCGCCATATTTGTTTAACCTTTTTATGAGTGTTTTTCTTTACAAATAAGGGCATACTTACTTATGATACTCGTTCGTTTATTGTTAATATACTTATGTGGGGAAAATTATTCTGAGTTGTGATATTCTTTGATTTATTACATTTTAAAGTCCCTTTACCAAATACCAACGTACGAGTAGTTTTTATAGCTAATGTAAATGTAGAAAAGCACGGCCAACTCAAAAACGTTTTCAATACAAAAGACTCGACCATTTTCCAAATATGTGTAAGTAACCCAACACTGCTGCTGCAGACTGAACAACAAATATATCTGTATCTCACTTTCATTTCAGACTTATTAATATTAGGTTACACCCGATCTCCTTTCCTAGGCCCTACATCGTCCGATGACCGCAGGCCTGATAACCCGGAGGGTTCAGTAGGGCATTGTCTTGTAAGGAAATTAGGGGCCAACCCAGCCCTAGAAGGGCCAGGGAAAGTTATAGTGATTATTGTTTACGGGCAAGATGGCAATTATCTGTGGGTTAAGTGGAGCTTAAGGAGCGGTGAATAGAAGGAAAGTGCTGAACTATAAACATAAATATCAAAGGATAATCTTGCAAAACGAGCCAGTTCCACGGTAAGCTGTGTTAAACTCGTGTTATGGATACTAGACTAATACGATAAATATACTTAACCTATAAGAGTACTCTGCTAGTTGAGCACTAGTACCTTAAATACTTCGTTAACCTTTTATGTTGTCAAAAATAAAAAAAATCCTTCTCGAAAAATATGACCACATATTCGGAAAAGATCCTTATCCATGCACAGACAAGGAGGATTAATAATACAATTAGATCTTCAAGACTACATAAAACTTCGTTCATTCACAAGCAAATATATAAAAGACAAACATAACAAGAGTATTACTTCTTTTGTCACCCTGCGATATAAATTATCCGTATTTCCCATAATTTTGCAAATCAAATCCAATGTTCGGGTTTAATTTCCAATACAATATCAATAAACGAAACTCGAGTGCAGCGTGTACACAGTCCCCACACAAAATTGTTACGCCATTTAGGGTCCTAACTAAATTGGTTGTTCCATACTTAAGCTATCGATTTCCAATTTAGCTAGAACCCTAAATGGCGTAACAATCTCTGAGCGTTACTGTACGAACACATTCCCCTATAAAGTGAACTAACGCATGTCAAGATTGAAATTGCTTTGCATTTGTTTAGGATTTACGGCCTCACTCTGGCAACACGACGCGTCAGCCGACCATAAACACGGTAAAGGTGGAAACACACTCTGACATGTTTTATTACACATCACAACTGCTTCTGGTGATTGGGATAAATACAGACTGAACAACAAAAATAAAGTATAAGGTCAATACGGATAAGTGTAGCTGGCCTTCACTTTGTGGCCCATTTACACATTGATTAGTGTTTATTGCGAGTACATACATTTGCCACTAAATGCAAGTAGAAAATGTACGAACTCGCAAGAAACAACCCGTATGCCACACTTATCCGTATTGACCACCACCAATCACCAATGTTATCGACTTTTTAGCTAACGTCTAAAATTTTCATTTCATGCTATTCTGTTTTTTGAGATAACTGCAGATGATCAATCAAAACAGATCAATCAATCAAAAGCTGCAGCTTCAACCATCAAAATGGCTTGCTTATATTGCTTATTGAGTCTTCAGAAAGTAGGCGCGCAACAAGTTGACCGCCGATGCGTACATAATTTGGTCGGAACACCATTCCGGCGCTGTTTGATACTCATATTCACCTACGAGACAATACGACACTGTATATTTCTAGCTTTATAAGTAACGGTCGTACCGGGAAACCGAAGAAATCCAACGACAAATGCAACAAACACAGAGAGTGAGCGATAAATTTCGCAGACGGCCGTGCGTGCGGAAGGAAGCCGTCGCTGTCGAGGCGAGCAGATAAGGAAGGCAATGTCAATGCTTATTGATTTGTACACAGGTATTGGAAACAGTTAACAGTCACACGTATCGCTCATGGAAATGTGCTGGTACCAGTTATGTAATTTAACTAGCGACCCGCCCCGGCTTCGCACGGTTTACACAAAACCTTAACAAATTATACACCTTAACCTTCCTCAAGATTCTCAGGAATCGCTTTATTGATAGGTGCAAATGGTGAAATCAGCATGAAAATCAGTTAGCAGCCGTTTATGAATAACGCCATAAGTACATACACAAATTAACGAATGGCGCGTCAAATATTTAAAATGCTCTCTGATTAAATTGGGAAATTTACAAATCAATATATTATTTAGGTCAATTCAATTACAAATGCGAGTCTCCGATGCGAACTAAAAATAGGTGGTTCGATCGATTGGGACAAGTAGGCCGCGGGACCAATTGTGGTAACGCAATAATGATGGAGCCGCAAGTATCAATTAATTTGATTTGTCGTCTGTCCGTTTCACGTACACAACAACATCAATTCATACAGGACTTATAAAACAAGCCATTTTAGTTTTTTTTCTGTATAAATGGGTAAATTAACTTGCATGTTAAGGATGGCATTGTTTACAAGTTCAGTTCTCATTTCATTTTGTCTCGCGACTTATTAATACATAGGTATACAAAACGAAGATACTTAGACGTCGCAATACTTTAGAAAGAGGCTCAACTAGAAAAATATGTGGAGCATGTTGCATATTGTGCCTATTTTTTTCTATTTGGCTAAATGATAGGAATATGTATATGCCGGAAAATACCCAAAAAGAAAATTTTTTTAAATGTAAAACACAATGTTTATATGCTATATGTGTATATGTATTACTAATCCCATCAAAAACATTACATGTAAAAAGGTGCAAGTCTCGCAACGCTTTTACTACAAAAAAGTTTTGAGATGTAATGTGAAACCAAGTCGGTTATTTTAATCAGTGCCAGGGGGTGTTAAAACCGTATCAATAAGATATCTTTAATTTGTAATACATATAATGACTTTGCCATCGCACGGCTGCATAATGACAAAAGGATAATCGTCACCTATTAAAAATAATTCTAATTGAACATAACGCTAGCGCTAATTGCAGTTTGAGCATTACACATATTTACGAGTACGGTACGAGTAAAGCATTATGTGCGATTGCCAAGTCATTATATGTATTACAAATTAAAGATATCTTATTGATACGGTTTTAACACCCCCTGGCACTGATTAATATAACCGACTTGGTTTCACATTACATCTCAAAACTTTTTTGTAGTAAAAGCGTTGCGAGACTTGCACCTTTTTACATGTAATGTTTTTGATGGGATCTCATCTCTTTTTGTAGGCAGTCCTTCTTTTCGGGTACTCATACCCATACTATGTATACACATATCATAACTAAACATATCTTCATTCATACTCACATCGTACATCGTAGTGTACCTTACTTTACCTACTATTTGTAGAAACTGCAACAGTAACTTTGTAATATCATATATTTATATGGGATTACAAACTTACTTATGCAGTTCTTAGATCTTTAAAACGTGACTGATATTGCAATATTTTTTATGTGGCCATTAAACCCTAACTCTGTACCAAATTTCAGCTCTCCGAGTTTATGGGAAGTACTAATTCTATTCTGATGATCATGAGTGAATGAATGAGTGTCATAAATGCGAAACTTTGCTTTCGCTTAACTTCGGAACTAAATGACCTACAGACTTGAAATTTTGGATTTTAAGTATGTGATTATAGCTTACTGGATGACGAAAATTTCTGCGTTCTGGTCTTATCCAGAGGTTCTCAAATAGGGGCCTGAAAATGCGGCGAAATGGTTCCAGTAAAGGATGGTACGGCAGTGTTTGCTTCGCGCTCGACTTGGCGGGGGCACTGCCGTGCCCCCAGATATTAAGTGAGCATTATTAATGTATTTGTATATCACATAGTTCAAACACCCTGTAGACACGCAGTACAGCGTGAATCAATTTAATTCATTTGACCCGTACACATATTGTGTATGCCTTGTTACTGTTAATAAGGGCCTCGGGAACAACATCTAAACTATATTAGCCTAATGAAGGTCGCAAATAACAATCCTAAAGTTCGGAAAAGGACGAACTTATAATTAAACGGGTTATGATTAGTTATAAATAACAAATAAATATTATAGGACATTCTTACACAGATTGACTAAGTCCCACAGTAAGCTCACAAGAAGGCTTGTGTTGTGGGTACTCAGACAACGATATATATAATATACAAATACATAAATACATAGAAAACACCCAAGACTCAGGAACAAATATCTGTGTTAATCACATAAATAAATGCCCTTACTGAGATTCGAACCCAGGACCGCGGCTTAACAGGCAGGCCACCCACTAGGCCAGACCTAGGTTTATTTGTATTTTTAGGGTTCCGTACCCAAAGGGTAAAAACGGGACTCTATTACTAAGACTCCGCTGTCCGTCCGTCCGTCCGTCCGTCCGTCCGTCCGTCCGTCCGTCCGTCCGTCCGTCCGTCCGTCTGTCACCAGGCTGTATCTCACGAACCGTGATAGCTAGACAGTTGAAATTTTCACAGATGATGTATTTCTCTTGCCGCTATAAAAACAAATACTAAAAACAGAATAAAATAAAGATTTAAGTGGGGCTCCCATAGAACAAACGTGATTTTTGACCGAAATTAAGCAACGTCGGGCGGGGTCAGTACTTGGATGGGTGACCGTTTTTTGCTTGTTTTTTCGCTTATTTTGCTCTATATTTTGTTGATGGTGCGGAACCCTCCGTGCGCGAGTCCGACTCGCACTTGGCCGGTTTTTTTCCTACGATGGAATCATGGAAAGTGTGACTTTTAAGACAAAACTTTTGCCACATCTGGTTTTATAGTACCTAATCTAATCTTATAGTCAAATATTAAAATAAAACTGCGATCTTTCCTCGTTTCTTTGTCTACGTAGATACAATGCAAAGAAGACGTAATAGTATTATGACAAGCTCTTTAAATACATACGAGGTAATGTTAACATAATCTTTCTTTCAAAGGACATCCGGACGTCACCGCCGTCGCTCCTAGCAACAAAATAGAACTTTTCTACTCTCAAAATGTGTGTTTCCAGACTAAATTTTCATACGCGTTTAAGTGACAAGGTAACTCCCGCCTAATTTTGGGCCTGCGCGTGCGATTGTCTTTTGTGATGTTAATGTGAGTATTTGCATAATTCGCAACTCCCGACAGAACGGAAGCCATTTCTCTTACGAGTAGTCGTCTGGTTTCAGACTGTTTCATAATGCGGTGTCACACGATATTTGCGACTCTTTTGTTAACGTCCGTAATAAGACTAGAGTTTAAAGCAATTGTTAATAGATATTATGTTTATGGTGTGCCAAATGTACTTGGTTACTTGCGTCAGTGGCTCCCGAACTGATACCTTGTCTTTGGTTTTTGAGATGACGTTGTCCGACTAAAGGAAGGGCGTTGGCCCTACCTTGCCAAACAACTTGACTATTGATTGCCGACATAATCATAAAGAAAATATTTGGCTTGCTACTATTGAAGTTGTTAGTTGAGCAAGAAAAACATCCTCATAAAAAGAACCGACACAACAAGGAATCCTTACAATTAATCAATAGTTATTAGTGTGGGGATCATTGTACTGCTTTTATTGAAATTTCTGTATTTCTTGAAATAAATATATTTTGAATTTTTGAGTTATTAGTTATTACTACTGCCTATTTGCCCAAGGATATGTACGCTAATAGTTACATCTGCCTACGTTTAATCAAGCTGACAACGAGGTGCAACTAAGATACTTGTGGATTCTTAAGATGATCACTTCTACGGCCATTTGTTTTGAACCAGCCTGCCAATTTTCATCATTCAATCATTGCATGGACACTAGTGATAGGCTGCTTATATCTGTAAAGTTTTATAATATGTACAAATAGTAAGCGTTGTTGCTATGAATATTTATTCAAGTACCTAAGCGAAAATAAACTCTCCCAAGTTCTCTATACCCGGCTACTTAAAGAAATAGAATCCGCACTCAACAACACATTGTGCGTAAATATTCAACGGGCCATAGATCAGGCTGTCAGCAACCCCCGTAAAAGGATCGGAGGACAAGGCCGCGGTAAGTAGCTCAATAGCTTGCGTGTGCCGTTTAAAATGCGCAGGTTTTAAGCATGAAAGCATCAAAGGACTTTTAAGTGGAAATGGGGATGCGTTGGAGCTGTCTTTAGAATCGAAATTTTGAAGGTTTTTCATACTTCTTTTAACTTCTTTTAGCCTATCAAATAATACATTTATAACTTAATGTTTGGACTCTTTGGTAGCGGTCTGTTCTCACATGTTCGCTTGCGTTTACACGAATTTAGAAAATTGCTTTTTCACCTCAGCATCTCGAACAAGGGTACTTTCTACTTAAAAACAGTGAGGAAAATCGCATTTTTCTCACTGAGTGAGACAAAATGAGCAAAATGCGATTTTGCTCACTCAGTGAGCAAAATTCGATTTTGCTCACTGTTTTTAAGTAGCAAAGTACCCTTGTTCGAGCTGCTGAGGTGAAAACTTAATTGTTGGTATATCTTAAGAAAACATGAGTGAATAGAGGTAAGTGATGAAGAAGGAATACATTTTTCGGGTTCTCTAATATGTTCTCACTGCTGAGGTGAAAAGTTTTGTGAACTACACGAGATCAAAGTTATTTACATCTCGTGCGCTTTTGAGTCCCTTACTACGCTCAAGATTCTAAATTAGATTCACTCGCTACGCTCGTGAATCTAGTATAGAATCTTTCGCTTGCACGGGACTCAAAATAAGCACTCGAAGAAATATCAAACTTTGATCTCTTGTTGTACAAATAACTATTATCCATCCGTTCAAGTCTTTATAGTTTTGTTGACTTGGGTCAGTTTAATGGCTAGGTTTAGATTAAATAACTCCAAGAAATGACAGCCTTTATTTACGTTGGGGAAATGTGTTTACGCATTCCATCTGGTCCGGGGGAAACCAGGGGGGGATGACGGACTAACTACTGGAAGACTACCGTCTAAAACCACCAACGAGTGCCGATTCCGCCTTAGATGGGGTGCCGCAGGGTCGCTACTTCGCTAGTCGCTATCAGCATTCGACCGCGTGCTAAAAATGACAGCCTAGTGCAAGCAAAGACAGAATATTCATGTATTAAGCTCTTTAGCGAAACCACGCAGGCGAAACTACGATCAAAAGCTATCACACTTGACAGTTACACCTACCTGTTCAGCTATACGTATCCGCAATTGTCGACTGCTTCCTACACGCCACACATCCTCACTCACCTGTCTTAATATCTTTGTTCGCCACACAATAAAGCGCCTAACAAGCCATAGCGTTACGCAATATGGGATCGCGTTGCTCCAAAGCAGCGTAACTTCATACAACATCCACTGATAGAAAGTTCTTTTTGACGCACGGGACAGCGCCACCTAGCGGGAATAGAAAGCTATGCAAATGCGACAGAATGTCGCTTGCCCGACGCTTCCTGATGCAAATAATGGGAAACTTCTGAACGGCTCGTTGTTCTGAAGTTGTTCTGCTGTAAATGAAGACTGTTTGTCAATTGTTGATACTAATCCTGTTATTTGTGGTTCCAATTCTCCAGTGAGAGGCGTTTTGGTCGATGGAACAACAAGTATAATATCAAAAAGGATTTCAATATTATCATGCTACTGATATCATACCTCCTCTATTTCTCCAAGATTAACTGGACGAAGTCGAAAAGACGAACTTTAGGTCCCTGAGAAGGATACGTTTTCCCTTTAGACTAAACATTCAATCAATAGCTTGTTGCGTGCTTTCCTACATCAACACAATGGGTGGTAGTGGTGAGTTATTTAACAGAATGGCATTGGCATATTAGTCTAAGAAAAAACTTATCCCTCTCATCTACTTAATACCAGTTTTAGAGTTTAAAATATAAATGAAATATTATAACAAAAAAAGGAATATATCCCGCCATAACTCATTCCAACGGTCACACCCGAAGGCACTGAGCAACATTACGATCCTGACAAGTAAACGACGTTGTTTAGGCAGATACCTACTGCCTGTCGCGTACAAAACTATTCGCGTACTGCCACTTATTTATTTTATTACTTGAGCTTCTGCTGTTACGTTATTTTATTATACAGTAACTAGTAAATGTGAAGTACTAACAGTAACACTCCTGATCGTCGGTGTTAACGTAAATAAGGTTTACGAGTTAGCAGTTAACAATGTGGTAGGTAACGGTAGTTATATTGCTTAGCATGAAATATAAATATTATAATATATTTTTATTAATGCGAGTAAGCAAGTCAGAGTAGCGATTTTAATATCAGGATTATCGAAAAAAAAATTTCGTGTTATTAATAAATATTGCGCTCACATTTGTTTACCTACACGTTGCAATTAATCGAATCCCTCATTTTTTATTATACCAGTAAATGAGTTAGTTTTTATAATTATAAATATAAACTATAAATTTTCTAACGCATTTTAAAGGAATGCTATCGATTGTAATCCTTTTTTTATTAAATCCTAGAGGTTCTCTTAACAAATTAAGTGGTAGAAGTTTAATTAAAGTTCTATTTAAAGTGCAATCTCTTACAATATTCCCTGTGGAGTGACTAGAATGTTTTTTTAACAACTAGAGTTTTAATTAAAAAGATAAAGAACAGGCACAGGTGGATCAGTGAAGGTTAAATATATTGCGCCGTCAGCTATCATACCATACAGAACTGCCTAAAATTACTAAAGAAGTTCAAGTTAATACTAAATTTAAAGGAACTTGTACTAACATTTACGATGATTGAATACATATGATATACCTGTCCAATCCATACACAAAAAATCAAACCTTATTTTTGCACGTATGTTGATTAAGAAATACTTATACCTAATATATTTTGTTTCAACTGCAGTTGCATGCATCAAGTGAACCAACTATATCGACTTGCAACAAGACGACGCCAATGACGAGCGTGTGAGCGTCCGTCGCGAATTGTGTACAATTGAGTGATTGAAGAAATTGGCGGTTGGCGGCGCCCGGATTAGGTAGGTCAGTTAGGGTTACCACTACTCTAAAATATTAATAATAGATTGATAGATATATGTATTAATTCTTGACACGTTTTGGGCTATTTTTGTTTACTCCAAGTGCCAGACCGATTTTCAAATTCGAATATTCTAGGGCTTCTAGGCAATGTCAAAAATATTTTAGACACGCCAGTGGGACTGGGAATGAGACATATGGACGCTCTCCCACTCTATTTAAATACATAAATGTTATTGGAAATAACTAAATAATTAAACTCATTCGTGAAGAATGATGACAATTTTTAGAAATAAACAGCCTTTATTTTCCTATGAATTGTGTAACTCTGACTAATGTTACACCAAGACAAATCTGCAACGATTTTGATAGCACACGCAGTGGAAGTGTTACTTATATGATACGTCATAATTTCATAGAAGTTTGACGATTAAAATAACACTTGCACTGTGTGTGCTATCAAAATCGTTACAGATTTATCTTGGTCTAACTCTATCTTTTTCTCGCTATAATTATAAAGAGTTCAATGATAGATAACAGATAGCGCTTGCAGATAGCAAAACCATTTGATTACGCTCTCGGTGTTGGCAACCCTAGCTCCGCAATCCAGTCTAGCAGCAGAGCGCCTACCGCGAACCACGTCCGACGTGTTGCCTCTCTGTCGCACTTGTAAATTCGTACGTAAGTGTGACAGGGAGGTAACACGTCGAACGTGGTTCGCGGTAGGCGCTCTGGCTTCACAGTTATCAATGATTGCGTTTTGCTCGGCGATAAGTAAGCTTCTTAATCAGTGTTAACTGATGCCGACACTGTATTGTTGCGGTTTGCAGTTAGACACTAAACGCATGAACCCCGCCGCCATAAAGCCGCTCCCATACAATCGAAGAGACTATGTATAATTGAGGTTAACGCCATCTAGCGTTAGCGTTAATTACTTGAAACCCCTAAGCACATCACTGTTAGTACTCTAGTTATATTAAAACTAGTTAGAGCGAAACTCACTAGATGGCATTTAAATCAATAAAGAAAAACTCAATGACATTACATGTAACAGTTTTTCGATCAGGTCACGTGTCAAGTTGACGAGCACATTCTATGTCTGGTAAATTGGACAATACTTCTGCTTGCTCTATTTTCTTTGTATAACCATTTTTAGCAACGGAAACTATTTAGTACCAGACATTGATATACATTTGTTACCTACTTGAATGTCCATGTCAAATTTCATATTATTTCGGAATATGTATCAAGTGCAGCGTATGTTCGCTTGTATGGCGGCGGTTTGAGTGACTCTTAAAAGTGTCCCTTTATCCGGGGTTTAGTGCAAAAAAGTACTTAATAACTTTCAAAAAAAGTTACTTGCAACCATGAAATAATTCAGATACCATACTTAGCCATTTAAATGATTTGTATATATGAGCTTTCAAGCTCAACCATATCTTTCTAGCGTTGATTGACCAGGTCCAACGACAATGCAAGTTATGAATATGTATTACGTACCTGGAACAAATAAAACAGTTTTTTTATTAAAAATGTTTATTGATGAATATCAAAAACTTAGCCTAAACTTTCAGATAGGAGTACTAATCCTAGGACAAATAAATAAACCCATATTCGAAATGAAATTACTATCACTTTCATTTCAGATGATGTAAGGCAAAAGGCAAGTAAATGGATTCGCTAGATGACCTGACCTACGCCCTGAGGCGACGTCAGAGTCAGGACGGCCGTGCTCTGTAATTGAACTTAACATGACGACCAAGTTGGCCAACGATCCCGACACCAGCAGATTGTCGAGACTCGATTGTCTCAACCCATCAAGTACATTAAAATTTGAGAGTACGCAGGACTATAATCCGTCAATCACAACTGAAACACCGAAAACGCTGCAAAAATACATAATTATGTTAATTTAAACTTGTCCTCTATTTATCCGTCCTTATCCAAACAAATTGGGTCCGAGACCAGACCAGAAACGGGCCCCAGATGTGGTTTTTTGGACGAGATTAAACAAAACAATTACACCTTTGTACATAAATACAGTACAGTACATTAACTAAAATCGGATCATCGAGGTTCTACTTTAAACATGAACTATTATTAGAATGACTTTACGATTACTTTCTGCTGACCTGACTGCAAATGCCAGGTGGAATTAGTATGGTCGTACTCTATTATTTTGAATAATTAGTCGTACAACATAAAACTTTCATATCATTGTTTACACAAATACTCAAGCATCACAACACAAGCTTTTACAGTCTCGTCCAAGCCACTTACTTCGAATAATTGAGAGAACAATCCCATGAATCCTCATTAGAAAATAGAAAACAAGCAGTAATAATTACTGGAGGTAATAAAACAATTTCATAGTTCCGTGTACTGTACACTTCTACAGTATTCAATGAGCACGTAAAATGTAAACTCAAGTTTACGACACGGTTAATATATGTATTAACCGTGTCGTAAGCTTCCCTAATAAGTATATATATTAAACAGTATTTTAACTTATAATTAGTAGCTTTCTCACGTAAAGGATTGCTATCGTTATACCTATACAGCGCGTGAGCGCGGAAATGCTGCCTGCGTGATGGGTACCTTGCCGAGGAGCCTAGGCTTAGAAGGTAGGTTTTAGGATTTTTTACAAGCTTTTTATTAATTTGCAATGTACCTATGTGTGTATGAAACTATGTCTGTACGGGTCAAATCTTGCAAGTTAAATTTGACCCACTTTCCGACTTCCAATGAAGCTGAAAATTTGTAAACATATGTAAGTCGGGTGACAATGCAATATTATGGTACCATGGAGCTGATCTGATGATGAAGGCAGGAGGTGGCCATAGGTACTCTGTGATAAAACAACGCAACCTGATTGTGTTTGGGGTTTTTAGAATTGTCTATTAGTTGTCTGTGGGAAAAAGTTTAGTCAGCGATAAAAAGATTGTACCAAAAATTAAATTTTTGCCAAAAACTTATAATTTTTTTATTACTTTTTTTTATTGATGTGGAGCGAACTGAACTCGCAGTATTTCCGGACCGATACAACCCTCAAGAGCGGAGCGTACATGTAAGACACTTTCAACTCTTCTGAATGAACCATTCGTCTGCTGGTTTTCCACCAACATAGTAAATAAAAAGCGGCCAAGTGCGAGTCGGACTCGCCCATGAAGGGTTCCGTATTTAGGCGATTTATGACGTATAAAAAAAAACTACTTACTAGATCTCGTTCAAACCAATTTTCGGTGGAAGTTTACATGGTAATGTACATCATATATTTTTTTTAGTTTTATCATTCTCTTATTTTAGAAGTTACAGGGGGGGACACACATTTTACCACTTTGGAATTGTCTCTCGCGCAAACTATTCAGTTTAGAAAAAAAGATATTAGAAACCTCAATATCATTTTTGAAGACCTATCCATAGATACCCCACACGTATGGGTTTGATGAAAAAAAAATTTTTGAGTTTCAGTTCGAAGTATGGGGAACCCCAAAAATTTATTGTTTTTTTTCTATTTTTGTGTGAAAATCTTAATGCGGTTCACAGAATACATCTACTTACCAAGTTTCAACAGTATAGTTCTTATAGTTTCGGAGAAAAGTGGCTGTGACATACGGACGGACAGACAGACGGACAGACAGACAGACAGACATGACGAATCTATAAGGGTTCCGTTTTTTTGCCATTTGGCTACGGAACCCTAAAAAAGGCTTGTTTTAGGATTTCTGTGACAAGTACCTAAAATCTACTCCTAAAATATTGATCTACTTCTAAAGCTGAATTCACTTCAAAGCAAATAATGCAATGTCAGAGTGAACTGGTCACATCAGTCCAAATACTGTATGAACTTGTATAACAATGCTTCCAGAGCTACTAAACTTTCATTCGGAGAAACACGAACTTAAGCGTTTTCACATTGGAAATAGATTCGTTGTATACGTTACCCAGTAACTACACAAAGCGTTACAAAGTTACAGAGACGAAGGCTATTAACTAATTGAATAGGTGCCCATTTAAAAGTGCCAAGAATAATGTTATAAAATGGGTAAAAGAACTAAAAAGAAGAGAATCTTAATTAAGTTGGTGGTGGTGGTTGGTGGATCACCGAGATGATAAATGACATAAAGATGAAATAAAAAAATACATCAGAAAAGAGAATAGTTCAGACTTCATAAAAAAGAATTGAAAGAAATCAGTAGGTACGTATGTAGTAATATACCTAGTTATATCAACGAATTATTTATTGTATTGTAATATTCAACTTGCTAAATCATGCGTAAAGGTGCATAGCCAAACTAACCTTCCAGTTTAAACATTTTAAGAAAACAAATTGTAGTACTTAGTTTGTGTTTTTCATTTTATTTCTAGTTTTAATTCAAATTTATTGTAAATTCATGCTAGTAAATTTTCTATTTACTGTTCCTAGATAGGTACTACTATAAATAAATGTGATTACAGTATCATCATTTAAATCGGTTGATTAACTAATCGGCGTATCAACTTAGTCTTGCCATTATCGTTAAGATCACGTGCATCAAACTCTCAATCAAAGTGTCAAATGACATTTGATTGAGTGATACTAGCAGCCATTAATAGTAATCAAGAGCTGCACAAGACAGCTGCAATTAGACGGGATAACTTCCCGTATGATCCGGAAAGCGATGCATTTCCATAACCAACACACTTGAGATCAATTTTAAACTTTGTGTCTACGCAATAAGGTTTATAGTTGTGTGCATGGTTGGAGAAGTTACCGTACAGGTGATAATTTATTTGTGATTGATTGGAACGACTAAGTATAGGCCTAATGTTACGCCGCTAGCATTAATAATCGTTATGCAAGTGTTAGAGTGCAGTGATGAATTAACAGAAATCGCAAACAAATTAAATCTCTATTTGTTTTTGTATCAAAGTATATGACTTATAGAAATTGAAATTGAAAAAACTTCATAATTACTACGGCTAGAAAATTAAGAACCATAATGTAATAAAACTAAAAGAAAGTTGTATTGCAACGTCTCATCAAATCATTACTGCGGAGATACTAACGTAACATATATTCATTGTAAGTTGCCATTTAAGAAGCCGCGTGCGAATCTCGCTTCTGTTTGACATAAACAGCTCATTGTTATTAAAAGGGCATTTTAATTAAAACATGATTCATCGTTTCATAACAAAATTAAAGTAAATTCTCGCTTCTTTTAACAATGTCTCATTTCTCTGGCCTATTGAACTTCCCACGACGAACGGAACGAATGTCCGTCGTATCTGCATTTGAAAAATCATTCAATTGTCCACCTTGTTCTCAAGCAGTAAGTTACACAATTGAATGAGTTTTGAAATGCAGATATGGAGGATATATATGGCGAAAGAGTTGTGCAACAATGGTTTTAGGGAAAGGCGAATGAGATTAATGTTCGCTCGTCATTTACGCGACGATTTATCAAGATCATGTTTTCCACCTGTACTGAATGAGGAATTAGATAAGTTTGCAATCACGCTACCATTCAAATGTTCTCATCCGCCTTGAAAACAAGTGGTTAGGTATTATGTCAGACATAAACTGTTATGGTCATTCTCACTTGTTACTATTTTTGCAATTTGCATTTTAAATAAAATACTCATAGGCTTTCGATCTTGAAATTCATAACAGTTAAATTAGTACTGTTTTAATTAAAAATACTACGAGTACACCTTCACCAAGGAGGAGTTTTGGCCGACGGGTGTCAAGTTAAGGCGGTTCACCGGACGGCTTCCTGACTGACACAGCGGGGTTGCGAAATGCATTGCACCTAGGGTTTGCAATACGGATCCGAAATGTATGAAATTATCCGGATTTGGATCCGGATCCGCGGATATTCCCATACATTTCGGATCCATCGTGCAAACCCTAGTCGCACCCATAATGTGTCTTTGTAGTTTTTAAGATATACTCATTTCATAATATGTATACATGCTATTTTTAAGGTACTTACTCGCATCTATGGGCCAGTAGTTGCCTAAAAATGAAGAGTTCATTTCATTTCGTAATGAAATCCCGGTGCAAATCCTGTTGCATCCCGGAAGTAGGTACTTATTAGTTAACCGAATAATGAAAGTATTTTTTCACACAAGCTGCATAAAATAATGCACAAATGAAAACAATCGGCTGTCTGATCTTAAGTAAAACAAATGAGCTGTCACTCGCGTCGAACATTCGCAGATATCGGTAAATCTGTTACCTTAAAGAGCATAATAAAGACGCATCTGCATTGTTATTTATATCGGTAATACAAGACAGTCGAAAACTAATGACAATAATGATTGTGTGTTGCGACTTTCTAAATGTTTTGGTTCCCATAGTTCACCGATTAACTTTACCATGTTAGATATTGAATTAAATAGTTGTACATCTAAGTAAGTACCTATTAGTTTTTTCAACTCTTTTAATTTGTTTCATATCCGGTTCTTTTCTTATCGACATCGACATGTAAATTTTACAAAGTAATTTTGATCCCGATTTCACATTGGCAAGACAGAAACCTACCTACTAGATTCTGTCCGCGACTGCGTCAGCATGGAATGATGAGATATGTTAGCTGGAAGAGATCTCTATTAGGGATAAGTTCGCCTTTTACATCTTTTACTCTGTTATTACTGTTTTGTGTAAACACATACATACAATGTACGTCATACATTAGATGATTGATAAATTAATAAAAACTATATTATGGCCTTCTCCGAGCCTCAAACTATCCTATCCCCATACCAAATTTCATCTGAAATCGGTTTAGCTAGTGCGGCGATGGCGGTATTAATGTAGCAAGTAGCAATTACATATTATAAAGTCATATACTAAACCAAAAATGACCAAACCCTCCAGTGGTGGAGGCCGGATACCTACGAACTGGCGTCTTCAGTCGACTGGACCTCTATCTAGGCTACCTAATTACTATACTCAGCCACTTGCGAGCACACCAGCGACAGAAACGGAGTTGATAGCAGTCACCGTGGCCGTAGCTGCCGTGGAGAGTATAATACTCTAGACTCTCGGATCGAGTAAATTGATTTATTCAGCAAGTAATGGTGTATGTTGAAATTGTTAAGAAATTACTTCTACAAATAGGTACGTTAATAATGGCTCGGCCATACATCGCTACTATTAAGACAGTCAAGAGTAACAATAAAATCCCCTTAAGTGTGTAAACACTCTTACACACCCGTAGAGGACAGTCATATCGGTGCATCTGTAACCTATAGCACAATAAGAAGCGGCATTAGCGTTGGGCAACGCCGCGGACAATAGTTATGCAAATAGTGACATTATTGTATCGGTGGCGTAACCGTGTACTGTGACTATACGTAAAGGATGTCACTGCAACAAAACACGTCGTTTTGTTCTTCAGCTAACTTCCAGAAAAGGGTTCTCTCTCAAAACGTGATTTTTGAAGTGAAAACTTCTTTAGCGGCGCTGGGCACTTTTTGAGGTGGGGAAAAAATGATAAACTCGAGACAGCGTAAGGCGATCACGTGACCGTAAGGGGCGTAAGGCGATCACGTGACCGTAAGGGGTGTAAGGTTTAGATGGCCACTCATAATTTAGGCATTTAAATCAATAAAGAAAAACTCAATGTTATTTGACATTTATGTTGCGGACTCCTATGTTCAAATAATTTGACGTTGTCATGGCAGTAGGTATGTAAATAAACATTTCAATGAAAAAGTGTGATCTTATTTGAGAATGATAATAATATATAATAAATAAATAGAATACCTCCGCTAAACGTATATGTATCGTGTTACCGGGCGTCGGTAACATAGTGAGGTGAGTTTTCACTTCTATCGGCACTCCCGGAGTGCATTGTTTTCTGTATAAAATCCGTGTGCTTATGGCACATAAGTAAGATAGATAAGATGATACATGAAACAGTGGTCAAGTATTTCAATCAACACGTCAACTTAAGCGTTACGTGCCGTTACTCAGTACGGCTACCATCAGTTTGTCACTGACATAAACGCCGTCGAGAACGTAGTTTACTTTCTATACATCTCGCTCGTACTCGCATATTAGTGCAAACGAGATGTATAGAAAGTAAATTACGTTCTCGATAGCGTAGTAAATGTCAGTTTTTACACTGTTAGAGTGACTCATGGTACGGGCTCTGTTATGCAAACATTAGGTATATACTTAATTTATTCTGAACAAAATGAAAATTGAGAATAAATTAGATCAAATCTGACGAGCGAACAATGCAAATAACAGCTTATCTATGTTCATATTAGCTTTCTCTATTATATAATAAAACACATTAATAAACAATTAAGTGTTCAAAAACGTTGTGCAAAAAAAAACATAAAAAACATTGTAATTTGATAAATTTTACTTACTCATATTACTGTATATTAGGTAAGTTGTGCTTAGAGAACAATCGCCATTGCCACCCGTAGCAAGCTTAACATAAAAATAGTGCAGTTTAGGTAAATTACGGAGCATTTTTATGTTTATATATACAGCTTAGGTTTAATTATTAGTAAGAGTCTGTGCGGAAACAGAAGAGTCGAGAAATGTATGAGATCCAATACATTCTACGACTCTTCTCTTTCCACGCAGACTCTATTTTTTTTTTTTTTTTTTTTATTAGCCTATGTGTGTTTCCCACTGCTGGGCAAAGGCCTCCCCTCTCCTTCTCCAAGACTAGTTTATTGTACTTAAATATATTTATTGTTATTTTATGTCGTACCGATTATTAAGAAGATGTCAAATACAAATATAAATAATTTATTTATAACACCAAGTTACAAGTCAGGCTTGTCAATGTCAAGTCAGCTTTTCAAATTGACGATGTGTTGTTGACAAACTTTCGCTATCCACGAAAATGTAAGTGGCAGCGCCAAGCTCGTCACATTTTTTTATAATAATCGTTTAGTTAAAATTGTGGGTCAAACCGATTAGCAAATAATCGGACACGCATCGGTCACACGGCGTCCCACACACCAATTCGCCAATTTTCTGAAGGCGAAAGTGAACTCTCACAGTCTAACCTAAAATGTAAACTATACTGGATTTGCGATCTAATCTAGGGGAAAAACAAGCTATTACATGATTAAGACATTCAGTCGAAATAAAGTCGTATTGA
Organism: Cydia amplana; assembly: GCF_948474715.1. Lineage (NCBI taxonomy): Eukaryota > Metazoa > Arthropoda > Insecta > Lepidoptera > Tortricidae > Cydia > Cydia amplana. Next base: position 3,640,486 of record NC_086073.1, on the reverse strand, counting down.
ATGGAATTAAAGTATCAATTTGTAGGGAGGGTGGGTTCGTGATGATCGTTTGCAAATGTTATCGTAGTGGTATTGGCACAAAGTCGCGGGTCGTGGGCGGCATGTCGCGGGTCGGTTGAAACACGACCGCCCACGGGTCGAATAGTAAGTAGCGATCGATTATGTTACGCACGGAAGCTGATAGGCCAAGTTTTGATGGTTGTTTACTCTCTTCTGACGGATGTGGACCGATAACAATCTTATTAATCTGCATTTCAACAAAATAGAACTAGAAAGTTGTGTTGTTGTTCAACAACGCATTTTCAATGTGTCTCAAGTGTCTCTCAAAAATGTAGCTATGTACTTAATTTATAAATCTTTAATATTTTGCCATAGCCGGCATAGCCCGGCAGATATTATTACTATCTCAAACGGAATAGAACGATTTGACAGACAGTTTAATAATTTTATTGAGATAAAACCTAGGCATGATTCAAATAGAATCCTTACTTACTATAAATGCGGAAGTAAGTCTGTATGTTACCTTTTCACGCTTAAACCACTGGAACGATTTTGATGAAATTTGTTATGGAGTTAGTCTTATCAATCACCACCATCATCTCACGCAGACGAAGTCACGGGCACAAGCTAGTCATTTATATACTTAATATGTCATATTATTATGTAAGATCTAGCAGTCAAACTTGGTTATTTGTTTAGCTTTACTAACTTGGTTCATTTTCTACCGAGCCGAACCGTCAGTATGCCATTCTTGCCCAAGGTAATACAACTCGTACGGGAAACTTTTAAATCATAATCGACTGCCAAAATTGAAGGACCCATTATATAATTTTTCTACTCCAGCACTTAAATGTGTCAATTAAATGACTGACAGTGATATCTAAAGCAATGTCATTTGAATGATTTGTCTATAGGCTCATAAGATGACTGCTAGCAGTCATCTTATGAGCCTATAGACAAATACAACTGCTTTATTTTTTTTAAAGATACAAGTTCCGATCATCTTGATTGAAAGAGGTATGTTTTCATTTACAATAATAACTCTTTTTTTTTAAATAATAACTCTTTTTTTTTTTAAATAATAACTCAATTTTTTTAAAATAATAACTCTTTTTTTTAATAATAACTCTTTTTTTTTAATAATAACTTTTTTTTTTTTTTTGCTGCAGCTGTCATAGAAAAAGTAATGTATGCAACAGCTCATATTATATCACTGTTGCATAAACTACTATAAGGATTTGCCACTTATCTGTCTATAAATCATTGATCTTATAATTAAACGCTAACTAGAACATTAAACGTAACCTACAAACTTCTGCGTAGATGTATGATACATTATGTAAGTACCTTATACAGGCTGATTCAGAAAACGTGATCATAAATAACCTTACGCATTCTACGAAAAACATGGTTATTTTCGGAAAAGAAAGAAAATCATTTCGCATTTAAAGTAGTCCGTATTACTTACACGATTCATATATTTATTAAGTATGTATTACGCTATAGCTTTTATTAACTATTAATAACCAGGAAGTCAAAGCAACTAATCACGTATCCACGTAACCGAATCGCGTATGTATCGCACCCTGCCTATTTATCAATCACATGATCGCGACGCCCGTCCTTGGCGTTGCCCGGTAGGCCAGGAAAAAGGGTACTTGCATCATGGAGAAATTAAGTGAGCTTACAGTGCGTACTCCATGAGTGCTTACATCAGTTCCCCCTTACTTAATAATATTAAGTTATATGGGAATACTTTTAATTAAGTTAAGTTACGTTAAAAGCGAGTTCTAATCTTAATAATAATACGTTAAGAGCTGAAATCTTATTAAAAACAAGTGTACGTAAAGGTCGCTTAAAACTTATTATATTTATAAATATGCAATAAAAAGAGTTGTTCAGGGGAACGTTACCAATAACGAGGATCACTAAAATATTATTCCCAAGTCCAAGAATAGGCGCTATAAATAGATGTAAGTAGGTATAGAGTCGGACCACGGTAAGTTATCATGCGGTAAGTTGTTACGACAAGTATAGAGCTTAAATGGGAATGTAAATGATTTTTTACTGCCAAGTTTGTGCAAAGTCAGCGTGGTCAGATCTAGACAAAACGTGGGTGTGGGAGGTTGGTATATGAGTAACACACACGTAACTGAACATAAGTAACATAACTATTACAGTACATTTCACCCGTCACAGCGACGGGTTTAATTAGGAACTGATTAAAACACAATTGTGCAGAAAGAAAGTTCTCGGACAATGCCAATGTGCTAATGTTACGTGTCAAACTTTCGTCGCTGATAGTAATGTTATCAAATCGACTGTACGCTTTCTCAAATTGATATCTCTCAGGTATGCTTCGTTCGAATTGGAGCTATATTTCTTATGCTTGAAAGTCTATTTTGATTTCGTGTTATTAAACAAGATGTGAGCTTGTTGGAATAAACAAAATGATTAGCAGTTGGTTAAATGAAATTAGACTTTAATTACTAGATATTAGGATATGACGAGCAACAGAGATAATTTGGCAAGTTAAATAAGGAATGTTTGATAATTAAAATTTGGTGTGTAATAGGAGCGCACAATAGAGTCACCGCTCCATCTGTCAGTGAATACAGTCGATGGGAACTATGTGATAGCTTATTCGCAAAAAACGAGTGCTAGTTCCGGTACGCACACGCGTAATAATTTATCTATCAAAATCACCAATTATTGGTCTATTTCACAAAAACAAACTTACTTGTAGCTATTAAGAAGGTACTTATTCTATCAAATTATAAATTGAATGTTTGCTCTGAAATGTGTTTTTTTTACTCGATTTAGCTTTCTCGAGTCACTAGCTAGCAATAACTTTGTTAAATGTTTAAAAGGAGAATGTTTCAATACACACACAGGCGAGAGTTTGATTAATTTATACCATGAACGGGCTTTTGACAGCCCGGTACCACAAGATAAAGCTAGTATACCTATTTAGACGCACAATTGCACATGCTCCACGTTTTCTATAGCATGAAAGTACGAAAATATATACCTACTTAGGTATAATGAAATTTTATTTATTTATTTATTTACTGGTTGAACAAAAGTCCCTGTAAAAAACAACACTTCAATTTAGCGAACGTCAATTACTTCTTAAACAGCGTGGGCGCCCCATTATGTGCCAAATTTGATAATAACACACCATTCAGCGAACTATTGAAAGTAAACAAACCATCACAGCCCCCGCTATAATGTGGACTCTATTACCCAGTAATAAGATACAAAATTGACCTTTGAAGTGTAATAATCGTGCTGCTTTAAGTGAAATGGCCGGTCGAAAACACTACTGGCCGACATGAACTTTCGAAGCAATTTCGACAAATAAAAAGTAACATTTTCAATTTTCTGACAGATAATTATTATACATACGTAACAAATGGCAGTTTGTTTTGCACTTAAGTGTGAGTAAGAAACTTTTAAAGTGCCCTTCTTCTATATGGTTACTTAAAGAGTACAGAACTAAAGGGATTTTCGTAAAAAAATTAATAACGTCAACTCATGCGTGCGAGGCGCCCTTAAGACGAAAGTGGAGGACCCGTGTGAAATCGCCTTTTCATACAACCGTAGTCCTCATTTTCCTTTCTGGATTGAAAATACTTCGTTTGTATTGGGAAGCGGTCGTCCCCTTTCCTCTTAAGTAGCTTGAGGTACCATTTTATTGATAAATGAAGTCCTAGCCAATTTCGGCTCCAAGTGACTTGTATAAACATATGGCTTGCAACTCTTGCAAGACCGTACTGAATAGAAATTAAATTACTAACGTTTCTAGCGTTCTTCACCGTTTTGCTAAAATTCCATGTTATGGAATGTTTAATTTCACTTGTCGTACCTAGTCCGTCGCTGTGTAACCCTTTTTCTGTCCCTTCATATGACATGCCTTACAAACGTTCCTTTTTTACCTCAGGCTCCTAGTAGGTATATTTTTATTTCCTCTCCTCGCATAATAACATAACTTTATTTGTCATTTTTAACAGCAACGGCAAATACAAATATTATACTATTAAAGAATGCGTGAAATGAAGCTGTTTTCGACATATCCATCATGTACTCACTTTATGTAACATAAAATGTTAATTTTACACCAAATTCAATGGTTTAATAACTTCCTTATTCACACATGTAGGTACTTATTTTATTAATATACTTAATAAAGTGTTTTTTTATGTAGTTTCGAAAGTAAAGGCGAGTTATGAATCAATCATAACTTTTTATTCATCATTGGCAGAATGATATAATACAGTAGCTACGAAAATTGAATTGGTGCTGTTAATTTTAATGAGTTAATCATAGTATTACTTCGTTTTTTGGATTATAAAGAACTCCTCAACGCAAGCATGTAAGGTTCTATTCTAAACCAGGCACTACATATGGTAACATTTTTGATATAAAAGACTAATCTTGGCGATATACTTCAAGACACAACCTATACCGAGGTATTGGGTTTAATTAATTGGCCCTACCTTCTCTTTAGAGACTTATAGGATAAGTTGCCAACTGTCTTAAATTATAAATCAGTATTGAAATATTACATATTAGATAAACTACTAAATCAAACTTTAGCTCATGTTGAAAACTACTTAACCAAACTTTTAAACATTATGTGAACGTGTTAAATCTAACTATAAGCAGTTAATAAATCGATCGACCATTTTTTATCCAGGATGATTGATCTGCTGAGAACAGGTTCGACAAATAAAACAACATTCAAAGGGCGTATGAACAATTCCTAGTGTTAAACATACGACCTTCTTATTACAAGTTAAGCAAACAAGTCTGTGCACAGTGGCAGCGAGCAAAAAGCTGTAATTAGCTTTAAATCTTATCGATGAGATGGGACCAGGCTGTTCAGTTCAGTGTTTATTCCCAACACATAACATGTCGTCTTAACCAGTTTTAATGCGAACTATGCGAAGCCCGATAACGCATAGAATTAATGGAACTGAGGGTCACGTTTTACTGGTGCTCATGAGGCAAGTTCATAAATGAGAAATGCAGTCCTGACGTCGGAAAGTGCTGTAATTTGCAATGATTAACGGTGACAAAAAGATGGAAATAAATTCGATGGTAGAGATTCGAATTTATGCTGAAATAATGAGGTTGTGTGGTTGAGTTTTTTATTGCTCGAAATCCTGTGTTAATTGTCTGGGAGGTTTATGATATAATTGGTGATTTGGGTTTAATTTTGTTGTCAGTGTTTCAAGAGTCAAACCAACCCGCCGCCAAAACGCCGATCGCATACAATCGTAGTTACGCTCTCATAAAATGACGTGCTTATATTACATGAAACTTGTCATGAACATTTACGAAAAATATATCTGTGATATCTGTCATTAATGACAACAACTAAATAAAATAAAAATAGTTTTATTTGCCAAATAATTTACAAGTTTTACTTAACCTATGACTGCCACACTAGGCTACGCCTGTCTTGTGGAGTCAGGCGGCCTAGCCAAGGTGACGATCGCTATCGCTTCGCCATCGAATCGCTTTGTGTCTCTCTATCACTCTTCCATATTAGCGTGACAGTGACAGTTGCGTTTCGTTCGCTACGGAGCGTTAGCGATTGGCATGTTGGCTACGGGGCCTGATTGAAAACATTACTAAATTGAGTTACCTACATCCTACGCTGAAGTTTTATTTTTCTAATAAGCATCTAGTACTAACTAATAATATGTTTAATTATGATAACAGGCTTAATCTAACAGGAACAATGACAATTTAGGTAGAGTAATAAGTTTATATTAATTCATTCATACTATTAGGTAAAATTGCATTTAAGTACTTTAGAAATTATTCGTTAAAAACCTTGTGCACACTTCATTAGTGGCGCACTACTAGTGTAAAAAAAACGTATTCACATTTCACAAATTTAATAAGCCTTTGGCTGTGCTTATGGTAACTAATAGTCTATCTATGTAACTAAAGTATAGCTAGGTGTGTGAACCAACCTTTCGACATGTTACCCGAAGTTAGACGCAAAAAAAACACCGATGTACCACATAGATGCAAATATCTCTTTGTACTGTTCATTACACTCTCAAAAGCGAGATGAAAGTGATTGGTCCGGCGAGAGGAACTCCAAACTCGTGTATACGAAGATCTATTTATGTTTTTTTTACGATAAATTTCACCTTGCCATTGTTTGTATTGATGTTTCTCTGATTTGCCGATATGTAGAATCAATCTGTACTTTCTTTTAGACGGACATGGATTCCGATTCGAATTTTAGCGGGCCACAATGGAGATTTTTTCGCACTGACATTGACGGGTCATTGACTTCGGTGATAGTAGAAAGGGAATGCCTCGAAAGAAATGTGATTCAATGCCATTGTCAGATAGCAATCGTTCAATTCGTATTGTGCGGTTAGTTCACAATTGGTACTTATGTAAAGTATTCGTAACCGCGGCACTGTTGGGGGTTAATTCACATTTAACGGTCCTGTCTAACTTTCAAAATATAATTTCATAATTTGTCATATTTCACAACTATTAAGTGTAATAATAAAGTATGAAGTAAGTATAAAAAGTAGGCCGAGACTGGTTTTCGACTAGTTTATAAATATGAATGTCTGATTTATTAACTTGGAAAACTTTGTAAGAGAAATCTATAATAATAAATGTTAAGAATTAAACGCAAGCTGCGTTTATCACCGGAAATTTGCAGTATTTCCCCTATTTCCCTACGCAGAGTGGTATCCCGCGTGACCTGCGCGTGAGTCACGCATGCTAATGTCATTGAGAGCAGACGCGGCGGCGCGCGCGCGTGACGGTGCGCAGAACATAAGTCGCAGAAAATCCACTAGCCGTTCCGAATAAACCAATAAGTAAAGTAAGCAGTTTAGGACATCACTCATAGGGCGCACTAAAATGTTAGGAATAGGATAGTTGACCCCGGAAAGAGGGTGGCTCGTGGTATCAAAATAATCCGGTACTGCCCCTAGTCTAGTACAGTCAAGTGCAAAAATACGTCACATAGCTCTTATGTCTTTTTGAGAAGTTACATAATGCACACATATTCTTAAACGTGACTGTACTAAACGATCATTGGCGCGAGTCTACAGCCTTTGACTCCTTTTGAGCATTGGTCTTCTTGTGTTGGTAAAGTCAGTCTAGTCCACTATCAGCAATGTAAAACTAGCACATGAAGCTTGATCTGTAGACCCAGAGACTTGATAAAGGTCGCTTCCCCTTTGTACCACGGAACGGTCAATGACTGGTATCAGTCATCTTCCTCGCGTTGTCCCGGCATTTTGCCATGGCTCATGGGAGCCTGGAGTCCGCTTGGCAACTAATCCCAGGAATTGGTGTGGGCACTAGTTTTAACGAAAGCGACTGCCATCTGGCCTTCCAACCCAGAGGGTAAACTAGGCCCTTTATTGGGATTAGTCCGGTTTCCTCACGATGTTTTCCTTCACCGAAAAGCGACTGGTAAATATCAAATGATATTTCGTACATAAATTCCGAAGAACTCATTGGTACGAGCCGGGGTTTGAACCCGCGACCTTCGAATTGCAAGTCGCACGCTTTTACCGCTAGGGGCGCTAGGCCACCAGCGCTTCTGGTATCAATGGTGCTTAATTTCGCATGAAAGCTGTCAGCTCTACGGAACTCGTAGTACTTATGTGTACGTCAATTTTTGAAGGCGGTTAAAAAGACGAAAGAACTGTCTGGGCCTGCGTGCGCTGTAACGGAAGCGCAGGGCGGCGCCCGCGCAGGTAACGGCTATTGACGCGACACAGATCGGTGTTGTAACACTGCGTAACGAGAACTTAAATAGCACGACAGTCGACACGCCACAAATAGGTAATATAAGATCTCTCTGGAGTCCGCTTGGTCGGAAACTAATCTTGAAAAAGGGTCCAGAGAAGTCAACTCCGAGACTAAAAGAGTTTTCATCTTTGTGTATATTCCCTGATGTATTTTTACGTAATGGACTAACTCCGCTTATCCCAAGATATACCATAGGGCGTTTTGGTAACCTTATACATGTAGATAAAGACACCTTGATACTAGTTTTTTCGAGAGTGGTAATTGCCACCTCACATACCCTAAGAAGAAATTAGGCTTTATGTGGATTAGACTAAATCGGTCTAAGGATGTTTCCCTTCACCAAAAAAAACTAGTAGCTTTAAACACAGAATTATATTTCGTAGTTTTTCAGAAATTCGACAACAAGCCTAAGAATCCACGACACATTTGATAATTAAACCGCACTACATTAAGCCACTGCTAACACATTATGAGCGTAGAAAGCACTAAAGTATACTATTTCAAGCACCTACGCTCTATTCCGTTAATCTTGTCACCCATGAAGCCTCGAGGCCCTCGGAAGAAGCTATTAGCGAAATTATGCGCCGGTGACCCAATGACCGCCTTCTGACCACGTAAGGCAAAAACGACTTAACGCACTAAGAAACTATTACGGAAAAACGAATTTTTGCCTTGATCGTGGTATTGGAGAGAGGCTCGGAAACAATAAATACGGAAAGTAATTGTATGGGAGATTTTTAATAACCAGCACGGCAGGTTGAGAAATCTCAAGTTCGGGGAAAAATTTTGGGGTTGAACAACTCGAGCATAAGTAGCTCATCCTGGAGATACTTTTACTACCGTTTCACTATTGATACAGTTTATTTGTAAAAAATTTACATTCTCATGGTTAAGATGTCCAAGTCTCTTACTTTGCAACACGTCAATATTTTTTTGTACATATTTATTATTCCAAAAGGTGTCCATGTTACCATGAAATAAGAGAACGGCTTAATCAGCAATGATTATGCCGACGAAAGATTTTTTGCGACAATCAGAAGTGTGTCAGTCCGATTGAAAATCGCAACTCAACTTTAACCCACTTCTCTGAAATTGAGGACACATATCTTCACGACATCTTCGGCCACGATTTAATGTGTCGTAAAAAGTTTTATACTTAAGTAATATTTTGAGAGATGATTATATTGCTAATATGTAGATTCTCGGACATATACCTACTTATAATGGTCAACAAAACCTTCTAACCTATTGACCTACGTCACAAAAAAGAGTATATAGAATAGAGCAGTGGTTCCTAACCTGGGGATAATTACCCCCGTGGGGGTAAAACTGGTATTTTACGGGGGTAATAAGCTAACCTAATATAACAATACAACAAACTTACACGTTTTATTTTTTATTACCATTGAGAGGAGGGGTAAAATCAGGTTCCCTAGTTAGTCATAGGGGTGACCGGACTGAAAAGGTTAGGAACCACTGGAATAGAGCCACCGAGTTTTTTTTAATGTTCCAAATAACAAATTGTGGCGTAAGAAGAAACCAAGGATCCTGTTTTTCTTGTTCACTAAAATAGTAAGCGTTTCTTGGTTCGTTCTGTTAGTTTTTCTTTTTTAGTTATTTTAATGCTATGTAGTTATCTTTAGTTAATAAACCTCCTTAATTCGACGCCCGTCTTTATCATAACTTTACAAGAGATTATTGGTCTCTATTTCAGTTCAGACAACATAATTAGGTATTTCGAAAGTCACATGTACCTAGTTCTTTCATATAACTTCAACACGACCTACTATAGTTTAGTTACTGGGCCCTTTAAAACTCTACAGTATCCCACGCGAGTCGACCTGACCTGACTACCTGCAGACAATGCTAGGCGCAAGTGGCCGGACTGGTCGGGTACCTGTCTCCGGCCGTTTGGGCACCCGGTCACTGGGTCAGCGCGAGTCACGAGCGTCAGCGGGTTAACGAGTCTGGTGACACCCGAATTGATCGCGCTCTCTTACTAAATTAGTATGGGAACGCCAATGCCTGGGGAACGCGAATTGTCTGCTATGGTTCATATTTTAGGTAAATTAAAATGATCTAGCAATAACTAGTGCAAACAAGCAGTATGAGCCAACATTTAACTTTAAAATCTTTTCGGTAAATACTCGATACAAAAAAACATGGCAGAAGAAAAAAAATTATGTGACCCGAGATCCATTCCGTGGGTGTGTTATACCGATGGTGATGCTGATGATTCAATAAGACAGAAAGACGGATAGGTAGGACGATTGAAACGTTAACTAATTTTGTACAGAAAGTGAAAAATAAATACGTCAATTAATCATTTTCTAGTCCATTCAACAAACATAGCTACAACTGGGGTTAAATCACTAGATAATTATGCTTTACTCGGAAGCTCTCAAGAAAATAAAGCAGACTTGTTACTTTCATTGTAACTAAAACCCTTTAAATATGCACGACCATGACCAGTAACGATTTACTTAAAGATTCTTTCACACGCTTAATTGCTACATAAGAATAGTAATTTATTAACCTGATACGGGCAATTTAATCGGAATTCAAGCCCGACCTTTTTTACCCTCTTCTTTAATAACTACACATTTCTGTGTCATAGTTTTTGTTTGTAGGTATAATTGTTGGGAACTCGCAAGTTCGGAGAAAACTGTGATTGTTGAGGATGAACCATAAAATAGTGAAATTTAAGAGTTACAATAGGAAATACATCATCGAGTAGGTAATTAAATAAATCTTAAAATATAAAGAGGCAGAATTGCTTGAAGATATTGCCGTCCATTTGCATAAAATGACAGTTTTATTCTAGTCTTAAAATTGTATGCATATTATTTAATGCCAGTGATACCCCACAATATTTTGACATTTTTGACAAATATAGCGAGACGAACTTTTGTATGTTATGTTAAAAGTCAAGACCAGAGAACACTAAAAAAGAAAACCGTTGGACAAAGTCTATTAGCTAGTAAAAAAACAAAATAGGCACCGGTCTTGTATCGTATCATAAGAGTATTCTCTCACAGTGAATATCTTTGTACCACGCCCTGATCAATGTGACACACATAGCATATACTCATAAATTATGGCATAAAGTTTCCTGTCACACTGCACTACACTTCTACGCCAATCACAAAACGTCGTATCCCCCTTAAACATTCAAACACACGTACTTCTCAATCTATAAATAAGACAAACATGTTTATAGGCATGAGTTTAAACAAACTCCTTCCATGTAGAATTAAAGTAAAAGTGGATTTTCCTAAAATACGCGAGAAAGGTGGCGTAGGAGCCATATAATTATCACCTTGAGTTAGACCAAGAAAAGTCTGCAGCGATTTTGATAGCCCACGCAGTGCAAGTGTTATTTACACGTCATAAATTCATAGAAGTTTGACGTTTAAAATGACACTTGCACTTCGTGGGCTATCAAAATCGCTGCAGACTTTTCTCGGTTTGACTCTATCTTTTTATCAACTCGAGGTGTCGTATGTTTTACGGGGCGCATTATGTACATGATAATAACAAGATAAAGATTATAGTCTGTTAACCAGAGATGTACAAAATGGTTTTAAAAAAGCATTTAAATACAAAATGCAAAATACTTTTCAGATTTATTATTTCAAATGCAAAATACCAAATAGTTTTGCGTTTTGTATTTCAAATGCTAAATGCAAAATAGGTATTTTCAAAATGCTTTTTCAAAATAAAATACCTTTTGACCAAATCTCAGATATTTTTGTTTATTTTAAGTATTTATCATGAGAATAGCCATAGAATAGATAATGTTTGTCATTTTCGTTTCACATTGACACTAGTCAGACATAATAGCCGGTTTAGACTCTCGTGGCTCGCAAGCTCGTCGAGCTAATATAATTTAAACACTAACGGCACGGCATAAGGTTTATAACCGAATGACAAGCCGAATGCGAGTGTGTCGAGGCGAGCCACGAGACGCGCCGGGAGCCGAGCCGCGAGTCTAAACGGCTACATAGAGAAATAAGTAAGACGAGAGTGCTCACTCCATACATCAGTTCAGACTATTAATTTCAGTGTCTACATCTAGCATCGAGTAGCGGAACTATCAGTACTGCTACTTGACAATAGATGTCGCACCGACCGGAAAGTCTTATCTCAACAGCATAAGACTTTCCGGTCGGTGCTACATCTATTGTCAAGTAGCAGTACTGATAGTTCCGCTACTCGATACTAGATGCTAATAGTCTTTTTGGTACTAAAACTGATGTATGGAGTGAGCACTCTATGTTTTTTTTCTCTATGACGGCTATAAGGCGCGCACTCTGACCAAAGAAAACAAAAGGGCGCGCATGGCTAGCAGACGCCTCTATCGGTCAAATTCGGCAATACAAGCGTTATTCGTTCATTTCATTTTGTTTGACTGGTAATGTTGGCTACTTAATCACAAAGTATTTTGCATTTTGAAATGAATATTAAAAATGCAAAATACATCTCGAAAAGTATTTCAAATAAAATACAAAATGTTTTTTACTAAAAGGCATTTAAATGCAAAATACAAAATAGGTATTTTGCATTTTGTATTTGCATTTTAAATAGAAGTATTTCAAATAAATCGCATCTCTGCTGTTAACTAATGGTCTCTCTGCTCTGGCATTGATAAAGATAAATCATTAGATGAACCAAAAAAAAATATTTAAACTTTACCTATACTATGCAGAAAATGCATTGTAAAATAAAATAAATAAATATATATTCTAGGTCATTTTTACACAAATTGACTAAGCTAAGCCCCACGGTAAGCTCAAGAAGGCTTGTGATGTGTTGTAAGATATTATCGAGATTGTATGAAGTAGGTTGTTTAAGCGTCCTGAATAAATTGTATTCTATTCTTTTAGGTATATGTATTCTTACCCTTTTCTATTTATAACTATCTATTTATAAATATCAAATCAACACATTCACACTTATTGCATTTCCAAACAGTTACTATGATTGCAATTTCAAATGCAGCATTGGGAACTCATTGCACACTCGATAACACCCCACGGTTAATTAGCACTATGACATCATAATCCACTCAATTTTACCCTATATAACTATATAGCCAAAGATCACATTAGGATGCATCTAATTCCTTTAAAGTTGGTTTCCTGACAAGTAATTCTAAACTTTAATTCATTACTTATATGGTTTATTTTGTGTTAGTTGTTGAATGAATCAATGAGCGGGCGGTGATTTGATCTGCTTACTTCTGCTTGTAATTGTTAATGAACTAACAGCAACAATCTTAACTGACCATCGGTGGGCCTTATATCTTTGCATTAAGATTTACATTCTGTCAGTGTGGACGATGTTACAATAACACACGCCATTTAGCAGAAACGTACGGAAAAGGAGTTGATCCCGAAAGCGTAAAGTGTGTTAATGCTAACTGGGTTGATCTATTAGGAATGTTATGGACAATAAATCTATTCTTAATCGGTTTGCAGGTTCGAAATTAGGACCGTATCAGAGTTTCCTACCACCCGGATTTGAATAAAATTAGCAATAAAGTATTTAATAGTTTTAAATTATACGGCTCAAATTAGGTAAGTAAAAATCTTATTAGTTTGGCGCACTTTACCACAGAATAACTAATAGTACTACCGTACAGAAAAGGGAACCGCCTTCAAAAAACCAACCCACTGAAAAGTACAAAATAATTTTTATATGGCACCCCTTTACGTGTCCAGTCCCTATCCCACGGCGTAAAGCAATTTTTTGCCAAAAAGTAATTAATACGTAATAATAAGAAAATTAATAATCATCCGGGTAATTACTTAGTTTTTGAAGTCGGTGCCAAACCAAACTTTTTGAGAACCGATATTTTAGATAACGAAGAACGCTGTACTTACTTGCATTATAAAGACATACTTAGTTTACTCATTAATTTAGTTCTTGTAGGTACTACGTACTCGTATTGTTTTTCTGATTGGTAATAAAGACTGTTTTTGTTGGTTTGGCACCACCTTCAAAAACTAAGTAATTACCCGGATGATTATTAATTTTCTTATTATTACGTATTAATTACTTTTTGGCAAAAAATTGCTTTACGCCGTGGGATAGGGACTGGACACGTAAAGGGGTGCCATATAAAAATTATTTTGTACTTTTCAGTGGGTTGGTTTTTTGAAGGCGGTTCCCTTTTTTTAAAAAAGTTATTATATTAAGTTATTTTATTTTTGTTTATTTTTAATTTTTTAATTATTTTTTATTAATTTTATTTTATTTTTTACTTTTTAGTGATAGGTAGATACTTTATTTATTTTAGGTTTTGGGCTAAAATACTAGGCTCTCCATTTAGTCTACTAATGTTGGTGATGGCCTAACTCGATGATAATCGCGACACAACATAATATGACGTTTTGGTGCTAAACGATTTGTATGTATATTGCTCCCACTTCCACTCCCATTCCCAGTCCCAGTCCGAGTCCCACTCCCACTATTTTATCTAAATCGGTTTTAGCAACATAAATTTGTTGGTAGGTATACCGATAGCATGGCCACCTACCGGGTCCAATTGGTTTTTCAAACCATCCATGAACTGTACACTAAAACCTTCTCCAGAATGTAACAAACACTTTTCTGAAAACCGCATCAAAATCGGTTCAGCCAAACGCGAGATAATCACGAAGAAACATACACACATACATACGTACATACATACGGGTCAAACTGAGAACGTCCTTTTTTTAAAGGCAGTTAGAAAAAAGTTCATCGACCCACCTAGTGGAACTCCGCAACATAGGCACACGACGACAAGTCGGTTAACCAAAACAAAGTGTGCCTATGTTGCACCAAACCTGAGTTCCACTAGGTACAGCAAGGGTTCAGCATCAGCTCTATCTTGGGTACTGCTCTCCCAAGTGCTCATCAAGATGTGACGGATGACCAAAATAGCGTGGGCCTATGTTGCACCAAACCTGAGTTCCACTAGGTACAGCCAGGGTTCAGCATCAGCTCTATCTTGGGTACTGCTCTCCCAAGTGCTGATCATGATGTGATGGATGACTAAAATAGCGTGGGCCTATGTTGCACCAAACCTGAGTTCCACTAGGTACAGCCAGGGTTCAGCATCAGCTCTATCTTGGGTACTGCTCTCCCAAGTGCTCATCAAGATGTGACGGATGACCAAAATAGCGTGGGCCTATGTTGCACCAAACTTGAGTTCCACTAGGTACAGCCAGGGTGAACCCTGCCAGCCAGGGTGGTTTGGTGCATCAGCTCTATCTTGGGTACTGCTCTCCCAAGTGCTCATCAAGATGTGACGGATGGCCAAAATAGCGTTGGCCTATGTTGCACCAAACCTGAGTTCCACTAGGTACAGCCAGGGTTCAGCATCAGCTCTAGCTTGGGCACTGCTCTCCCAATTGCTCATCAAGATGAGACGGATGACCAAAACAGCGTGGGCCTATGTTGCACCAAACCTGAGTTCCACTAGGTACATCCCGAGTTCCACTAGGTACATCCAGGGTTCAGCATCAGCTCTATCTTGGGTACTGCTCTCCCAAGTGCTCATCAAGGCGTGTCGGATGACCAAAACAGCGTGAGCCTATGTTGCACCAAACCTGAGTTCCACTAGCTACAGCCAGGGTTCAGCATCAGCTCAGATCTATGTATACTAAAACCTTCTCCAGAATGTAAGAAACACTTTTCTGAAAACCGCATCAAAATCGGTTCAGCCAGACGCGAGATAATCGCGAACAAATATACATACATACATACATACATACATACATACATACATACATACATACGGGTCAAACTGAGAACCTCCTTTTTTTTTTTTGAAGGCGGTTAAAAATTCACTCCTTCACAAAAGTCAGGTTTAGGTATAAAATTACACCTATATCGCCGCCTGCAAGCAAAATTGAAACTTATAACCGCGCACGAACCGTGAATCTCCTTTGCGCGCCGCAGTTTTATGACCGAGCTGTGAGTGTCGGCACGGGGTTATCACTTGACAAGTTTTTATACCTATACCCACTGATTTATTGTTTTTAAGATAAAAATGTAGGAATTACAAACGTTGATTATGTAAACATACATTTTTTATCCGAATATAGCATGTCTGATTCTCGCGGAAGTAAGTTTCGAAGCCATTGTGTATTTTCAATTTTGCGCGAGCGCCATGTGACACGACTATCGTGCGCGCCGAGCGGCAGCCCACTGCTATACGCCTGTACGGTGGGCGCGCCGGCCAAATGTACCTAAACTGCGGAGTGAAACCCCCCTGACTTTACTACTCATTGTTATATGTAGAAGTCTGTCCACAACATATATATTTATTATCGTTAATGTGTCTATTCACAAAAATTTACTTAAATTCCGGAAGTAAATACAGACTGAAACAATTCTAAATATATGTAGCACAACCTGTTATAGGTACATTATATTCATGTAGCTTGTATTATGCACCACCTGCCTATATTAGAGACAGGTAAACCTAATAATGACCTGGCATACTAATAGTCAAGCACATTAATTATAGGCCGAACATAAAATTTGATAGAAAGACCATTAATTAACTAAAAATGCCATAATAACACCACATATGACCTTAAACTTAACCATAATAGTAGGACAGTACAGTACAACAATGCACATTAAAATTGCCACAGCGAAATTAGACAACAGCAGGTGCATCGGCAACTGCGCGCCGCATTCCGAAGAGTCACCTGCCGACGCAGCGGTCGTCGCAAAAACGCTAATCGTAATCGCCATTGTTGCTAATGATACAGCTTACGAGACAGATACTTTGAAGAACCCGAGAGACTGTAAGTTATTTGACTTCAGAAAGGCCATACTCAATATGTAGTTATTCCTTGATGTTGTTAGAATATATCGTGAAGGTTAAGCGATCCTGGCAAACATGACAGACGACCTTACCTTTACAGAAATTATAGTCTGTTCATACAGTTAAAATAATACCATAATGTCCAAGTGCAATGCAATCGAGTAGTAGCTTCAACATAGTTTACCTGGAAAGAAAGCAAAAATCAACGTCAGAATGGTAAATTTAAAATTAACGAATATTTAAATTGTAATTTTACGACTCTTCAAAATGGCGAATAAAATGTTTCACTAATAAAGTACCTAATTTAAATCAGGTTTTAAGATCGATGATACATGTAGAACAGGTCGAGGTCTACGCAATTAACAACTGACGAAGCTCACGCTGGAATATGTGGCCGCCATAGCCACGTGCGGCCCATTACATTAAAAAGGCAGTCCCATCAAAGGTGGTTACACGGGCAAGTCAAGTTATTAGGCCTTATTAGATCCAGTGTAACGCGGTCTTTAGATCCGTAAGGAACTACACGTGTTCGGAGAGCTCTGATGTTCTACAATGGACTTGCCTGCATTCGGCAAGCAATCTGAATGGGACCCCATATTACAACATTTTATCGGGACGTTAATTACCTCTATGCTAGCCTTAATCCTTATTGTAGATAGTGTAACCACTTGTTATCGTGTTTGGTTTATAAATCAGTAGAGTATCTAACGTTTGTGGATTAAGGAAACCTCCATTTTGAAAGTATGGCATGCCAATAGGATTTTTGTTAATTTAAGTCACAAGTTGTAGGTACTTACTATTTTTTAATGGAACAATCGTCTCTTTCCGTTTCTATTAGATCCTGTGCCATTAACTTCAACATTGGCACAAATAAACATAAAATTTACTTGTAAACCTACTTTGCTTTATTAGGAGAAATAATCATTAGTATAACAAGCGAAAACGATAGATAACTCTATCATAGAAGTAAATATGAAATGGAATTAAAGAAAGTTATACATATCATTAAAAGCAGGTATCAAGGAAGTCGATTCCGCACTTGCACTTGTAATATTATTTAACAAGTTTCTAATATAACAGAATGATAATAAATAAGTATGAGCGAAACGGGTGCTGAAAGTTTTATGTTTCATGAAAGTCATAAAGATAATGGAATTTATTGGTCGCAGTAAAAAGTAGCGAAGCTGATGTAAGTTACTGTGGTTTAGTAGGGCAATGATGATACACGATCATGATAAAAAAACATTGATTGAAAATACTTCAGTTCAGTACATTGTGTGCAAATAATACTACTATTGAGACAAGTACCAAGTCGTCTGGTACCCTCAACAACAGCCACTTTAAGCTTACTGTGGGACTAGGTCGATTTGTGTAAGATTGTCCTATATACTATATTTATTATTTACTGCACTGCAGCCTTCATGAACATATGTATTAGCAATTTGTACGCCTGTCTCAATTCAACACCTGTACCAGTCAATTGAGTGCTAATACGGGTTAATATGCGGGCCTTCAAGTAAGTATTTCCCACATCTACAAGATGGTAAGATAAGCATGCGCTAAGGAGCCAGAATGCTTGTCTAATGGGATAACCAAGCGATGGTATCGCGCGGCGACAACCCAGCAATTCCGAGGAAAGTCCCTCTTTACTCCGAGAATACATAATAATGGAAAGCTGAACGTTGGAAACTGCGCTCGAAAAGGAAATCAATTGCACGTTACTTTTTCAAACAACGGCAACAAGCGTGCCTCGTTTACTGTGCAAACAGATTTAAACGAACAACTGCCAATATTAGCGCATTAGTAGGAACACGCAAAAACCAATCAAACACTTGCTGTTATCACTTCGAGATTTAACGGTCGAATGAGAACCGGTCGTACGAAACGTTGATATATCGATGTATCAATGACCGGAACCGGTCCCAATGGTTCGTTTTTAACGGAAGACGATTTCAATTTAAAAATGCTAACACAAGTCATAGATTTAACACGTTTGGAAGCTTGGAGCTTAATAATAAGGTTACTAGTTTGTTGGAACTGGTTTCGGAGCTTTGTAGAACACAAGAAATGTATATTGGTCAATTTGGCCAGCGTGATGATAAAAAGTCGGTTGGTATATTAAAGGCAGTGATTCAATCGAAAGCCGTGAATGGGACTGTAATGATGGGCTTTTCGTACACCTGAATAGCGGAACTTTAATTATACAAATCTCTAATAGTAACAAAGTTAAAATGAAAACTTTAATTTCGTTTGACGGACAGGTACGTTATGGAAAAAACAGAATTGCGTGTGCTCTCGTTTGATTAACTTTGCGGCACGAAGAGAAATGAAAAGGGGTTACGAGTGTTTTGATTCTGATTAGCTGGCGAAAACTCTTGAGTGGTGGAGTAGGAAGTGCCTGTTTTGCAGTCGTGTCGGCTCTAGGTGTGGACGTATCATCGTTTCATCGTATTATTGAATTACTAGCTTTGTGACCGCAGCTAGCATCGGCTTTCGATTGTGGATAAGAGTACGTTAGGTAAACAAATATTGTATTTCCTTCTGTAACTGTAATGTGTGTTGAGTCGTGGTGAGGCCACATGACTAACTACACAACAAGAGTCGATTACGCACATAAAACTGTAAGCGTACCTAATAATTTTAAATGTAGAATTTATTTATTTATTGTTTACACGTGTTCGCATGTTTCCATTCTATTAAATTATCATTCGTTCATTTCAAGTCTCTTTTAACCTCAAAAACTATGTATTATCTGTAACTGTTATATGTTAAACATTATCAACACATAATCTTCAGCCACCCAGCTAGATTGCTTCCAACTTCCAGTTCAAACATCTTTAATATCAAATATTGTAACCGTTAACCGATAATAAGTAGCAAACATAGATATCGAGTAAAGTGTGCTAATGAAATTAACTCCTCCATTACGAGCTCGATTGTGTACAGGAGGACTATTCAGATAGTAATTTCTTGTTCTCAAACGGTTATGGATCTATGGATGATCTGTCAACTGTAAACAGTGACATTTTTTCAACCGGAAATGTTACTGTCGATCATATGTATAACCGTTTGGTAACAAGAAACAACTATCCGAATAAGCCTCCAGGGCGCGGCGGGACCGTTACAGCATCTGCCGCGGCCCCGATCGACTCTTTATTTACTATCTACATTATTTATATACACATTCGCGTCAATAAAACCAATAAATGTCATCTTAATTGGAGACAATTTATCTTTTTCGGATTCGGTAATCGTTTTATCTTTACGGTGCTTAATGGCGAATTGCTATATGCTATGCGCCTTGAACTTCAGCACGCCGACATATACTCAGTATGTCGATGATAAAGAAAAAAAGTTTCGTACATCTTATCAACACCATTTTTTTCCCTTTAATTCAATTGGTGGGACGTGCGAGTATGTATATGCTTCCTTCTCGAATTCAATTACTTTTTTAACATAGGCTGATTTTGGTAGCGCTGTTTATTTCTTTTTATTATTTTCCGCCTAATATCGAATCCGTTTGAGCTAAAAGTGCTAAACCTTCTAATGAGGTTCAGTTGCCGTAGGATCGGAAACTGATAAAGATAATCGGTGGAGATTCGGTGTTCTATTTTTTACCGATCACAAAATTTGAACCACACTGAAAAATATGTTGTTACCAAAGCACCACAACAGTTTGAGAACCACAAAGCTATTAGGCCTCGGACGTCAGGAATCGAGAACAATCAAGATGAGCGACCTGGAAACTAGGTACGGATCGGAACTGGCCGTGGGCCTGAAGGGTTTAAGTTCACAGTGTCAGTGGCACGCGGGAATATGCAACGCATTCCCTGGACGTTTTACGCGGGCGCAAGCTATAATTCGAGTCTTCGGGCACCAGTGTAAGATGACCTCGTCTGTAATGAACCCACGTAATATAGTGCTAAGGAAGAGCAAGACGCGAAGGGGTATTTTTTATAATATAAAAGGGAAACGAGTAATTATTACATTTATTACCATGGACAACCGCAACACCAGAGGTTGTAAGTGCGTTGCCAGCCTTTAAGGGTTCGGAGTTCTGGGAGCTTTAGTCACCATCAGGAATACAACACTACGTATGTATCTACAGGGTAAGACGCAGTGTTATAATGGCTGTTGTCTTCTGTAAGGTGGGTTACTCCCACAGTTGGGCTGCTCCAGATTAAAGCGAGATGACATTTCGCTGTGCCCTACCTCTCGTAAGACTCTGTGTTACTATCTGGCCCCTGTAGTCAGCAAACTGCGGCTCATACACCACTGGATACAACATTTGCGGCTCTTTAAGAAACCCAAAACTACACGCTGAGGGTGCACCAGCAACACTTCACTTCACTTCACTGCGCGTGCCTAGCGTGCGTAGTCGTGTTTTGGCGGTTCTAAGATAACCTGCCGAATTTCTAGATACTTGAGGCCTTGCCGTTATATCGTCAAATTTGAATAAGTACTGATTAATTAAAATTCACATGCACAATCTTATATCGGTTGCTCTATCCCTTCGACTCGCGCACTCAATAGACTATAGCACAATGAGCCAAAGCCGGTTATGGGGGCTGGTCGAACAGCTGATGGGCAATAACTTTCTTTAATGGTGGCTTTAAATTTACTATTCTGTCTATAATGATCATTTGGAAGTACAAAAAATGTTACTGGGCAAAACTTTTGCTCTGGAAACTAATAATAGGTAAAAGACACAAGAGATAGATCCTACCTAATACACACACAAAGATATTATATATACTTCGGAAATCAATCTAGCTAGATAAATCCATAAATAGGAAGGAGTGCCTACAATGTTCATGAAGTTTTGCTTCAACACAAAATCACATCTTTGTCGTTGAAGACTACTTACCTTACGTACCTACTGAATTCGGTTTTTTTCACGTATTCATAGCAACAAAAGCATGCGCTGATATTTATCAATTAACCGAGGTGATATTGTAAAAACCTCTAATGTCAGTTATTTAGTTACTAAAATCGCATTGTCTATCACTGAATTAACAGGCCATATTTAAACTGTTCACGTTTACGTGACAGCATCGTAACAGCCAAATTCCGTCCAAAACTGCATTATTGCATTATGCATCACCTAATGTGTGCAGGCCAATCAATCAGCCTCATCATCAGTCCACACACGTCCCAGCGGTTTGATTCCAATGGCTAACATAGCACGAACAATTTAAAAACTCAAATGAGCCAGTATAAGCTATATCGCTCGATTACACATCGTTGTTGAGGATCTAGAGATCACGAATATGTTGGTATGTCTAATAAATAGAATTGCCTCAGCAATGGGAATATGACTAGAGTGGCATAAACATGAACCACTAACGACCGACCAAACAACGATAACTACCATGTACCATGGACTACCTCCCTCTGCGATTAGACCCCACCTGTCCGCGATAATTTTAGCATTGTTGCGATGTTCGCGGCATAATGATTGCTAATATTTGTTGCTTGCGAGCAATGACTGCCGCAACTGTAATAGTTTGTAGCAGGTGGTTTTGGTGTAAAGTTCTCATGTTGGGGCGCCAAGGTCCTCACAGTAAATGATTATTTCAGGTCGTCAATTCAGTTTCATAGATTTAATAACTGTTAATATTTCTTAAAGTTATCCAATTTTTCATTACTTAGGCTCTTCATCCAGGCTCAGAAATCTATGTTTGTATTTTATCCTCATCTTCATTACTATATTGAATTCTTGGAATATTTGGAATGGCTAGGAAAATGTTTAAGCTTAACCGTTAGTATCGACTTTGCAAATCAGCACGTAAACATCACCATTTCAACCATCAAACATTCGCGGCGCCTGATATCATCGCTTCAGCCCAGGGATATCATTCCAAATTGCCGAGTTGTCGCTGACAATGACGAACCGGTATAGGACCTCTCTTCAATTAGCCACAGTTTTGATCGTTTCAGGGTTCTATATAAACTGGTTGATTTGGTCCGCGCTCGCAATGCCTGATAATCCAAAGTCCAACGGTCGCGAGCGTGCAAATCGCGCGCAACCCACCGCACGCGCGCAACCCGTGTAATCGGTAATCTACGCCCAGATCCATCAGCAACCCCACCCTTGACACGTTGGAATAAGAACTGTAATATCGAACTGGACTAAGGAATTCAAGGATACAGCGTGGTGCTGTAGGACCATTGGTTACACTAGTTCGACCGTGAAATGCTGGAGAGGCATGATGGCATTCGTGAAGTTGAATGACATGATGCAGTTTAAAGCAACGATGCCTGAAATTATAAAGGATTTGTCTTGGCTAGTTTCTACGTATATATAGATAATATATATTTATCTATGTTACTTTTTCAAAAATTTGGTTTGTTTTTAAAAACTAGCCAAGACAAATCCTTTATAATTTCAGGATTTTCTACACAGCACAGAACTTGGCACCCATATAGTATAGATCTCAATTCATTTGTCGGCGAGTCAACAACGACATATATTCTTAATACCTATTGAACTTGGCCTTCATTTCACATTTATGTTTTTGTTGGGATATCATTACTTTTTGTACAGAAGTTACTATAGTATTCATCATGAAAGCAGTTTGCCTAAGCTGAAAAGGAAACCCTCGCTAACGCGCGGTTAATTGTCAAAAAGTTTCAGTTTTCAGATTTTTCCCTCTATATGCACCTAATAGTCTACCTTCATGCCAAATATCAAGTTTCTAAGTCATCTAGAAGTGGGTGAGGTTTTTGGTCTATAAGTATTAATTATTTTTTTCCACCGAAATATCAATAAATTCCAGTTTTAAGATTTTTTCCTCTATATGAACCTAATAGTCTACCTTGATGCCAAATATCAAGTTTCTAAGTCATCTAGAAGTGGGTTAGGTTTTTGGTCTATAAGTATTAATTTTTTTTTTTCCACCGAAATATCAATAAATTCCAGTTTTCAGATTTTTCCCTCTATATGCACCTAATAGTCTACCTTGATGCCAAATATCAAGTTTCTAAGTCATCTAGAAGTGGGTTAGGTTTTTGGTCTATAAGTATAAATTTTTTTTTCCATCCATTGTTCTTAAATTAATGTAAATGTATTGTGTATAAGTGTATATAGCTAATTAATGTACTTTGTAAATACCTACTTGAATGTTGTAGAATGTAGTTTTAAGAATAATTTGCATGCTGTCATGAGATAGCGGATCAAGGTGGATCATTACTAACCTAACTATAAGACCTGTAACTAACCCTTTTTCTGCAAATAAATATGAATATGAATATGAATATGAATATATCGAAATATCAATAAATTCCAGTTTTCAGATTTTTCCCTCTATATACACCTAATAGTCTACCTTTATGCCAAATTTCAAGTTTCTAGGTCATCTGGAAGTGGGTTAGGTTTTTGATCTATATGTCAGTCAGCAACCGGCATTTTTGTGAATGCCGGTTTTTAAACGTTAATTTAGCAATAACTGTTTGAGCTATGTTTATGAAATTTTGTATTTTGTACAAGCTAAGGGAAATACATGTGCCAAATTTCATGTGTGTAGGTTAAGTAGGTTTCAAGTTGTGAAGGGGTCAAAAGTAGCTCGAAATGGTTCGTGTAATATTACACACGGTTGCTGCGTCGCCAGTTCCTTTTCTTTGAACTTGGCTGGACACGCTACCGCGTGTCTAGATATGACTCCACCACCGGTTTCACGCGACAGGAACTAAAGTAATATTTCTTCGTTCCAGTGATAAAATGCTGGCGCCTCGCAAGTACTAAATACTTACTGCAATAACTTCCTGTAAATAGAAAGTAGATGCAATGCAATAAAAAAATGACCGACGATAGTTCAACGACGACTTGCATGGCACGCGTTGCTTAATCTTAGCGGGGCATCGGTGCACCGATAGCAGCGAAACGGAAGCCAATTAACCTGTACATCTTGTTACCATTGAAAAAGAGAAATTAAGAGAAACGCCGGCACGATTCAAGCTACGGCAATGCCAAGTACTGACTCCATAAAACTCGACGAGGTTAAACCAACTTGTTCATCAAAAACCTACGAATGACAGCAAAATTTGGAACAAGGTCAAGAATTGTCTCAGGGGGGTTGGCAACGGACAATGGAACGCCATTTACAACCAGAAACGTGGGAGTGATCTTTGAGAACCATAGACAAAAGTCAAAATACAACAATAGCGGCTTCGTGAAAGAACACTTTCAAGATGGAGCTCTGCGCCCACAAATCAGAGTAGAAATTTGGTCAACAACCGAGCATGGAGATTGACGTGATTCGCAAATTCGCAGATACCGAATATGGCAGTCAATTCATCAATTAAATGAATTGGCTAGCCGTGACAAATGCATCGGACATTCGTACGAACGAATTCGGATGGTGATTAGTCAAGTCAGTTGCGGTGATTCATACAGACGTCGCGTGGTTCTGTCACATTAATCACACTATTTCTGCAACAATCCCGAAACTTAAAGGCTTTTTGTCATTTAAGTAGCTTCTAACCTAAATAAACACGGGTTTTCACGCGTTATAAAAATGCCTGAGAATATGATAATTCTTTATATGTCATGCTAACGAATAAAACAGAGAAGCTAGTGTTAATTTATGCTCATATAAAGCTACTGTGAATTTAACGTTCAGAAGACGTATATCTTAAATCGGATGAAGGTAACTGTTACTTTAATACGTTAATTTATTACACGGCATTCCATTATTACGATATTCTCATAAGTTAATGTGATGAGGTATTCCATCATAGAACAATCTAACTGTTGCGAGTACGAGGAACACGGTCCTATTAGTATCTCCCTATCAACTGGTAACGGGGCAAGCCATTACCTTGCACCCATTGGCTACCGAGGGTTCAGATAAATAATAAATACGGTAATCCCAGAGCCGGGAATGAGATCGCATATCGCCGTAACTGAACCTTATCGCTGAAGAAGTAATTTGCCTTATAAGATCGGCCAGCCCTAATGATGCAGCACAACACGGCAAAGCAATTATCCAAGTGGTATCCACTGCATCCATACTTATTCTGGTTACAAAGTTAACTCTTATCTGATTCGTGCCTTTTTAATTGAGCTTGCTATTTTTTATGCTTGATTATAAATAAGCTTTGAGCAAAATGTTAAACAAAATGCACACATAATATAGTTTATACATTCGTATCTATTTAGCTCTTGCCCGCGACATCTTTTGCGTGCATTTTAACATTGAGCGCGAACATTTTGCAGCAAAAAAATAACAGTTCGCTTAATAATTTGAGAACACTTAATAACATTTGTCTATTACAATAAACCTTTTCAAGAATCGGTTGTAACCACAGTCAGTTTTCTCAATTCGATTTTAATGACTTTGCCGCAGTATAAACTGCAAATGAGTGAACAATTGTAACACTTACGATCTAGATTAATTTGAAATACTATTACCGATACGATAGGCCAGTGCCTACGGGAGCATTATAATAATTGATTCCAGCAAATAATGGCAAACTCAGTAGCTAACTCTATACATGGATTTACTTACTATGGTGAAGGTGGTAGTTAACCGCTGCTGTCATTTTACGTGTGCATTCTGCATATAATTGCTAAACCACTCTACAGGGGCATTCTTCTCGCTGTTTTTAACAAACTATTGGGTTCCCCGGCTATATATATTTTACCGTCGATTAACGGTGACGTTGTCTCTTACCTAAGAATTACAAAAACCAACTACGCCATTAAGTCGATTCTCACAACACTACTCGACATGCAACCGCGGTATTACAGTAAGCTAAATCCCTAGCCATTTAAATATCATTTGGGACAACAGTCGTGGGACTTCAGTATAATTGTTGGAAGCGTTAGAAAACAAGTCCAATGCTGTGGAAACAGCAGTTAAATCATTGGGACCAACCGTTACATCGGTTTTGAATACGCCTCGGTCGTAAATAATGGGAAAAGGTGGCCAAAGATTGATTTTCTATGCGAGAAAAATTACTACCTATGAAGTGCATGAGGTTACGATGGGCGGTATATTTATGCGTCCTCAATAAATACAAGTTCCATCTATTTATAGTAAATTCACAGTTTTTAATCGTATTAGTAATGTAAATTTAAAGGGCTTGTATGATAATTTTGTGAACTTGTTTTTATCCAGATGTCATTATTATAATATCAACATATAGATGTGCATAACAATCACTTCCAATTTTTCTTAATTAAGATGTCAAATTATCAAACCATCAACAAAGTTTGGACATGCATTTTCTAGATATTAAATACGGAAGCTCTTTTAAATTACATGCAGATAAGCAGACATATATACACATGAACAAAGAAAGAGCGCAGTGGAATATGCAAGACGGCCGGATGAGGCCCATGGGATCCTCCCCACAAATACACCTCACGAAACAATGCGGACGTCCAGTTATCCACCATTGTTCAACTTCACAACTAATGAGGAATCCAGCGAATTTACATACAAATAATGTGTGTGAACTAATGCATACATGTATTGTACGCAGTGTTGGCCGAAAGTTAATGCGAATTGAAAATGTTGGCCATTAACCATTATAAATTGAACCTTAAACCGTATCGGACGATTATAGTTTACGATTCAATTTATAATGGTTAATGGCCAGCATTTTCAATTTGCATTAACTTTCGGCCAACACTGATTGTACGACATGCTTTTATACAAAAAAATAAAAGACTAATAGACTCGAAACACAATAATCACTACACGAATATAATACAAATTACAGCAAATTGGGAGAGATCCTCAAATTAACGAATACGTAACATTGGGACGTTTAAACTAATGACGATTATGAATTATAGACAAAAACTGTCTAAAATTAACCTACCCAATCAAAATCTACACTGTACGTAACGTACATCTTTTTAGACACAAATTGAAAGTGAATAATGTTGGTAATGTTGTTGGCGAGGCTGTGTCAATTTTATCCCGATTGTCCGTCTAATAAAGACCGGACGCAAAAGCAAACAATGCAGATGCGTTCATTTTACAACACTTAATATCTATTAAACGAAGGTCAGAACCGGCAACCCGTGAACGATCAGATTTGCAGGGACGCCAAACAAGACAAACAAAACGAGAACGCAGATGAATTTTCCAAAACGCTATTGTTCACGGCGGAAGCAATTCAAATCCGGAAACAGGCACCGGACGACTGTGACGATATTACCT
The DNA here is from genome assembly GCF_948474715.1 of Cydia amplana. Lineage (NCBI taxonomy): Eukaryota > Metazoa > Arthropoda > Insecta > Lepidoptera > Tortricidae > Cydia > Cydia amplana. Next base: position 3,612,676 of record NC_086073.1, on the reverse strand, counting down.
CATATAGTGGATTGAGTTACTAAAGATAATTTCTATAAATATAATGTTCGCGACATTAATGACTAATTAACAGTTATTAATACATAAACAGACATAACATTAAGATCAGTCCAGATATTAAATTGATGAGCTTCTGGTTATAAAATGAGAAATGTTAAATTATAAACCGGCAAGTAACATATTATTAATCATTGTCAATTATCGCAATACAGTGCAATTACTCGACAAAAAAGATTAAGAGATGAAACTTGACATAAGCCGTAGTAGACACCAATGGTCATATCAAACAAACATTTGATAGTGGAGACAGCACAAAACAGCGGGTATCGAAGGTCACAATTGTCCTACTGTTATTATTAAAATGGTAAATCGCGTTGTTTCAAATGCTCATGATCTTCCACATTCCAAAACTCGTGACTGCAAAGTTGTCTCAGTTTATTTACGGCGTGCATCAACAATGGCGAGCTTCTATTAATTCAGTAAAGGAGGCTTCTAATCTATGTCACGGCTCGCAAACGGGTCCGTAATCGCCGGCTCGTTTGCTTCGTCCGATCATTTCCACACTAAAAGCCCACTTAATGAATAATAACGGTGCATTGTCGGCATTATTATATGCATTTATGCTGTGGAATTTTCACCTGGAACATTTTCAACTTTCCACGACTTAAGTCTAAGAACGCTCTTTATGACGCAAAGAGCAATTAAAATTAACACTAACAGCGTGTCTTTAATTGGAGTTTGGTTTATTTTTATAAATGTTCGTTAATTAATTTATTTTTATAAATGTTCGTTAATTAAAAGCTCGTGTACTCTATCCATAAATTAAGCAAGATTGGAATTAAGCTTCATAAATAATTTATACACGATTCACGGATCACTTCAAACCTATTTTATTAATTGGCAGATGGGCACACATTATAATAGTAAAGTCGGCGCTTCCTTTCTTAAATCTTTTACATTTGGCGTTTTATCAGCGATTCTACGAGCATCGCAGTCTATTTAAAAACTTTCAACCGTAGGCCGTTACCTTGTTCGGTATTGTAATGAACAGAAGCTTTTATATCTGCGATACCGCGCGGTAGCCGATAACTTCGCACGTCCATAATCCGAGATAAATAGCGAGCGATCGATTCACTTTCGCCCGATTGATTCTTATCGCAAAAAGTGGCCGCGCCGCCCCTGCTTCCTTCGCCAGGTTCCTGCTCTCCAACAATCCTCCAACTCGCGGACCACGCTTTTCTCAACAACAGACTATAACAGAGCCGGACTTCCAAGTTTGGCCGGTTAGTATTTCATTCACCGCGGACGATGTGATTGAACCCAGATTGCTAATATCCTTGAGAACTGGTTGCGAATGAATAGTGTTACATAAAACAAAACAAAAGTCTCCTATTGCGGGCGCTGCCGGCGGCCGCAGCTGCTTGCGATACGGATCTCAACTATTAAAGAGTAATAACCATACGCACATCATTGCCAGTCTACCATCCTGTGTGCATTAATAAATAAGCGGCAGATCCTAACAAACAGCAATATAAATAATTGAAGCGCATTCAAATGTTGACATTTTACACAGCAGCAAGAGTCAATGTCATACACAAGAGAAACAGCGTACGTTGACATTGTTAATTTGTTATAGCTAGACACCAATGTCTATCGAAAAATTAGGCTGCCTCCGGACCTCCATATCAAAGCGCATGTCACGCCTCTGGCGTATGATTCTCCGGGCACTTGGTTAGAGACTAGTATAATACGAATACCAAATCACCCATTCAGCTGTCGACGATAACTAGGCGGATTTCTCAGCCCAGATCGCCCGAGTCGTACATCTATCACGTTGACGGACGGCGGGCGGGAGCGGTCGGTAACTCACGGATGGTACCGTTGCGGCGTCCCACAAGGTAACATGCTAGGGCCACTGTCAATTGTAATGGTCAGCGTATTCAATGGAGTCTTAAATTTCGCGAAGGAGATTAGGTTAATATCCGCAGCCGGACTTGTGCAGTTGTTTTATATGCAATTGTGTAACGCGTTATGGTCGTTTGTGTGGAGGATATTGACCTTAAAGCCAACGATCTTTTTAGGGTGAGCTTACTAAAACTGTCGAAAGCAAGGCTTGGAATTTATGGCGGCGTGTTGGGGTCCTATATTACACGGGTCGTGTTCACGGATGTGTCCGGGCGTGTGTTCGATCGTAAATCGGTTGCATCCAGCCCCGACCGCTGACATTGGCCCGCAAATAAAAGTTTAATACTGTTCCGGTTTTTTGACTCACACCAGAAATATTAAACGAATATTTGTATTGTTATCAAAAATCATGTAACAATTATTAATTGTATTATCTTGTTTGTGAAATTTAGTGAAAACAATTAGTATAGGTATATTTGTTTTCAATGTATAAATTAAAAGACTAAAATATCAAGGAAATTCCAGCTCTTGAAATTCAATTAGTCGTACGCTACTCGTAAAAGTCGTAATCATCTTTCATTCATTAAACCATAATACGGTGGAATAAAAACATACAATGTTGCATTAATTGAATATAACTTGATATCTTTCGCTCGTAAGGTGCAAAACTTATAATTATACCAGTTAATTGGACAAATTGCATTCCAAGCTCACCGGGGGGTGTTCTGCGTTCCAGTCGTTCCACTGAATTAGCTGCAAGTGATACAACTAGTATTTGCAATGCTGTTTCATGGTTACAAGTTGTTGGTTTAAAGGTATTATGAAGACGGCAGTTTCATACATTCTTCTAGACTTTTTTTACGCGTTGTGTTTACTTTGTACAGCTGTCTCAAAACTGGTCTTGTACAATGTTTGTAAACATCTTTCCAGTCTCATGCCTTTTATCCCCATGTTGGAACGTTTTTATTGGTATTTGATGAAAGCCTTGAACTGCCGCAAACGGAGTGGATATGTTGGACTGCTATGATGAAAACTGGATTTGGCAGATGCATCTCGGGAATTCATCAGAATGACACGCGCCAATAATACATTCCTACCTATATAATTAACTGTACTTATAGTACGCCCATCAAAAACTATCAACAGTTTTTCCGAAATATTCATGTCTGTTTTTGTCTGGACATTTTTACCAGAAAAGAGATCAAAAGGAGTGGATATGTTGGACTGCTATGATGAAAACTGGATTTGGCAGATGCATCTCGGGAAGTCATCAGAATGACACGCGCCAATAATAAATTCCTTTATAATGTAAGTAACTGTAGTATGACCATCAAAAACTTTAAACAGTTTTCCCGTAATGCTCAATGTGTGTTGTTGGCTTTTTTATTTGCAAGCTAGAACTCCCTTAAATTGCTCAATGATCACATTTTTACCAGAGATTAGATCTGAATATAGATTCTTTCAAATGCAATTTAATCTCGTAATTTCTATTCAAGTCGGATACCGTGAAGATTGAAAAAGACGTGGTTCCAAATATGTTTGGTATTTTCATGCATTACCATGTTGCATGTCGGCATTGTCGCTGGAGGCGTGCTCCCATTCATGCGTGGCGTTGTTGCGACACGATGTACTTATTAGCGGCATTAGTCGACAATGGTTCAATGCTAGTTTTCGGCCGTGGCTGTGTGATAATCAGCCTAATTCTATTATGGTTGAACTATATTGTTGGGATTAAAAGCGGTAGTAACGAGCCTATCAATTAAAGATAAATATAGTATAGTCATAAAGAGTAACAGAGAGAATTTGTATAAATAGGTATAAAACGGGTCCTGGCAAGTAAAGCCTTGGAAAAGAACATCAAATTATCTAAGTGAAACGTGTAGCCACGGCTACTGATGTTGGTCGTATTCATAAGATATTTTAGAAACCTGAGAGCTTAACCCTAAATATGGAAGATATTATGGGTATTCGCTCTATTTAACCAATAAGATTAAACCAGAATATAAGATCAGTCTAAAGAAGTAAATTTTACAGTAAATAATTTATCCTTTGAATTTATAGGCAAGTATTTCGACATTACTCTAATTATGTGAAAACCTAATATCGTTATAACATACAATAATGTCTTTAGAGCTTTACGGACAGTCACTAACAAAACTGACTTGTTAAGAGCAAATTCTGAACCAGTAGCAATGTCTTGTTCACAGGCCTGTCACAATATTGTAAACTGAAGTGACGGGGGCGGTCAGCTAACTACAGTCGGACATTTTATACCCTGTTACATTTATTGAATGCATATTTTAGCCGCCGTGGTGGGATTGTTATGGTGTCTTGTGACAAAGCACGGAATGATTCGGAAACTGCAAGATTGGGTGTAGGTTTAAGCATATAATTTATTCGAACTCATGGTTTGTTAAACAGAGTCCAAGCGATAGAGGATAGGTAGGTATGATTAGGAGCCACAGGAACCTAGCCATACGATCGAAATTACGCTCTCATTTTAAAACGACATTCTGAACGAAAAAAAAATGTCTGGTACTTTTAGTGTTCGTTGCGAATTTTAATCGTATGGGAGCGGCTGCTTGGCGGAGGGTTCGTGAGACTCTTAATAAGGATTGTGTAATTTTTTGGAACTTGCAATTTCGCTATCAACAGTTCCTGTTGAACTCACCTGCTGTTCCGAGGTGACCTCCTCCCGGCTGCTGTCATCTGTAACAAACAGAGATCGTTAGTGATCGTCGATCTGCTAAGGTGCAACTAGACCGTGATTCAATCATCTGCCTTTGCCTTTCGTCTAATTCAGTGCGCTCTGGTACACAGTTTCAAAACAGTAATCATCTTCTGCCGAGTGGAGAGTCTATTCAGCTTTTTGCTCAAGTTATCTATGTGAAACATTTATGAACACGATTATTCTATAATCTGTATCAAATTTGGACTTGACAAGTATGTGCGTTTTGTATGTTTCCTTGCAAACTTTCAGGAAATGATACTGAAGTCAACAATAACTTCATAGGAAATGACGCAGTTTCCCGCGAATGATAAAAGTGTTAGTCACTATCACATCACTATACTATAGAACATGTTGATGAGGCATTACACATTTCTTTAATATCATAACATTGCTGTAACCGATTTATAGAATCCTATTAGGTAAGGTGCTTTGGGGTAAGATGAAATGGATTTTTGATGAGATGAGCAGTGTTACATTGGAACTTGAAACGACCGCTAAGCAATGTATTTATTATGGAGGAGTCCTTTTAAACTTTTTCTACGAGTTCTACGATCTTTACGCCACGCCAAAGCTAATTGTATACTGTTATATATCTCCTCACTGCGGTGCAGGTTACGCCACAGTCTAATAACTGCGATTCCACGTAACTCCACCGGCAGAGTTCGAGGTCGACGACCCACCCCTTTTTATACTACACCTGTGATTTGGCCAAATCCACTCACTACAGTCAACCTCGTACATCCCTTTCCCGTAGTTTTAGAAAATGAACCGTAAGCTATGTGTATCAGGGAGGCTTTTCGATTGATACGGTGTTAAGTAAGGTGCATGTGGAATTTCGTACGGCGTGTCTAAGTGGGTGCTCCGTTTTGCGCTAATGGAGTGACGTCACAATTCACAAGGCTGTATGTCTTTAGGTGTCTAGTGTCTACAGGATTCGCGAAGGACGCGAAGTGTCTATTGAACGCGTCTAGGTATAAGGACACTTGTGCAGTTGGCAGCAAAAGCGGCTACCCAAGGAAATTAAGATCAAATGCTGCATTTCCACTGAGGCGGAGATGAGAGGAGATATGAGGAGACGTGCGGAAATCAACCAATAGGGTTGGTGGTCTTCCTCGCTGGATTAAAACCAATAGGTATTGGTTAATTCCAGCACGTCTCCGTGACACTTAAGAACTGAACATCCCGCAGTGATATGTGTAGCGTTGTTGTTGCTATAGCTTAATTTGTATAAACAAGTAACATTATTCTAATACGAACGGATGGAACGGACACGTATACTCGTATACATGCGTTTAGGGTGGAGAGGCTGTTTGAGTTTGTGCATACAAATATATAAATGATCTGAATTATTACCAAAACGATGAATTTTACTGTCCGACATTTAACACCAATTTCAACACAACATTAACTAGTTCCTTAAATGTAACTTGCCAAAGTTTGCGATTCTCCGCCTCCCGTTAAAAACTCGGCAACCCCTCATAAGGTTCCAGACTAATTGACACTTGGGCGTTAAAATCTCTAATTTAAGGGAAAACAGTGTGTTTAGCAATATTTAGAACAAGCCGTAATTAAAGGTTTGAAAAGGGTCGACAGCTAAGGGAGCAATTACGTAAATCATAGCTTTTGACCTTGCCTGGGTTTAATAGCTCAAAGCTGACGTCACTAGTTAACATAACATAAAAGCTAGTCGCAAAAGATACCTACGGAACGGTAAAACACCGCGGAACGCGTGGTTGCGCGGTTGAGCGTTTTAAAATTTTGAATATCTGGTTCCCCATCTCGAATAAATGGATTGGCCACGTCCTACCCTACCCTCTACGCTTATCCAGCCGTAGAAGAGGAAAATATGCTGTGACAGGTGTCACTTTCGCCCCTCACCCACTCGTTCGATCTTTTCTCTGCACTGGTGCTTCTTTCTTCTCTATAAACTAGTTCAACACGAAATTAATCCGAAAAAACCGGCCAAGTGCGAGTCGGACTCGCGCACGGAGGGTTCCGCACTATCAACAAAAAATAGAGCAAAACAAGCAAAAAAACGGTCACCTATCCAAGTACTGACCCCGCCCGACATTGCTTAACTTCGGTCAAAAATTACGTTTGTTGTATGGGAGCCCTTAAATCTTTATTTTATTCTGTTTTTAGTATTTGTTGTTATAGCGGCAAAAGATCATCATCTGTGAAAAATTCAACTGTCTAGCTATCACGGTTCGTGAGATACAGCCTGGTGACAGACGGACGGACGGACGGACGGACGGACGGACAGCGGAGTCTTAGTAATAGGGTCCCGTTTTTACCCTTTGGGTACGGAACCCTAAAAATGTAAAACCTGGCATTTTTTGTTGTAAAGATATACGTACGCGTTTAAAAACGTAAAATTGTTGCATAGTTTTTTTATTGCCAGTGTGCATTAATACAGTTTTATTAGATTGACGCGTGTTTTTTTGTATGGGGCGGGGCGTTTTTACTCCAGGGGGCCGATTTTTGAATTTCGATCACTCGATTTCGTCACTCGCAAATCGGTGGAAAACGGCGAAATGCTGATTTTTGAAATACGAGCGATAGAAATTGGGAATGTAGTGGTATTGACCACTTGTTTTCAATTCTATTAGTAGAATTTACATGACTAATAGTGGAGATATTACTGAACGAAATACGCGAAATCGAGCGGTCGAATTTCAAAAATCGGCCCCCTGCGCGCCTTATTTCTTTTCGCACATTCGACAGATAGCAGGTTTTTTAGAAACAAATGAATCTCGCGGGAGGTAGAATCGATTGACATCATCCAAAAAATACGAGTACATGTAGCTGATTATGCCGCGAGGAAAAGCGTGACGCAGCATCTAATCCGTGTGTTTTCTCCTAATTTGGGCATTTCCACGGCACCTGACCATTAACCTCCGTTTTACGAGCTCCGCGCATGCGCTGAGCTTCATAAAGCTCGAATGTTTTCGTAATTGGTTTACATTACCGGCGAATTTGATGGTGCTTAAAGGTGCTTAAGATCGAAAAGAACTTGTAACGATGTTACTAATAAATCTTTTCTTTTCTTTTCTTGTTTTGGAAATTTATTCATTTTTGGAGTGTTGACTTTGGCGGTCTACACATTGACGGCGCAGATTGGTGAGGCGCCTGAGTGAACCGTTTATAAGGTTGTAGTTGTACAGTCGCCATCAAATATATCGAACCGGCTGAGGTACTCAAAAATATCTGAACATGCACTCTAGCGCTTTGACAATAGAGGCGTGTTCAGATCACTGTAAGTACCTTAACAGTTTTGAATGATTCACGGTTAGTTTCACTAGACTTATATCGACCGGGATTAAACCGTGATTACCTTTTGTATTGTTTACGAGCTCCCGATATTTCGACGCAGTTACATGCATCTTGTTCAGGTACGAAATATCGGGAGCTCGAAAACAATACAAAATTAAGGTAATCACGGTTCATATCCCGGTCGATATAAGTCTAGTGTAAGTATCTTGCCCGCTCCGATATATCTGATGGTGACTAAGTATAGGACTTATAATACATTACATTAGTAACTGTAATAAACGAGCAATTCTTGTATATTTATTTATTTATTTACGAGGGGCGTTCAAAATATTCTCGGTATTGATATCTTACAACCTCTTCTAAAATTTCTTTCGTTACTGGCCGCTAAGGTTTATTCATTGACATTAAAAAAAAGTATAATTCGAACCGAGATGTTCTTTTGTTTTTCTGCAATTGCTGAACAAACATGAACATCATGTGGGAATTGACAATGTTAACTAAATTAGAACATCGATGCGTGATAAAATTCTTGACAAAACAGGGTAAAAATCAAAAAACCATAAAAGAGGAAATGGATTGTGTTTACCGTGAGTCTGCTCCTTCTTTATCTACCATTCAAAAGTGGTCAAGCGAGTTTAAACGTGGAAGGGAGGGTGTTGAAGACGACCCTAGACCTGGCCGGCCTGTAGTAGCTACTTCACAAGAAAATATTGATAAAGTGGAAAAACTTATATTGGAAGATGGTCGAGTGAAGGTAAAATCTATAGCACAAGTAACCAATCTCTCTATTGGTACCGTACATGATATTATCCATGACCATCTTAATATGTCAAAAGTAAGTGCAAGATGGGTTCCGCGAATGCTGACTCGGCTTCAAAAAGACATGCGTGTAGCTTGTTGTTCCGATTTTATTGACCTGTGCGGTGAAAATCCTGATGAGGTGCTGCAAAGAATAGTTACTGGAGATGAAACCTGGGTTCATCATTATGACCCAGAGAGTAAACAAGAGTCCATGCAGTGGCACATTAAGGGTTCAGCTCATCCCAAGAAGTTCAAGGTCATCCCTTCAGCTGGCAAGGTCATGGCCACGATATTTTGGGATTGTGAAGGAGTATTACTGATCGATTATAAAGAAAAAGGTGTAAATATCACAGGACAGTACTACGCTAACATTCTACGTCAATTAAAGGATGCAATCAAAGAAAAGAGGCGAGGAAAGTTAACCAAAGGTGTTATGCTTCTGCATGACAACGCCCCCGTCCATACTGCTCATATTGCCAAGGCAGCTATTGTTGAATGTGGGTTTGAAACTGTTACTCACCCACCGTATAGTCCGGACTTAGCCCCCAGCGACTTCTTTTTGTTGCCCAATCTTAAAAAGGATCTGCGTGGAAATAAATTTTCCGATGATGAAGCATTGAAGGCGGCAGTGGAGGAGCATTTTTACACCAAAGATAAAAAATATTTTTATGCAGGATTAAAAAAAATCATTGATCGATCTTTTAAGTGTATGAACATAGGGGGGGAGTATATTGAAAAATAAAAATATCAAACTTTTCGTACTTGTTTGTTTTCATTCTCATACCGAGAATATTTTGAACACCCCTCGTATATATATTATTTCGGGGATCTCGGAAACGGCTCTAACGATTTCAATGAAATTTACTATATGGGGGTTTTCGGGGGCGAAAAATCGATCTAGCTAGGTCTTACCTCTGGGAAAACGCGCATTTTTGAGTTTTTATATGTTTTCTGATCAAAGCTCGATCTCCCAGATATTACATTAGTAACTGATGTAACTACTGCCACAAGTCTTATCTATACCAGGTATCTATAGTATTAAAATACGTTTTAATACAGACGTATAAAGTATTCATGAACTATTGGCCAGCCTTGAGACAGTAAAGTAGGGCGCCATGAATAAATACCATGGAAATTGACATCGTAATGGTACTACATAAAGTGCAGGCCGAACTGAACACTAATGATTATGATTTAGATGGATTCTAAATTGTCGCCTTCAGGGGCGTATTTACCCTAGGGCCAACCGGGCCATAGCCCGGGGCGCCAACCCTCAGGGGCGGCATGGGGCGGCATATGCCGCCCCTAGCGGATTGCATTTTGTTTTTCTTCCTTGACTTCTGGGGCGGCGAAACGTATTGGCGCGGGGCGCCAAATTTCAAAATACGCCCCTGGTCGCCTTGCTTGATGTTGTATGTTTATTTGTCAATATTTCGCAACATAAAATAACCTGAAGGACGGAATGTATGAAATACTCGTAGTCGTCCATGTAGGCTACGGTAACCACTTACTATCAGGCAGATCAGGCTGACTAAACGCTTGTTTTTCACCAAGGTGGTAAATAACTAAAATCTAAGTTCCACTAAGTTACAATAACAACAAAATATGTATGTACCTATTGAAAATGTTACTATACGAGCTGACCATTTCGAAACTTTTTAGCTCTATTTCAGCCTACTTCGGAATTTAGGCTTGCTTAAATTCCAAGTTAGCCGTACCGTACACAAATAGTTCCAACAGCATGCCAAACATAGCACGATAATTCATAGCAACTTCGGTATTCGCGTAACAGCAACTCTCTTTGACCATTGATAGACTATATCTCGTTACAGTAAAGTTTACAATAGGTTAAATGTGTCCAGGATAGAACAAAATGCGCCTCGCGCCGCACGGGCCAATGATGCGCTTATCTGCACCAGATGATCGGGCCGGCCAATAAATCTGTGGCTTGCAACATGACAAACATTGCAAGATAATTCCTGCCTACTTGGGCCGTATTCTGACTAGCAGCTAGCAGTAAGCTAGACCACATTTCCATCTTCACCACTTAGATGGTTGGCAGTCCTCAACTGAACGTGTCTCCAAATAAATTCTGCCTCGCACAGCGAAAATCCGTTTTCAATTCTCATCATTAAATGTGTATAAAACACACAGCACATCAAGACCGTTTGAAAAACTACCTATGCAGAAGGCGATCGCCCGAGACAGCAAAGTTATCCGAACAGCCTTTTCCCAGTTTGTTCAAAAGGATTTTGCGTAATATTCTTGAAGATGAGAAAAACTCATGATAATTTTTCAGAAAAAGCTCAAAATCGCACAATGTCCGAATAGGTCCTCAAGAATGTACACGGCTCACAGAGCGGCTTCAAAGTTATTATCTGGTCCACAATCTTAATTGCAGAACATTTCGACATCGCTAATCTTTGTATTCTGGTCAAGGGCGCCTGATAACTGAACTGTGTTTGTAAACATGCCTGAAAACGGTTAGAATTCGTTTCTACATATTTCTTATTAAATTTCCGTAAAGATTCAACTCGATATAATGTGTCAATGCGCATTAAATGGAGCCTTAGGGCAGTTGTTTCTTACACGATAGTTTGAATAAAAACTTGTGCCTACTCTAAGTGCTGCTACAAAGGTATAGTGTACATATGTGTAATGAAAAACTTACCATAAGTTCCGGGACAGAAAATCATCCTTTAGACAGACGGTTTAGTATAACTGGCCCTTATATTATCATAAACAGTCAGTATCAACTTCTTTAGATCAAATAATAGCGATATTATTAAAACATTCATAACGTCTAATTTGTAATTCAAAACTACTTGCAAGCACAGGTCGTAAATGAAATTCACACATAATCTGTGTTTTACATTTACATGATTATCAAACGTTTTCCTCATTACCGTGTAAACTTGAGAGCTTTGTATGAAAATGCAAAGACGTCTGAGATCAAGGAACATTTGCTTAGAGCGTTCACCCGCGCGCGTGACAAACCCATCCTGGCATATCATTATTACACACAACACACAGATTACTTCTTCACTAAGTGGATCCATGGAGCATTTTAATACAAAACTTCCGTAAGACAAGGACATATTCAATATATTAAACTGAGTAACTCACGTATTTTCATTCGAAGATTGTTTAACATGATTTGCTCCATAACGTATCTTCGACTTAAAACACGTGAGTGACCCGTAATATGGATGAAACATTCAAAACGATTCGCCACCACGAACTAAGATAATCCACTAGTGGGTTGTGTGGTATCCAATATCGGTCTTCATCTTCGATAACATTTGCAATGTGTGGTTACCGAAATCTTCGTGTGGAGTCTATGAGAGGCAGTGTATGACACAAACACACAGTTTGCAGTACCAACTAAATATACATGCGACATCAACCCTTAACACGACTGGATTAAGGCTACATTTCGATGATGGTACATGTTTTTTTCGGTACATTCTCTAAATAGGCCTCGTTCCGCCATCTGATTCCACAGATTACAGCAAAAAGAGCCAGTCTTACAGTTTTGCCAAAACGTTTACGTGTCTTATTAATTTATAGTTCAACGCACCCGGTATCTGCTCGTTTCTGAATTAAATGTCTCGAGGAACAAATATAATGTGCGCTGCACCGTAACATCCGTAATAAACATTAAATTTAATGAAAATATCGTGACATAACTTTAAATCTTTGAGTATATAGCCTAAGGAGATGTGATACACGGGCGACCCCCTCCGGCAAAGTACATTGGTCAACTGTTCAAACACGTTATATAAAACTACTTGAAGTCGCTTCACCGCCATTTTGCATCGTTCCGTGTCGCGAGACGTTTCTCTTAAAAAATGGTGACTTGTTCAGTATTATCGTGTAAAAGGTGATCTGATAGCTTAAATTCGCAACAAGATTGCGTTTCCTATCATAAATAAGTATTTATACTAACTATTAAATGTATATTGAAGTACAATCTCCATTTAAAGAAAAAACCGTTGCGATACATAAACGACAGAAAAATGTAAACACGAATACAGTGGTACGGGGACGAATCGGTCTTAAGGGATGTGACAAAGTCAAAAAAGCAACTCAACATTTGAATGATTGAATGAATCATTCATTCATTCAATCACTGCAGTTTGTTTAATATAGCTGATCAAGCAAATAATGTCAGTAAAAAAAAGGCACGAAATTCAAATCTATATATATAAACGTGAAAGACCTGACTGACTGACTTAAATCAACGCCCAGCCCAAACCGCTGGGACTAGAAAGTCCAAATTTGGCAAGTAGGTTCCTTATAAGGTCTAGGGGTCCACTAAGAAAGGATTTTTCAAAATTCATCCCCTAAAGGGGTGAAATGGGGGTCCAAAATTAAAAAAAAACTCTCCTGCGCGTGCGAAGCCGCGGGCAAAAGCTAGTTTTCTATAAACCCGGAAAACCCGCGGGCGACAGTTCATTCCACAGTTTAGCTGTGCGTGCGGGCTAAGACACAAAGACACATAAATACAGACAACCATACATACAAACAATCATTTTATTGGCTACCTAATATCTTCAATGTACAGAATTTTCACTTTTACAATTTTATAATAAATAGTATAAGACAATTCAGTTCATTCATCAAACTGATTTGAATCATTCTTCAGATGTGACCCATCACTATTATGTTCGTATGTATGCTGCATAGTTATGTGAAAACTCTGTCTGTGTGCGTGTAATTTTTGATGTGTTGAATTTTATTGTAGTGTGCGTTTGTCGCAACAGCAAAATCTGTGTCTGTTGAGTTACTTATCTTTTCGTGGTGTGCTGTAGGTGTTTACCTTGCCCCCCGCCAAAAGTGGTGAAAAAATTTGTTCGAAGAGTTTACGTTATCACATCTCCTTAGGCTATATACTCAAAGCTTTAAATAGTTAAGTCTTCTTCCAAAGGAAAGCACTTCGGGAGATGGAAGCAGACGCTTCCATCTCCCGACCACGTGCGGCATGCAGTGCGGCAGCCCATAGACATGGGCTACGGTAACTGCACGCCATAAGGCCCTCCTCGTGGTGTGAAGTTAGTTGGTTAATAGCAAACCCAGCATCTTAGAAAATTTCCAAATACATCGACAATTTTTTTTACACCATAATTGTCGAACCTGCGCGCAATATGCCATGAAAAAAGCGATCAATAAGACAGGCTTCAAACAATTTAGCTTTCAAACTGCGTATTCATTATGGGAATGCTAAATGCTCGTGAATTTCACGCACATGTTAACATTTCTATCCTAACGCAGCCAGACTAGAATAGTCCATAATCAGGTTCTAATAATCACTGAAGGCAACGTGCCGAGTGCCGAGCAACTTCTAGATAACCTACCTGGAATGCTTTGCTTCACGCCGGCTCCCTTATCTATCTTCATAGATATTCATATCGCTCTGAGTTGTATACGAAATGGAGTATCTTATTTTATAAATAGCGTCACATAAGCTTTTCTTACAACAGAGGAATATATAGGTATTCGCGTGGCAAATCACAAAATTCTGTCATATGACGAAACCTCTATTGCATTGATCGTAAGTCCGTTTTCGTTAAATTCAAGCGCAAATTCTCTGTGGTTCCTAATATGTTATGCTTGATGATTGCTACGTCAGTAATATCCTAATATCCTATTCCTTCTCTAGATTGTTCCATTTCTTTGGATCGACGACAAATGTCAGTGATTTACAACGCTTACTGGAGACATAGCTGCTAACCAATATAAAGTGTGCTCCCTATATGACAGATGCTTATCCCCCTTCTTCATTCCATCGTCAGCGTGAGGAGCATCCTTAACGTTATAGACGTACTATTTACTTATAAAAAGCGATTTGTCTCGCCATTTATTATGCAAACTTTGAAGTATTGAATTAGGCTCCCTTTGTCTTTATTCGTCCCTGTGATAAGTATACGATCGATATTCCTGTCAAAATGTACTTTTTCTTAAGCCCTGTCGTCACTTTCCTTCAGGTCAATCCAAGATATAGGTTGTTAATAATTGGTAATTGATTAATAAAATAAAAAAACGAATAAGTGTAATCTGAGTTCACTCTTTCGCTGGTTAACTTAGCTAGTACTTAAGCAATAGGAATACGAATACAAAACCAGGGTCCAGCGTAAAATCGTAATGGACTCACGTAAACGCGATCAAAGGCACGCGCGCGATGCGCGTAATCAGTTCAAACGCGTATGGGTCAAAATCAGAGAGGTGAGCATTTTAGGTTTTGAAATATCTGAGAAATTAAGTTTTCTTTTGGAGAAAATTAACAAGTGGAATATGTTGTGTCATTTGTCATGAACCTTTCCTGTGAAGAGGCACGCACACAAATATATATTTTAGAAATTCTACCTGTTAATAAGAAAAATGCCAGGGCCTTAAATCATTTCGGGAACACTTTTAAATATTTTTTTTAATAATAATATAATCAACGCCTTTAATAATCACCGTCAAGAAATTATAATTAACCTGTCCCTCTATCGGTAAATGCTGTTATTTTGTATATTTTTATAATAAAAAGACTTAATTTTCAATTTACTCTCTATAGATTTTCAATTAGTGTAAATTTCGCTTCAAAAATTTAATTTATTTTATACATTTGTGCAGTACCTTATCAATTAATAATATAAATACAAATGTTGAAAGGTCATTTCAGGTTGTATATACTAGATTGAACTATAGCATTACTCATTAGTGGTAAATTTGCCGTTTTTGTGATGTTCCCGAAAATGATGGGAGTGTTCCTAAAATGACAATGAAGTTCCCTAAATGACGTTCACGTTCCCTAAATGACTGCAGCGTCTGGTTTTTGCATATTTTATGCATGAAAATAATATATACATTTACAGTATTATACCTTTATTTGTACTTAAAGAATGAGCAACACGAGCAACAAAAGTTAAACTTAAAATCTAATAATAAACTTTGTAGTTTCAGTTAACAAACATAAGATATTAGGAACAAATAGTACCTAATTGGACACTATCATTAAGATTTCTTGCATCAATGCTTAAAATCAAATATAACAATTGTAGTTATAAAACAAATCGTCTAGGAATTAGAAACATTATAAGCATAATCATATTAATCACAAAATAACTTGAGTAAGTATCAAAGTTTGAACTTAAAGTCTAGCAATAACCTACTTTTCAAATATGTCCATATTCTCATCAAGACAATAATAGCTACGACTACCTTTTTTCTGCAATTACGGGGTGGGTAAAATTTGAACAACTTGTTCACAGGGGACATTATGCAACATAAGTTTGTTCAAGTTTAAATATCTTTGCTGAGTTCCGCTGACAACGAAGAAAGGTGACCTTTATTTCATCATCTTCATCATCTGAGGTGACCTTTTGGAGATTCTCATCATCTGAACTGTGTGATCCGTATATGGCGTCGTAAATACTTTTCCTACTCATGTGAAGAGAACTCAGAAACTCATCATTCTTTTCTGTCTAAATCTATCATTTCTAATGGCACTGGACCTTCTTTATCTCTATCTTCGACTGAAAATGCCTGCAGTTTAATTTCTCGCAACAATTTTGAAAACTGATACAGTAGTATGGTGACATCAGAAGCTTTCTGCCAGTTAATCTTAGTTACATTCATGATTCCGGGGATTGCATCTATCTTTTCAGGTATTAAGGTTTTGATTGCAACTATTTCATCGTTAGTGACTTCATGGAGTGAAACAGATGTATTGTTTAGTAAACGGACAAAATCTGCAGCTGTATTTACATCGTTTCCGTTTCTTCATCTCTCTTTGTTCAGGTGTCATTTTATCTAAAACCTTGCGTTTCCTTGCCTTTCCCCGATACCCTTTCACGATGTTTTTTATAAGCTATACTGTTCTGTTTTGATCGGTTTTTTGGACTTCTTTTTCTCTTAATTTTTATCATTTTCCATGTTACCCGTACTAAATGGTTCCCTAAAACCAAAATTTTGCATGGTTATATGTTTTTAAAAGCATTAGAGCGTCATTTTGCCCGAAAATTGTCATTTCAGGAACGCCCATATCATTTCGGGAACGTCCGCGTCATTTCGAGAACGCCCGTCATATACGAGAACGTTTCCGAAATTACCGTTCCCGAAATGACTATCCGATGAATATTTTCATATCACGCTTGACGCCGCCATGTTAGATATTGGTTTTAGAGGTTAGGAACAAGTGAGCTGTAATATTTATAAGAATTTAGCAAAAAGTATGCAAATTGTTGAAAAACTAATCACAAAACAGCGTTCCCGTAGTGACAGGGAATTAAAGTACGCTTCCTACATACGAAATTAAAAGGTACTTACTAACAAAATCAATTTTTTTTCCGTAAACACGACGTATACGTCTTTCCCTTCGACTAGTGAACTTCACACTGTTGCTCGCTGACGCCACCTAGCGCGTTTTGTTTTAATTACATCGACCGATATCCACCGCGTTCACTGAATGATTTAATAAACGTCAGACAGCATTTGAGTAGTCAAAATATGAAGAAATTAAACTGTTGTTAATTTAATTTATACATATATTCGTAATTTAATGATTTTCAAAGCTAATATTAAAAAAATGACAATTTTAAGTCTTAATTGTAAACATTTTTGACTTGTCTCAACTATGAAACATGGTATAAGGACGCGTTCCCGGAATGACTATTTAGACCTCTTTTGTTTAAAATCGAATAAAATATTATCGTAGAAAAATAAATATGATAAGTGCCTTGTAATTATGCGCAGAACCTTCATTTCGAAATAAGTATTTTAGTAATATCACGTTATTTTATTAAGAAAATCTTTGTCAGAAGCATGATTCTCACCTCTCTGATTTTGACCCGTATACGCGTAGTGGAGATTGACTGGGTTTTTGTGGTTAGTTTGATATTTTATACGTAGCGCGATGACTGATGAGTCAAGGGGGCGGTTCTGCAATCTGCGAATAGATATGTAGTTTAGGTACTCGTGTATTGATAACAATAGCTGTCTAGGTAAAACATGTTTATATAAGTATTAGAAACCTATATACATCTATGCCGATTGATAACAGTTAATTTCGAATTGTATTCTTTCCTACACACACAAATGAACTAAACGGGCGAGGCGTTTAAAAGCTTCTGTAGGCAACCTGGCCCGATTGACAACATCTACTGTTATTGTGCAAGTTATTAGTATTTAATCGATTATGAGTGTCTCAAAACCTATTAGTTAATTTGATTGGATAACTGGAGAAAGATATACGTATCTATGAACAAAATCAACATGATTTTCCTTGTTATAATTATCATAGATCTAACAAACACTATGAGTAATAATCGTAATAATTTATTCGAGATATCAATAATTATCAAAGATAGTTTAATGGCGTTTCCTTGTATCGTTTTATCACGTCTATTAATGATGGACAATCAGCATCCTTGCTACGCGTGATACTGCAAATTGTTACGATTGTTACTCGATTTTGAATGGCGAATGTAATATCTATGATAAAACAGGTCCTAATCGATATTAATTACTTTGCGGCGACATAATAGGAGAATTAATTTAATAGTTTTGCTAACCTAAATACATATTTATCTATAGGTATGAGGTTGTCGTCTAGGCGTTCATATTAGTTTATGTTTACACCTAAAGGATTTTTTGTGACATTTATGTATGCATAATACGTCCGTCCGTTTGAAATTGAGTTGATATGAATGTCAGTGTTATCCGGTCAACTCGATGTTGAGTCGATATCGAAGTCGTACGTGCACCTACCCATATGGCATCAATGCCTTTTAATACTCATAAATCGATTTAATTTCAGACATACGAGTATACCTAAGAAAAAAAAGCGGCCAAGTGCGAGTCGGACTCGCCCATGAAGGGTTCCGTATTTAGGCGATTTATGACGTATTAAAAAAAAACTACTTACTAGATCTCGTTCAAACCAATTTTCGGTGGAAGTTTACACGGTAATGTACATCATATATTTTTTTTAGTTTTATCATTCTGTTATTTTAGAAGTTACAGGGGGGGGGGGGGACACACATTTTACCACTTTGGAAGTGTCTCTCGCGCAAGCTATTCAGTTTAGAAAAAAATGATATTAGAAACCTCAATATCATTTTTGAAGACCTATCCATAGATACCCCACACGTATAGGTTTGATGAAAAAAAAAATTTTGAGTTTCAGTTCTAAGTATAGGGAACCCCAAAAATTTATTGTTTTTTTTCTATTTTTGTGTGAAAATCTTAATGCGGTTCACAGAATACATCTACTTACCAAGTTTCAACAGTATAGTTCTTATAGTTTCGGAGAAAAGTGACTGTGACATACACGGACAGACGGACAGACAGACAGACAGACATGACGAATCTATAAGGGTTCCGTTTTTTGCCATTTGGCTACGGAACCCTAAAAAGATGGTGGCGACTGGCGATGGTGGGACTAAATTCGTCTCAGCGTGCAGCGGGATTAGCGGGATCTTGGTCAGCTCAGAGAGTAGTTTAAAAGGGAAGGCTTCGCCCACCAGTGGGACACACGAAATGGAAAAATAGCACTATAACTGAAGACGGATAATAAACTAAATAAAAAATAAAGACGTATCCAAAAATCCCGAGAAGCAATGTTATGAAAAGAATATGAATGATGGCTAAATCTCAATTACCTACGCGTCGTCGGATTGGATAATTATATATCAGGACTTGTGCCGGCATTGACGTTATCTGTTCGGGGAAGTGTAGGTATGTCTGTCTGTACGTCCCACGCTGTTGAGTTTGACTGACTACTGTTAGCTCACCCTGTGGGCCTCGCTCTGGGGATTCGTATACTGCTTAAAAATGTAAAGACGATGTTCTTCTTGACAGGTTTATAATTAATATTCGCTGTACAAAGCTGGTTTCTCATCCTGCGGTAATTCTCTACAAGTTGACAGGCAAAAGCTAAGAGTCACAGATAACATATATCGCTCAAAGTATAGATTTGGCGGGCTTTTAATAACTGTCATTAGAACTAATATTACAAGCACCTTATGTTGGTTCACTGTATGGCCATATTGTTTTATTAAACCGTTACGTTGATAAGCTTGGAATAATACTATATAATATAAAAGTATCACAGAATATAAAAATGCTTATATTCGGCCAATCCTGGGTACAACGCGTCTCTGCGTTTTAAAGACTTAAACATAAATAATCCACATTACACATAATGCACAACAGAACAACAGACAAAAGAATCAATATTACTCAACTTATGAACTGCATCATTACAGGCATTCCTCCAATGCCTGCAACGACTCACTCTTATAAACTACATCAATACATGCCTTCACATGTTATTGACTCACTGTTTCTTACACACTACATCAATGCATGCATTTACATGTCATTGACTCACTGTTACATCAATAATGCTTTCACATGTTATTGACTCACTGTTACATCAATAACGCATTCACATGTTATTGACTCACTGTTACATCAATAACGCATTCACATGTTATTGACTCACTGATATTCTCTTAATACATAAATACATGGATTCACGTCATTGACTCACTTAATACATCAATACATGGATTCAGATGCCATTGGCTCACTGTTAATCACTTAATACATCATTACATGGACTCAGTGTTACTCATTTAATACATGGATTTGCATCATTGATTCACTGTTACTCACTTAATACATCAATACATGGATTCACATGTCATTGACTCACTGTTAATCAATTAATACATCCTTACATTGACTCACTGTTACTCACTTAATACATCAATACATGGACTTACATGTCAGTGATTCACTGGTACTCATTAACTATACTTATCAATACATGGACTCATGTCAGTTACTCACTGTTACTCATTTAATACAAAAATACATGGCTTCACATATATCATTGACTCATTGTTAATCACTTAATACATCATTACATTGACTCACTGTTACTCACTTAATACATCAATACATGGATTTACATGTCAGAGATTCACTGTTACTCATTTACTATATCAATATATGAACTCACGTCAGTTACTCACTGATACTCATTTCATAGTAAAATACATGGATTCACATATATAATTGACTCACTATTACTTGTTACATCAATACATGGACTAACATGTCATTGACTCACTTAATACAAAAATACATGGATTTAAATATATCATTGGCTCACTATTACTTGTTACATCAATACATGGACTAACATGTCATTGACTCACTGTTGCTCACTTAATACAAAAATACATGGATTTACATATTATTGACTCACTGTTATTCATTTATTACATCATTGCAGCTCTTCATCTGCAATGCCTCACTGTTAATGTATGTACCATATAATATAGCTCACTCAACTTTAATAATTGCATGTCTTTTGTACTAAATCACTCTATTATTTTTAGACAAATATATTTATAAATTCACTCTTACAAATTATTATAATATATTTTTCTTGGTCACAAAATTCTCTGACTCGCTTTCAGAAAATGATCATGGATAAGTACCTACATATCTCTTAATAATATCACAAATATCTCTGTTTCACTCCATAATAAGTTGTATTGAATATATCTTTCACAATTTCAGTGTATTCATATTACTCGTACTGTTACTCTTGTAGTGATCTCATCACAATTACAAAAGAAAGATAAAACAACATCTTTATCATCTTAAATATGCAAAATTTAAGTTTTCCATTTTCTTGACCCTCTTGTATTCCAAATTATTATCACTAATATTAACTTGCTTAGCATTTCAATTTTACAACAGGTATGAATACCATTTTATAATTATGATTAATAACCCTCAAATTGATCACAACTTTTCACTAGGCTTGTGCCTGCTCGTTCACTACAGAGAGCTCGTTCACTCCACTCTCAGTCAATTGGTCAAAAGAACTAGTTCGGTCTTTTAGTTCCTTTAGGAAATAACTGACTCAATCCTACTTTTCACATATATCATCATTATTATTTTTCCATTTAATAACATCTTAAACATATATCACTTGCTTTGATAGTAAACATGTTTACCCTTTACTTTCACTCTGAATCACTATGTATGCATACTAGTATACTCGTACCTCTCTCACACACAAGTTTTCTTGTACATCTTAATAACTTGTTGAGAACGCTTGTGATTCCCGGGAATTCCCGGTTCTCGCCATACAAACTCATTACCAGGAGCAATCCCTAAATAGGAGTATCTTAGTACACTCTCTAAATTCTACATTAGCTAGTACCGAACATAAGATTATGTCATTGCACATCTCTAGGTATGAAATCATGTTTGATGACTATGCTGCATATGGCAATACAACCAGTTACTACTTTAAATGTCAAGCAAAGTTTATATATTCTCAAATCGTCCTAAAGTACTAGTCAACGGTCAGTATTTTAATAATTTGTAACGTAAATTTTCCTTCCATAAGACCCTAACTGGCTCCATGTATAAATTTCAAGCATCAGTTTCTCTCATTGTGCTCAGATACTCCGGCTATCAAAATCAACCTGTGCCTAGTATTGTACTCTGGTGATATAAATTGACTCAAAATGGTTAGGTATCTATTTTCCCTACCTGTTACCTGAAACAGCTTTATTACTGGATATCTCACACTTATTACCTAATGCCATTTTATCATAATAATAATATTCTAAGAGCTGTCCTATCCCAGCTTCAACATGTTTGTCAAAAGTTCTCCATAATATTCATAATCATAATAATCATTTATTCGTTGCAATCATTTATTCATTGTCGCAATCATTTATTTATTTTTCATTCCGGCCATGTGAAAATAACTGATGGCTGGCGTTGGTACTTGGTACCATCTATGTGAATGAGATGAATGTTACAACAATCCCTCCACTTATTTTTATGTGTGCGCCTAAACCATAGACCTACTTACTCACTTGTCTTTATGGTGTACCAGTAGGTACTAGCAATTCACTTTTATTATTTCTTCTATCACACCTTGTACATACTACAACCATGGAATCTTTCCATACTTCACTTTTACTGTTAAAACGGACATTATAAAAACAAATCAAGTACCTACACATATAGCATGATATTTACAGCCAGTAATTCAGTGTGAAATTCATAGGTAACAATTATGAACCAGATTTTCCTTGAAAATTATTCCCATTAACAATCAATATGCTCACGAAAAGCCAAACACATATTATTAATCACTTGAGTATAACAGCTATTGATGTTAATTCACGACACAAAAACAAATCTCGCAATGTTATCTTAGTGTAAAGTTTGTCCAAATAGGTTAGTTTTCCTTATTCAGATATCACTTTCTCCAACTCAATCTGGGAGTTAGTACCTAATCAATCACTCTTCTGACTGCCAAAACAGATGAAAATCACTGGAATTCTCTGACCACTGGCTCCCAATCTATAGATTTAGCGTCTTTTCCAACTGGCGGGCGTCGGTTTTAAAGCAAGCTGGAGCAGCTTATCCCGACTTCTGAATTGTTAGTTCACCCTGTGGGCCTCGCTCTGGGGATTCGTATACTGCTTAAAAATGTAAAGACGATGTTCTTCTTGACAGGTTTATAATTAATATTCGCTGTACAAAGCTGGTTTCTCATCCTGCGGTAATTCTCTACAAGTTGACAGGCAAAAGCTAAGAGTCACAGATAACATATATCGCTCAAAGTATAGATTTGGCGGGCTTTTAATAACTGTCATTAGAACTAATATTACAAGCACCTTATGTTGGTTCACTGTATGGCCATATTGTTTTATTAAACCGTTACGTTGATAAGCTTGGAATAATACTATATAATATAAAAGTATCACAGAATATAAAAATGCTTATACTACTATACGCGGAAATGTGGTGAAATGTCATGACTAACGAATAGTAACATTATAATCTCGATAACAAAAAAACCTACATCAATAATTGTTTATTTACGTCATGAACTCCTGAAATCGTATGAAGCAGCATCGAAGCCGTAAAACCCTTGTTGCAGCGGCTGCTATCAAAGGTCAAAGGCAAAGCATTTCATCGATCTCAATGTTGATTGACGCCAGCTCAATCAAGTCCGGCTTAGCCTGCGTTGCGCCAATCGCCCAGTTGCCCCAAATGCAGATGGCGATAAGATAAGGTTTGTTTACGTTTCGCGGTGGTACTGGCGCAAGGCCGCGGTATTGGAAACACATTTGGGACACCTCCCGATGGCGGGGCAATGTCGCAACGATAAGGAGAACCGTGTCAGTAGTCGGTGTTTGTTTATGATTATTAATTATTATTTAAACGGAGTAGGCAATGTTCATTATCTATGGCAATTTAGAATTCCCTAAATACTAAAACTACTAAAAAGGACCATCGATGAGAGTGCCGTTTACAATAAAGGGGAGCAGAGCACACCGGCTGCGTGTTTGTATCCGTGCGCGAATGGACGATCAAGATTTGATAGTTCGTATAGACAAATAATATGAGTGGAATACCGAATAATGGGCTCCAGGGCACAGATTATATAATAGTCCAGAGGCCCATTTCTCGAAGGATATTAGACTAACATTATTGTCCACCAACTGTCAAATCGTATGGGTTGCCATGAGAACACACTATAATAATATTAGACTAATATCTTTCGAGAAATGGGCCCCGGGTAGCGGTCGCGCGCTTCAGAAACCATCGGCTTGTATCGACCTTAATCAGTCCATTTCGAGCGCGCAAATGGCGCATTGATATTACAACTTACACCCATATACGAGGGGCGTTCAAAATATTCTCGGTATTGATATCTTACAACCTCTTCTAAAATTTCTTTCGTTACTGGCCGCTAAGGTTTATTCATTGACATTAAAAAAAAGTATAATTCGAAGCGAGATGTTCTTTTGTTTTTCTGCAATTGCTGAACAAACATGAACATCATGTGGGAATTGACAATGTTAACTAAATTAGAACATCGATGCGTGATAAAATTCTTGACAAAACAGGGTAAAAATCAAAAAACCATAAAAGAGGAAATGGATTGTGTTTACCGTGAGTCTGCTCCTTCTTTATCTACCATTCAAAAGTGGTCAAGCGAGGTTAAACGTGGAAGGGAGAGTGTTGAAGACGACCCTAGACCTGGCCGGCCTGTAGTAGCTACTTCACAAGAAAATATTGATAAAGTGGAAAAACTTATATTGGAAGATGGTCGAGTGAAGGTAAAATCTATAGCACAAGTAACCAATCTCTCTATTGGTACCATACATGATATTATCCATGACCATCTTAATATGTCAAAAGTAAGTGCAAGATGGGTTCCGCGAATGCTGACTCGGCTTCAAAAAGGCATGCGTGTAGCTTGTTGTTCCGATTTTATTGACCTGTGCGGTGAAAATCCTGATGAGGTGTTGCAAAGAATAGTTACTGGAGATGAAACCTGGGTTCATCATTATGACCCAGAGAGTAAACAAGAGTCCATGCAGTGGCACATTAAGGGTTCAGCTCATCCCAAGAAGTTCAAGGTCATCCCTTCAGCTGGCAAGGTCATGGCCACGATATTTTGGGATTGTGAAGGAGTATTACAGATCGATTATAAAGAAAAAGGTGTAAATATCACAGGACAGTACTACGCTAACATTCTACGTCAATTAAAGGATGCAATCAAAGAAAAGAGGCGAGGAAAGTTAACCAAACGTGTTATGCTTCTGCATGACAACGCCCCCGTCCATACTGCTCATATTGCCAAGGCAGCTATTGTTGAATGTGGGTTTGAAACTGTTACTCACCCACCGTATAGTCCGGACTTAGCCCCCAGCGACTTCTTTTTGTTCCCCAATCTTAAAAAGGATCTGCGTGGAAATAAATTTTCCGATGATGAAGCATTGAAGGCGGCAGTGGAGGAGCATTTTTACACCAAAGATAAAAAATATTTTTATGCAGGATTAATAAAAATAATTGATCGATCTTTTAAGTGTATGAACATAGGGGGGGAGTATATTGAAAAATAAAAATATCAAACTTTTCGTACTTGTTTGTTTTCATTCTCATACCGAGAATATTTTGAATACCCCTCGTACGTTACAATATCCGATAGGTAAATATCTATATGCATTATCAAGCTTACTATTAGGCTGCCGTATTGGCGTAACGCTTTCCCGCCATTTTGCAATGCCAAATAACGTATTATCGATACGATAGCGGTATCGCTATCAGTTAATTAAGGATAGTTACGGCGATCGGGTAAGCGTACGGTGAATATACTAATAGAATTAACTTCAAAAGGAAAGTTTCAATGAGTCAGGTAAATTTAACTAATAACAGCAACATTTTGTTAACTAAATGGCAGACCTTAGGTATACATTTGTAATGACATTTATAAATTGTCAGATACAGTCAAACTAAGCCAAATCTTGGCCAGAGTCAAAATGTGGGAGTGCCATAATCGTCAAATGTCCATGAAAATATTACGTTTAAATGGTTTCACTTCCATAACGGATTCTTTCTGTGTGGACGTTTAATATGAAATTTCATATACCGTAACATTGGATGTTGTTTAATAATATCACAGTTGCAAAACACTTAATCACACCGTTAACTTAATCAGCCGTTAACTATCCATTGCTGTCTTTACATCTGAAGATCACATGCTAGATCTCGCATCATTACAAGACATTATCATTAACTTGTATGCATCTCAGGGTGTTTACACGATCAAGTCACGTACCTACTAACAACCATGCGTTTCAGATTTCTTAGTCGACGCCTTTCCGATATTTCCACTTCACATAAAAACTCCTGTACAAGGGAAACTATGGAAACTGCGGCTGCCACAAAAAGTGTTATAGTTGTGTTGCCTCGGAAGCTTCGAAAGTTAATTGATAGCAAGTGGGACAGATAGCGGAATATAGGGCGGCCGGGGCCCGGGCTTTCTACGATCTCTCGGCTGGCTTGCACTTATTATAACTGTTAATATACTATGGGGAATGGGTGTTAATGAGTTCTTTAAGTATCTAAAAATTTATACAATTTGACTTTTTTGTACCTACAATAAAGTGATTTACTACTACTACTACTTTTTTTAAGGGTGAAGTTAATAAATATATAGTAAGCTAAAGAACGCTTGTGTTTTGGATACCTATTTAGACAATGAAATATGTAATATACAATTAGAAATACTTAAATACATAGAAAACACCCATGACTCAGGAATATGTGTGCTTATCACACAAATAAATAACCTTACCGGGATTCAAACACATGAGCTTCATTGGCTGAGTCAGACCAACTAGGCCAGAACGGTTGGTTGACAAAAAGTTTGTTATTTTTTAGTTGCAAATCATATAAAGCCGTGTAGGTACCTACTTAAAGTTTGCACACATTGCAAACTTTAAAGATTGATGTTTTGAGTGTCTATGAATAGATACATAAAAATCCAGGTCCATGAATGACCCAACCCAGTAAGGTTAGTATAAACTGCAACTACAAAGTTGACTAAATTAACCGTTATTCTTTGACATAAAAAAGTGTAAATATGACATTCATAAGCTTCATTCACTAAACAAAGGCTGCTTAAAACCACAATCTCCATACAGCCAAATATTCCAGTATAAAGCAGTGACTGCTTTGTTTACGTAATAAACAGCCTCCCACGCTCACAGCCAACAACGTCATTTACGTCAAAATGAATGGAAAATGTTATTTTAATTAATTATTAGATTATTTTATTGCAAAGGCTGGCAACCCTTTTAAGCGCCGGCGGCGCGCGATGGGCTATCACAGATAAGATAATTGACTAGCGGTACACAGAGGGACCACAGAGTATGCAACAGCGACGAATGGGGTTAATGTTGACACGTCCGATACTACTAGCTATTTATTTTCCTCTTATTGTCACTTAATTGAACGATTTTGCCATAAATTTCATTTAAAAACCTGATACCTGCAACAATATGATTATTTTATTGAAAATGATGGCACCCCTTTTAAGCGCCAGCGGTGCGTGACGGCCCTGATGGGCTATCACAGATAAGATAATAAACTAGCGGTAGAGCCGCAGACCGCAGACTATACGGCGAATGAAGTGTGGAGTCAATGTTGACGCAAATGATAACGTGGACTGTTTGCTTTCGTCTGATATGACTTAATTAGCAGACTGGTTGATTAGATGCATCATATAAGGTTGATCCTAAGTAACAGTGTTGAGAAATTATGACTATAATCGAATTAGTGTTAGGTAAAAATGTATAGTTTAACTGCCAACGAAAATTATCATAGTCAATCAAGGATATCTATTAGGTATAACTGGTATAAGTACATAAATACCCGAGTCATATATCTTATAGAAGGCATCAATAAAATTATTGATTACATTTTACATACACTAGTCTTACGCTGATAGACATTATCTATATCAGTAAGTATATTACTTAACAACATTCTTTACTTTTACGTGATAAAGTCTGCGCTACCATGTACATATTCGCAAAATATTCAAATCGCACATATAGCATATCAGCACTATCAGCAGCCAGTAAAGTATTTTGATGATTTAAAATAATCGTCTATCGGTAGTTCACAGCTTAGAGCAGATACCTACTGTAAATATAAGATATCAGCGTAATGTGATGAGGGCAGGTCAGGGTCAATCGTGTTAGAAATCTCCGCAAATGTCCGATTAAGTTAAATGCACGCCGCGCCGCCGCGCGCAATCCTAACTTGCAGAAACAAAGAAAAAGATAAACGGCGCGGCCGTAGCCGACGAGCCCGCGGCGCTCAACGAAATCGAAATTTGAACAATATCGAATCGCGGATAAGGACATGTCGTGAAAGTGAGACCAGCGCAAAAAGTCGCAGCACGACGCCGCCGCGACCGACGCACATTGTTGTGGTCGTCCAAAACGAGCTAAGTGACTCTTAATAACCGTTTAGAAAGTTGTAATTTTATTATTATGCCCGACAATTTTCGCCCGAGAGGTGAAAAGTTCACAATTGCTAGAAACCCCCAGCTTCCGTGCTCGGCACCCATTAGTGACAGAGCAAACCGTATCGCACCCCGATCGAGGCCATCGGCTATGCGCTCACTCCGAACCATAACTTTGCTAAAGAAACGCAATCTTAGAAAGCGAGATTGCTGATTATTATGGTTAATCACATGGACTGACAGACCACGTGAATGGTTTCACCTATTAGGTCGAAATACTCTCGTCCGAAGGTCATAATTTAGACGCGATAAGTCCAACCATGCCGCCGGAGCCGCCTCCGAACAATGGGTCGTGAACAGAAAAAATGATGTATAATTTGGTAGTAGAAGAGCAGCCATTCGCCTCGCCGAAGTCGTTCGCATGAAGATTGCTTTCAATGGCGGCCGCTTATCGTCGTAACAAAATATGAAATTGGTAAAAAGAAATAAATCACGAACGTCACAATGGGAGGTGCGATGAACGCCGATACAGATAGTAATAGAAAAGTAGAAAGCACGAATCACAGAAGCGTTCAGAGACGAACGTAATTCAAATGTTTACCGGAAATGTTGGTAATTGTTCAACTAATGTATTCAGAGTTTTTAAATATAGGAACGGACATCAAACAAAAGGCCATGGATGTAAACTCTGCGACAGGCGTGAAACGCAGTGTGGCAACACCAGCGTCCACTCAGTGCTTAAGCAGTGTGATGTTCAGCATATTACCGCCCGGAGCATAACTTTTGAATAACAATGAAATTGCACGTAACAATGTGCCTTAGAAAAATGTTTTCCATACACTTATCGAAGACAATAAGAAGCATAATTTTGCGGAGAAACTGAACTCAACGAATTGAGAAGTTTATATCCGAAAAGAAAGTGGCAATGTAATGAATATAGAAAAGAAAATAATACCTCGTTGAAACAGTCCGTCATCTTGACATTTATATTTCTCATGATACGAGGCGCTGGACATGTGGACATGCTATTACTGTATTAGATTAGATTCCATATTGTAATAGGTTATTACTAGATGTTGTCAGTTTTAGTTTAGCTTTTACTCGGTCAGCGAGTCCAGTCTTGGCCGCGGCTGATCCATACAATCATGGACATTGCAGGTTTGCTATCTCAGATAACACATATTAATTTTCACCGTAATAACAGTTCAAATTATCTTATAAATGGATTAACTTATCTAGTAAATTGCAGTGAAGACAAAAAGTTAAGTAAACTATGGAAGATCTTTGCTTTAGATTTCTGGGATACTTCATTTTTAGGGTTCCGTACCCAAAGGGTAAAAACGGGACCCTATTACTAAGACTCCGCTGTCCGTCCGTCCGTCCGTCCGTCTGTCACCAGGCTGTATCTCACGAACCGTGATAGCTAGACAGTTGAAGTTGAACATCTGTGAAGTATATATTTATGAACTTACTTTAGTGTACAAACATAACCTTCTTTTACTTGCGAAGTTGGGTAAGTTAGTCGAAAGTAACAACCCTAAGCCGTTTTTGTTGGTGGGCAATGTTGGCATCCATAGGTCTGTACATCACCGGATTACATTGCCCACTGCCAAAACTCTTGTGTCTTTAGGTCTTTTTAGTTTAAACTTCAATAGACATAATCTATGCTTCATGTTTTATAACTGAAACCCGGAAATATTTGTCAGAAGGTTCTCAATTTTTTTCTACGAGCATTCATTTTTCCACAACTTTTTGCCCGCAGTAATATACCCTATATTTGACAACTCGCTGAAAATTCTCAAGACAAGTTATGCACATTTTTGGTATATAGTATTGTCACAAATATAACCTATTTTCTAATAAAAATACCAGGGTGGCCAGAACTATTTTAAATTTTTCTACATTAACGAATTTGTTTAAAATTGTCGTTTTGGGCAAAGTTTCCCCTGGAGGCAAAGTTGGCTACAAATGCTACAATGACGGTATGTCTATTGTTTTAATGGCGGTTTATTTCGTTTTTCTGAAAAGCGAAGTTCGCAAATTGCGGGCGATTGTTCTGTCAATCTAAATACGCCTTGATGGGAGTAAAAGAGAAAGATGCCCGCAATTTGTTAATGTTGAGTTCACAGATGATGTATTTATGTTGCTGCTATAACAACAAATACTAAAAACAGAATAAAATAAAGATTTAAGTGGGGCTCCCAGACAACAAACGTGATTTTTGACCGAAGTTAAGCAACGTCGGGCGGGGTCAGTACTTGGATGGGTGACCGTTTTTTTTGCTTGTTTTGCTCTATTTTTTGTTGATGGTGCGGAACCCTCCGTGCGCGAGTCCGACTCGCACTTGGGCGGTTTTTTTTTATACAACTAAAGAGAACTTTATTTTAACTCGCTTAACTTAATCTCAAATAACGTAGGTTTAAAATGAATATCTGGGTGACCGAGCTTCGCTCGGAAAACATATAAAGACTCGAAAATACGCGTTTTCCCAGAGATAAGACCTAGCTACATCGATTTTTCGCCCCCGAAAACCCCCATATAGCAAATTTCATCGAAATCGTTAGAGCCATTTCCGAGATCCCCGAAATATATATATATATATATATATATATATATATATATATATAAACAAGAATTGCTCGTTTAAAGGTATTAGATTAGATACGTATAAAAGGGAAAAGGGTAGATTGATTTAGGTTATTCTTCAAACTACTGGGTTGCCAAAAGTTAAAGAAATCCTGTGTTAAAAGGAAAATATCAAGTAAAAGTGTATACTGTCAATTAGGTGCAGCAATACTAGAGAAGGAATGGGCACGCGGCAGTTTGCACAGGATTAGCGATGAGAAGTGCAAACTCGCGGCTGTGTGCAGAAAGTGACGAGTCGTCAACAATCCCACTTTTCATGAAAACCACCTTCTATATGACCATACGAATATAATTAGGACCTTTGTAAACCTTAACTATTTGCACAAATCCTTCGCAGCATAAAAGCGTTTTCTCGTCGTCCGATCTGATATCGGATGTTCAGTATTCAGTATATTTATTGCATCATCATGTTGTTAGGGCATAGCAATCTTATAACTATATCTTATATATTCTAATAGTGTATATAATGTTGGATGACCTTTGGAAAAAAACAGTTTCAACAGTCTGTTTAAATAATTATGCATTAACGGTTTTCTTTTGAGCAACAAACAATAATTAAATGTATAAAAAAAGGCTTTTTCTTTTTGATTTTTTGTAGTCGTACAACGCTCTAATTCCCCCTTAAATCATTAATGAAATCATGAAATCTGTCCCGTGTAGGAAAACGCAAGCTAAACATATTTTACACTTCTGACAGCAAAAGCAAGCAAACACGCAATTCTATTTATAAGCTTTTAACTGCGACATGACAACATGCCGCGGAAACGTTTCTTCGGCACGTAATGAACATTTTTACTGTAGCAAGGAGAAAACAAGAAATGCTAAGCTGTCAAGAGAGGCGACGAGTCTTTTAATTTAATTATTTTAATTGAAAGGCGCTCAGTATAATTACAACCGCTTACAAAGTGCCAGCAAGTCAAACGGTCAGGAGAACCAGTTACGCACGTTTATGGTTGGTAGAATCTACGAAGACTCTGTAACACTGGTTAGTTTATTTGTTCGAGTCTCCTACTCTCAGCGTGCAATGGCAACACACGGCCTGAATACAGGACTACACGTCTTACGCCGCGCGCTATTTCTTCTATTTTAATGAGCCCCGGGATGAAAACCACGCTACTTTGACATGTCATTTTCTACATATGTAAATACAGAGCCGTTGATCCCTTAGCTTATCAAGCAGGGTCTCAGACTAACCAGCTAACTCACCTTCAAGACATGTAACTAATTATGTGTAATCGTAGCCCAAGCTTAAACTGGCAAAGTTCTATGTTTTTTGGAATGGAAGAATCTGGAATTAAAGCCCAGCTGAGATATGCCTATAGAGATAACCCGGCTTGTGAGAGTTAGTAATGAACTAATACTCACTACACGCACTCAATCAAAATATCTTTCGTGAAAAGAGAAATTAACACACTCTTTCTATTAGCGCAGCATGTAAAACGCCAATCATACTGACGCGCACTCCAATGTTTACACTGCATCCATTGTCCCTAACCTTAACACTAATAGCTTAAGTGAAAATGACTAATCCGCGTTGATAGATGAGTTTTGGAAGTCTGTTTACGTTCTTGTACAGTTGTAGACAGAGATGACACGGCGTGCACAACGTGTGCAAAGAGTGCGAGTGCAAATAGATGGTAATGCGCGAAACGTGTACATCGCGAAACCAGAAGATGCTGATAATTATGAAGAAGACTACATTGATAATTTAAAGCCTATGTGGCGGTGAGAAGAGTTAAATTTCACTGGGAAAATTGCGAGTGCATTGCAAATAATAAGTTTGCCGGTTTAAGCAGAAATGTTTATTCAAGAAGAGCAATGTCGCTTATTTATATGGATTAAAGAGAGCGCTAGATAGTCCTGGCTCGAGAGCGCTCTACACAATGAAAGAAAGCTCAGGTCGTAGAGAGATCTTTGAACGAGTATCGTTTATATAAATGCTGGTCATAATCGTGGCATGTGACATATGTGCAGTCATAAACGGTGTACTGTTACGTTTGACAAATGCCAATAACGTAATAAAACGTTCCGTTTTGCATGCTCTTGTCTTGTTACAGCTTTAACATTTCACTTTCGCTTCCTAAATGCCGTTCGGATTTTGCGAAGCCAAAAGCCGCGTACATCTGACCGTAAAGGGGCAACAATGGGGTATAAATAATTCATGGGATAAGCACAAAGGCACCTGCGTCGGCGCACATGGGAATGAGGGGCGTCACGGGTCGCCGGGACTCCCACAGGGCTCAGCGGCCGCATCGGAAGAGTGCAAGGCCGAGGGTCAAAAGAACAATTTACTGTTTCAAATAATTGACACGCTACTTAAAAATGAAATTCTCAGCTTCTATTTTGGTATGTAACCTAAACTGAGCTGAGCGTAATTATCAGAACTGGACCAAAGCATTCATATAAGCCGCTTTCTAGATGGAAAACGTACGTTGTGAAAAATGATTTCTGTGTGGTCAGATTATTAACAAACTGGCGTTCTTTTTATTCCGAATAGCCTCCAATGAAAGTCTAATATCGTTAGAATAGTACACGCAATTACTAACCGTAATTACTAACAAAAGTAAAATTTCGCCGCAATATATCAAAAGTGTTCATGTTTACCGGCCATTCCGGCTCACAGTCGATAAGCTAAGAGCCTGGTATTTAGAACACTGGAGCCAGCACGCGACAGCATATGCAGATATGACACTAGCATTTCAAAATAGCCCCAATGATATGGGATAACGATCCCAATTCGGTCGACTAACATTTGAAATGGCATTCCGCGAAACAGTGTCAAGTGCAATCTGAGAAGCGCGTGAGAGTGATACCAGAATGTGGGTGAGTACAAAAACATCGTAACTCATGCGTTGGTTATTTCACAAATTCAATTATTGTGTAGTGAGAACACGAAGATTGAGTGTCTGGAAATGAAATTTGATGCGTCGATCTTAATGGGTCAAGCTATCACGTGCCATTCGTTCTGAGATAGCGATACTTTCTCAAGTGTATGTTTATGCTGATGCATTTGTTGCGGGCTTTCAAGCGATTCACAGTTTTTGATTTTACTATTAATTTCATTCACATGTGAGCTCTAGATGTTACAATTAACTTTTACTTTCTTTTTAGCTCTCGAGGACGTTTTCAATTCATGAGGATGCCTTACGGTTTTAAGAATGTGAAGTAGTAAAACCGGCCAAGTACGATCGGACTCGCGCACGGAGGGTTCCGCACCATCAACAAAAAATAGAGCAAAACAAGCAAAAAAACGGTCACCCATCCAAGTACTGACCCCGCCCGACGTTGCTTAACTTCGGTCAAAAATCACGTTTGTTGTATGGGAGCCCCACTTAAATCTTTATTTTATTCTGTTTTTAGTATTTGTTGTTATAGCGGCAACAGAAATACATCATCTGTGAAAATTTCAACTGTCTAGCTATCACGGTTCGTGAGATAGGTACAGCCTGGTGACAGACGGACGGACGGACGGACAGCGGAGTCTTAGTAATAGGGTCCCGTTTTTACCCTTTGGGTACGGAACCCTAAAAAGTAAGTGTTGTTTGTTTATTTTGTTAAGCGTCTTGCTCAAGCGGAGAATAAAAGCAAGCCTTGGGCCGTAGCGGCACTTTGGCATTGGCAATGAAGTTACATCACGTAATTACGGGCTGTCGCGCCGATGACGGACCGTTTGACGGCTTCTTCGTTTTATTTCACTGTCAGATGTTTCTATTCGGCCTACTAACACAGGTTTTAGTGTAGCTAGGATGATGCATTTATTTTTATACAGCTTAGACAATGGTTTTAACCTTAAGTTATTCACTTTGTTTTAAGCTTTCTGACAATTTGTGTGACACTTTTTTAAGATCTTGGTTGAACCTATTTTCGATAGACTAAAAATGTCTATTGTCATTTTGTTAATCAATTCAAAGCTAATAGGGACACTACCATTTAGCAGTTATTTTCGCAGTATTTCATTTGAGTATGTCGTGCAATTACAATTGAAGGGATGTTTACAAAAACAACATAACTGACTACACTGGTTGACACCTGAAATGATTAACAATGTTCTTAAAAAAGTGTCAACCGCTCTAAGCAGTTATGTTGTTTTTGTAAACATCCCTTCAATTAGTTCACTGTCATTCATGTATACGGTTGGATTGACATACGTTTCACTCCACAAATCTCTCCATTACTCTTACTATAAATATTCTGGATTGGACTTTAACACTTGCACACACATTCTCAGTTCCATGTCATTTCACATTCTTCATCACGCTATCTCCAGCAAATAATTATTTCTAGTTCCGGCCTATCAGAAAGGTCGCAATCTATCGACTATTTATAGAATAAATTGATAACATAAATTATATTAACCGCTGCGAGTTATTTGTACTCGGCGCTATTAATGTTAATGCTAAGGATTAATTGAAATATGTATGTCGTATATCTTCGCTGTGTGGTGCGACTTGTCAAATAAGAAAATTTAAAATACACACAGTACATTTTTTTTTGGATTTACAAATAAATTGATACAAGATATAAAGACATGTCAATTTTTTCCACCAATTTTCCAGAACATCTACATTCATAGCCATCATCATCATAATAACAGCGTTATCTCAGTATCACATATTTCATAAGAATTAATACATTCCACAGACCTTACGGGCCCAGCCGCCCGTAGACAAATGTGAAATGTCCCGATTTGCCAATTCTCTTAAATTACACTAAAAAGTAAATTAAAAGAGTTATTTATCCAGCTACCTCTCCCACACCTAATCTAACACAAGCAATAGCACCTCGAGAGCCAGTATTATAAAAAGGGCCATCTCAAGACAACGGGACACCGTTACTCGACCGAAGAAAGTAACACAAAACCAAGCTGTTAATTATTGAGGTCCGCCGTATCGAGAGATAATCACGCTGGATTAAAACGAAAATCGACAGTGTAGGCTGTGTAGGCAGTTAACGAATGCAATCTTAATGAAGCTTGCGACACTTGTTGAAACTGGGGCGATTTTCGATTTTAGTGGCAAAGGCTGAAATAATATGTAAAACGTGTGTATTAGAGATTTAATATCTGGGAGACCGAGCTTTGCTCGGAAAACATATAAAAACTCAAAAAGTGGCCAAGTGCGAGTCGGACTCGCCCATGAAGGGTTCCGTATTTAGGCGATTTATGACGTATTAAAAAAAACTACTTACTAGATCTCGTTCAAACCAATTTTCGGTGGAAGTTTACACGGTAATGTACATCATATATTTTTTTTAGTTTTATCATTCTGTTATTTTAGAAGTTACAGGGGGGGGGGACACACATTTTACCACTTTGGAAGTGTCTCTCGCGCAAACTATTCAGTTTAGAAAAAAATAATATTAGAAACCTCAATATCATTTTTGAAGACCTATCCATAGATACCCCACACGTATAGGTTTGATGAAAAAAAAAATTTTGAGTTTCAGTTCTAAGTATAGGGAACCCCAAAAATTTATTGTTTTTTTTTTCTATTTTTGTGTGAAAATCTTAATGCGGTTCACAGAATACATCTACTTACCAAGTTTCAACAGTATAGTTCTTATAGTTTCGGAGAAAAGTGACTGTGACATACACGGACAGACGGACAGACAGACAGACATGACGAATCTATAAGGTTTCCGTTTTTTACCATTTGACTACGGAACCCTAAAAATGCGCGTTTTCCCAGAGATAAAACTTAGCTAGATCGATTTTTCGCCCCCGAAAACCCCCATATAGCAAATTTCATCGAAATCGTTAGAGCCGTTCCCGAGATCCCCGAAATATATATACATATAAATAAATATACAAGAATTGCTCGTTTAAAGGTATTAGAGTATAAGGTGTTAGATATGTACAAGAAAATAGAGAACGTACTATTATTTGTGTTATTAAACTACAGTGCCCTATCCCACAAAACTTTACAAGTGTACAATTCGACAAAATTGTTAAATTGTAAACAAAAAATGTACCACAATAATTATAAATATGTATTCGTTACAAGTCTGCAGTATACAAATATGTTATTTTTGTGAAAGCGTATCACAAAGAATAAAGGTATGTCACGACAGCTACATAATTATAGAATTGTGGATTTGTAAATATACAAGCGAAAAATTGTAATGTTACAATTACAACTAATAGTCTGAAGTAGATATTCGACGGTAGATTTACTCACTCTGAACCGCTGATTAAATGTAAAATCCGTTATGGTCAACGTTAAAATACATACGTTCTCTATACGTCTTAGGACGTCTTACAATTAATTCTTCTTCACTATCACTGCTACTTGAATAAAGAGTTCAATAAAGAGTTTACTACTACTACTACTACTTGAACTAAACATTTCGTGGTAGGTACAAAGGGTTGGAATCGCTATATATGATAAAATATACTGCAATTACTAGTATTCGTATAGTAGCAACTGTAGCAAGAGGGTGCGACACACGTTTAGAGAAATGTTAACTTGTAGGTACAATTCTACATATATGTATTTTTATTACTACAATGTAATATAGCAC
This sequence comes from Cydia amplana, assembly GCF_948474715.1. Classification (NCBI taxonomy): domain Eukaryota; kingdom Metazoa; phylum Arthropoda; class Insecta; order Lepidoptera; family Tortricidae; genus Cydia; species Cydia amplana. The sequence goes on along the minus strand of NC_086073.1, from coordinate 3,574,937 downwards.
AAAACAATTGTCAGCTACAAATTTGTACGTTTTCCGGAAAATATATGTAGCGTATGTAAAGTGTTGTGGTACAATAAATTGTAGACTTGTCGATACAATTTACATATTTGTAAGAATTTTCCACTACAAATTTGTTACTTGTATATTTTCTGGTACGCACATTTGTATTATTACAAACTTGTAATTTGACACTTGTAAAATTGTAATTGTAAGTTTTGTGGGATAGGCCACAGGTGTGTAAGCCTTAATTTTTCTCGAAAAAAACCGCATGATTTTTCTCCTTCCCGACACTTCATGTCAAGTGAGAAATAATAATTATTTTTTCACAAAATGTGCGCTATCATCAATAGGTATTACACTACACCTGCGCCACAGAAACATTTGTATTACCAAAAAGTAGGCCAATATTAGGCTATTCAGGAAAGTGCCGTTGGATAAGCACGACACGACAGGTTACGCATCAAGGCCTGCGTCTAAAAGAACTGTCGGTTTAGTTGTTATCAAAGGGGTCGTCAACCTGCCCTTGGTATTATTTTGTGTACTTTGCTTAGGTCGATCGTGTTTGCGGACAATGCTACGAAGGTTGTATTTACTCCACTGAGCATGGCACCGACTTGGAGATATCATTCCCGACTAAGAACTTTCTGGGATCCAGCCTAATTCTGGTCTCAAGATCGTGATAAATATGAGTGAGCCAAGATCTCACTTATATTGGTTTTAATGAGACAAGAGCTTGGTATGACCGTGGGTGATAAGTGACTTAAGATGTCACGGGCGATTGGAGATGCGACAAAAAGGCGGTAGCGATTGATGTGGGTGCAACTAGAGATTCACGTACCGATATCGGACTACTGGCTGCATCTTATGGTTATAAATTATAGTTTCTCGGGATAATAATTATTTAGAGCACGTCTGTTGCTTCCGCTAGGCTTGTTATTTTTTCAGTCATCCTGTTTTTACTTTTTACTAGACTACAGCAAAGTCAAAAGAAAAAGTTACGTATATTTTAGTAGTCAATGTAGTTAGTTGGCTAAATTGACATCGGTTGATAACCTCAAAATAGCTGTTCCATCTCTACGGCGGCTACTAGCCACCGATCGCATATTTTACCGACTTCCAAAAAGGAGGGTAATTAAATACGAAACATTGTAAAGTCGGGCTATGCTTTAACTTCTTACCGGTTTCTAACCATTCCTATATGGAGATTATGGAGTGCGAGTTGTCCCCTGGTGAAAAATAAAACACAACTTACCTATCCAAATACATACTTTCTACGGAAACATCTGAAACATTGTGGTCTACGATGCAGTTCGTTGGACCGCGAAAAATATGACTATGATTTTACGAGCATCGGTAACTTGGCGTGACTGCTTTACAAATTTTCGTACATTTTTCTATTTCAGTATTTTCTTGGGCTCGCTGCTGAGCTTCTTAAATATTTTTGAATTTTATTTGTGTTTTTGATCAACTTTTTGTAGTAGTTTGTTGTCATAGTTACTTTTTAACAAGCTTTTTTTAGGTCGACCTGTATGTAACTAACTATGTAATGGAATCTTGCAAGTTAAATTTGATCCACTATCCAGTTTCCGATTGAGCTGAAATTTTGCATACACATGTAAGTCGGGTGACAATGCAATATTATGGTACCATCGATCTGATCTGATGATGGAGACAGGAGGTGGCCATAGGAACTCTGTGATGAAACAACGCAACCTAATTGTGTTAGGGGTTTTTAGAATTGTCTCGATGAGTATTAGTTGTCTGTCGTAAGAAAAGTAGTCAGCGATAAAAGCTTGTACCAAAAATGAAATTTTTGCCAAAAACTTATTTTAGGTACCTAAGTAACTGCTCAAATTGTGAGGCCTATCTCCTAAGTATAAAATGAGCACCATTTTAGAGTCAACAACCCTGTTTTTAGGGTTCCGTAGCCAAATGGCAAAAAACGGAACCCTTATAGATTCGTCATGTCTGTCTGTCTGTCTGTCCGTCTGTCTGTCCGTCCGTATGTCACAGCCACTTTTCTCCGAAAGTATAAGAACTATACTGTTGAAACTTGGTAAGTAGATGTATTCTGTGAACCGCATTAAGATTTTCACACAAAAATAGAAAAAAAAACAATAAATTTTTGGGGTTCCCCATACTTCGAACTGAAACTCAAAAAATTTTTTTTCATACGTGTGGGGTATCTTAGGGATAGGTCTTCAAAAATGATATTGAGGTTTCTAATATCATTTTTTTCTAAACTGAATAGTTTGCGCGAGAGACACTTCCAAAGTGGTAAAATGTGTGTCCCCCCCCCCCCCCCCCTGTAACTTCTAAAATAAGAGAATGATAAAACTAAAAAAAATATATGATGTACATTACCATGTAAACTTCCACCGAAAATTGGTTTGAACGAGATCTAGTAAGTAGTTTTTTTTTATACGTCATAAATCGCCTAAATACGGAACCCTTCATGGGCGAGTCCGACTCGCACTTGGCCGCTTTTTAGGGTTCCGTAGCCAAATGGCAAAAAACGGAACCCTTATAGATTCGTCATGTCTGTCTGTCTGTCTGTCTGTCTGTCCGTCTGTCCGTCTGTCCGTCTGTCTGTCCGTCCGTATGTCACAGCCACTTTTCTCCGAAACTATAAGAACTATACTGTTGAAACTTGGTAAGTAGATGTATTCTGTGAACCGCATTAAGATTTTCACACAAAAATAGAAAAAAAACAATAAATTTTTGGGGTTCCCCATACTTCGAACTGAAACTCAAAAATTTTTTTTTCATCAAACCCATACGTGTGGGGTATCTATGGATAGGTCTTCAAAAATGATATTGAGGTTTCTAATATCATTTTTTTCTAAACTGAATAGTTTGCGCGAGAGACACTTCCAAAGTGGTAAAATGTGTGTCCCCCCCCCCCCCCCTGTAACTTCTAAAATAAGAGAATGATAAAACTAAAAAAAAATATATGATGTACATTACCATGTAAACTTCCACCGAAAATTGGTTTGAACGAGATCTAGTAAGTAGTTTTTTTTTATATGTCTTAAATCGCCTGAATACGGAACCCTTCATGGGCGAGTCCGACTCGCACTTGGCCGCTTTTTTTAGACAATGGAATGGAATAACAACAAGAAAAAGTTGATAGACCCTTTTGCAATCGTAATCCTTATGTCACACTATCAATTGTTTACAAATAACCGTGACCTTCAGGCTTCGATAGCCGTTGTAGGGGAGCTAAGTAAACGTCTCGCTACGTCGGCCATTACCTGGCTTCAGTGATGCGGTCACCGAAAAGCGAAACGACATTGATTTTGAATTTCGAACTCGAACGGTTCGGTGGAATCGTTATGAAAACGGAAAACATCGTGAAGAAAAAAGTGACAACCGGTGACATTCGAACGGTTGAATGCAGTTGTTTTGAATCGGAATAATCGTGGAGAAATCTTGAGATCTCAAGGGAAAGGAAATATAAAAGTGAGACTTTTAATTCAGATGAGAGCCGAGAGCCTTATGCAGTCGGAACTCAGGAAGAATTATTGAGTAACCTGATTTACTATGCTAGATTTTATAACCCTCTTATTTACGCAGTATCTTAGTGCGAAAACATATATCGACCTGTGCAAATAAGGCCACGTACGATATGGTACATGCTTTGTCGTTCGATATGTATAATTACTTCAGATGATTTTTATTCCAAACTATCAAATTATGGTACAGTCATTATAGATTTTGACCCGTGAATAATTAGTTCTTGGATTTTTTTTTCGTAGGTCCCTCGGAGGGGTCACTGGGAGTGTAAATTCAAAAAGTAGACTGAATCAAGCTCCTGCGTATATTCGAAAAATGTTTTTTTTCCAAAAAGACGGTTTTTCTTGAATAACTCGGCCAGTTTTGATTTTACAGTAAAACCGTGAGGACAAAAATTATAGGAAATTTGATTCTCTACAAGTTTGGTCCTCACAATTTTTCTTCTAGGATCGATATTTTGGAAATTAAATTTGAAAAAACGACAAATTTGAAATATTATCATTATCTCGTTTATGTTCAACTTTACGGCATAAATGAAGAGGACTAAAGTTGTAGAGAATCAAATTCTGAACAATTTTGGTTCCCACCTTTTTTCCCCCAAAATCGATATTTTGGAAATTAAACATAATGAATTAATTACCCATTTCAGGTAGTGGCACTTGTTTCACCAGTGTGCCCCAGACGCTGGCGGCACTGGGTATAGGCAGATGTGCGAACAAAAGGAGTGGCGGTCATAGCGTCCTTTATACAGGGTGGCGCATTCAGATCGGTCAGTATGGGAAAATCTGAAACTATAAGACATACGACGATCTCTTCTTAGGAACCATGTCATCGATTTTAGTAACAAGAAAAACTGCATTCATACATTTAAAAAAAATGTGTACTCAGCTCGGGAATCGAACCCGGACGTTTTGAAAAAAAAAATCTAAAATTATTTCTATTTAGATATCGATTGTGTAGGTCTTAAGCAGTAAATGTTACTATGCAACATGATGTCTGAAATGAATAAAATGCATTGTTTTCATATCCTTTAATTTATTTTAGTATGTTTTCGAAATGGCCACCATTTTTTTCAATACATTTTACATATAAAAAATTTAAATGTATGAATGCAGTTTTTCTTGTTACTAAAATCGATGACATGGTTCCTAAGAAGAGATCGTCGTATGTCTTATAGTTTCAGATTTTCCCATACTGACCGATCTAAATGCGCCACCCTGTATACCTAACCTTGTCGCGTTTTTCAGGTTTAATTTCCAAAATATCGATTTTGGGGGGAAAAAGGTGGGAACCAAAATTGTTCAGAATCTGATTCTCTACAACTTTAGTCCTCTTCATTTATGCCGTAAAGTTGAAAATAAACGAGATAATGATACCATTTCGAATTTGTCGTTTTTTCAAATTTAATTTCCAAAATATCGATCCTAGAAGAAAAATTGTGAGGACTAAACTTGTAGAGAATCAAATTTCCTACAATTTTTGTCTTCACGGTTTTACTGTAAAATCAAAAATGGCCGAGTATTTCAAGAAAAACCGTTTTTTTGGAAAAATACCATTTTTCGAATATACGCAGGAGCCTGATTCAGTCTACTTTTTGAATTTACATTCTCAGTGACCCCCCCCCCCCCGAGGGACCTACGAAAACAAAATGCAAGAACTAATTATTCACGGGTAGGGTCGGTTTTTTTGGATAAAATGACATTACTATTCGGTCCTAATTAGAGATGTGCAAAATACAGTCAAGAAGAAAAGAAAAGACACCTTAAAAGATTTTTTCTTACAAACTATTTTTTACCAAATGCGATGCCCCTAAGGACTTAAAATACGAGAAAAACCGAAACGAACCATGAAAAAGGAATTCTTTACTCCTTAAGCGTTATAATACTCCCTAAGCGTTGAAACCATTAAGGGGCAAGTGGCGAGACCAATTGGATTACACTCCGATACACGGGGTTAATGGGACGTTCGATAATCACCGCATTACGACTATTAGGTGACAGGCCCATTCAAATTTTAGTTATTCGATCTGTTTCCGATCCGTCAGTGTCAAAAGTGACATTTTCTTCAACCAAAAACGTCACTTTTGACAATGACAGACCATCAGTATCATATCGAAAACAAAACGAAACTCGAATTTGCCTGCTAGTCGCTTGAAGTTAACACATGTCACAGGTTGATGTACTATTGTTGCTGAAGGCTACTCAGACAGAGATAAACTTATTGAAAATGTGCTGGGTTGCATCTGTATTTTTTTTTATAATGTAGGAGGCAAACGAGCAGACGGATCGCCTGATGGTAAGCAAATACCGCAACGGCCTTAAGATCGGAGTGCGCTATTTTTTTTAAGGTTTTCAGAACGGTGATTCTCTTATTCCGTAATGCTGTTAGTATATAACGTGAATTATAGCGATCATGATAAACGTGACCGACGATTCACATTTACATATATAAATTATAGTGTGTAAATACAATTAAAATGATACCATAATTTCCAAGTGCAAGTTGCAATCGAGTAGTAGCTTCAACATACCTGAAAAGAAAACAAAATCAACATTAGAAAAGTACATGCCGCGTATTGACTGTTTTTAATAGCATAATTATTTATTCTTATATGTGCAAATTGTGCAATACAAACCTCAACAACTGATTGCGTTTATAATACATTAAGTGTAAAGCAATTACATCAATCAAAATACATGACTCATTACCTCCCAACAAGCATTAGGGCTCAGCTCTACCCTTTCGGATAATTATGACACCAACAATGCTCTTACAAAGTTGACAAGCCATGATTTATTGTCACTCTTAATTGCTCCCACAAAGACACCGCTTTATCGACGCCATCGGCATTTTCGAGAATCGACTGTTGGGGAAGCCAGGTTTTTCTTATATTATGTTAAAAGATAGTTAATGACATGGATGTCATAAGGCCAGTGTGTAGTGGCGATGTTCCCGTCGATGCAAGCGCAACGAAGTAATAGTTTTTTTGAAGTGAAATCTTCTTTAGCGACGCTGGGCACTTTTTGAGGTGGGGAAAAAATGATAACCTCGAGACAGCGTAAGGCGATCACGTGACCGTAAGGCGATCACGTGACCGTAAGCCCCGCCCCGTAAGGTGGCCACTCATTATTTAAATGGCATTTAAATCAGAATCAGAATTAAAATAAAATCATTAAACGGTCTTACAATAGATTGCCGGAGCACAAACAAGAGACGCAGATTCTTCGAATACCTATGTTCGCCCTGACCAACCGCAGTTGCGCGTGATCCTCGGTGCACGCGCACGTCGGCGTGCTGCGGTCGACACCCGAGCCACCGCAAGATCATCGGCTATAAGATCTTTTACGTAACCTAATAACTAAAGTAGTTTCCTATTGCAACGCTTGTTCACTTTGTCTTCCCTGAGGATATATCGAGGGTCACATACTTAGTTCCAATTTTAATAATCCATTTGGTCAACTGATCGGGTTGGACCGCTCACCCCTCGATATTCCTATTGACTAATTGAGATATCTAGTCGGGATGGAAAACAATACTGCAAGCTGCGTGCGGCGTTATTCATTTCCTAGTACAGTCCAGTGTAAAAATATGGGTTCGGTTCATGCAACTTTCTCAAAAATATGTCCCATAGTTCTTAAATCGCTGACATAAGAGCTACGGGACATATTTTTGAGTATTGATGAGTGTACCCATATTTATACACTAAACTTGACTGTACCTAAAAGTCACTCTTATTGGCTTTAACATTACTAACTTATACGTTCATGTTGCGTCGCCGCATATCATTTCGATTGCAAGTGCCACGACGTGTTACACTACACTATGCGTTTTGTCTCCTTGCGGTTGCATCTTACGAAATTAAATCATCCTTTTATTCGTGACCGTTGCGAAAATAGGAATCAGGTCGCCATTTGACCAGTTCACTATTGGTTAGCATAATGACCATGTCACATGGTTTAATTTGTTTATCATTAGTTTAAAAATCTTTCACATTATACAGGAGTTACATAAATTAATCACAAACCCTACCAGCAGTCCTCATCTAAAGTGAGGGGGTTTAATACCTATTTTAATAGTGCCAGTTCCTCCTTATTTTGGAACCTTGGGGCCTATATGTACACCCTGTTTTTAAACTAAAAACAATGCGCGCCATCTACATTATTCCTTTTCAAAATGTTCAAAAACGCTGTATTTTGATTACAATTCTTGGAGTTTAATTTATCCCTTATCCTTTATCCGGAATCTTGGTTCAAAGGACAGCAGCGTCGTGAAGGTAAGGAATACCTATATTTACCTATAACTAATGAGGTATCTTTAATTAACATCTGGCTGCACCGTTATGTCATTACAAACGAGTATCATTTTATCTACATTTCCCTAAAGATAAAATCGACACTTGAGACTCGAGACTTCGGCATTTTTTTAATATGCCTCCTAATAATATCCCCTTTTGTCGTATGAGAAGAGATCCCTTTACTAATATTAAAGATAATGCATATATTCGTTTGGTTGTCATGAAGGGGGTTCGACACAAAAAATGTTGGGACACCAGGGCGACTGGCCAAGGTGACAATCTTACATCGACAAACGCCAAACAAAAATGAAAACATGTAATGATGAGACGACAAATGCTACGAAATGCCACGCGTTTATTTCCATACATATTGGCGTTTTCTACCAACTATTATTGTCATATCGGTTAGCTCTAACTAAATAATAAAACGACCAGTGAGGTTATTTTTCACAATACTCTCACAGTCACAACCAGCCTTAAAACGCTCTGGACACGGCCCATGGCAGGTACTTGTATCTACATATTTATATCGAGGAGAAATTAATAACACGCGTACATTGCGTAAACTGTAGTAAGTTACGTACTTTAAAATCCGATTATATGGACGTTTGGCGGTTTCTTGGCAGCTGTCCACATAATATTCAACATTAATCGGATTGTTCAGCACCAGAGCTCAGTCCCTAATTAATAATGCAACTCGAAAAACGGAGAAAGTTAGTGGGCATAATATGTCGATGTTAACAAAATTACTTAAATCCCTGCAAAATGTAATGTAAATGTAAATGTAAGTAAGAGATTTGATTTCATTCATGATAGAGGAGAATAAATTATTTGATTTGTTTTTTTTGTGCACATATGTCACTTTGACGACCGGTCTGGCCTAGTGGGTAGTGACCCTGCCTGTGAAGCCGCGGTCCTGGGTTCGAATCCCAGTAAGGGCATTTATTTGTGCGATGAGCACAGATATTTGTTCCTGAGTCATGGTTGTTTTCTATGTATTTAAGTATTTGTATATTATATATATCGTTGGCTGAGTACCCACAACACAAGCCTAGAGCTTACCGTGGAGCTTAGTCAATTTGTGTAAAATGTCCTCTAATATTTATTTATTTATTATTATTTATGTCATCTATTTCAGTTTATAATTTATTTCGATTTGTGTTTCTAATTAGTGTGACTACTTATTAGAAATAATTTTCCCTAGTTGCATTGTACACAAGATAATCATTTATCATGTTAAATAATTAAGGTTTTTTTTACTCTGACTGCATTTTTAAAACCGCATTGTCATCGGAGCTTCACAAGTAGGTTAAACGACTCAAACAAAACTGGGTGAAAATCAACATGCAAGATTTATTTAAGACCAAGTGAATTTGAATTTGTTAAGCTATTTTTCAGGTCAAGTTGAGTTATGTGGTTCACTTTATTGGAATCTCGTTAAGAGAAATGCATACATATTTTATTTTAAGTCTTATTAACGTCACGTAGAATTCCTTTTGCATTGCAGCTAGCTGTTGCAGCTAGAATCTTTTGCTTGATTGGTACATTTTTAAATCAACCGCATTATGAAGTAACTGTACCGTATCAAGTTTGGATAAAATAAAGACATTCGTAATAAATATTCAAAGCCGGAACGAGGAATGACATGCAAATCCGAAGATTATCCGTAACATGTCAAACCGGTTGACAGATAACTTCATTAACAAGTTGATGCGATCGGCGCCAATGCACTATCGTCCACACAGTTAACTTCCAATATGTAAACCTTATTGCAATTATATAAGTAATTTTTGAGTAGGTAAGTTGTCTTAGTCTTAGCCCATATTTTTAACACTTCACTGTACAAGTAATTATAATATTAGTATGGAAATCTTCATTATAATTATGAATATTATGATCAATTGCCGCTTTAAAAAATGTAGTTAAGCGGAAATAATCCATCAATTTATGAATGAACAGATATGACACTTTCTTGTTCGCTATTTTTAGCTGGTGGTATCGCTTATCAAGTTATGCTATGCTAAAAAACATTATAATCTCGGGCGTCAATGACAGTGAAGTCAAATCAAGTTAAGGCCGTGCATCGAAAAATAACAGGATCTTAGAAAGGTGGCAGTGGCTAGCCCCGGAAACAAACAGTAGTGATTTTCGGATATATGTTTCTTGACTATATGATAAGAGATTTCGTAGTAGTCGAAACACGAATGCTTAAAATTTTCTCGATAGAAAATAAATCCAAACTTACGTGTTCATTTTTCGGTTTTAGCTTCGTGCAACTAGAAAACACATCCATATCCAGCACAACCCACCTTACAGCAAAGGTTTTCATCTCGTCTTAACTTTCAAAGAACTAAATATTAACTTATTATCCTTTACCGATGGATTTATTATCGATTTTTGATTTTATGAATTCAACAGCAAACGCCCATTTTACGCAGTTCGGTTTCTCTTTCTGTCATGCGTCAAAGTCATAAATGCATCCTTTATGCCAGTAATGTTAGATGGCCGTCGTGCCTCAAAGAGGTAAGACCTATGTCACTTCGCGCAGCGCTCCGAATTACGTAAAATTTTAATATCTAATAAACGTTGAGTCGTAACTCCATTGAGTAGTAACGGAATCGGAGGTAAGCCTATGATGGTGCCTTCTTACAGGCCTATACGTTACGCATGTGTGCGTGTTTGCTAGGCTACGTCATGCTACGTCGAAATCTATACTCTTTGTCAGTTACAACGGGTTAGGAAATTTCGACAGATATTGAAATGTATCGGTAGCTGTTTGGTATTTAGCCATCAGAATCTATCCGTAACTTTTTGCTTTATTTTTGTTTGAAAATAAAATATCTATAAGAATATTTGTTTTGCTTTTTTTCTATTGTAATGATAAAAATAAATCTAGTATGTTTCATGCTCAAATAATTTAAAATAATTGAATAAATATTAAAAACTAATTGATATTATTCGTTTTAATTATTATATTATTAAGTTTGTTTGAATAAAATATTTTATTTCAATAATACGAAAAGTTATTATATTTAAGTACCACTAAAAAAAGGTCCCTACTTACAAAAACTCACTTGCACGGGCCGGGGTTCGAACCCGTGACCTCCGGTTTGAAAGTCGCACGCCACTACAATTTCACATAAGTAATTTACAATGACATGATACCGTGGAAAAAGTGAATATTACAATGTACTGTGTTACTATCATTTTATAGTTTATTTTGGCTTGACAAGGAGGAATGAGAAAAACGTGCAGAGCGAGAGGATTAAATCTCTCTGTCCCTTTCTTAAAGTAGCCAATCCTAATTATGACATCTGTTTTGATATTAATTCTTTGAACATAATTTGTCGATGTTCTTTTTTATATCATCGAGAAAGATTTTTATTAAAAAAATGTGTTGAATTTATATGTTTTATTTATGTTTTTTTGGCATAAATTTCATTACTTTTGACAAATTTTGATTGTGATGACAAACGATTTGATGTGATGTGTGAAACGAATCATGTGATCAACGATTTATCTAATAAAACTTCATTTAGTCGAAAAAAATAGTTGTCTACTACCGGGTGGAAAAAAATTATGGGCCCTGGAGGGAAAGTGCCTTAAAACCTTAAGTTTGCTCATTTTACTTAAATGAAACATTATTGTTTTTTAAAGAAACAACTGCATTCAAAGATTTTTGAAGTGAAAACTTCTTTAGCGGCGCTAGGCACTTTTTGAGGTGGGGAAAAAATGATAAACTCGAGACACCGTAAGGCGATCATGTGACCGTAAGGTTTAGATGGCCAATCATTTAGATGGCTATTAAATCAATAAAGAAAAACTCAATGACATTACATGAAAAAGGTTATAATCTTGTACGGGCTGAAATACGAGGATCTCACAGTATTATAACTTTATATCACTCAAATATAATTCAATAAAGCTACATCTTGATGAAATCGCTAATAAAAGTGAACTCTAGTACTGGTGAATAAAACTCAAAATATCATGACCAAATATATTTAGATGCGAGGTCTGCAAGGTAACTTTACAATTTCTATTCGAATTTTAAACAATTAACGCTATAAATTTGAATTTCGAATTTTAAACAAGCTCACTGACCAGCAATTTCGGAACCAAAAGTTTTCAATAGATAGGAGGATGGGTCAATTATACATAGTGCTGCAGACATTTTGGACTAGTCATTGAGTTTTCACTTCTGTCGGCACTCCCGGAATGCAACACGTGGTTTTTTTTAAATTCGCTTAGTCGCGCCCGGGAATCGAACCTACTTTTTCCACAAATATCAAATAAATATCAAATATCAACATTTATTCAGCAAATAGGCCACAAGGGCACTTTTACACGTCAATATGGAATTTACATACAGCAAAAAAAAAAACACATCAATAATTATAAAATACAACTAAGCCGTAAATATCAAATCAAACTAACATAGAGATGTATAAAGCCTCTAAATGTCGAATTACAGAAAACGCAATAACAATAGTATTGAAAAAAAAAAACACAAAGATACAAAAACTATAATCTAAAATTATTTAGAGATGTAAATGTCTCTAAGTGTCATCATAACTAAAAGATTAAAATATATAGTAGTTAATCAAACTATCCTTAGAGATGTATAGGGTCTCCAAGAGTCAAAATCCTGTATACCTAATCAAAACATTCATTAAATTAAAGAAAATGATAGTAAAAATAAAATAGCATACGAGAACCGAATGAGGTGTGTCCATGTAATTATACTCAAAAATAAAGTTACTAAATATAATAGCTCGTGTTAGCTTAAATAGACCAGTCTCCACAAACAGCACCCGTTCACGAGTATGACGCGTATCTCAGCCATCGCCTGTCTCAACCTTCATTCGGGAAAGTGGCGACCCGATCAACAACGCCACCGTAAGCAAAGACTTTTAAGCGAGCATGACATATTCAAGCTGCCGGGCCATATTAATATTTAAATTGTAATAATGTATAGCTGTGAGACACAACATTTTGTTCTTGTATGTTACATGAAAAACGGTATATCTTCACATAATTACTAAGCAAAATGCCCTATATTGACTAAGAGATGTATAGGTCTCTCAAGTGTCAGAATCATTAAAAATATAAATATGTACAAACAAATTAAAAATAAAATTAAAACTTAGAGATGTATAAGGTCTCCAAGTGTCAAAAACTAAAATTAAATTAAGCAATATAAACAATATACCTAATTAATCGAGAACATGATGGTCTCATGTGTCAATTCTACTGGAGACTAGCATGATTAATTCACAATGAAAAGAAAAAAAAAGAAAAGAAAAACAATACATATTAACTCTTATTATACTATCGAAATCAAGCTGCCGGCTTAAAGGCATCTCTATCATCTATAAAATCATTTACAGTGTAGTACGCCTTACTCAACAAGGAGCGCTTAATGTGTGACTTAAATTTGTTAAGTGGTAAATTCGCTATATCAGTGGGAACTTTGTTATAAAAACGTGTACAGTTCCCGACGAAAGACGTACTAACCTTACGGAGGCGGTGGGCGGGCACAGAAAGTTTATGTTTGTTTCTAGTGTTATAGTTATGGATATCACTGTTAAGCTTAAATTCGTGGACGTTTTTCCGAACATACATAATATTCTCAAGTATGTATTGAGATGCAAGGGTAAGAATGTTCACTTCTTTGAATTTCTCTCTCAGGGATGCTCGAGCGCCCAGTCCATAGATAGAACGTACAGCTCGTTTTTGCAGCACAAATATTGTCTGAATGTCTGCCGCTTTTCCCCACAACAGGATTCCATACGACATAACACTGTGGAAGTAGCTAAAGTATACCAGCCTGGCCGTCTCTACGTTTGTCAGCTGTCTGATTCGCCTCACTGCATAGGCAGCAGAACTAAGTTTGCCGGCTAGAGTGGCTATATGTGCATGCCACTGCAGTTTTGCGTCTAAAGTGACTCCAAGGAAAACCGTTCGATCTTCGAATTCCAGCGTATTACCTTTTATTTTAATATTGCTGTTGTTTACCTGCTTGACGTTCGGCAGCGTAAATTTGATGCACTTGGTTTTCTTGGCATTCAAAAGTAAGTTATTTGCCGTAAACCAGTCTACTATGGTGGAAAGTGCATCGTTAATGTTATCGAAGCTGTTTTCCTTCCTGTCTACTTTAAATATAAGAGACGTGTCATCTGCAAATAACACTATATCATGTCTATCTTGCACTAGTTTTGGTAGATCATTAATGTATACCAAAAACAGAAAGGGACCAAGAATGGAACCTTGAGGCACTCCAAGAGCTACTGGAGACCCCGCCGATTGAGCTCCATTGATAACTACTCGCTGAGTTCTATCCGAAAGGTACGAAGAAACAAGATCAAGGGCAGTAGCTTTTATCCCATAGCGGCATAATTTTCTTCTTAAATTCTCGTGATCAACGCAATCAAATGCCTTTGATAGATCACAGAAAATTCCAACAGCATCTTGAGCTTTTTCCCAAGCGTCAAAGATGTGTTTTAGAAGTACCGCACCGGCGTCAGTAGTTGACCGACCTCGGGTAAAACCAAATTGATTATTGTCAAGCAATTTATTTCTGTTAAAATGAGACAAAAGTTGATTAAGAATAAGTTTCTCGAAAACTTTGCTTAACGCCGGTAGTATAGAAATTGGTCTAAAGTTGGTGGGGTCTGTTCTCGTTCCAGATTTAAACAGTGGGATAATTTTGCTGTGTTTCATAATATCTGGAAAAATTCCAGTATCAATGCATCTGTTGAAAATCCCGGCTAAATATGGTGCGATCGATTCTACAATAGAATGTAATACTTTTACTGATAATCCCCAGAGATCTTCCGTTTTCTTTAAGTTTAATGATCTGAAAGTTTTAAGAACTATATTCGGAGTGACATAAGAAAATGTGAACATTTCTGTACATTCCGCTACGGTTGTCTTCAGAATTTCTTCAGCGACCTCTGGCGATGAATTAAGTGACTTTGTTGTTTCTACCGGTATATTCGAGAAAAACTGCTCGAAATGATCTGCCACTTCACGGTCGGAACTTACTAAAGTGTCAGCGATTCGTAGGTTGTAATGCGGATCCTTCATTTTACGTTTTCCAGTTTCGTTGTTGATTACTTGCCATACAGTTTTAACTTTATCGCTGGAATTTAGAATCTTTTTGGACAAATAATCAGCTTTAGCGGCGACACACATCATCTTAAAAGATTTTGAAAAATTCTTTACGTACTCTAGAAATTCCGGCCTTTTATCTGTTGTTCTCAAATCATATAAATCATAGAGTTGGCGTCACACTGTATAAAAGAACACAAATGCTTTTCTTCTGGTAACTTAAATGTTTTATCTATCTTGGTGATATGTCAATGCAATCAAATAATCTGAAAAAATAATAATAACCCAATTTATGAATTCCGTTCCTTCAGAAAAATGCGAAATGTACGTACAATTTTTAGGGATATCGTACTTTTCCCAGAGACAAATTTAGTTGGCTAAGAGACATTTTCACTGATTTGGGGTCTGTACTAAAAATCTAACATAATATGATAAGGACTTAATCGTTTTAAGCTCAAGAGTGAGTTTTCCTAAAGCTTTTTCTAAAAATTATGTCTTTATTAACGTTAGGAGTGCACTGCAGCATGTCAAATGTATGCCAAAATGTCAAGGGAGAGAACAATAAATTTAAGTTTCAATTCCACTTCCACTCATCAGCAAAGTGATATAAGTATATCAGCAGTTTAAAGTTATTTTAGATTACAAAATTAGCGCATCAAAAAAATCAAAGTGCATATAAAAAAAGTCTCCTGAGTCATAATAAAATTGATGTCTCTTGGGTCACCAGAAAAGTCACCAGGGAGAACGATGATCCAAATCACATTTAAAAGAAAATGTAAATTTTGTGTACTACCTACGAACATTTTTCAAAAAACTATGT
This sequence comes from Cydia amplana, assembly GCF_948474715.1. Classification (NCBI taxonomy): domain Eukaryota; kingdom Metazoa; phylum Arthropoda; class Insecta; order Lepidoptera; family Tortricidae; genus Cydia; species Cydia amplana. The sequence goes on along the minus strand of NC_086073.1, from coordinate 3,559,194 downwards.
TTTTATAACATATTAGACCCAGGATAGATCTAATACCTCTTTTCGTACCCCGGATAAAATGGTCGGAGACTAAAAAAGTAACTGAAACCTTACGTTATTAGGTTCACGATGCCGCGTTGTACCCTTGCCTTCGTTGCGATATGTTTGGTAAGTCAGGAGACTTAAAAAATGAGCCATGATTTTGGGACATATTAACAAATATTTTTTTGAATATATATTAATTTTAGCGGACTTTAATAATTTACCAGTTAAATTAGATGTAAATACCTTTTTAGTTAATCGTTAATATGATATATTAGTAGCAGTAAAACACTTTATTGTACAAAAAGACACATAAAACATGAAAAAACACACATCCTTCGTATATGGTAGAATATGTTTTTCACACTTATAAGTAAAAACCAAAACCGATACGCGATTGGGATACGCTCTTTTTGTATGGGATAAAAAAAAATTCTCCTGGGTCACCAAGAAAAATCGACATATTAAAATAATTCAGTTCGTTTTTAAGTTCTAGTCAGATTGACTTTTTGGTTATTTGAGATAAATTACAATAACGCTTAGATTTGAAAAACATGATTTTCTATTTTGTTGCGATCGACCCGGGTAATAAAAATACGGCGAATTTGAACTTTTGTTTGTTGTCGTTGTAAAATGTATTAAAAAATAATGTAGGCACCCCTGACAATTGAAATTCAAAATTATCCAGAAAAAGCGGCCAAGTGCGAGTCGGACTCGCCCATGAAGGGTTCTGTATTTAGGGGATTTATGACGTATTAAAAAAAAACTACTTACTAGATCTTGTTCAAACCAATTTTCGGTGGAAGTTTGCATGGTAATGTACATCATATATTTTTTTTTAGTTTTATCATTCTCTTATTTTAGAAGTTACAGGGGGGGGGGGACACACACATTTTACCACTTTGGAAGTGTCTCTCGCGCAAACTATTCAGTTTAGAAAAAAATGATGTTAGAAACCTCAATATCATTTTTGAAGACCTATCCATAGATACCCCACACGTATGGGTTTGATGAAAAAAATGAGTTTCAGTTCTAAGTATGGGGAACCCCCAAAAAAATTTTTTTTTTTCTATTTTTGTGTGAAAATCTTAATGCGGTTCACAGAATACATCTACTTACCAAGTTTCAACAGTATAGTTCTTATAGTTTCGGAAAAAAGTGGCTGTGACATACGGACGGACAGACGGACAGACAGACAGACAGACATGACGAATCTATAAGGGTTCCGTTTTTTGCCATTTGGCTACGGAACCCTAAAAATGAGTGTTTCAAAAAGGCACCCTGTATTCATTACATACCTAAATAATCTCTTATTCAATAAAACATATAATTACTAAACACTGTGATTTATTTCAAATAAATGCAAATCGATCGGATAAAAGATATTAATACCTACCTATACAACAATGAATACGAGTACAGTCAGCTGCAATAATATGTTACACACCGAAGGCCGTTTTGCGGTAGATCATGTTAGATCTTATTTGTAGAGCCATAAGAGCGTGTCACATATATTTGCGGCCGCCGAAGAGTAACATATTATTGCAGGTGACTGTACCTATGAAAAATTCGAGGGTTAAAAAGCATTTCAACCAAAGCATTTATAATAATAACGACTATGGACGCCTGCAACCCCAGGGGTATTGTAACCCCATAACAATAAGGTTGAAATTTGCATTTAGTGACCGCAAAGTCAGGTGAGCGTAATCAAGTAAATCTATTTTCATCATATTTTATCAAAAAAAAACTCTTTTCTGTTCTTGTGCTATTTTCTTATTATCAATACTCTTAACTTATATGCTATATACGCTGCTGCTTCTATGCTGTTAACATCTTCCAAAACAACAATAAATATTCAGGTTTATTAATTAATTATTTTATTGTTTGCTATTATGAACAAGTAACAACGCCATCTGTTTCAATTTTTTCCGAATTTAAGTTTCTGGCCGACCGCAGCGACCGCGTATAATGGTAGTTAACTTCTGTAACGTTAGATGGTGCTAAAAGGTCACACAAACTTCACGTGCGGCGCGAAGCGTTTCCATGTGTGCGTGTTAGCGGGGAGGGAAGAACTAGCGGGCGTGGTTTATGAAGCGCCAGACGCGGCTGCAGTAGGCCCTTAATTGTATATTATACGGGTTGTTTTTTTCAAGCCTTATGCCATTACCATAACTTTTACTTTGGGATAGTCAGCAGCAGAAGTAGCTAAGCGGGTGAGGTGTTTAAAATTACTTTCACACGCTCTTATTCTCTAAAAAATAGAGATGTGTTCAGTTCATTTTGATCACCTCGCCCGCTTAGCAACTTCTGCTGGTGACTGGACCAACTCCGAGATCGCAGAAAATGCCGTTGAACACATTTTGGGTGACCTGATGTTGACATTATTTATGGAACAGCCAAAATTGTTTTGCGATTTCGGAGTTGGTCCCATAGTAAGAGTACGTTGATCAGAATTTCCCACACATTAACCTCACAGGATATTGAAAAGGCACCCTGTATTTCGAGCTGTATTAAGTCTCTTTTGTAACGACAAACAGTCAACAAGTTGTTTTCAGTTACAGAATTCGCAAAATCCTCCTCAAGGTCCAAACTTTCCACCAGCCACCCTTCCTGACGTCATCACTACGCAAACGATCGCCCTTTCTGACGCAATCAAACCACTTGACAATCCCGTATTTAGGTAATAAATAAGGCTAGGAATACACAGTTGAATCGCCCACGAACAGTGCAAGGCCGAATGCACACCCACGCCTAGGAGAAAGGTATTGTCATTGTGCTAAGTTTAGGCTTTGGATGTCCTGAAGGTGATAAGTACGTACGGATCTCTTAGACTGATGTTGCGTTGTAGACGGTGAATGGATGTTAAGCTTGCATTGTGCACTTGATGGCATTTGCGGGGATCGATGTATATACGTGGGTTTGGAGCTTTGCACGTCTCGTTTGATGGACAAATTAGTCTTAGATTGTGTGCAGTCAGCGGTAGTATGTCTTATGATAATATTAATGATGTAATCTATGTATTTAAGTAGGTACGTATTTATTTATCCATATAAGTATTATTATAGTATCGCCTTTAGTACCCATGCTTTGCTTAGTTTGGGGATAGGTTAGATAGGATTAGTAGATTGCCGGAAATATTATTTCTGTGATGACCTTTAGATGTTAAAATATTAAGTAAGTCAGTCTCATGATAAAGTCCATAAAACAAAATTTAAGGAACCAATCAAAATAAACTGTTATCAAATGTTTCCATCGGTAAGATTTCAAAATTATTTCATAGCAAACGAAACATGATCGGACTCTAACCTAACCACACATCAGACAGGGCAAGCAGATTGACAACAATACGTGCCACATTGTGACGGGCGAGTCGGCGACCGTCCCTGATCCACATCCCAGGCGTCTATATTCTGTGGACTGGCTATTGAATAACTACTTGTATAACATGACATTTAAGCTCGAGCAGATGCGAAACCACGTGCGTTAAAATCGCAAAACAATATCAATTGAGAATAATAGACCTGACATGGATTGGAGATGGTAATTGTGCAATTGTTGCGGTGGCCCATGGTCATGGTCATTGACATGATATCTTCTCTTTCTCTTCGGCTACTTAAGACCGAAGAGAAAGAGAAGGGATCGTTCCTCATAACGGCTGCTTAGATGAAAAGAAATGCAGAGGATGATTAAGGACATGAATGCTATTCGGACTTTATATCCAGAGGGCAATTCAATTATCTAATGCAAAGCAAAGGGTGAATCAACGATCAAAAGTTTCTACTTTACTACGCCATTTTGATCGGACATCGATCTTGCTTGAGGAACCGTCGAAAAAGACGTTGTTAATGTTGTAATACATTTATTAAATTAAACATTGCACTTCCTAATGTCAAACCTTACAAAGATGTTGTAATTGTAACCATCACTTCCCTGTTTAAAGATATACTGGTCGGTTAGCTACGAAACCATGGATAAGTAGTGTTAGCGACGCTCCTAATAAATTAGATAATCTTAAGTAATCATATACGTTTAAGTCTGTATTCGTAATAAAGATTATTTTATGTTAGGTAGGGATCACGTATTAGATTGTTAATAGATATAAGTAACATGTAAATTCAAATTTAGGTACGATTCGTTATCTAGTATTTAGAAAGAAATACTAAATTTCCCTTATTTCCCGATATCCCACAGTAGGATAAACTGATAAATAAGACAAGGAAACCACTTTTAGAAAGAGATGTAATACGTGTGTCGTGATTGGTCAACCAAATCGCTGAGAGCGATTACGATGCACGGTAATTTCACTATAGATTAGTCATATTTCGTTGATTATTTCGTAATCTATTAGAGTTAGACTATCACAATGTTTGTAAACATTGTAGGTCATTAACCTACTAACACAGTAACACAGGTGCCGATAACGTAAAGCAGGTAGTATTTTGCCTAGAACCCGAGAAAGGGTCACAAAGCGCTCTATTGTTATGGAGTTACGGCACACAATAGCCTTTGTATTCGAAGTCTTTACGAGCAGTACACCTGTTGTTGTTTATTTTTGTGTCCTATTAACCTAGTTAACTGATTGTAATAGTTTTAAGTCGATAATTAGAGCTATATTTGAGATATCCTTATGTAATCGACAAAGAAGTAATGAAAATTGTCAAGTGTTTGTTCGGATGACGTAATCGACCAATCAGAGCGCAGCTAGTTACGCGAATGGGAATGCATTTTATTTCTCTGTCGAAAGGGGTATTCTCGCTCTTAGAATTTAGTATAAAAGCAAGGCGGGACAGCTACGGAGCATTCAGTATTCGTTCAGCGCTCAAGAAGAAGAAGTCCAAAGGAAAACCTGAAGAAGATCCGGAGCTGTGCCGCCTACCGTTATAGGAGTATTTTTATACCTAGTTACCGCGAGTAATAAAAGTCAGTATAAAATCCGAGTTAGTTTATTTTCTCTCTTTCGCGTGGCGGTCGGAGTCTTCGCGGAGCAGCGTGGTAGCCTGGGCCGATCTCGGTTATAAGAGAGGCGCGGGTAGACATAACCGGCGTTACCTTCTCCCTGGCTATTGGGGGCTATATTGGGCCGCGGGCTTCAATATTTTCTGGTCCTTCGAGCCGGATCTACTGTCTGCGCACCGGGACGTCGTGTTCAAGACTACTACGGATCCAGTGAAGCCACGTCACAGATGACCGACAGGATGGTTATCACTCGGTCAAATAAATCTACGTCGGTACAGAGCGACGAAGACAGGCGGCGTTACCTAGCTGAGGGCGCGGCGGCAGCTCACCGTGAGGTTGCTCGCGCAGACGCCGGACGGGTTGAGGGCGCCGACGCGGCGCGCCCTCCCCCCACCCCTGCCGAGTCGGTCGACGTAGACAGCGATCGTCCGCGCGCTCGTAGCGCGGAACCGTTTGGCGCAGCGAGCGCAGTATCGCCACAGCTCCCGCTCAGGACGGACGACTTCTCGAAGCCACCGAGGACTCCCTCGCAAGACAATACGCTGCTGTGGAGTAGGGACCTGCACAAGCGCTTACGACGTCTTACGAGGCCCTCACCGATACCGTCGCGACGCCCGAAAATGAAGTTTGGGAACGTCGCAACTACGCGGCCGCAGGAAGCTGATATGGAGTCGAGCACTCCGTATGTACCTGCCCGCACTCAATCCGTGCATTCATACGCCAGTACAGTCGTCGAGGCCAGGCTATCTCAAGCGGAACTCGAGGCAAGCGAACGACTGGCGGAAATCCAGAGGAAGGAGTTGCGACTCGAAGCCGATTTAGTAAGAAAAAGGCTAGAAGTACGGAAGACGCAGATTCGAGCGGAAGGAAGTACTACAGACGCAGTCTCAGACTTAGGTGAAAACGAGCCACAGCAACAACGAAGAATAATCAAGTGGATCGATCAATCGCAAGAGGACAAGACGCGGACCGAGCCCATCAACAAGAGGTTAGCCGACGAGCCCCCGCCAGATTACGAGACTCCCAGGCGACCTACGCGGGACGAGCGGCATACGCGACGCCGTTCACCGAGCCGCGAGGAGCGTCGTAGGCGATCGTTATCGCCACCGGATGAGCCCCGTACGCCGCACACGGCGCGTACGCAGCTTACTCAAGAAGGCACAGTAGCGGAGTCAATGCTGCAGCTTTTCGAGAAAATGCAAATGGCGGCTCGCCCGGCACCGAAGGACATTTTTGAGTTGCCTCACTTCTATGGAGATGTAAGCGAGTGGCGGAGTTTCTACAACACCTACACCGAGACATCGAAGCGATATAAATTTACCGACTACGAGAACGTTGCAAGATTGCGTATGGCATTACGCGGGGACGCGAAGATGTGCGTGTCACATGTCCTTTCTACAGCGACTCGTCCAGACATGGTTATGCGAATTTTAAAGAAGCAGTTTGGCAGAAGCGAGGTGCTTTTGGACAAAGCAATCGAAGACCTACGAAGACTGCCACCGTTGGGGCCGAGCGCGAACGACCTCAACACATTCGCCATCAAGATAATGAATATAGTGTCAACTATAATGGATATAGACAGACGACACTACGCCGACAATCCGATGCTAATACGAGAAGTAACGGATCGATTATCGCCTCATCTTAGAAGCAGATGGTGCGACTACGCGAAGAGGCATCGCGACACCGACGACCCAGAGATCCTGCAGCTTGCTGATTTCCTGATGGAGGAGAGCGAACAGGAGATGTCATTCTGCCATGCCCGCGCTGCCCCGAGGCGTGCGCAGATACCGGCAGCAGCACCGCACGCGCGCGCGGCCGGCGCTCGACTGAATCGCACCCGCGTCGCGTTATCCCCTTCCCGCTACAACAACGAACGCGAATCGATACGGCACAGGACAGAAGGTGGCGTATACGGCGCGTCAAACTATCGCAACGAAGACTACATGCCTGTACTGCGGCGGCGGTCATGCTACACCGGACTGTCGCAAACTGGCTGCGCAGAGTATAAGCGCGAGATGGGAATGGGCGAAACTCAACAGAATTTGCTTCAGATGTATGGACGCGAAACATCTCAAGTCACAATGCAAGGCGAAAGGATGCGGCGTGGTAGGCTGCCCACACGCGCATCATCGATTGCTACATACCGAGCCCACTCAAGCGAACGACGAAGCTACAATGGCGGTAGCTCAATCGACACAGCGAGCGGTCGCCCCACCGAGAGTGACGTCATCGTTTGCGGCGGCGGAAACAGAGCCGCGGCCTACAGAACGAGAGGACAACGACCCGCGCGTCTACGTGTCATCGACCCCGAATTTCAACGTATTGCTGAAAGTACTGCCTGTAACAGTTACAGGGCCGAAAGGGACGGCTCAAATATTTGCCTTTCTAGACGACGGATCTACGCTGTCTATGATAGATCAAGATGTTGCGGACGAGATAGGAGCGATCGGCGAAGATGAGCCCCTCTGTATACGTGGAATACGGAATCTCAAGCACACATCGATTACGCAAACAGTGAAGGCGAAGGTGGGCCCGCTACGGGGAGGCACTATGCACGATATCGTCGTGAAAACTGTAGAAGGCTTGGGAATCAGATCACAGTCACTGAATAAAGCCGAGTTGATGAAATACAAGCATCTGGAAGACCTAGGCGACGAGTGCTACGTAGGTACTGGAGTTCCACAGATGTTGATCGGAGGTGATTTTTGTCACTTGAAGACCCCAATAGAGATCAGGCAGGGCGGCAAGGACGAGCCGTGCGCCATGAAGACTCCGTTGGGTTGGGCGTTCTTTGGACGAATGCCACGAATAATACGCACCGTCGAGCAAACAGTACTTCACTGCCGTATGGACGACGAAGACGACTTGAATGAACAAGTTAAGAAGCACTGGTCCATCGAGGCGTTAGGCGTAACGCAAAAGGATAATGTGAGTCCGAGCGATCAGCGAGCAATCGACATTTTCGACTCTACGGTACGAAAAACTACAGGAGGCCGGTACGAGGTTGGTCAACTATGGGCGTCTGACAACGTGAAGTTGCCACCGAGTTATGCAATGGCGTTATCGAGGCTGCATAACTTAGAGTCGAGAATGCGACGCGACAAGGACTTCGCTGAAGACTACGAGGCCCAAATTCAGAAACTGTTGAAAAAAGGATACGCGGAGCGTATCATGGAGCCACCGCAAACTGATCGCACCTGGTTTTTGCCGCACTTCAGTGTTTTCAACCTGAATAAAGGAAAAGGAAGAGCCGTTTTCGACTGTGCGGCGAAAAGTCTTGGAAATAGTCTGAATGACTATATTTTGTCGGGACCGGATCTACTACAAAGTCTACTGGGAATTTTGTTACGATTCCGCGAATGGAGTTTCGCGGTAACTGCGGATATTCAAGAAATGTTCCTGCAAATACAGATGAGACCCGAAGACCAGCAAAGCCAGCTCTTCTTGTGGCGCGGTACTAGAAGAGATATGGAACCCCGAGTATACAAGCTAAATCGAGTATGTTTCGGCAACGTGTCATCGCCTTTCCTTGCGCATTCCGTGCGTAATAGGAACGCGCTCGACAACAGAGAGAAATATCCGGACGCGGTCTACGATATTCACAACAATCATTATATGGACGACTACGTGGCATCGTACAAGACTGAAGATGAGTTGCTGAAAATATCGAAACAAGTACGAGATTCACACGCAGAAGGCAGTTTTCTCCTACGAGGTTACGCGAGCAACAGTGTCCGAATGATGGCAAGCGTCGAGCCCGAACTGCACGCACAAGAGCCTACTCATCTAGGAGAAAAACAGCAAACTGTTCTGGCGGGTATGACATGGGACCCTAGAACAGACACCCTGGGCTACAATACGAAGATGCTACGAGTACCCGAGGCTGTGAAGATGTACGAGCGAGCGCCAACGAAGCGAGAATTGCTAAGCGCAATAATGTCGATATACGACCCGATGGGACTTATCGCACATTTCGTCATAAGCGCAAAAATTATATTTCAAAAGGTGTGGACGAAAGGCACGGCGTGGGACTCACCGCTACCAGATAAAGAAGCCGACGACTTTTTTCATTGGCTGGAGGCGCTGAAATACGTATCAACTTTACGTATACCAAGACAGTACGAGACACCGACGCGAGGTATAAGATATACGCTACACGTATTTACGGACGCATCGATAGAAGCTTACTGCGCCGTAGCTTACTGGCGCATCGAGAATGCGCAGCGAGAAGTTCGAGTCAGCTTGGCGGCGGGAAAGAGCAGAGTGTGCCCACTGAAAGTTATTTCAGTGCCAAGGCTAGAACTATCGGCGGCAGTCATCGGAGTCCGGCTGGCGGAGACTATTACACACGAACAGAGATACGAGATCGAGCAAGTTTACTACTGGACGGATTCGCGAGTCCTACTAGGATGGATTCAGGACGACGCACGAAATTATAAGCCGTTCGTCTCACATCGCTTGGCGGAGATAACGGAGAAATCGGATCGGCAAGCGTGGAGATACGTGCCAACGGACGAAAACCCGGCAGACCACGCTACAAGAGGCAAGCCTTCAAGGAGGGTCAGCATCGACGACGAGTGGTATAGAGGGCCGCTATTTCTTCATCGACCCGAGGCGGAGTGGCCAGCTCAGAATATCATCGCGCAACCTATTGAAGACCTACCTGAAAGAAAGAATATAGTCAAGCAAGAGACTATACTGGCTACAACTACGATAAAGGCAGATCCATCGAGTGTATTACCGGATATACAGCGATTCAGCAATTATGACCGTTTGATCAATGCAACTGCATACGTGTTGCTATTCATAGAGAAGCTGAAGACGAAGAACAGAAGGTTACAACTTCAAGTTAGCCACTTGAAACGAGCAGAGCAGATGTGGCTACAGAATAGTCAACGCAGGAGCTTCCCCGAAGAGATAAGGACTTTGAACGCTGGGCGCGAGTTAGAGAGGAAGTCACGTCTATTCACACTAGCACCCGAGCTATGCAACGACGGCGTGCTGCGTATGAAAACAAGACTAGGAAGCGCTCCTGTATTATATTCGTCATTACAACCGATAATATTAGACGGAAGAGACTCATTCACAAGATTGATGATTCAACGAGTACATCGGCGATCTGCACACATACATAATGAAGCCGTCATAAACCAGCTACGACAGGAGTATTGGATATTACAATTGCGACCGACAGTGAAAGCAGTAGTACGAGACTGCGCGCTATGCAAACTACGACGAGCTTCACCTCGAGCACAGCCGCTAGGAAACCTACCCCCCGAGCGACTACAAGCCTACCGACGACCATTCACTTTCACCGCTCAAGATTACCTAGGACCCATGCACGTGACAATAGGCCGACGACGTGAAAAGCGCTGGGTGTGTCTGTACACATGCCTAGCTACGAGGGCTATACATCTCGAAACCGTACATAGCCTGTCTACAGATAGCGCTCTACTAGCACTAAGGCGCTTCGCGGCGAGAAGAGGATGGCCGAGCGTTATGTACAGTGATAACGCAACATGTTTCAAGGCAGCGGCAAACGAGCTACGCGAGGCCTACAAACAATGGCTTCCACAGTTACAAGCTTACGGCGTACATCAACGGATGCAATGGAAGTTCATCCCACCCGGCAACCCATCTGCAGGCGGAGCGTGGGAGCGTATGGTACGCACCGTAAAGACAGCGATGCTCTATACATTCAACACGCGAGCACCGAAACAAGAAGTTTTCGAAACACTACTTACTGAAATTGAAAATATCGTCAATAGAAGACCTCTAACACATGTGAACGTCGATCCCGATAGCGAAGAAAGTCTCACACCGGCACACTTTCTTTTGCTACATAATGCCAACTTACCTATGGTTGGTGCCTACGAGGAAAACGAGACACGACAGTGGAAAGCTGCCCAGGCGCTAGCCGACCACTTCTGGCGGCGCTGGACCAAGGAGTACTTCCCACTGCTGGCACCACGCAAGTCGTCTGACGATGGAGGGCGGCAGCTCCAGCCGGGAGACGTGGTCATCGTGTCCGAGCCTAACGGACCACGCAGCGTGTGGCCTAAGGGAGTCGTCGAGACCATCTACCGAGGACCCGACGGACGGGTTCGCTCCGCAGACATCCGGACAAGGCACGGGACGCTGCGCAGGCCGAGCTGCAAGCTTGCAGTCATCGCGTCGCAACCCACTGCACCAGGAGTCTTCGACTGCGGGGACTAAATGTTAGCGACGCTCCTAATAAATTAGATAATCTTAAGTAATCATATACGTTTAAGTCTGTATTCGTAATAAAGATTATTTTATGTTAGGTAGGGATCACGTATTAGATTGTTAATAGATATAAGTAACATGTAAATTCAAATTTAGGTACGATTCGTTATCTAGTATTTAGAAAGAAATACTAAATTTCCCTTATTTCCCGATATCCCACAGTAGGATAAACTGATAAATAAGACAAGGAAACCACTTTTAGAAAGAGATGTAATACGTGTGTCGTGATTGGTCAACCAAATCGCTGAGAGCGATTACGATGCACGGTAATTTCACTATAGATTAGTCATATTTCGTTGATTATTTCGTAATCTATTAGAGTTAGACTATCACAATGTTTGTAAACATTGTAGGTCATTAACCTACTAACACAGTAACACAGGTGCCGATAACGTAAAGCAGGTAGTATTTTGCCTAGAACCCGAGAAAGGGTCACAAAGCGCTCTATTGTTATGGAGTTACGGCACACAATAGCCTTTGTATTCGAAGTCTTTACGAGCAGTACACCTGTTGTTGTTTATTTTTGTGTCCTATTAACCTAGTTAACTGATTGTAATAGTTTTAAGTCGATAATTAGAGCTATATTTGAGATATCCTTATGTAATCGACAAAGAAGTAATGAAAATTGTCAAGTGTTTGTTCGGATGACGTAATCGACCAATCAGAGCGCAGCTAGTTACGCGAATGGGAATGCATTTTATTTCTCTGTCGAAAGGGGTATTCTCGCTCTTAGAATTTAGTATAAAAGCAAGGCGGGACAGCTACGGAGCATTCAGTATTCGTTCAGCGCTCAAGAAGAAGAAGTCCAAAGGAAAACCTGAAGAAGATCCGGAGCTGTGCCGCCTACCGTTATAGGAGTATTTTTATACCTAGTTACCGCGAGTAATAAAAGTCAGTATAAAATCCGAGTTAGTTTATTTTCTCTCTTTCGCGTGGCGGTCGGAGTCTTCGCGGAGCAGCGTGGTAGCCTGGGCCGATCTCGGTTATAAGAGAGGCGCGGGTAGACATAACCGGCGTTACCTTCTCCCTGGCTATTGGGGGCTATATTGGGCCGCGGGCTTCAATAAGTAGGTATTCTGAATGGCAGCTACGCGTCTCGTGTTCATTGACATCTGACAGTTGGCCTTGGCGTGCGCGGGCGCCGCGCCGCTCAAAAGCGGGCTACACACCGTCACGCCAATTTTGATTTGCCGTTTGCCGTCCAAAGAGCGTAATTTTTACGGTTCTCATTTACGCACCGTTGAGAGTTCTATAAACTTGTTCGTAAGTTTTGAAAAAAAAAATATGAATATTTTTCGGTACATTCTACGGTAAAACATTCGCTCATTCAAAAATTGAGACAATCTAAGCGCGTGTAGAAATGGCTTTATATACCTGTATCAATTTCGCCAATCAAATAACCTAATATCCCTTTCTCAATAATACGATATGAATGAGATGCTAGTTCACCCATAAAGATGAGTTGCAATAGATCTCGACCTATTGTTGTCTGATATATGTACTAAGAGTAACACGCTAAATGACCAATATTAAGTCTTATTACCTCACAATAAGGTTCATGAATGATCAGTTAACTGTGTCAACGATGGTATCGTTAGAAAAACACGGCACCTCGTTTAAGATGCAATTCTTATGTCGAAATTGCTAACGAAATATCCGGTTATTCCGGTCGTATTTACAATAGACTAGCATTTTGTATTGTTGAATGTGAATTGCTGTTATTTGGAAAAGAAAGTAACTAACATTATTTTTTTACTTAAATTTACAAAGTTGAGGCACAGATTCGAAAATGAACATTGGGTTTCCAAATCCAATCCAGATTAAATTCATTACCTGTTATAACAATTAAAATACGCCTCATGATAAAATGTAAAATACTTGTGACGTTTCAACACTTTCAGCAATCTGAAACCTGAAGGTCGATGATAAAGTGATAGCTGATAAGACGGAAATCAATCTTGATAACTTGCAACAATGCACTACATGCCCTAGTGTTCTTCCGCAAACTTTGGAAAGGACGATAATTTATCCAAACTCAACTAGTCTCTATATTAAATATTAAGGACGTACGTAGAAAAAACTCACTTGACAATGAAATAGAGTCGGAGCAAATATGAATATAAATGACGTTTAATAATGACACTATCTCACTTTGGTCCGTTCAAGCCCACCAACCAACCTAATAAATAGATCATAAGATAATATCGTTTGATATAAATGTCAAAACCTACAGCATATTCGGACAATCAGAGCAACAAGTGTCAAATTTATACATTGAAACCGGCTTAACGGGCGTTCCAATAAATCCACCTGACATTTAGTACCGTGCGACTGCTATTGTCATTCATTCATTTGTCTAATAGTTGTGGTTGAAAAAATTCAGGTCACAATGCGGCCGTAAAACAATAATAAAACGGGAAGAAAGCCATAAATCGGCCAGAAAAACCTTTGTCGCATGTTGTAGCGTTCTCATGCGTCCGTAATTTTTATGGATACCTGAATAGGCCATTACGTAAAAAGGACCAGCCTTTCACGCTGATTCATATAAAAAAAGTCTTTCTACATGATCGCTATCAGCGATCGCCCACCGATTCGCCGCGGTGCAAATTTGCGCGCACTATTCCCACGGCATAAATTCGCTTATTTCGCTTGTTACATCCCATCATCTAGAGTAAAAAGAAAGAGCGCCCAAGACGTTCCCATGGACGCTCCTAGATTGTTACGAAACTAACAATTTCATTAAATCATCTCCTTCACAGACCAGTTCCCTTTTCATAAATAATTAATTAATTATTACTTAACCGAGAGCCCGTGGAACACCTAAGGGTATCGATTATCCCGATGATTAAGATACAAAAATACCTCGGCCAAAATGGCATCTATAACTCATAAAATGAAAACATCATTATTTCGAGTTACATAACCGAAACGCACTTATTATAAGTGTTCGATTTTCAAACGGCCGTCCGAAAGTATACGAAATGTCATTGTTATCATTCTGAACATCACTCATTTTAATTCGGTTTAGTCGTGGTACCATTGCCGGCTCAGCTGAGTAACCACTCGTACACCTTATTTTCGACAGCATAAGGTCTACCTAAGGTAAGTTAAATTTCTGTAAGTACTCGTGGTTCATCAATTTATATAAATGGTTCATTACTCGGTAAACACAAAACTATTGCACAACGAGGTCCGGGTCAACGGACCACGTTTCCCAATATCAGTGCAGGGTGTAATTTTTTAACAGATGCAAGTGCGCGGTGCATCACGATTAAATAATTGTGCATCGGTCGTTGCGCAAGTACGCACCATAGTAGGCGTGTTTATAAAAGTAAATTATGATACAAAGATATCAATATTAGTGTATTGCGCTCGACATAGGATATTCAGAAGCAGCTTGAGTAGGTAAAGTTTTTTAAACTCTAATTCATAAATATTTGATTTATATTATACCATAACCATAACACGATCATATCATTAAATGAACGCTCGCAGATGTCAGCTTACTTCAACTTTATACTGAATATCATTACTATGTACTTTGAAAAAAATATAAACCTCAATTGCATCCCATACTTGGGTAGTTGCCACAGTTTTTTCTCGATTGACATAACAGGATACACCTACTTTTCAAAGTAAATAGGTACCTGGTGACAAAATCGCTAAGTTGCGCACATTGATACTGAAAAATGTATACTCATTACATTTCTGAACAAACCACACAGGCTGCGGGTGTTAAGAGGATTTCAACAATAAATCCAATAATTTTATTAAAGTCGTTGATAAACACCAACTCATTTCCGTGTCCGATTTCATTACGAAACGTAATTTCCAGAATTACTAAAGGCTGAATTACGTAATAATTTAACCGATCTGTCACAGATAGCGTCTTCATCGTCAACCTTGGAAAGGAAAGTGAGATGTGAATGATGTCGACAATTGATCTGTCCGAGGGTACAGAAGCGACATGCTATCATTAAGAATGAGAAGCCTTGGAAGGGGCAATACCTAAGTGTTGCGAGACGAGATGACATTAAGTTACCGCTTGCAGACGTATCTGCTAGATAAAAAAAAGAAAGTCATGTCCTAATTATTATGTCAAAAATTCTTTACCCATTGTCCCCCGTGTTTACTTTCTTTCTCTTACAATATCTTCATGTCCGTCAATTCGTCGTATCTAGGAATCTATAATGAAGTCATCTAATATAATGACGACATTCCGGATGATTTTGGAGAACAATAGCCATTTCAGTCGCTTTTGTTATCAACCAAAAGATATTGTTATATTATTCAAATGCCAAATGTAGATATGTAAATTAATGCCTTCTGACCGATAAGATATCGAAAACAAATTGTTCGAGTCGTGAAGTATAAACAATATATGTTTTTAGATATATAATAATATATGTACCTATACTTACTGTACTAGACAACGTTGATTTAAAGATTTCGAAATAATTGTTTTACGGAACAGTAGCACCCCATCACATAACGTCCAAAGTGACAACATGTACTGAATGGAAACTTTGCAAAACAAAGAAAAAATAAACTTCAGCAGTGTAAAAAAATATAATTGTAGCACTAACCATGATTTATTTTTATCATCTACCGCGAAAGGTCACAGCATATATTAATAATATTATAAAAGGAGACAACGGCTAGTGTTATAGAAATCATATTAAGGTGCGAAGCAAACAAGCAGCATGTGATAAGTGTGATAAGGAATTAATTCACGTGGTGCTAATTGAAGTATATAATAAGTTTAATCTGTGCAGTCGGTCAGAACTCATAAATATCGAGCGGTCAAAGTGCTTCGTGTTATCCGAACACGATATCACCATATCAAAATAACGTGTTTGTGATTTTAGTGTTTCAGAATACACGGACAATTTGTGAATGGGCATCTATAGGATTTAGATTAAAGACAAACGATATAGAATTATAGATAGCATACTGACATGGCAATTTTTTTAATAACTCTAAAAACGGTACCTATTGAAAGTGTTGCCACTTGCCAGACGTACTTACCGATTTTCCAGGGGATATTACTCTTGGAAAACAAGAGAATAAAAATCCGCTATTCTTATTTGAGAGTTCCGATTAACGCGGGATATGGAAGGAATAAGCGCGCTCCCTATTTTCGACACACAGGTAACAGTTTTGAGGTTCTGACGTTCTGAGTTCAGTCATCAAATCAACATTGTGTTTTATGCCCAACCCAATACAGGAACAGAAAACGCAAATAAGAAAACTTATGACCTCTTAATGTACATAATTTAGTAACTCATTAGTTATCAATGTTAATAAAACCCGCCCACATTGCACCCGAAGCAAAAACGGGAACGCATCAATTTCCGATCCATCATCGGCTTTCCCCGCTCATTAGTGCGTCTAGAAAAATGTCCGTGTGCCTAAGCACAGGCAGCCTAGGTAGCCTAGGCACGGGGAAGGAATTCTAATCAGCGGTAATTACCAGACGCTGGCATGTGTTTGCAAGTCATGTGAATCGAAGGGACATTTAGGAGCGTTTCTTATATTTTTTGGCATTTTTATATCTTGTGACCTTTTTTGCCACTTTTGTGTTGTTTCTAGTCAGGATCGCGAGCCCTTTTCATCCTTATAGGAGAAAAAAAGTGTCCTTAAATTTCCATACATTTTTCAAACTTTTTTTTTGTTACCTACTACCATACAAACAAAGTATGGGGAAATGGTAACACACAATAGGAAAAAACTCAGGGACATTTTTTTAGGATCGAAAGAGCTCGTGATTCTGAGTAGAAATAATACAAAAGTGGCAAAAATAGTCACAATATATAAAAATGGCAAAAAATAAAAGAAACGCTCTTAGAAAAACCATACTTAGAAAAAAAGAAAAACAATTACAGCCGAACAAAAAGATAATTAATTACAACATAAATATTAGTTAGGTATTTTCTTATTTTTTAAAGCACTGTGTCCTTGGGAATAATACCTGCCATTGTTTCTTGTACACCTGAATCTGAATAGAATATATAATTTACCTAATGTCTTTAATGCTCAACTTAACACTAAACAATTATTAAGTACCTATGGATGTCAAATAGTAAGCCATACTTAATTAGAGCTGGTTTCAGAGAGGAATTTAAATACTTATCAACAGTCTATTAAACAACACAATTTAAACATCATTAACACATGACTCATCTCGAAAGTATCAAACAGTTTCCACAAATAATGAAACGGAGCCGATACTTTCACAAAATCCATTAATATCGTCGTATCTCCGCATTTATTTTAGCCTTAAAGCTCGGCGACAAGTGAGAACAAAAATACTAAATGAGAATATAAACTCATTCGCGTCCCATTTTTAATAGAAAACGGAGAGGCCGATTCTAATTTAAGAATTTGTTATGGTTTTGATTTTATTTTGCTACGACATTGAAGCTCCGTGATATTTTTATTTTTTATCTATGTACTTCCTTATATCTATTTTAAAATATTTATTTATATATATTTTTTTTATTTTTATTTTACCTATTTGTGTGGTACATATATTGTTTTGTTTGTGCATATTCTGTGCTAGACTTCTTTTATTGCATCCGGAATACCTACCGACCTGACATGACATAAATTTATTAATTTCTGCCACCTAACGTAAAGATTGTCTGGACGAGATCGCTTTTTAGCGATAAGACCGCCTGCTATCCTCTTCTTAATTTTTTGTATTGAGGTATAGGTATGCAATAAGGAGTATTTTTTTTCTGATTGGTGCATGCGAAAATGAAGTGAATGACGTGCGTGAGACGCGCGATTGCAAAATCATAACAAATTGTTAAATTAGAATCGACCTCGGACTTTCTACAACAAGACATGACTGGGAGAACTGTAACGCGCCGACAACTTTATGGATATTTCACTGGATTGCATTTCAATATTTTAAATTGAGCTTTGGTGTAACTAATGGTATTGATGCCCGTATAATTGATGTTATAACTAAATATTAAACTCAATATTCTCCGCTACGTTAGCCGTTATATTATTAGCTTGAATAAACATAGACGTCGAATCGAAAATATAAGAAAAACAATTAAGGTCAATACGGTTAAGTGTAGCTACCAGGTATACGTGTCCTTATTCCTTAAATTTCCGAGAACGTTCTTCTTCATATCTGTAACATAGACCATTATTGCAATTACTCTAAGTGCGTTGCAGAGTGCAGACTCTTAAGGTTCATCAATATTGCAACTATAGAACATATACTTTGTCAGCACATCGCGAAATCCGCTTAAGGCTTGGATGCCTTGGATGTAATCTAATTTAAAATCCATTGCATTGCACGTGCATCGTATGACAACACTCGAAACTACGAGTAGGTACAATTACGGGAAGGTACTTTTTACTAAAAATAACAGTTTAAATTTAAAAAAAGCGAGGTTCGTACTGCTATCTATCTCAAGTACCCCATAACTCATAGTACATTCGGCGATATTTAGGAATAGTTTGTTTTATAGGAGGCAAACGATCAGAAGAATCGCAACACCAGGGGCCCGTTTCTCAAAAGCTTGTAACTTGTAATACAAGCGGATGTCACTTTTTGACAGCTTTTGTTAGAAAGGGACTTTTCCACTTGTATTACAAGTTACAATCTTTTGAGAAACGGGCCCCAGAGAGGCAGCCATTCGGCACCTTTTAGATACTAAAGTGTACGCTCTTGTCTAGGTCGTATTTGTATCGGTCCGGATTCATTAAAAATGTAGCATCTACTCTATTAGATACGAGTATCTAAGAGTAAAATGTCGCATGAAGTCACAGAACTTTGTTTAAATTCACGTAAGTGCATTGGTGCATTGTACTGGGCATTTTCAATCCTGCGCCACTTTAATCCTTCGAGGATTTCGCATTGCAGCATTGTTGCATTATTTAAAAACTGTATCTTGGCAACAATAATACTAATGCTTACACTCCGCCAAGAAATAATAGCAATTAAATTTGGAGTAACAAAATTTGTTTACACCTGGCAACAGCAATTTCCTGTCAATAATGTGTCAAAAGAAACAAATATGTGGACCATAGGGCCAAATATACAAAGACAAACGTATAAAGGACCTGTTAATGAATGAATGAATAACATTTATTTCAGGACAAGTCCCATAGTATGTTAGTAACAAGATGAATACTTAAAATTAGTGTTAGTGCACAACATAAATAAAAATTTAACACAAATAAAAACTTAAAAACCTATAACCTACCTACGTGGAGCGCGAGACATGGAGCTGCGTCCATCGACGCATCAGCGCGGAGTCCCAGCGGTCCGCGAACGCGCTCAGGATCCCGTTGGTGCTGCAGCGAACTCGGGCTAACAGGGAGGCGCACCGCTTGCGCGTTAAATAATAAATAAAAAAAAAAAAAACAAATATGTACCTATGCATTCATATTGTAAAAAAACCGGCCAAGTGCGAGTCGGACTCGCGCACGGAGGGTTCCGCACCATCAACCAAGTACTGACCCCGCCCGACGTTGGTCAAAAATCAAGTTTGTTGTATGGGAGCCCCACTTAAATCTTTATTTTATTTTTTAGTTTTAGTTTTTAGTATTTGTTGTTATAGCGGCAACAGAAATACATCATGTGTGAAAATTTCAACTGTCTAGCTATCACGGTTCGTGAGATACAGCCTGGTGACAGACGGACGGACGGACGGACGGACAGCGGAGTCTTAGTAATAGGGTCCCGTTTTTACTCTTTGGGTACGGAACCCTAAAAATACGCTCGTACGCGTGCCGCTTTATAAAATGTCTTACTTTTTTTTGGTCCGAATGTTAAATCGGAAAATAAAATTATGGTTGCTAAATATTTAATAGTTATTTGTACAACAAGAGATCAAAGCTTGATATTTCTTCGAGTGCTTATTTTGAGTCCCGTGCAAGCGAAAGATTCTATAATAGATTCACGAGCGTAGCGAGTGAATCTAATTTAGATATCTTGAGCGTAGTAAGGGACTCAAAAGCGCACGAGATGTAAATAACTTTGATCTCGTGTAGTTCACAAAACTTTTCACCTCAGCAGTGAGAACATATTAGAGAACCCGAAAAATGTATTCCTTCTTCAACACTTACCTCTATTCACTCATGTTTTCTTAAGATATACCAACAATTAAATTTTCACCTCAGATCTCGAACAAGGGTACTTTGCTACTTAAAAACAGTGAGCAAAATCGCATTTTGCTCACTGAGTGAGCAAAATCGCATTTTGCTCATTTTGTCTCACTCAGTGAGCAAAATGCGATTTTGCTCACTGTTTTTAAGTAGCAAAGTACCCTTGTTCGAGCTACTGAGGTGAAAATATTATTTCATCATGACTCATGATGAATGCTCACAAATCGGACAAAACAGCGAGATAACCTATCGGACTGACGAAAATACCTACTACATAACTTATGTATTTCAGATTTGTTAGGTACGGATAGGTACAATCAAAGTATTAGTAATAACATCAATGTTTCATGTAAATGTTATAATTGTATGTAATGTAACAGTTTGTTTTAGCAAGTATGTACTTATATGTACCTATATTTAAAGTTCGTATTCGTTATGGACAATAATTTAGTTGTGCCAAATTTAATTAGAACTATGTTTTCCATAATGAATATAATGATAGTTTCCTGTAAAAAAAAATGGACAAGAAAATTACATTACATCACTACAAGTATCAATATAAACTCTGTACAATCAAGGCCAAAATATATAGGGAGTTAATTAATTGTCACGGCTATCAGGTATTTTTTGCTCAACTACGGAAAAATATGCAAATATATGTTCGTAATGTACGTATGTATGTGGGTCAAAACGATTTAACCAATTTGATGAATTAGATGCCCATGTATTCGTTATTCTACCTTTGACGCGTGATGTGACATTACATTACACTACATTAACCCACTTCGTAAGAGGTGGATATTTTTTACGACAAACCCGTGATCGGTCAGATCGCTATTTCAAGCGTTTTGCTTATTCACTTTGATATCGTTTGTCTGTACTTATACGTATACTGAACCAATAAATGGAGCCTTAATCTAACTTCATGAGTAAAATAGAAATACCCATACCTGTTTAGTAAAACACGAATACATATTCATTGATCGCCCGTCAACGTCACGTCACACCCCAACCCCGATTGGCCTAAAATTAGCACACTTGACCCTGAGAGACCTATTATAGGCTCCATTTACGCATTGCCAAATACTATGATAAGGTACTTATTTTAAAAGTGTAACTTAAAAGAAATGTTAAACAGCATTCGTTATCTATTGTTATGTGTACATACAGCCTTGTGTCTTGTGCTGACTGTAGTCAGCAGCAAGAGTTGCTAAGCGGGTGAGGTGTTCAAAATTACATTGACGCGCTCTTATTCTGCGCGTTAACAATAAAGTCGCGTAAAGATTATTTTGAACACCTCGCCCGCTTAGCAACTATTGCTGCTGACTGTACTCTTGTGCCTGTTGTGTATCAACTCACTTGGATAAGCTGCATTTCCACTGAGGCAGAGATGAGAAGAGAAGAAGTCGGTAATACGCGACGCGATAGTTGCCCCAACCTAAAGAAGAATCCACATAGAACCTTCTAGATACATTTGAACAGTGGCCTCGTTCAGGCCTCAAGAAGGGACACTTGCTTCAAGAGCACTTGACCCTGACGATCGATCGGTGAAACTAGGGTCAAACGCAACACTGTTTATAAAAAGAATGTGAAAGCTTTTACCAACTTTTTAAACCAATAATGCTATATGGAAAGTTCAGGTTACTGTCCGCTACAATAAAACAATCATTTCTGTTATTCCCCTAACCCTTGCCTAATATAAACCACTAAAACTGAGAGCTGTACTTTCGTTACGATAGGAGAATCGTAGATCACTGGTTTTCTGAGGCGTATGCAATGGTAATCACAGGCCATGTCTAAAACTCGTCGTGTGCACGATTTCCGTGACCCGCGCGCTCATCACAATACAAAACTATTCTGCTTAAATCTAAAACGACGTATGTCCTGTAAACATTTCCTTAACATATGTTCTTTCGGAATTTCTAGGTTTTATTATCCTTTGACGTACACTACTTGTTAAAAGTGAAGGATGTTAATTCAATGTCGTGTGAAGCGCGTAATGTATATATGCACTTGTAGTATTTAATACTTGTTGTTCCTTTTATAAAGAGCGTAAGGATTTTGCAGTTCCTATAGAATATTCTATTGTGTAAAGGATTAGTGCATGAAGATAACCGCAGGGTACAATTGTTCACGTTTTCAATACCTAACTAGTGAGCTTTAATGAAAATTTGTCAGTTGAGTTTATTGATTTTGGAATTGCATTGTCTTAGGTCTTATATAATCACTTTATTATTTGCCGTGAAGATATTCGGTACGCACTATAGCTATTGAAAAGTTGGTACTATTTTACTGTATACTTGTTTCTTAAAATATGATTCATGATTTTCACGAATGAACGACAAACGATGAATGAAAGATCAACAGGTGTAATCGTATCGTAGATCGTAAGCGTAGACCCATTGCTTTGCTTCCTAACTTTTGGATGGGTATTATATACTTGACATCTGCTTTGACAGTAGGTGCTCCTCCCCTTGATTGTGAGCCTAACATTATATTATTGACATCATCATCGCTGAAAAAATTAATGTAAAAAAAAAGTTTGTATAAAATATAAAAAAGTTATAAAAGATACTTATAAACCACAAACCGTTGAAGGTAGGAAGGAAATTAAAAATATCATCATTATATTTTAATTTTTTGTAATTCAACCTACATATTTGATTTGGTTGTCAGTTTTTAACCACTACCTAACTATACGCAAAGGAGTTCTCGGGCAGAGGTAGTTCAGAGATAACTAAAATATTATAGCTTCGGACGAGATAGACTTGAACGCGCGGTTACTAATGTTTTTTTTTTTCAAAATCACTGACTAGAAATCAGTGAAATGCTTGATACATGGTAAATGCAGTAAAGCCACAGGTTATGTCCTTGAGGCGGGGATCGATACGGCCCGGAAGAAGACGCCCTATGGCCCTGCGCCGCAAACGTCCGTGACGTATTACGTAGGTACATCTACATATACGTACATAGTAAGTACATACGTCAATTGGACGTCACCTTATATTATAAATGAAACAACTGAGCTCAACTGCTCAAAATGTAACATTAGTAAAAATTTAATTAATGATGATTCATTTAGCGCTTTTTGTAACCAGCGTCTAGTTCATCGAAAACTTCAGTCTAGGTAGTAGGTACCTATTTAATTGTTTTATGTGTTTTTTTGGCTCCAATTACATTTAACGGTTTTTCAATAAACATGATAAGGTAATCTCGCATTCATGTATTACCCATTTAACTAACAAGTCGCGTAACCCGAATAAATATCGATAAAATAAATAAAAATGTATCAACTTAACACCAGTGCGTATTTACACACGGCTCCAGAGCTGACAAAACAAACGCTACCATAGAATGTAACCCAACCAGCCTTACCTGGAGGTATTCTAAGAATACACCTACGAAACACGAAGAAATTGTTACTTTATTACCATTCAAATAGGGTCTAAAATAAGGGTAAGCTTTAAGAGGCACGTCCCTATTGTTGCGGCAAGTTATTAGAAACTTATAGACGCTATAGTTAAACGACACTGAGACTGCTAATTTATGAAACCTCGTATTCCTCTCATAAGTATCAACGTAAATAAAAAAGCGGCCAAGTGCGAGTCGGACTCGCATATGAAGGGTTCCGTATTTAGGCGATTTATGACGTATTAAAAAAAAACTACTTACTAGATCTCGTTCAAACCAATTTTCGGTGGAAGTTTACATGGTAATGTACATCATATATTTTTTTTAGTTTTATCATTCTCTTATTTTAGAAGTTACAGGGGGGGGGGACACACATCAAAATCTTAATGCGGTTCACAGAATACATCTACTTACCAAGATTCAACAGTATAGTTCTTATAGTTTCGGAGAAAAGTCGCTGTGACATACGGACGGACGGACAGACAGACAGACAGACATGACGAATCTATAAGGGTTCTGTTTTTAGGGTTCCGTAGCCAAATGGCAAAAAACGGAACCCTTATAGATTCGTCATGTCTGTCTGTCTGTCTGTCCGTCTGTCCGTCTGTCTGTCCGTCCGTATGTCACAGCCACTTTTCTCCGAAACTATAAGAACTATACTGTTGAAACTTGGTAAGTAGATGTATTCTGTAAACCGCATTAAGATTTTCACACAAAAATAGAAAAAAAAAACAATAAATTTTTGGGGTTCCCCATACTTCGAAGTACTTCGAACTGAAACTCAAAATTTTTTTTTCATCAAACCCATACGTGTGGGGTATCTATGGATAGGTCTTCAAAAATGATATTGAGGTTTCTATTATCATTTTTTTCTAAACTGAATAGTTTGCGCGAGAGACACTTCCAAAGTGGTAAAATGTGTGTGTCCCCCCCCCCCCTGTAACTTCTAAAATAAGAGAATGATAAAACTAAAAAAAATATATGATGTACATTACCATGTAAACTTCCACCGAAAATTGGTTTGAACGAGATCTAGTGAGTAGTTTTTTTTTAATACGTCATAAATCGCCTAAATACGGAACCCTTCATGGGCGAGTCCGACTCGCACTTGGCCGCTTTTTGCCATTTGGCTACGGAACCCTAAAAATACCTTATCACGTACCAAATAGGGTCATTATTTCTAAACAAAGCAGAAGTTTGAAAGAACATAGTTAAAGATCAATCTATCGGCGTGGCAAAAAGGATTCCCATGTCAATTGGTTTTATTTGATTCCGTGAAAGAAACCGTAATGTGTTTTTGCTAGACGATACACCATTAGAATTTATGGCCGAGAAATAACACCGGTTCGGAGGTAGACAAACTTAGTAAATGGACATTTGGGATTTTATTGCGGAAAGGAGCGATTATGTTGTTTTTGTTATACCTAGTTATTGCTAAAATCGGTGACTTGTTGTTATAATAGTTATTTTCGATACAAGTGCGAAAAAGAGGAAATTCGAAACGAGTGGCGATAAATTAAAACACGACCGAAGGGAGTGTTTTAAATCGACACGAGTTGCGAATTACCTATTCGCACGTGTATCGAACAAGTTTTACAGTACATATGGCACTTTAAAGTTTCGACATACGCACGAAAAGTGCTATTTTACGCACTAGTGCGAAAAAGTAGCCCCATATGTACTGTAAACTTATTAAAATATAAGCCAAAGATCAATATAGCAAAATGTATGTAATTAAATTAATAGACCGTGTAGAAATTTACAATTTTACGAGTACATTAACCTAATTATGTTTACATACTACTTCTTACCTCACTACACTATTTAATTTAATTACCCCACTAAATGGTTATGACTGACAGGTAATAATCAAAAATTGACACGAGGGAAATTTATTTTAGAAGATCGTTTAATTTTAAAGAGATTAACTATTGTCATAAAATAATACATTAGAGGTACTATCGAAATCTTCACAGTATCATTATCACACGTCCCTATATCCGTTAAAAAATGCTTTTGACACTTCGGCAGTGCCGAAAGGCACTTTACGGGTTAAAAATCACAAATAACGATCCCTAATAGGAAAAACAGTATTGATAAGCATAGACCTTAAGTCAAGGTAGCAAGGAATAATTTAACATAGCAGATTAGCAGGTTAGAGTAAGATTATAAAGTTTACACCTATACAATACAAGGAAACCATTTTAGACCAACAATAGACCTTAAGTCAAGGTAGCAAGGAATAATTTAACTTAGCAGATTAGCAGGTTAGAGTAAGATTATAAAGTTTACAACTTTACACCTACAATACAAGGAAACCATTTTAGACGAACAATGAACTATACCGTAAAGTTTGAGTTGAGATTAAACTGGAATAGAGATCTTTATCTTCGATTATCAGACGATAGTTTATCAAAACGTGTTGGGCACACTATCGATTTTCTCACAAGATTTCATGATTGTGACACTGTTTGGTTTGAGTTAGGGCCAGTTTCTCCAACCACATTTGACAAACTGATCAACGTCAGCCGGCGCGCCCCGGCACCTTACTATGAAACTTTCCAAACATAAAAATTTAGCGAACTTTGCAACCGACCATTAGTGTAGCAAAACAGTAGTTATGGACTTATACACTGCAATTACACTAAGAAAAGTACTATCAGAACTAGGTATGTCCACACCACGTCCACACTCTAGATATAATTGATAAGGTAGTTGCCGAAAACGGGGTAATTTTGAAAATCACTAACATCTAATATATCAGAAGCATTTCATTATTTTGGCAACACTTGCACCACTGCAACGATCCAACGCATCTTACTTACTGTTGCTACAGTTAGTGGATGTTACTTCTTGTTACAATATTGATAAGGTATACCGTATAATATCTAACACCCAACTAAACGGGTCGTCCTTGATTTTAATTTAAATCAACAGATTATATTCATAAATAGAATATTCTAAGATAACAAAATGGTAATTACCTATGTATCAGATATGGAGCACCTGCCTATGAAATGTTAATACGTTTTATTTGTAACAAAATGACAGTTACTTAAGCGTTGACTATCGAGCATCCCCGATCTTGCGAAACGTAGCGCAATATGTGGTTTTCCATCAAAGAAAAGGGTCCTTATGCTTTATGTACAGGACCTCTATCAGAATTTCTGTTGGAATTTCAGATAAAAAGGACTCCTTATTGCACTTGAAGTAAAGGACCTTTATGTAATGGAAAGCCACATATCTCCTACTTGTCCAGCTCGAAAATGCACAGAGTTCATGTGAGAACGGTGTGCGGTGTGTAGGTACGTTGCGGGAAGATGGAAAAGTTCTCGGAAATCAGATAAATTTTTCGATCCCCGTACAAAAACATGAGTTGCCAAATTTTTTTCAATGTGGAAATTTCCCGATGGAAGGTATATCAGTACTTATGATCTTATGCATGATCCTGCCTTTGGCTAGGAACTGAAACACGTACGTGGATTTTTGGTCACCCAGCAACATCTTGTAAAAATCACACGATTCGCTGTCTTCCATCAAAACGTTTAGGTACTTAGGTATAGTTGTTTATCAATCGCCTATCTCGTCGATCGATCACTTTCTTTGTTTTACGTTGCAATAAAACGTCATGGACCTTGAAACTTTCCTTGCCAAGTTTTATTTCAAGGTTCAAGGGCACAATAGCGTGATTAAGGCCAGTAAATTAAATTATAAAAGTCGCTTAGGGGATGAAAAATGAGTTCTGCGATGAGTTGACAGTCGTTTTTAGGGTTCCGTACCCAAAGGGTATAAACGGGACCCTATTACTAAGACTCCGCTGTCCGTCCGTCCGTCCGTCCGTCCGTCTGTCACCAGGCTGTATCTCACGAACCGTGATAGCTAGACAGTTGAAATTTTCACAGATGATGTATTTCTGTTGCCGCTATAACAACAAATACTAAAAAAAAGATTTAAGTGGGGCTCCCATACAACAAACGTGATTTTTGACCGAAGTTAAGCAACGTCGGGCGGGGTCAGTACTTGGATGGGTGACCGTTTTTTTGCTTGTTTTTTTTGCTTGTTTTGCTCTATTTTTTGTTGATGGTGCGGAACCCTCCATGCGCGAGTCCGACTCGCACTTGGCCGGTTTTTTTCATGATTGACAGAAATAAAATACCTATATCCCTAAACGCATAAGGGTCTTAATAATTGTAATAATATATTCGGTATTCGGCCAAAACCACTATTCGGGACATCTCTACTAATTACCTATATGTATTAATTTGCCTGTCTTCTGTACCCGTCAATTATTTTACGCAATCTTATCGGTAGAGTAGTCGCCTATCGTATGTGACTTTGGCATTTCCTTGCATCTTGGCAACATACGAACCCAAAAGCAGAACTTTTACTTAATGCCATAAACTTGGTCACGCGAGACGTTTAATTTTTGCTAACCAATAAGTTTGGTGGTAACGGCGCTATTGCTGCATTGCAGGTTAAGCTTGGCACGAAACCCATTCTGAAAAACTAACTTAAAAAGTACACAAAAAGTTTAAATTGCCTTTTTTGGTACATTTTTCATGTAACTTTTTCCGTCAGTCATCAAACAGTACCGCGACGAATACCGTACAATACAAGTGACGACGTCGTGGTTGCAAAAACAAGCGCCGATCATAATCTAAACACAGCACTGGAAACGGCACCTCATTAAACAGGCTATGATAGAAACACAGTACAGGTAATTCAGTATCTTGACTTCGGCCGCAATAAAAACAAATAGGATCAATACAAGTAAGTTTGGCATACGGTGTACGGGTAAATATCCTTCTTCACATTGGGGCCCGTTTACACATTGCATGCATTTGCTGCAACTTGCGTTTAGTGGCAGTTAAACAGGCCCCAATTCAGGCTACTCATTTAGATCACGTGGTCGAATGCTGATAGCACCCCATACCCCATCTAAAGCGGAGTCGGCACTCGTTGGTGGTTTTAGACGGTAGTCCTCCACTGGTTAGTCCGTCATCCCCCCTGGTTCCCCCGGACCAGGTGGCATGCGTAAACGCATTTCCCCAAGGTAAAAAAAAAAAAAAAAAAAAAAAAAGGCTACTCATTTAGATGGCATTTAAATCAATAAAGAAAAACTCAATGACATTACATGAAAAAGGTTCTAATCTTGTACGGGCTGAAATACGAGGATCTCACAGTTACATACATTCTAACTTTATCACTCAAATATAATTCAATAAAGCTACATTTTGATGAAATCGCTAATAAAAGTGAACTCTAGTACTGGTAAATAAAACTCAAAATATCATGACCAAATATATTTAGATGCGAGGTCTGCAAGGTAACTTTACAATTTATATTCGAATTTTAAACAATTAACGCTACAAATTTGAATTTCGAATTTTATACAAGCTCACTGACCAGCCATTTCGGAACTAAAGTTTTTCAATAGAAAGGAAGATGGGTCAAGTATACATAGTGCTGCAGATATTTTGGACTAGTCATTGAGTTTTCACTTCTGTCGGCACTCCCGGAGTGCAAACCGTTGTTTTTTTTTTAATCGCAATTTTTAAAATGTTCTCTGATCGATACCATTATGTATGTAATCTACTCTCTAAAACATGAACGAAACTCTATCAGATGCGAAAGATACAAGTACCATGGTAAGTTACGGTACTGATTATAGCTCTACTGCGCGAAAACCATTGAACCTATAACTAATAATAGACTTTCGAGGACCGAGACCCATTTCCCATAGACGGCGCATCTCCGCAGAACAATATATGTACAAGCAAAAACCCACAGAAAGAGTTAATAGATTATTGTCTGTCGTGTAATCTTTCTTACAGAGTCGAATGCTTAGAACCAATGTATTCGTGATCTCTTCTTACCAGGCAATTATATGAAATCGAGAGCTCTTATAATGTTGGTTGTTTGTGCGCCTGTAACAGTTTTTTGCCGCATCCGGAAATTTCTACAATTCCATTGTAGAAAGACATTGTTGACATTGAAAATACTAAAGAGTTACGACCATTTGGAATTTAATGTTATACCTACTATGGAACTGTAAGGTATGATTGGATTCTCATGAGATGGGGAACTTTGCATGGTGATAAATAAGTTTTTAGCTGGGAAGTTGTTAGTTATTATGTGATAGTATGTAGCCAGTAATCAATTGGATTAGGTGTGTATATATGACACCGTAAGATTGTGAACCCGTTAGTTTATAAGCGAGCAGGCCTCCAACCCCCGCCCACCTGGGGGAGCATACACCTGCTGCGTGTGTGGCCGAGGGATCCTCTCTCGTACAGGGCTTTACAGCCACGAACACAAGTGTCGTAACCGGGATGCTGCTTAAACATCTGACACAGATGGTAAAGGCCTATTATAGTTTATAATCTAACGTAGGTTAGGTTAGATTATAGAGTATTAACTCCCTACCGTCAGTTTATAATGTAACTAGCTAGATTATAATATGACGAGTGTTTACAATTTTACGGTGACATATACAAGGTGTCCTTATAGACTCCGAACAAAATCTACAATCCCAAATAATCAGTAGTAGAGTCAGTTCTAAAAATTCGCTTTTTTTAAATTAAATATATGTTTTTCGCTCTGAGAAATTGAAAGTTATAAATTACAGGGTGTCCTAAGCCTGCAGACACGATTAAAATCCCAAATAGGGTTGGTTTCCAATAATTTTCGAATATATTTCTGGAATAAATTATGTATTCTAACGTATCCGTTTTAATTTCTTATAAGAGCTAAAAAGAAGCCCGTTAGTCAACCTGATATGCTGTTTCCATTAACAAGTCTACATTTGCCTATCACCCTGTCACCCGTCATTGTCACTCAAGGTTTTTGTACTTTTTAAAGTGTTTATATTTAGATACGTAATTTATCTTAGCCCATTTTGCTTTTGCATTATTCTTTGCTTCAAGTTGAGGTAGTTATTAAATATAAATACAGTTGGATAAGATATTTTTAGGGTTTGGAAATTTTAGGCCATTGAATGCATACTATAAATCTCTAATGATACGCTCATCTCATCATACTTCATTTGATTATACAAAAAGAAAGCATTAAAAAAGTAAGAATGTGTGTACCACTGACCCTGACATAAATCGAGGTTGTATAAATACAAATTAATTATACTCACTAGTTTCTACAAGGCGAAGGATTCGTCTACAGTCCTTTCTAGAGGACAAAACAGATACCTATTACTGAATCGAGATTAGAAAGGGATTGAGATAGCTGTCAATCCATATTGATTTTGACGTAAGTGTATGGAAATCTGTTATTTCTAATCCCTTTCTGATCGCGGCATGATAATACCTACTACGGAAATGACATTGGATGACAACGGTGACTCGTGTTTTTAAACAGTAAGCTTCTAAAATTACCTGTTTCTTTTAATTTAGATAAACGTTTTGTTGATGACAAACGAAGGACGCGTTTGGAACGAAATTGGGTTTTTAAGTAGCGTTTGATTTCGATAGTCATTTCCGTAAATTCCGTGCAGTCGTAGGTAGTCTCGTAGTGCCTTATGAGATGTGGTGGTACCGCGGCTATGTTCGAAAGACTCTTAAGTTTCGATTATTGTCGTAATTTGAAAGCCCTGGCCATCCCAGCGCAATCAATTACCTTTTAGATGATGCAACACGCACTGCACCTGCCTGAAATGGGTCACTCTGCACAGCACCGGCGGCGAATTGAAATTGCGACAATAAAAGCAAGTAAGAGTGGCGAAACAGTGTCAAAATGCCGATTCTATTTTAACAATTTGAACTACATCTATACATAGTATAAAACAAAGTCTTTCCCTGTCTGTCTGTCTGTCATTCTGTATGCTTAGATCTTTAAAACTACGCAACGGATTTTGATGCGGTTTTTTTAATAGATAGAGTGATTCAAGAGTAAGGTTTATGTATAATTTGTTAACCCGTGCGAAGCCGGGGCGGGTCGCTGTATACTATAATACTGTTTCAACTGGCATCATATTTTGGTTTGTCCAGTTTTTACCAACACGCTGTAAATCATGTTATCTTCTTGATTAGCAGCGATCGGTTAATATCTGCCTATTTTTTCTTAAACTTAATTCTTGGTTCTTTCAATAATTCACTGTGTTCACTTAAATTCTGAAAGCTCATTTTGCGTAATTGTAGTATCAAAAGTGTCATGCCTGGGAGGCCCATTTCTTGCAATTTGATAAGGCTTTGATCTTATTTTATATCTCACGAGCACCAATAAGTGCGATCCAAGTGCCTTCCATTGCATTAGCGTGAGTAGGGTTTGCAATCAGGATCCAGAATGTATGAAATTATCCGGATCTAGATCCGGATCCGCGGATCTTCCCATACATTTCGGATCCGTCGTGCAAACCCTAAGCGTCAGTCGCTTACGCTGGTTGGTGCTCACGGCGGTCAAGATCATATCAAAATAAAACGAAAACTATATCAAATTGTAATATCAGAATATGCCTCCAGGCCTAGATACATCATGCCACTTGATACTACAATCACGCGAAATGAGCTTCTAGGATTGAGTTACGTGTGAACACAGACCACAGTGCACTTTTGGAAGAACTAAGCAAAACGTCCAATCAGCTAATAAATATGAACCGGTAGTAATCTAATCAGTAATCAAGTTTGCACAGGTACACGCTGTATATTATCAGCGTACACTTCTGGACGAACCATAACATATACAAAGTATCGTGCCAATTAAAACAGTAAGTACCTAAGTAAAATAGTAAAAAGGTGTACTCGTACGTAGCAATTACCCGTTTTTCGATTGTTTACTTTGGAGCAGCCTGTAGGTGTTTTTTTTATGGGAAATTTGGTTTACCTAATAGATTACAAAATAAAATAACTTGTGCCATCCTATCTACCTATCCATAGATATCCATAGATGATTATATCCTCCAAGGTGTCAGGCCTACTAGGCCTAGACACAGTCAAATACATGGCACTTGATACCCGCACAGCACAATCACGCGAAATTAGCTCGCGAGATTGAATTACGTGTGAATATTTCGCTGCACTGTTTGCTTGAAGAATATGAGTGGGATTGGAAAATAATCGAAAAGAACATACAGCTACCACCTTACCTATAAATCAGTTACAATTTACAATACAGATAAGGTGATGGTGGTAAACAAACGTACGGCACACCTGATAGTCAATATTGTTATTTTGACGTAGGTAGGCGTACCTATATTCTCTAAACTTTTTCTGTATTCTGATTATGAATAGTGATTAACTGCTGAACTGCTGCTACTATCCACCGTTTAACTGAGGCGGCTAGTAAGAAGTTAGGTAACTACATAATAATTAGCCTAATACCTATCTATAATTATGGTCACCTACGGATTAATTGAAGGCTTGGCTGCATCAAGTTGATTAATACCTAGTACTTTTTTAATTGTTAAGTAAGTAAAAACGTAACATATATATATATATATATCACAAGATCACAACTTCTTTACTAACCGCTTGAGATTAAGATATAGCCAAATTGTACAGTTTTGACGACTGGTATACGTACCGCGTAGGTAAGTGATTACTGCCTAATTGATTATCATTAGTCCTATAATTGATGATCATCGTCGTCGACTGCGGCAAACAAGTGCCGTACGACACGCGGCGCTTATCAACAGGTAATCAGTGTAATCACAGATACAATAACTAACTGATAACAGGAGGACTTCGATATTCGCTTCTCGAGAGGCAACAATCATTACGAAACAGCTTTTACCGACAAAAATGTAAATGTATTTTTTATTAGCCACGTTATCGACCAAGATGGTAGTTTCATTGAAAATTTAAAGTAAAGTTAGCCGGTGTTCTTTACGGGATAAGGTTCAATTTCAATTGCAGGTGAATCTCAAAGCAAACGCGTCTGGCTTCTAAACATTATTTATTGCAACTAAATGGTAGGCTATACAGCTAGGTAGGTATAGGTATAGTACGGGGACGGAAATCGACAAAACATACCGCCCACCAAAAACAACAGTTTTTAACTTAACTAAGCGAGATACATAACCTAAAACTTACGTACATAGTTGCTCGAACTGATGCATCCAAAACACATAAGTACCACAAGCACTGATATCACCGTATGTTTTAAGTTCAACACTAATAAACACAATACATGATTTCGATGCATTTTCACTTGCATAACAACAAATAACTAACTACAATTCGAGCGACGCTGGCGGGAGCCAAAGCAAGATGATACTGATAAATAATATTCGATTTCTACAAGTAAACAACTAACTGCCTGCGTCGCGTAGGTAATAATTGCGTTCCCGCGTGGGGTATCTTTAACTAACACTTTAATACCAAGTATAAGCTTACTTCTAAATACAAGATCAATATTATCAAGTATTAGGTAAATAGGTCAACCATAATAACATAACTTGTTACATAGCATACACTTTAGTGGACTGTATAAATAAAAATATTTTGTTTAACCGACTTTATAAAAGCAGGTTCTATGTTTGTATGTATGTATTTTGTTTGCTTTTATGGATGACGTGAAGCATAATATCTTAACATCTAGGTATTCTTTTAACAAACAAATCGTTCTATTTTATTTAAAAAACAAGTTGAATAGGTAAGTAAACAAGGAAAACTTAATATCTAAACAAATGAAAGGTTTACGAACCTACTTATTTTACGTGAGCATTTAATTACTTTTGTATGTAATAATGTTACAATGGTATGCTTAAATGCTAATTATAAGAAATTCAGGGATCCGCTCGGTAACCCAAAATCAAGAATTGACCAGAGGGGTCCGAGTTATACATATAACATCTACAACATGTAATTAATGCATCCACCTATGAATACATATTAAATAACATAAGTACTTAACTTAGCAGTTTTTTTTTGTTATCCTTACATAAAATACATAGTACAAAGTATCGGCGCTTTGAATAAATAATACAACAATGGTATTTTTAGCAACATAGCTTGTGTCGCAAATCTTTGTGCTTATGTATTGAGTAGGTATTACAAATTACAACTACAGTCGGCCAGAATTATTAGTACCTAAAATTTATTAAATACGAAATAAATTTAACCGCCCACCATAGCTCATTATTTTTCATTACAGACGTAAACTTTCTATTAATCTGCAGTTTTAGGTAACAATATTAATTTAGACAACGGTCTTTTAAGAATGTGATTGCCCTTACACTGGACCGTTACAACGCGTACTAAGTTATCAGGCCCTGCGTGCAGTGCCGTGATCTTGCCTAGCAGCCACTTGGCTGGTGGTAAGTCCTGCTCCTTCATAATGACAACATCTCCTATACAGGGTGATTTTACCACATCGTACCACTTCTGTTTTTGCTGGAGTGTGTTTAAGTAATCTGATTGCCATTTTTTCCAGAAGTCTTGCGTTTGTTTCTGTACGAGTTGCCAGCGTGTCAACAAATGCAATTTATTGTTTTCATAATTTCTATCAGGAATGTTTATCAAGGCCTCACCTACAAGAAAGTGTCCTGGCGTGAGGGGGTTAAGCGTGTCCAGAGTATCATCCAGCTGACAGAGTGGCCTTGAATTTAAACACGCTTCAACCTGGCTTAGCTGAGTTGAAAATTCCTCATATGTCAACGTCGTAGTTCCATTGACTCTCAACAGATGGCGCTTTGCCGAACGGACTCCACTTTCCCACAGGCCTCCGAAGTTTGGTGACTTTGGCGGCACGAAGTGCCACGCCGTACCATCATTAGCAAGAAGTTCAGCTATCTCTTTAGGTACGTTGTTAGTGCTCTTGGACCACATATCTCTTAGTTCCTTATCACCACCAATAAAATTGGTCCCATTGTCACTCCATAATTGTGCGCAATGTCCTCTACGTGCGACGAACCTCCTGAACGCCGCGATGAATGCTTGAGCTGTAAGATCAGTTACTGCTTCTAAGTGGATTGCCTTGGTGCACATGCAGACAAATAAGCAGATGTAGCCTTTTGCAGATGTACGACCTCGACCCTTTGACGTTCTCAAATACACCGGCCCAGCAAAATCAACTCCACTGTGGTAAAAGGCGCGGTTCTGTGTGACTCTTGAGGTGGGTAACTGACCCATTAGCTGCTGTCTTGTAAGTGCGTTGTTTTTTATGCACACGATGCACTTACGAGTAAAATCTCTAACTGCGGATTTGAGACCTATGACCCAGTACTTACTTCTAACGTAGGTCATGGTTTGCATGATTGTGCCATGTAAAGTTTTGGCGTGCGCATCCGCTATTATTAACCTTGCAACATGTTGCTTGCTTGGTACGATAATCGGGTGCTTAGCGTCTTCTGGCAGATCCGCTTTACTCAACCGTCCTCCAACTCGCAGTAAATCGTGTTCATCTACATACGGGGTAAGTTTAATTAACGAACTTTTGTTTCTAACCTTTCCTTTCTTTTTCAGGTCTTCGAATTCTTGGCTATATACTAGTTTCTGATAATACCTTACGCAGCAGGTTTCAACTTCATCCAATTCAGCTGCACTCAAGACATCATTTCTTTTGTTTTTGTAATCTAGAAATCTTTTACATTGAGCTATCACTCTTTTCATCCTGATCATCGAAGAAAATCTCTCCCAAATAGGTGCGTCTTGTACTGACGTGTGGAATGATTTCTTGCTTTCTAGATCTGTTGTTGGAATGGTAGTGGCCCTTAACACCTCAGTGTTTGTCTCCTTTAACCATACGGGTCCACTCCACCAAAGTTCATTGTTTGTTAGTACACTTGCCTTAATACCTCTTGAGGCAAGATCAGCTGGGTTGTCTTCCGATGAAACGTGTCTCCACCTATCATTATCTATATGCTGAATGATCTCCGAAACTCTGTTGCCTACAAATACTTGCCAGCGGCTGGGTGGGGACTGCAACCATGCAAGAACCACCATTGAGTCTGTCCAGGCGTAGATTCTGTGCATAGGTATGTCTAATAATCCTGAAATTTCATGCAGCAGCTTTGCTAATAACACCGCAGCACAAAGTTCAAGCTTCGGAACCGTCAATTGTTTCAGGGGAGCTACTTTTGTTTTTGAAGCTAACATCGTGACATGAACAACGTCGTGCTCGTCGACAACCCTTGCATATACAACAGCCGCATATGCAAGTGTTGAGGCATCAGAGAACCCGTGCAGATCCACTTCTTTGCAGCGAGATGACATCTTGATCCATCTTGGAATCTCTATAGTTTGCAGCTCGTGTAATTCGTCTCTGAAGCTCATCCATTCGTCAACCACCTCTGAAAATAACTCGTCATCCCAACCACAATGACAAAGCCATAACTTTTGGATCATGATTTTGGCTGTTATTACAACAGGTGAGAGCCATCCAAAAGGATCAAATAGGCTAGCAACATCAGATAAAATCACTCTCTTTGTTACAGGTATCCTGCTTGCTGGTAAGTTTACTGAAACGTGAAATGTATCATCCTTTCTATCCCAGGTAAGTCCCAGTATTTTTATTATTTTATCTAATTTAATCTCTTTCTTATCTTTTACAGGTTCCCGAGTCTTCGTGTCATCAACCAAGTCCTTCAGGAGTTCTTCAGAGTTACTAGACCACTTTTGCATCTCGAAACCACCTGCCTTTAATAATGAATTGATTTCTTTACAGGTAGTTTTCATTTCGTCGAGATCTTCATGACCTGTCATAAGGTCATCCATATAAAAGGAGTTTCTTACTACCGCTGCTCCTCGAGGGTAGTTGTCTTGTTCATCATCAGCCAAACGTTGAAGCGTACGGACAGCCAGATGGGGTGCAGCTGCTGTCCCAAATGTCACCGTAAGTAGCTTGTAACTATCTATCTTCTCGGATGTATTATCCCGCCATACTATGCGTTGTAAATCTGTGTGTTTGTCATCCATTCTTACCTGACGATACATCTTTATAATATCGCCAACAACACAGATTTTGTGAGTTCTCCATCTAAACACCAGACTACGTAGATCTGGCTGTATTGTAGGTCCTATCATCATGCTGTTGTTTAAGGAACATCCGTTAGGGCCCTTTGCTGACGCGTCAAAGACTACGCGTAGCTTTGATGTTTCCTTATCTTCTCTTATTACAGCACAATGCGCAAGATATACTGCCTTACCTTCATCTTCTGCGTCGACCTTCTTCATATGGCCTAACTGTAAGTACTCGTGTATAACCTTGGTGTATTCTGCTTTCAGGTGCTCGTTTCGGGCGAACTTCCTTTCCAGCTGCTCTAATCTGCATACTGCCTGATGCTTTGTATCTCCACACGACCTTACAGTCTCTTCAAAATTTGTCTTTAAAGGAAGCTGTACTACATACCTCCCTGTCTCGTCCCTCGTTGTTGTTTGTTGATATATTTCCTCGCACTTTTCTTCCTCTTTCGTCCACATGCTCTTCTTCGTGTATAGTTCAGACTCTACCTCCCAAAACCTTTTCAGGAGGTTGTTATCTTCTTCAATTTGCCTTGTAACATGAAGACTTGTAATGTGCTGTGAAACATTAAATGACGCATTAGTATTATTATCACCCCCTGACAAAATCCATCCCAGGTGTGTTTTTTGAGCAAGAAAATTTCCTGGACCTTTCATTAAACCTGCTTCTAGGATTTTGCTGTAAACTCTCGCACCAAGAAGAATGTCAATCCTCCTTGGTGAGCCATAGGTGGGATCAGCTAAATCTAATTCGTTAACTTGTGGCCAATTAAGCCTTCTTATTTCCCTAGATGGTAGCTGACGGCTAATAGACTTCAATACATAAGCATCTACATTTATACAATAGGAAATATCGTACCTTGATTGAATGCGTAACGTTACCATATGTTTGAAAGTTGTCTCACACTCCTCAATACCAGAGATCACTCCGCTGATTTTAGTTTTCTTCAAACCCAGCAACTCGACTGCCCTCGCAGTCGCGAAGGACTCCTCTGAACCCTGGTCAACGAGAGCCCGAAGCACGTGTGACTGCCCCGACTCCGCTGTGACATGCACCAGTGCTGTCGTCAACAAGGTGCCTGGACCAGGTTGTATAACTTGTGATGTGCTCGACGCGTGCGCCACGACGACGGTTTGTATCTTTTCTTTATCGTTGTTATTTGTTTCTCCAGACGTATGCGATTCTCCACTTGCTTGTTTCTCTCGGTGCAATAACGAATGATGCTTTCTTTTGCAAATCTGGCATGTTGTCTTTTGTTTACACTTAAATACACTGTGGTTCGGTATTAGGCAATTAAAACAGAGATTATTTTCCTGCACGAAACTGTATCTGTCTTCTACCGTTTGCTTAGAAAACTGTTTACATTGATAAATGTAATGATCTTCGTTACAGAATGTGCACTTCACTTCGCTCGTTGCAGTTACATGAAACATCTTTGTTTTCACAGGTTTGTATACTTTACTTGCAGGCTCAACCATCTCCAGAGTACGGAACCTATTTTCCAGGAACGATTTTAATTTATCAAAACTAGGTAAGTCGTCCGTCTCATCTCTGCTTATTAACTCTTCCCATTCCTTGTGAGTGCTCGAATCTAATTTTGACACTATGGAATAGTTAATAATTGCGTCCCAATTATTCGTAGGTAAGCCCAGATGTTTCAGTGCACTCATACATTCCACCGAAGTATCCAGCAGTTGTCTTAAAGCTGTAGCCGATTCGTGTGTTAACGTCTTTTGTGTAAAGAATTTCTTAAAAACACAGTTTGCTATGTATCTCTTATTAGCATAACGTTTCTTCAGTACTGACCAAGCTTCTTTGTAATTTTCAGCGGTTATTGAAAATTGTCGTAATAATGCCTCCGCTTCTCCAGCTAAACTGCTCTTTAGGTAATGTAGCTTTTGAACATCTTGCAAAGATTCATTGTTGTGCACTAATGCCATAAATAAGTCATGGAAAGACTGCCATTCAGTGTAATTGCCATTAAACGAAGGTAGCGAAATTCTTGGCAATTTTACTTCACTATTATTCGATGTGCTAGGTGTAAGTGTTTGTTTAGACTCACTTTTTGTCGGAACCATACTATCTAACATAGACATCATTTCGCCTTTGTATGTGTAATATGCTTCTTCAAATGCCTCGAACGTGTTGTCGGCGAAATAATTTGTAGCTTGACGCTGTTCCATAGGAACCGACAAAATTAACTTTTCATGTACGACTTGAAACTCTTTCCAGTACAATTCCAGTGTATCTATTCTTCCCTTCACATAACCAGCCGTTAATCTCTCCTTAGGAGATTTCTTGTAGTTAACGTACGCCTTTTTCACCTTTTCTAGCGTATCGGCTTGAATAACTATATGTTTTTCAATTTTATCCATTGTAGTATAAGTCTATCACAACTAATAAATCAATAGTCTATCACATATAGTCAATACACAGCAATAAAAGTACGTAACCACTGTAGGAAAGTTCCACACCTTTGTTAACTTTTTATGTGTAGGGTAAGCGAGCGCCGCAAGAAATTGTCCAACAAATTTACTTAAATCACGGCGACTCACTATTGTAATACACGGCACAGTACTGTCTTATTTGTAGTTAAGCAACACAAAACGTTATATCCACGATAACACCTTGTCCTTTGTCCGATTATCACACGTAATTAATTTGCAAAACTATTTTTGTAAAAACACCGAATTGTCTGAATCTTTACAGTTCTTTTGGCTTAATTCACTTTTGTTACATATTTGTCCAACTAATTAACCACATTTTGATATGTATTTAACGTTATTTCACCGAAATTACACCAATTTTCTATTGAACCATTAATTTTTACGTGTCACTGTTCAAGCATCCGGCTCGAAGGACCATGTTCTTTACGGGATAAGGTTCAATTTCAATTGCAGGTGAATCTCAAAGCAAACGCGTCTGGCTTCTAAACATTATTTATTGCAACTAAATGGTAGGCTATACAGCTAGGTAGGTATAGGTATAGTACGGGGACGGAAATCGACAAAACAGCCGGTAATATTTGAAATGCGGATTTTTATTTAGCCACATTACCAACGCATATTTGCAATATTGTCTGAACGACCGCTTTATGTTTTGCCGGCCTAACTGTAAGATCCCGAAGAAATTTAAGTGGATATTATTAGTACGATGGCATTTTGAGCTGGAATTGAAACACCTACACGTAAAAATTAATCGCGATAAGATTATGGCAACGCATCTAGAGTCTAGACAATTTACATCGGTATCGGCGATGGTTACTTATTTAGTTTTGCATACCTGTTTATTTACAATTTTTTGTCGGTAGGTAGGTACTATGAGATTTATTAGACACTTCACTGTTAAAGTAAACAATAGCACCCTCGTACTTCAAGATAACGTTTGTTCCACTTAATCTACCGACTATTATGTTTGTTGTAGTCATAAATTTCCCTGTTAATCAGAAACTATCAATCAACTACAAAGAGAAACATGGATGTTTCGGAAGATACCTACCTATCATAAGTCAATAATTATGTACAACAACATAACATCTAAGTATTTGATTTGATCTATCGTATTTGAAAGATATTTCGACTGATAAACATTAACATGTGCATGTTTTTATACATTTTACAAGTAAACTCAGGTACGTAGGTTTTAGCGGACTTACCTCCAGGCTGAACCAGCGTATTAGGATGCACGTAGCCATCCTTATGCAGCAGCACGTGCCTTGGCTCCGTCGCCAAATAGCAGGTGTTCCCGTCAGCCAGGCACTTCTGGTAGCACCTGGCAGCCTGGTAGGCCAGCGCCCAGGCGTGCTCCTCACTTATCGTCGAGTTAAACGCCTGCAGGATCTGCTGAAGCGATATGCACTCAGCAGCATCCAGCGTGAAGTCCGCGCCCGAAACGGGCCCTTTACGCATCATGGTCCTAGCCGAAACCCATCCTTAGTATAAATCCACTGTAACCACGATCACTGTTGAATTTTATTTTATTTATTCAATCACACCGAAAACACGAATGTCATGCTTAGAAACGTCACTGTCAATGGGGTGGGCGCGATGTAGTGTAGCGCGCTTGCGCGGAGTGACCGTGACAAGCGTGTAGTCGCGGCGGCGGCGCGGCGAGTACTGCTGACGGAGTCTCGGAGGACCGAAGGCTAGAGGGCTACGCCGGAACGAGCGGAACTCACTTCCTACTCCGATCCGGGAATAGGGAGGGTTAATGTTGCCCTTGAAATCTGTTCATACCTACTTTTTACCTAACCCCTCATCAAGAGGTAGGTGGGGGGAAATCGTAAACCATCGTAAACAAACAAATGTTTGGACTGGCTTAAAGGACTTTGAGCTATAGTATTTTTGACATAGCTTGGGTACGGTGACAGCTGCCATCTCAATGCATATGTTGCGTTTATAAATTGTATGGAGATGACCGCTTTCACCGTACCCAAGCTAAATAAAAAAACATACCACGAGCGTAGCGAGTGGTTTGATAAGTGGAATCCTAAGCGTTACGCCATCTTTTAATGAAACAACAATCAAATCAGTCATACATTTAATTGAATGAACTATAAAACATTACATGTAAACAAAAGCTACATTACTTACATTGCAAATTGGAATATTTTGGTTAAAATTTCGACAAGTCCATTATTTCACCATTGTACAATTTAACTTTATTAATTTATTATTGTTCAGAGATATTATCTACATTGATCAATTACCATAATAATATAATCTATTAAACATAAAGTCGCTAAACTAAGCTGAATTATTCAGAAAAAAAATTATAAGCCTTTCAATAAGGCTTTTTTTTATAAAATACGTATCGTTAATTAGCAACAGACTTCTATTTGTGACAAAAAAAATATTAAATACAAATACGTGGCTTTTAAATGCTCCTCCTTCGATTTCTTACTCCCACAAAATGTTTGTATTTTCCATATAAATCTTGCAACACACATTCTATATATCTTATACGAAACATTAAAACGATAGGTACCATTAAACAAAATCTTTTTATTTAATAAATTGCATATAAACATGTTTTGATATGATACAAACAATTACACTCAATTTACCGATGAATACTTAAATTGTTCAAATACTTTAGTTTCTTATGCAATATTGGTCTAGAAACTAGAAACAACGCTAATTATTGTAATAACATTGATGATTTTACGTGTATAATTAGTCATTTAATTTTTTCATGTTTTTATATTGCTTTAACACACAGTCAGCAGCAGAAGTTGCTAAGCGGGCGAGGTGTTCAAAATTAGGTAATTTTGAACACCTCGCCCGCTTAGCAACTTAATACGCTCTTATTCTCTTAACAATAAGGTCGAGTCAAGATCATTTTGAATACCACGCTTAGCAACTATTGCTGCCG
The DNA here is from genome assembly GCF_948474715.1 of Cydia amplana. NCBI lineage: Eukaryota > Metazoa > Arthropoda > Insecta > Lepidoptera > Tortricidae > Cydia > Cydia amplana. Next base: position 3,516,120 of record NC_086073.1, on the reverse strand, counting down.
ACTGTACATTTCTGAACATCTACTTGCCGGGTAATACATAGTAGCAAAGGGGCAAATGGGACAATTATAAAAATGCAAACCGACATTTTATAATACAGCAGATTTCCCTCATGATTGTACCTACTCTTCTTAAAATTTCTCTTAGGGGTTAAAACCAAAAAGTACATATATTTACGATGTTGACTGTGCTAACCTAACAATGAACCTTATATAGAATACATTAGAGCATGATATTCAAAAACCGGAATTGTAATCTGGTTTTCGCACTGTTCATCTTTAGTTCCATTCGCCTCTTATTATAATTCATTACCTATAACAACATACATTAGTGAAAGTAACTACTGAGTAAGGATGGTATTCCACCTGTCCAATTTCATAGTCCAATGTCATTGCGTCTCACTCTCTCGTTAAGCAAAATATGAGGCGCAAATACACATTGGACCAAGATATTGGACAGATGTAATACCATCCTAAGTAAGGATAAGTTCTATCAGCATGCAAAAATTATAATCGAATAAGCAAACTAAGACTACGATTTAATAATTTAAAAGAAAATGTAAATATACCTATCATAATTATCATTATATCCAATAATTTATCACATTCAAAAACCAACCTTACCGTACCGCAGTAGAGTCGAAATTGGAACACAGTCTTTATTTCTTCATTTAGCGGGCCGGAAATTGCTGGATAATCCACCTACTCTCGTATAAAGTTACTTCATTTACGATAAAACGCGAGCATTCAAATGATTTGAAATAATTTAACTTATAGGTGGGAAAGTAGGAGCCTATGGGTTGTTGTCTATTTTTCGTTGAGTTTTTTCCGCTTCGCAAACCCACCTTAATTTTTTTTTAGATCTATGTAGATCGTTCACTTTTTCGTTGAGGATGTTTAACTAAAACGAACCTTATTAAAACACATCAAAGTCTAAAATCGCTTTATTTCTTCTTCAAGCTCCACAGTGGATCGAGAAAGTTGAGCGGGTCCTTCATGTCCCCGCTCTTGAGGCCGGGCGACTGTTTCATCTCCTCGAAGGATTCTCGGGAGAACTTGGTTCTCTGGGAGCTAGAGGGGGCAGGGGCGGGGTTGGGGGTGACGGGGGGTAACACGGACGCCCCAGTCGGGACCGAGATGGCTTCGCCGTTGAATGATGTCGTACCTGCGGAAGGAACGGTTAAGTGTAAGTGTAAGGCCTGAGTGGACGCTCGAGTTGGGCGTGCAGCGGGGCGGGGCGTGCGGCGTGCATGTTAAACAAATGCAAGCGTATAGTAGCGGCCTTAGTGCACGCTGCTCACTCAGGCCTTACACTAAGTCAGAAGATGTCGTAAATAGGCTTTGATCTCGGACTGTCTAGAACACAAAATGACTAGTGAATGAAATGAATGAATTCGTTTATTTCAGGCAACTAGTGGCCCATACATAAATACCTTAAAACTAGCATACATATACATACATATATAAATGACTAGTGTAATATTTTGCCGATATCTCTTTTAGTCTACATCGCAAACGGTCTAGAACGCAAAATGACCACATATAGGTAGATTAGGTTCGTTAGGTATCTTCAAATGGCCGAAGGCCAAACCGCACAGAAATAGGAGCCCCGCGGGAGCGGGGCTCCGTCGACATCGCTAACGTAAAGATAAACCGACGAAATGTAGGTAAATAAAGGTCTAAATAATTGTAGTCATTTTGTGTTCTAGACCGTTTGCGATGTAGACTAAAAGGGATATAGGCAAAATATTACACTAGTCATTTTGTGTTCTAGACAGTCCGAGACCAACCCGTAAATAGTAAGTAGAATACCCAATACGATGCAAAGCTATTTGTGGGTGGTGAGGTCATCAACGTCGTGTCATGGCAATCTACAAAAACACGATACAACGCCTGACGACGTTCTATGTCTAAGGGTCGGTTGCACCAAACTGTTTGTCATCGTTAAAGAGTTCGCTAAATTTGATTGTATGGAAAGTTTCATAGTAAACCGACGGGGCGCGCCGGGTGACGTTGATCAGTCAGTCAAGTGCCACTGGATGGTGCCACTGGCCCTAAGTCGACACCGGAGCACCTATATCTACTTTTTAAGGGGCCCACTGATTAACAGTCCGCCGGATGATATCGGCCTGTCAGTTAGAACAAAAAGTTGACAGTTCCGAACAACTGACAGGCCGATATCGTCCGGCGGACTGGTAATCAGTGGGCCCCTTAAAAAGTAGATATAGGTGCTCTGGAGAGGCACGTGCGTTTTTAGGGTTCCGTAGCCAAATGGCAAAAAACGGAACCCTTATAGATTCGTCATGTCTGTCTGTCTGTCCGTCCGTATGTCACAGCCACTTTTCTCCGAAACTATAAGAACTATACTGTTGAAACTTGGTCAGTAGATGTATTCTGTGAACCGCATTAAGATTTTCACACAAAAATAGAAAAAAAACAATAAATTTTTGGGGTTCCCTATACTTCGAACTGAAACTCAAAAATTTTTTTTTTCATCAAACCCATACGTGTGGGGTATCTATGGATAGGTCTTCTAAAATGATATTGAGGTTTCTAATATCATTTTTTTCTAAACTGAATAGTTTGCGCGAGAGACACTTCCAAAGTGGTAAAATGTGTGTCCCCCCCCTGTAACTTCTAAAATAAGAGAATGATAAAACTAAAAAAAATATATGATGTACATTACCATGTAAACTTCCACCGAAAATTGGTTTGAACGAGATCTAGTAAGTAGTTTTTTTTTATACGTCATAAATCGCCTAAATACGGAACCCTTCATGGGCGAGTCCGACTCGCACTTGGCCGCTTTTTATGTACCTATCTTGACATCCGCATCCGCGGATGTGAGCCGTTAAAAATCCGCATCCGCATCCGCATCCGCGGATGTCAAAAAATCGGCATCCGCAACATCCCTGCTCTGGAGAGGCACGTGCGTTTTTTATAAATGATTTATCGGTACGATTATAAATCGGCTCACCAGAGCAAAGCACTCCTTGCACGTAGAACAGCGCGGTCCTATAAGCGTCGGCGAGGAACTTGGTGTCTTCTAGCACGTCGGTGCGGTGCTTGTAGAGGTTAGCACACGCCGCGTCCAGCGTTTCTGAGGAAAAAATACTAATTACAAACCGACACTATAACAACTAATGCCACAGAATAAATTATAGTACTAGGTACAGAAGATTCACTCTCTAACAAAACGCGTCTGTTACGATTAGGACACATATGACCGCTAGGTGGCGCAAGCGCCACGCGCGGGCTATGGCTAACCACCAAAATTAATGTGGGACGGATGTACTTGTACGTATTTGTTGCGACGCAACGAAATCACGGAGTGAGCCACGCCTGCTAATGCTTAACCTTTGGTTTCCTCCGAAAGCGGTGCCGTCATATAGCGGCCGTCTCCATACAAATACTACGACATCCATATTTAGCCGTATTATTTAGTATGGAGACGGCCGCTATATGACGGCACCGCTATCCTAGGAAAACCGATCTTTAGAGTTATACTATAGTTGCTATCAAACATCTGTGTGATCAAACAAGGAATGCATCAGGTGTCGACACAAAGAGAGTCGACACGTGTCGCCAGTGTTTGCGTAAGTCGCGCGATGTCGCCAGATATGTCGAGCGCATTACTTCACCCGACGTCGCTGGTGACACGTGTCGGGGACATTTGTCGACTAGTGTATCCAGGGCTTCAGTAAAGTAGTATATGTGAATTTTACAAGTAAAGTAGCTCCTGGACTATGTGTGGTGCCCGCAAGTTTCTGTAAATCTTTTAAAAGGTAAGTGTATGCTCACCGCACAGCTGCGGCTGTCCCGCTCGCACTTGGCACACGAGCGCTATAATTAGCGCCAGTAACGCGCTCCGCCCTCCACCCGTACCGCATTGAAGCCAAGTGTGTTCCTGTCCTATGTGTATTTTACAAGTAAAGCAACTCCTATGTGTGGTGCCCGCAAGTTTCTGTAAATCTTTTAAAAGGTAAGTGTATGCTCACCGCACAGCTGCGGCTGTCCCGCTCGCACTTGGCACACGAGCGCTATAATCAGCGCCAGCAACGCGCTCCGCCCTCCACCCGTACCGCATTGAAGCCAAGTGTGTTCCTGTCCTGTGTGTATTTTACAAGTAAAGCAACTCCTATGTGTGGTGCTCGCAAGTTTCTGTAAATCTTTTAAAAGGTAAGAGTATGCTCACCGCACAGCTGCGGCTGTCCCGCTCGCACTTGGCACACGAGCGCTATAATTAGCGCCGGTAACGCGCTCCGCCCTCCACCCGTACCGCATTGTAGCCAAGTGTGTTCCTGTCCTATGTGTATTTTACAAGTAAAGCAACTCCTATGTGTGGTGCCCGCAAGTTTCTGTAAATCTTTTAAAAGGTAAGTGTATGCTCACCGCACAGCTGCGGCTGTCCCGCTCGCACTTGGCACACGAGCGCTATAATCAGCGCCAGCAACGCGCTCCGCCCTCCACCCGTACCGCATTGAAGCCAAGTGTGTTCCTGTCCTGTGTGTATTTTACAAGTAAAGCAACTCCTATGTGTGGTGCTCGCAAGTTTCTGTAAATCTTTTAAAAGGTAAGAGTATGCTCACCGCACAGCTGCGGCTGTCCCGCTCGCACTTGGCACACGAGCGCTATAATTAGCGCCGGTAACGCGCTCCGCCCTCCACCCGTACCGCATTGTAGCCAAGTGTGTTCCTGTCCTATGTGTATTTTACAAGTAAAGCAACTCCTATGTGTGGTACCCGCAAGTTTCTGTAAATCTTTTAAAAGGTAAGTGTATGCTCACCGCACAGCTGCGGCTGTCCCGCTCGCACTTGGCACACGAGCGCTATAATCAGCGCCAGCAACGCGCTCCGCCCTCCACCCGTACCGCATTGAAGCCAAGTGTGTTCCTGTCCTGTGTGTATTTTACAAGTAAAGCAACTCCTATGTGTGGTGCTCGCAAGTTTCTGTAAATCTTTTAAAAGTTAAGTGTATGCTCACCGCACAGCTGCGGCTGTCCCGCTCGCACTTGGCACACGAGCGCTATAATTAGCGCCAGTAACGCGCTCCGCCCTCCACCCGTACCGCATTGAAGCTAAGTGTGTTCCTGTCCTATGTGTATTTTACAAGTAAAGCAGCTCCTATGTGTGGTGCCCGCAAGTTTCTGTAAATCTATTAGAAGGTAAGTCTATGCTCACCGCACAGCTGCGGCTGTCCCGCTCGCACTTGGCACACGAGCGCTATAATTAGCGCCAGTAACGCGCTCCGCCCTCCACCCGTAGCGCATTGTAGCCAGGCGCCACTGAGCTGGTTGCTCAGACGGTTCTCGAAGGTCTCCGATAGGATCTTGTCCACGAGAAGGATGAGAGGGGAGCAGACGATTCTGTGAAGTAAAAATGTACTATGATATTTGTAAAAGCTGGGCCAGCTGACAAGTACCAGGAATACATAAGGAACAAGTATTCTCGAAAAAGCCAATAAATAAAATGTATTTAATTTCGATTACGTTAAAGTTTAATTTCACTTGGTAAGAAGAACGAGATGGCTAACTGGTTCGGTACACTTTTTAACATATTCAGTGCCGAAAACCCGACTATCGGGTATTTTATGATTTCGTTCCGAGGCCGGACGACCCGATAATCGGGATCGTGGTACTACAGCTTTATATGACGAAATTGTTGTTGCCTGGCGCGGATGTCTTGTTTGGCTGGGTGGGAATTAATGTGTTAAGTGGCAAATGCGCAGTCTGCTTAATTATGTACACAAACAAAGGTATTGTAAATTATATACAATTTTAATAAGTATTTTTTGTCTTTATTAAATTCAACCATAGAGAAAAAAATACATAGAGTGCTCACTCCATACATCAGTTTTAGTACCAAAAAGACTATTAGCATCTAGCATCGAGTAGCGGAACTATCAGTACTGCTACTTGACAATAGATGTCGCCACCGACCGGAAAGTTTTATGCTGTTGAGATAAGACTTTCCGGTCGGTGCTACATCTATTGTCAAGTAGCAGCACTGATAGTTCCGCTACTTGATGCTAGATGTAGACACTGAAATTAATAGTCTGAACTGATGTATGGAGTGAGCACTCTATGTATTTTTTTCTCTATGATTCAACTTACTTGGCAGGGAAGACGCTGATCTGATAATGATTGACTTTATGCACAGTACTCTCGTGAGCCACTGTAAGTGTCCGTTCGGTCCAATGTACAGTGCATGTGACGTTATCCAGCACCACCTTCACTCCGGGGAGGTCTAGGGACTGGCCCTTTGCTGTCGGCCAGTAGAATTTGCCTTGCATCTGTACAAAAAAGAACCAAAATCACATATGTTTCGCCTCTTGAGCAAAAATTAACACATTCATTGCCACCCAGCCAAACAAGACATCCGCGCCAGGCCACAATAATTTCATCATATAAAGCTGTAGTACCACGATCCCGACTATCGGGTCGTCCGGCCTGGGAACGAAATCATAAAATACCCGATAGTCGGGTTTTCGGCACTGAATGTGTTAAAGCATAATTTGCCCGTTGAAAATTTAAAGTCAGTTATATTGAGTGTAAATACAGATTTGATATCATTTACAATCACAAAATTAGTCAATTTGCTATGGAATATAAAATATAACAAGACGACAGAACATTTTTTAAAGCAATGGGATTACTGGGTTTTAATGAAAACCTGAGAACTTTTATAATACGTAGGTATCTTGTAACTTAGTTTAGGTACAGTCGACGTCAGAGATATGTTTACATTTTTCGCCTTATTACAAAGGAGTAAGGTGCAAAAGGTGCAGTAAGGTGGTAAAAGACAAATAATTTAATCGTTCAGAAATTTTATTTTCTCCAATATGCTCGGAAATGTTCACCTTATTGTAGCAAAAATAGTACGGGAAGTTCTACATTATTGTCAAACTCTAATTTAAAAAAATCAAACTATCGCTGTCCTGTTCTAGCGGACGGGAATGAAAAAAACACTACAGTAATAACTTATTACTGTAGTGTTTTTTACTTTTTAAAAATAAAAAACGCAAACAGCCAATAATTATAGCCGCGAGCCGCGTCTACACGACCCGATCAGCTATCATTTCAAGCTATAGGATAGAGTGAGATAGTAAGATAAACGACCTTACTTGTCTCGTTCTTACAAGACCGTTGTGCTCGTGTATGATCGTGAGAATACTGCTTAATAAAATCAAAGATTATTTTTATATTTTTTTAAGGATCTCATCCGTGTATATAAAGTTTATATAGTTTGTCAAAGGACTTTCTCATTTCAAACATAGACAGAGAGAATCATACTATCTTTGTCTTACACTAGTACTAGCACCCAAAAGAAAAGGATGGGTATAGTTTTCCTGGTTCTTACTGACTGACAAATTGGTTTGACCAACTATATTGCACAATTATATTAAATGAACGAATATTGAATGGTACTGAATGGCAGAATAAGTTTGTGCCCTAAACTCTTAAAAATTAATTTTAAAGGGAAATTGTTTTTGACATTTTTGATGTGAAGGTTCGATTTGAGTGATGCTTGATGCTTACATAATTATTATTTTACCTTATTTCCTCGCATGTTTGGAGAAAAGCACTATATATGCCTCGGCAGGAATAGCAATTCGTGGATTCGTCTTCTTTGTCGGACTCCGCTTCGCGTCGTCCGACAAAATCGAAACTCATCCGCGAATTGCCCTTTCCCGGCCTCTGCAATAATGTCCTATTACTGACCTCAATTTCGCTGAGCAAGCAAACAACAGAAGTGATTTTGTTTTCCAACACGGCCTTCCAGAACACGCGGTAGTGCCTCTCTTCTGGCATCGAGGATATTACCAGGGGAATGCACCAGGGAGCCAGTTGCTAATAACCAGAAAACATAATATTTGGTAAGTAAATATAAATTATCAATATTTGGCGTGAAAAAAGGCTGAAGAAATGAACATTATTACTTTGCATCTTAGTAAAATGTATGGAAAACATTTTCATTCAACCCTGTGCCTTAGGTTAATGCTCTAGAAAAGTCTAGATGTACAGCGTGCTTCGAAATTGCATGGAGAAATTATGAATGAATTTATTGATTAAGTCGCCATACGGCTGATGGTAGGTACAGCCTTTGATACTGACCAGAAATGTAAGGTCTCCGAAGACTATTTTCATTAGCTGCTTTTAGTGCCCCAGTAAATAAATCCACTCTGTATGTTACCTTATAATAGGAAGCGTTGAATACTGCTGATGGTACAACCTTTGATACTGAACAGAAATGGAAGGTCTCCTAAGACTATTTTCATTAGCTGCATTTAGTGCCCCAGTAAATAAATCCACTCTGTATGTTACCTTATAATAAGAAGCGTTGAATACTGCTGATGGTACAACCTTTGATACTGAACAGAAATGGAAGGCCTCCTAAGACTATTTTTATTAGCTGTCTTTAGTGCCCCAGTAAATAAATCCACTCTGTATTTATGATGATACCTTATAATAGGAAGCGTTGATGTACGCATTAGCGTCACTCTTTAGCGTCAGTCGCGAGTCGTCGTAAGGCCCGATGTTACCACTCTTGTACTGTCTCGCGATGTTTTTTGACCGCGTCATGTTTTCTTTACTCTGCACACAAAATTATTGAATTTTAGAAGATTTCTTTGACACTGCTGATAAAGTTAAAAATATATTTGAGAAAACAATGTACATATGAATTTGTCATTCTTTTTTATATTAACCCATTCAGCGCTAATCACGACACGTTGTCGTTTTGCCTCGTCATATGTACCGGGAAATCCATGTTATCGGCTACAAACGTAGCTCAGCGATGAATGGGTTAATATTTACTACCTACATGAAAAGTGCTTTTTGACAGATTTCTTCTTGCAATTTTCCGAATAGCTTAATAATTAACCCTTTAAAGGGCACACTCCGATATTATACGGCAAACATGACTACCCCATAACATCATGTTTTAGTATTTTAACACATTTATTGCCCCCCAGCCAAACAAGACATCCGCGCCAGGCCACAAAAATTTCGTCATATAAAGCTGAAGTACCACGATCCCGACTATCGGGTCGTCCGGCCTGGTAACGAAATCATAAAATACCCGATAGTCGGGTTTTCGGCACTGAATGTGTTAATCGTGCATTTCTTGCCTGTTAAAGGGTTAAGCTTTGCACATTTTTTAGGGCATGCAATAATATTTTTATTAAAATTCGCCTTCAACAAAACCTATAGGAAGATAGACAAGATAGTATAACAAAAATCTGAATATCATTACACTCACTTGTATATCCTGGAACGACTTCCATTTAGAGTCCAACAGCGTCAATCCACCTGGCACTTTATTCGTCAACGAGTCAACCAAGGCCTGCAAAGTCTTCACCTCCTGCGTAAAACTGTTCAGCAAACTAGGATCCGAAAACAGGTCCCTTTTAGCTGGCCGTTGTATCACTTCTTCCTTTTGCACCGGTTTGGGGATTGGTTCAACTTTAGGCACTGGTAAAGGCTTTTTGATTGCGCTTTCTGATATTTGTGGTACTTTTATATGAGGCTTTAGAGGTTTTTGTTCAACTGAGAAATCTATGTCTGATAATAAGTCGAAAACGGAGGGCTCTGGGGCCGGTTCGGATTCTTCATTGATTGGTGTAGGTTCAGCAGTTTCTTGTACTGGGCTTTGGATCGGCTCTGGTTTTGCCTCAAAAGTTGGCTCCTCTTTTTCTTCCTTGGGTGTCGTTACTGAAATAAAATGGTAGTTAAAATAAAAGATATTTTTGATTTAAGTGATTTATTTCATAAACTGATGATTACAGTATATTGTTTTTGGTTTCAGCTATCAGCTTATTTAAATGTAACAATTGATATAGATTATACAGAGCCTAAGAAAGAGTTAGAACCCGTAACCAATAGTGCCAATTTGTAATTTTATTTAACCCTTTGAACGCCACGACTTAATATGAACCGTATCGGAATGCACGAAGATTGATATTACTGTAACTGTAACCGAGCGCTTCAGACGTCTTTGGCGGTCAAAGTGATAAATGACTATTACATTCCATGATTTACTTACCTTTGTTATTACTAAAGGTGACATTAGTGCTGTACTGTTCCCCAGACTGCATATAAGTCGACTGATTCACATTGGCACCATAATTCGTGGTCGTTACTTCAGGATTCGATACCACTTCTTGTGACTGGTTTGTATTAGTAATATATCCGTACGGCGTATTGTAATAAGTCTGATTATCGCTTGGCTGCGGGGTTTGAGGCGTCTCTGAAGGGGATTGAACAGTTTGACACCCTCCAGCGCTCGTGTAGACCCCTTGCGCGTTCCAATTTGGATCTTTAGGGTTCGACTGAGAGTCTATACTCGGTTGCACGTAGCTGGCATAAGAGTTCTGCGAGCCGTAGTTATAGTCAAAACCTCCTGTGCCTGGATTGAAGTTATAACCCGGATGATTTTGGTAGGTATGCGTATAGTTCACGTTGGCTGGGTCTTGGTATAATGAAGTAGGTGTCTCCGGGTTAGGGGTTGGGGTGAAACTCTCGTAACTTTGGTAGTTAGGGTAGTTCAACGCTTCTCCGGTGACATGAGACTTGATTGGTTGGTCGAAAGCGTCTATTTGGGATAGTGCTGGGTTCGGTTCGGGCGGATTGTATGGGGACTCGACGGATACAGGGACATTGGTAACTGTGGTTGCAGAGTATGCTGTAGTATCAGCGTTCGTGTATACGGGGTAGCTTTGTGATGATGCGTCGTAGCCTGTTGTGTAGTTATATTGTTCGGAACTGTACGCAGGAACGTTAGGAGCAGCGTTAGGGGCGTAAGTAGAGCCCGTAGAATTAGGTGCGTAAGTAGAGCCCGTAGAATTAGGTGCGTAAGTAGAGCCCGTAGAATTAGGTGCGTAAGTGGAAGGAGCAGAATTAGGATCGTACGTAGAAGTCGCAGAGCTAGGACCATACGAAGCAACAGAGGCAGGTGCGTAGGAAGTAGCCGTAGAATTGGGTGCGTAAGTCGAACCCGAATTGGGTGCGTACGTTGAAACGGCGGAATTGGGTGCGTACGCTGACGCAGAATTAGAAGCGTATGGCACATCGCTATATGGATAATTTAGAGTATTATAATCAGTGCTTTGCGTAGAATTAGTGTTTGAGTTATTCTGCTCAGCGCTACTATATGTCGCCATATTGGGCGTCGCTGCTTGAGGGTAGTTCACGCTATAGTACGTTTGAGAATAATCGTTACCGAAATTCGGTGGCTGGTATTCTTTAGGCGTTGATACTTGCATTTGAGAGAAGTTAGCACTTAAATCTTGTCCAGGATAAGTCATTGATGGATGCTCAGGGATTGGTGGTATTTGATTTTGCCCGTACATATCGTAGACATATGGTGCGTTAGTTTGGCTATTGCTTGGTGCACTGCTTGGCACGCTTTGGGTATTAGTGGTCATGTTGGCATTACCCTGGCTGTGCATAGTGTAAGAGTTGCTTTGTGAATCGGTTATCACAGTCCCACTGTCTTGAGAGCCAGAATAGTATGGGTTGGCGTATGTTTGTGGGTTGGTCACTTGGTGGGAGTATTGGGGAGGGGTGTAGGCTGAATAATAAGGGTTTTCCTCGGGTTTCTCGTACCCTTTGGAAGGGTAGAAGTTGGAGGGTGTGGAGTAGGGTTCGGGGTCTTGGGCGTAGGGTGTGCCATAGCGGGCGTACTGGTTCGGCATCATTTGAGGCATGACCACACCATCTGGCAGTTGCATTTGGGTTGGGTCGGTTGCTGCAAAAAGAAAAATATAATCCATTATAACACATTTACATTGACATTTACATTTATTTTTACATTGTAATATGATTGTGTTGGACCTATGTTGTCTTAAATAAACGGATTTATTATTATTATAACATTAAATTACAGAGTTGCTGACTAATATATTTAAAACATACTAAGATTATAAATGAAGATGTAAGGCTATTATATTATGTTGCTACCTCAGAAATCGGCTGAACAGAGTAGGATGAAATTCGAGGTACAGACAATTTAAACTCTGGCGTTCTAGCATAAGTTGCGTTCTCACGCGCGAGTCAATACTTGAAGTCGCGCTTGATGTATGGAGTCGCGCGCGAAAACGCAACTCATGCTAGACCGCCTGGAGTGGGACATAGGATACTTTTTCATCCCTTAAGGAGGTGAAATAGGGGTTGAAAGTCAGTAAGGAAATACTAAGGGGGCAGTTAGAGACTTCTTAGCGGACGAAGCCGAAGGCAGAGACAAGTATAAAATATTTAAAGGGCAGGTTAATGTATATTTATTATTTACATACCTTCTGATCCGACGGGAGCTGGTCTCACGGATGTTGGGTATATCGACTCCGGGTAGTACGCTTCTGGCGGTAACGTTTCTGGTTGACCTATAAACATCAACTAATAATTAATTACTGACAAACAATACGCTTGCACACGGTGCAAGTAGCATGCACGAGCAAGTAAGGGAGTCAAAACACCATGTGCAAACTGTTCATACTATTTGAAAAATAATCTATAATTTTTGACTTTACTAGTGCCCTAACTTAAGAATCTCCTAGAAGCTTTTGATCCATACCATTTTTTTTTTAATTGACATTTTTAGCGTTGATTTTTCCAAAATATGTAATAGCCAAATGATATTAATTGAATTCCTTTAAACGAAGCAATAGGCTACATGACTAATTTTTTTTTATGGTATCAATCGATCGGGTTTGTTTTTAGGATCAAATGTCTATATGGGACCCATTGCATTAAAGTAACACAAAAGTCAGAAATTGTAGTCAAAGGCCGACAGTCGCACTTCACTCGCGAAACGCCCTATACAAAACGGCCAAGGGCCGTGACGTCATCGCCCATCTTGTAGTATGGAGAAAACAAGAAAATTACGTTTAAGTCGGTGAAATATTGCGTTTATGTATATAGATGCTATACAATATTTTTTTGGATGAAATGTAAGGAATCGAATGGTACCCTTACTTTTATCGTTTTTGGAAGTTAAAAAAAACTGAAATTTTGAAACTTTCAGGTCCTGTATTTTTGTAATTTTTCAATATTTTATTTTAATATCCACATTATTGTGATAAATTGCTCGTTTGCTATCTATTTTACTAGATTTTGTTATAAAATTCAACATGTGTCATCATCCCTATTCTTGTTTATTTATTTATATATATATTTCGAGCGAAAAATCGATCTAGCTAGGTGTTACTCTGGTAAAACGCGCATTTTTGAGATTTTATGTGTTTTCCGAGCATAGCTCGTTCTAATATTATTATTGATATTCTAATATGATATTAATGCAAATAGCAGCACGGGAGATTTCCTCCCTTAAAAAATCCACCATGCTTGTGTCTGACATGTACCTTGAGGGGTCCTGGGCAGTTGCCTCTTCTTCATATAAGGCAGGTAGTCCTTCAGTTTGAGGCCGGAGCCCTCGCTTCGAGGCTCGACGCTGTCGGCCCGCTCCATTCTAGCCGGTGAAGACGGCACGGGGGTCGCCGCTGAAACAAACATTCGGTTATTTTGTGAAGAAATTTCCATAAAAGTGACCCGTCTTAATTGCTCTTATGCAATGTTTTTTTAATTTTTGGGACGCTACCCCCTGGACCAAGGACCAAATCTTTGCAAAAAAGGAAAAAAAAAATACAGTTTACAAATAGACCAAATAGCAAAATGGTCGCAAAAAAGTCTCAACTTCTTAGAACTTCAGGGACTTGTCGAGGATCCGCACGCATCAGTGTGACTGCTGAAATACTGGCTTCAACTAACCTTTACTCCCCTTACTGTTCTTGGCAAGCAGTGATTCTCTCTCCTCCTCTTGAACTTGGCATGTTCCTCGCAGCCTCGTGAGCAGTTGGTTGACGTTGTGGCTCAACGTCTACAACACCAGGCCCTGACACTTGCCTTATAACCGCGTAAATACTGGCTTAAACTAACCTTTACTCCCCTTACTGTTCTTGGCAAGCAGTGATTCTCTCTCCTCCTCTTGAACTTGGCACGTTCCTCGCAGCCTCGTGAGCAGTTGGTTGACGTTGTGGCTCAACGTCTACAACACCAGGCCCTGACACTTGCCTTATAACCGCGTAAATACTGGCTTAAACTAACCTTTACTCCCCTTACTGTTCTTGGCAAGCAGTGATTCTCTCTCCTCCTCTTGAACTTGGCACGTTCCTCGCAGCCTCGTGAGCAGTTGGTTGACGTTGTGGCTCAACGTCTAGAACACCAGGCCCTGACACTTGCCGAGATAACGTAAATACTTGCTTAAACTAACCTTTATTCCCCTTACTGTTCTTGGCAAGCAGCGATTCTCTCTCCTCCTCTTGAACTTGGCACGTTCCTCGCAGCCTCGTGAGCAGTTGGTTGACGTTGTGGCTCAACGTCTAGAACACCAGGCCCTGACACTTGCCTTATAACCGCGTAAATACTGGCTTAAACTAACCTTTACTCCCCTTACTGTTCTTGGCAAGCAGTGATTCTCTCTCCTCCTCTTGAACTTGGCACGTTCCTCGCAGCCTCGTGAGCAGTTGGTTGACGTTGTGGCTCAACGTCTAGAACACCAGGCCCTGACACTTGCCGAGATAACGTAAATACTTGCTTAAACTAACCTTTATTCCCCTTACTGTTCTTGGCAAGCAGCGATTCTCTCTCCTCCTCTTGAACTTGGCACGTTCCTCGCAGCCTCGTGAGCAGTTGGTTGACGTTGTGGCTCAACGTCTACAACACCAGGCCCTGACACTTGCCTTATAACCGCGTAAATACTGGCTTAAACTAACCTTTACTCCCCTTACTGTTCTTGGCAAGCAGTGATTCTCTCTCCTCCTCTTGAACTTGGCACGTTCCTCGCAGCCTCGTGAGCAGTTGGTTGACGTTGTGGCTCAACTTTTTGTAGAACTCGAGGCCCTTCTGGCATTTTCCGAGGAGTTCGCCGTACGTGTCGTAGGACGTTATGAGGGCTGGAAGATATACAGAATTTGTATACGAAAAGCATAGAATAAAAATAAATCTGATAATTTAGTCATCATTTTATTTATTTTTTAATCAAGTACATATACTTATAGAAAACTTATTCGCACCAATAGATTTACATACATGTAGGGATGATTGTGTTGTGTTCCACCGTAACGTGAAATTTACCGAGTCGTTTTACGATAATGTGGTGTCAATAGATTCGTTTCAACACGCGGGTGACATAAAACGAGGAAATAATGCAACCAGGTAAAAAATAACAGTTTTGAATGATTCACGGTTAGTTTCACTAGACTTATATCGACCGGGATATGAACCGTGATTACCTTTTGTGTTGTTTTTGAGCTCCCGATATTTCGACGCAGTTACATGCATCTTGTTCAAAACGCAAACGCACAACGTTGAACGTTGAAAGCGAACGCAGCCGACGCGCACGAATGAGGGTAGACCGAGCGCGGTCTACACAACTTTGTCACCCACCCGCTATCTTCAGTTACCATGCATGTAACTGCGTCGAAATATCGGGAGTTCGAAAACAACACAAAAGGTAATCACGGTTCATATCCCGGTCGATATAAGTCAGGTAAAAAATGCTAAGATTTTGGTTGGGTGAGGAGCATGTTTCTAAATAGTGTACCTACCTATAAAAAAAATAGGTAACGATTTTCTGAATAAATGTCAGTATTCACGCAATACTCGAATTGTTTACTTGCTGCCCTACTTCCCGGTCCACATGGCGACCCTGCCAGGATGCGGTGTCGGGTTCGGAAGTCGAAAGTGCAAATTAGAAGTACAGCATCATTGTTATTGTAACAAAAGTCTACTGTAGCCTATATTTCTTGTAAACACATACATTAAACAGGAACATACCGTTAATAATGCTCTCTCGCTTCCTCAGCAAGTCTGACAGCATACGTCGCGACTCCCCGTACGAAGCGTACAGAGACGTGAGGCGATTGATGATGTTCTCTTGAGCCGCGAGATTCGTTTCTATTATTTTCACCTGAAACAAATTAAACCAACATAAAAATATGAATAACGTTGGTTTAGAATACGGGTTTTGTTTTGTAGTCTACCTGACATAAAAAAAAAGCGCTGGTGGCCTAGCGGTAAGAGCGTGCGACTTGCAATCCGGAGGTCGCGGGTTCGAACCCCGGCTCGTACCAATGAGTTTTTCGGAACTTATGTACGAAATATCATTTGATATTTACCAGTCGCTTTTCGGTGAAGGAAAACATCGTGAGGAAACCGGACTAATCCCAATACGGGCCTATTAGTTTACCCTCTGGGTTGGAAGGTCAGATGGCAGAACTAGTGCCCACGCCAATTACTGGGATTAGTTGCCAAGCGGACCCCAGGCTCCCATGAGCCGTGGCAAAAATGCCGGGATAACGCGAGGAAGATGAGTCTACCTGACATAATTGCTACTTAAAGCTATTCTACTGTCTTAGAAACACGCTACTTAAGATCTACCCAACAGATTTTGGTTTATTGTGTTTTGGTTACATTTCCGTGGTCATTGCTCTTGACATTCTTAGGCCGGTCTCATGCTGAAGACTGCCTATCGGATGTTGCTATTTGGATTATTTACTGCTTCGCGACACTTATTTATATACCTATAGACTGATGTGTTGTTATGTAATTTAGATATAAATAGTTGTAAATATGAAATACTGTGATTGACATGTAAAACTATGTTTTATAAAGGAATAAATGAATGATTGAATGCCTTTTGAACCCATTGAGTGCCGCTTCGTAGTCGCTTTCCTCTACATAGCGGGAAAACGTTGGCAGGGACTGTGTTAAGGTATACAGTGTGGAAAGATAAGTCGGGCCCTGGAGGGAAACTACCTTAAATCCTTTAGCTGGCTCATTTTACTTAATGGAGACATTCCTTTATTTTTAAAAAGAAACAAAACTGCATTCAAAGTATTTTTTTTTCTTCAATTTGGCTTGTCTAAAAAAATCTTGAGTACTAAATATTAGATTTTATGGATATTTTGTACGACAGACGAGTTTAAGACCTAATGTTTCTTGGAGAAATGTTATCATTAACATTAACTGTATCGACTAGTAGAATAAAATTGCGGGTTTTTATTTTTTTGGAATTTTTAGTCGGTTCGAGTCCCGGGCGAGGCAAGCGAGTTTTAGAAAATCTTTGAATGCAGTTTTGTTTCTTTTTAAAATTAAAGGAATGTCTCCTTTGAGTAAAATGAGCCAGCTTAAGGATTTAAGGTAGTTTCTCTCCAGGGCCCGAGTTATCTTTCCGCACTGTATAGACTGACCTGAGGGTCATGTTTAGCGAGCTCCTGGGCGAAGAGCTGGTCGCGCGGCTCGGCGGCGCGCGCCAGCAGCGCGGCCGTCACGTCGTCGGCGGCGACCGCGGCGCGCAGCGCGCCCAGCAGCTGGTCGCGCTGCGCCTGCATGTGCCGCGCCTTACCGACCACGCGACGCATTTCCGACATGGATTCCCGGTCCATGTCCTCTGTCAATAAGATCATTTTCGAGCAAGTGTGATGAAAAGGTATATAGACTGACCTGAGGGTCATGCTTGGCGAGCTCCTGCACGAAGAGCTGGTCGCGCGGCTCGGCGGCGCGCGCCAGCAGCGCGGCCGTCACGTCATCGGCGGCGACCGCGGCGCGCAGCGCGCCCACCAGCTGGTCGCGCTGCGCCTGCATGTGCCGCGCCTTACCGACCACGCGACGCATTTCCGACATGGATTCCCGGTCCAGGCCCTCTGTCAGAGAAAACATTATTAATCTGTCAGCTCCCACGGCTCATATATGAGCCAGAACGCTTATGGTAACGTCATATCGTGGGATTCGACAGGTTAAGGGTCGGTTGCACCAAACCTCGGACACTGGCGATCAAATGTATGAAACAAACGCGTTCCTACGCACACAGCCTAAGCTCGTGTAGGTGAACGCGTACCATGCTTGTGTGAGTGAGATAAGACATTGTTGGGTAACTGTGAGGTAACCGAGAGCGGGTGGGCGGCACTTTCAACGGGAGGCAGGGAGTGTCCATACTGTACGCTAGTACTCTTTATTATACTGTGACCAAACTGTCATCGTTAAAGAGTTCGCTAAATTGTATTGTATGGAAAGTTTCATAGTAAACCGCCGCGGCGCGCCGGGTGACGTTGATCAGTCTGTCGAGTGCGGTTGGTGCAACTGCCACTAAGGGCCAGTTGCACCAACCACAGTTAATAGACTGATCATCGTCACGCAGCAGACTTCTATGAAACTTCCCATACAATAAAATTTAGCGAACACTTTAACGGTGACCGACGGTTTGGTGCAACCGAACGTAAGTATTCCCTTGTTTAAAACTTTCAGTTGATGGTTAAAATTTTATGAAAGAAGAAGCAAACGAGCTGCAAATAAAATAAGTTTTCTCAAAAAAATACTTATTTTTTTAAGAAATGTGTAAAATGTTATTTGTGATATTCATTCGTCTATCTAAATTTAAAAGATCATGATAATTAATACTGCAATAATCCAAAAGTAATCAGATATCAGGAGAAAGACGTAATAGCCCTATGAAACACTTGGGACTCGTTGGTTCTTGGCCTCTTTATATTTGTGGAAATCTATACACATACCGAGTTACCGATATTATCAATAGTAGAGATTCTACTCTGCAGTACATCTAATGGCACCGCCAACTGCCTCAGATTAGCACTTGGGACTCGTTGGTTCTCGGCCTCTATATTTGTGGAACTCTAAATATACACTTACCAATACTATCGATAGTACGCATCCTACTCTGCAGTACATCTAATGGTACCGCTAACTGCCTGAGATTAGCTTCATGCAGCGTCATAGCCTTATGCAGCACTTGGTTGGACTCGTTGGTTCTCGGCCTCTATATTTGTGGAACTCTAAATATACACATACCAATATTATCGATGGTAGGGAATCCTACTCTGCAGTACATCTAATGGTACCGCCAGCTGCCTCAGATTAGCTATATGCAGCGACATAGCCTTATGCAGGATTGAATAATTTTACGGTTTAGACTCACTTGTTTTAAGTCACTCGCGCGACCTTATGCAGGACTTGGTTGGACTCGTTGGGTCTCGGCCTCTATATTTGTGGAACTCTATACACTTACCGATATTATCGATAGTAGGAAAGTAGGAATCCTACTCTGCAGTACATCTAATGGTACCGCCAACTGCCTCAGATTAGCTATATGCAGCGTCATAGTCTTATGCAGCACTTGGTTGGACTCGTTGGTTCTCGGCCTCTATATTTGTGGAACTCTATACACTTACCAATATTATCGATAGTAGGTATCCTACTCTGCATTACATCTAATGGTACCGCTAACTGCCTGAGATCAGCTATATGCAGAGTCATATCCTTATGCAGCTCTTGGTTAAACTCGTTGGTTCTCGGCCTCTATATTTGTGGAACTATAAACACTTACCGATATTATCGATAGTAGGAATCCTACTCTGCAGTACATCTAATGGTACCGCCAGCTGCCTCAGATTAGCTATATGCAGCGTCATATCCTTATGCAGCTCTCGGTTAAACTCGTTGGTTCTCTATATTTGTGGAACTATAAACACTTACCGATATTATCGATAGTAGGAATCCTACTCTGCAGTACATCTAATGGCACTGCCAACTGCCTCAGATTAGTATGTTATGCTGCATCATAGATTTATGCAGCACTTGGGACTCGTTGGTTCTCGGCCTCCATATTTGTGGAACTAAATATACACTTACCAATATTATCGATAGTAGGTATCCTATTCTGCAGTATATCTAATGGCACCGCCAACTGCCTCAGATTAGCTATATGCAGCGTCATAGTCTTATGCAGCACTTGGTTGGACTCGTTGGTTCTCGCCGTTCTCGGCCTCTATATTTGTGGAACTCTATACACTTACCAATATTATCGATAGTAGGAATCCTACTCTGCAGTACATCTAATGGCACCGCCAACTGCCTCAGATTAGCTATGTGCAGCGTCATAGCCTTATGCAGCACTTGGTTGGACTCGTTGGTTCTCGCGTGGGCCTCTTGGTATTTGTGGAACTCTCTGGATAGTTCGGTTTGCACTATGGAGGGCGGGCGTGGTCCCATGACTTTTTGGAATTCTTTTTCTTTTAGAGTTTCTTCCTGGAATTCGAAAAGATAATATGTAAGTGCTGAATAATGGCCTAGCAGCAATGATCATTTTAGGTAACGTATATTAAAAGTACTAGTCAAAAGGAATTGAAAGCTTTTAAACTAAACCTACGGTTATTACGATCGTATTTTAATGATCAATGGTTGCGAGAAGTCTTGAGCGCCCGGTGCGGTGCAGCGATGCCATTAAAACGGGGTCCCTAAGACGCTACAAATTCTTTTGACTCCAGTGCAGAAGATTGGTTCCTTATAAACCGTAAACCGTAGCAAGCAACCAGAGAATACACATAATCAAAATCAGTGAATCGTTAGATGACAGCACTTAACTGAGCGCCGTACGCCCGGTCGGTGAAAATATATCTTTAGATAACTATTGGACAATTTAAACTGTCAATAATAGTGTTCAGAAGGCTGCTGGTGTGTGCTGGAAGGATGCCGCAGTGGACAAATTTCGGCTGATATAATGATGAGTTTGATACCTGAATGAGCGTCTTGATTTCTGCGAGCGAGTTCTCGACGTCGCTTATGATCTCTGCGAGATTGTTCATTGAGTCCACCAGCGTTTGAATAACCTCGGTCTTGGCGTTCATGGCTGCGCATCTGTCTACTATCTCTTGAGGTATCCTGTTGAAAAAAAAATAGAAAAGTAATGACCTAGGAAGTCAAGTTTGTATTATTTCTGGAAAAGTCAAACGGTTCGTCGATTTGAAGTAACTATATTTTGCAACAAAAACATTGTGACTCCTAAGTCCTATATAAATTGTTTCAATGGCTAAAAATTCACGCACATCAAAAGAAAGTTATGTTATGACCATTTCTGTTGGATTTTTTTTGTTATAATTTGATGCCGCCTCCCTAATACGTTATGTCGACCGCGTTTTAGTATTTGTCTTAATGTAAAAAAAATGTTGACGACGATTCTGCTGAACACAAATTCATTCAAAATCTTTAGTTATATGATGAAAACAGCAATCCTTTAAAAAAACAATTTTTGTGCATTTACGATTGCCCTAAGATCATAAATCATAAAATTCATAAACATCATAATGTTGTCCGTCTAGACCAGCGGTCGGCAACCCGCGGCCCGCGGGCCGCATGCGGCCCGTGAACCTGTCACTTGCGGCCTGCGAGCCTCCCTGGCTATTTTGTATGTAATATTCACAAACGACAATATCTGATAAAGTCATAAATATAAACAAAGTGCGGCCCGCGTCAACTTCGTAAACTACGATGTGGCCCTTGACTGCTAAAAGGTTGCCGACCGCTGGTCTAGACTCTAGAGAAGAATAGATAGGCTAATGACCACAAAGTATATTTTGTCAGATAAGTAATGTTAGCATTATCATCTGATATCGGCCCCCAAACAAAAACCCGCCGTTTGCTCGAGTGAGTCACTGATCCAATATATTGCGCCGATGGACTGAAACCTTACAAGTGAGATTGCGAGGAAACTTACTCATTTGACTAAGTAATATGTACAAGTGATAACGAAGTTATATGTGCCATTTTCAACAAAAAGGGTACTTATTGTAGGTTGTCAATAAGGCGCTATTTCCTTTAGCTTTTACTTGAAATCACCCTTATCAACAACCGGTAATGTAGTACCTTTTGGTTGAAACGTCACATTAGGAAATTATACTATTTGCTGGCTAGTTTAATTTTTATGATAAAGACGTTACACGTTGGGGTCTGTTTAATGTCGATCATGAGCTCGCGCCGTATGTCCAAGAGCCGAAACAACGTCCACGTCTGCCATATTTGTCTGTCAGAATACAATAACGCACTTACAAGCATGTAAATGGGATTCAAGCGTTTGTACAAGCTTAAGCGTTTGTACAAGCTTAAGCGTTTGTTTTCTCGGCAAGCGTGTAAATGTAGCCACAGAATAAACAATAGTACTAGGTACGATTCACTCTAACAAAACGCGTTTATTACGACAGATATGACCGCTAGGCGTCCGTTCCGTAGCGGCGCGCGGCAACTACTATGGCTTGACACCAAAATTGGTGTGGGCCGCATGTACTTGTACGACTAAATTGCGGAGTGAGCCACGCCTGATGTAGCATTAAATATCTTAGTTTTATTGTTGACGTCTCGTCTCTTTCTTTACATAAAACATTAGCAAAAAGCTATTCATAGTGTCCCTGTTCACTGACCAGCCAGTGAATAACGCTTATTTTTAGGCTTAAAGACACGAGCCCACAATACTCGTAAGTCTTGAAGACTCGACTATGTTTGAGAATTGTATATATTTATTTTACGCTTATGGATGTAAGAAATCGTTTTAGCTGCCTTTGAGGCGTTAAGCCTCGAGAGTCTTAAGGGTTCGAGTCTTTAAGCCTCGAAATGAGCGTTATTCACAACACTACCAGCCATAGAGGCTGTTCCTACTTACTTCTGATCGGAATCCAGCACCTCCAACTGATCAAGTTGCAACGAGGACATGAACTCAGTTAACTCAGTATTCTTGGCTTCCACTTGGCTGACCACTTGGCGGAGCAACTTGGCCTTCTCTTCGGAGTAGACGGAGGAGGCCTCATGAGCGCCCATTGGGATCAGGCGAGAGAATATGTCGGGACCTGACACCTGTGTAAAACAGAAATAAATTGTAATTAAAGTACCATTCAAAGCAATCAAATATGACGCCAGCTGAGGTAATCATTTAGAGCGATTTCAGACAAGCGTTTTTGTACGAGCCTATAAGCTCGTCTTTAAAAGCGCGTGTAGGCGCGTATATACCAAATGTAGTGAAAAATAGCGCCTAGATAAAACGCAAATGTGAAACCGCTCTAAAACAACCGGCTCAAGTTATGGTATTTTGGTCCATCTTGGTGATATTTTAATCACGCACGAATCATTATCAAAGGACACGGAAGACGACGGTCATATGTTTTTGCACAAAAAAGAGCTTTAAAAATACAACTTTTTTTAACTATAACATTCCGGTTGATAAAAAAATTACTTTCAACAATTGATTCAAAACAAAAAACAACTTTCCAATATTCCATACCTCAGGATCATTCAAATTGACGGGCAAAGCTTTAACCAAGCACACCGGCTTCATGTCCATAAGCAAATCCTTGTCCGGCACCTCCTCATGATATATAAACTCGTTCTCATTCTTCGCCGCTTTCCTCTTGCCCTCTACCACGTCGTTGGTGAACGTCAGGGCTTCCTTGGTGACCTGGACCGGTTCTACGTATTTGGCGAGCTTCTGCGCTTCGGCTAGCTTGTCCACGGCTAGCTGGTAGAAGGCCACACGTTCGCCCATCTTCTGTTGTTCTTCGGCATTCATTCCTTGGATGGAAGTGACAGTTTTATAACTTTAAAATGATGCTTATTGCTACTGTTTTAGGATTGATGGTTGTCTGCATTTACTTTTTATCTGTGTGCGGTACTATTTTCATTTGTGTGTGTAATGACAATTAAGTATTTGTATTTTGTATATGGCTTATTGACTTTATTGTTATCTAATGCTATGTCAAACTTATATAGAAAAGTTACAGAAGTTCATTACTTATTTATTGAAATTATTGATAATGAAATATTTATTAAACTAATAAGACTTATTTTTATCAATACCCAGAGTACTCAGATGTCATTAGAGAAATAGAATCAGAAGTTGTGATTGTGCCTAACTGGTGTTGGTGCATTTTACAAATGTGTAATGTATATTTATACTTACCTTGATATAAGCACACAATGCAGCCAATATAAGACAATTTGAACGACAAGAACCGGTGCCAGAAGTTGTAGAGCTTGCCGCCGATTATTTCGTGGACATTTTCAGAGCCAGTTGATGCTCCGAGGTGGTTCAGGCAGTTACGGTAGAAAAACATCACTTGGGTTGCCACGGCACCTGATAGATTTACACATTTCTAAGTGGTTTGTGTATAGTATGGTCAAGGAAATTAATTCATTTTGTACCTTGTGCCAGTGACAATAAGTATGAGGTCCCTAGCAATTTTCATATTGATTGTCACTGTGACAAGGTAACGAAATGGTCCTGAAATTAAATTCTATGACTGTATAAAAGTATAAACATAGAATTCATGTTTATTGAATCTATTAAAAATATACTTTACATTTATATGGAAGCAATTCTCATTCATCAAATTTTGAATGATGTATCCATGTTAAATAGTGAGTTTGGATTTAATATAAATTTCATTTCATTTTTCATTTTATTTATTAATTTTATAGTAATCAAATATAACTATCAAGAGTATCAAGACATCTCTTTTGTTTTATCTACAATTTATCAGTGCCTTATTTAGAACAAAAATACAAACATGGATGAATTAAATGAATTATGTGAACTAGGTACCGTCTAAATTATAATTTCAGAATTGCCTATACAGAGCTACTCTGTATAGGCAACTATGAAATCAGACAGGAGTAAGTGAAACCATATATCCTGGAATCCCATAACAACAAATGTCAAACATTACAGAGCTACCCAGATCTTACCTATAACACTAGGTTTCCTAGTGTCCTGAATACTCTTTTCAAGAATGCACTCCTGTGCTTGAGCAAAGCAGATCTCCTGGAACAACGTCATCATTTCTGGTGACACATCTATCCCGGTTGGCTGCGGATACTGTTCCTTCACCAGCTGAAAGGCCCATGCTGCATTTTGGAAGTGGGTGCATGCCGCTTTTAGACTTTCTGGGGATGTTCGAGGCTCCGAAGCCCCAAGCTGGGTGTGCAGAGCCCCAATGTTGTGTAAGATACAGGCCATTTCAAAACGAATGTCTGCTAGGGGACTGCTCATGTTTGCATAGAGGTCCTTCCTGTAGGACAAATGTAGGCATTTAAAACAATAGAAATTTGTTTAGTTGCTATGTTTATTTTTATTTATATAACTATTCTTGGAATCTTATTTTCTTAACTTCATAAGGCTAAATATAAAATAATACAATGTTAGCACACATAACAAGGTGTTGTTATTGCTTAAAATTCACATAAAATCGTCTATAAAAATCAAGTGAGTAATTTTCGCTGTAAACAACTTAATAAACTTATCTAGATCAAAACTGAACTTACCAGGCAAATGTACACGCCGCTGGTTGCCCTTTAGCCATCGGAAACCTGCTCTGGATAGCTCTGAGTTGGCAGAAATATCTATATAGCGCACTCAGACCTGCTGCGTCAATGGAAGGCCTCACGGCGGACGACCGCAGGCTTTCCAGCTGATGCATCTCATTGCTATAGCTCTCAGGGTCTTCCCTGTACGCATCCGCAATGTACTGAAATGATTAATCATCCGTGAAAACAAAGAAAAGTCTCTAGAAAGCACTTATCACTACCCTTACACTCAACACTGACCTGCTTAAGTTTTGGCCCAAAGTGTGTGGTCTCCGGACTCACTTTAAGCTCGAAACTCAACAACGGCAACTTGGGCACCGCCTCCATTGTTTACAGGATTGTTATCTGGCTGATTACATGAAAATCACTTAGAAAACAATTTCATCACAAATTAGTTTAGAGCTGTCATTTTTTTGTTTGATTGATTTAAGACTAAACTGAATGAGCTGAATGAATGGCTTGAATCATGGCTTGAATGATTGAATTGATTGGGTCAGCAGATTTTTTCTTTCAATATTTCATTATCTGTGGTGACTTCTTGCTAGCGACATCTAGTGGACGATGTAAATACTTTTAACTTTTTAACCATGTAAAGCTTTGGATTCCTCCGAAAACGGTGCCGTCATATGACGGCCGTCATATAGCGGCCGCAAAAGACGGCCGTCTTTACGGTGGCGACATGTGGAAAGTACCACGGCGTTATAACACACCGTCATCCACCAAGGTCAAAGCGGCAAATTTGAAAAATGTAGGCGCGAAGGGATACTGTCCCATAGAAAATTTTAATTTCGCGCCTTTTCCTACTGACAAGATTTGCTTGATCATCTATAATTTACTTGTAGGATGAAATATCATCAGAAGAGGAAAATAATCGTAGTACGGAATCATTTATTCAAATCTCGTGTCATTTATTCAAAATGGCGTCACCGCTATCTAATAAAACGTTCACGAAACTATCGACACCGTCATGACGGCCGTCATCTTACGTTACGTTGACAATCAACGTAACGTAAAGCTTTGGATTCCTCCGAAAACGGTGCCGTCATATTACGGCCGTTATATAGCGTTGACTGACGTCACTAGAACGTTGTCTATGTAAACAAGATGGCACGGTTTCCTACACGGCGTTACGTTACGTTGATTGTCAACGTAACGTAAGATGACGGCCGTCATGACGGTGTCGATAGTTTCGTGAACGTTTTATTAGATAGCGGTGACGCCATTTTGAATAAATGACACGAGATTTGAATAAATGATTCCGTACTACGATTATTTTCCTCTTCTGATGATATTTCATCCTACAAGTAAATTATAGATGATCAAGCAAATCTTGTCAGTAGGAAAAGGCGCGAAATTCAAATTTTCTATGGGACAGTATCCCATCGCGCCTACATTTTTCAAATTTGCCGCTTTGACCTTGGTGGATGACGGTGTGTTATGACGCCGTGGTACTTTCCACATGTCGCCACCGTAAAGACGGCCGTCTTTTGCGGCCGCTATATGACGGCCGTCATATGACGGCACCGTTTTCGGAGGAATCCAAAGCTTTACGCCGTGTAGGAAACCGTGCCATCTTGTTTACATAGACAACGTTCTAGTGACGTCAGTCAACGCTATATAGCGGCCGTAATATGACGGCACCGTTTTCAGAGGAATCCAAAGCTTAACGAAACTCGAAAGTATTGTATGTATAGCTGGTTAAGTAAAAAAAGGCGCGAAGTTCAAATTTTCTATGGGACGATATCCCTTCGCGCATTTTTCAAATTTGGCGCCTTTTTCTACTGACAAGATCTGCTTGACCAAGTATAGTTCAATAAACAAGTTATACTGGGTCAACCAAATCTTGTCAGTAAATAGGAACAAAAAAAACTATACTCATCCGTTTCTTTTGGGTGCTAGTACTAGTGTAAGACAAAGATAGTATGATTCTCTCTGTCTATGTTTGAAATCAAACAGACCTTTGACACACTATATTCGTGATTTTCGTTAGGTAGGTACTCATATTAATATTTAGAAAGAAGTTGTGTAAGTACCACATATTTTTAAAGCCTGTATAATTTAGTCCTACTGCTATTTTTACTACTAGTCCCGATACTCCCGATGCAGTTGAGTTCGTCTAGTTATACACAAATATTTTATTTATTCTAATAAAGTTTATACATATAAGCAAATGACTCAATAATGGGAACCTTAAGCAGAACCGTGTTGCTTTCCCTAATAATACCCTATTGTCAACCGATTTCCGTGAATTTTTTTGAGCAGGTTGAAATAGATTTCTTTAACAATTTCGTTTTTTGGATTTTTTTTTCATAATGGCGGACATCTTCCGCGCGTTGTCCCGGCATTTTGCCACGGCTCATGTGAACCTGGGGTCCGCTTGGCAACTAATCCCAGGAATTGGCGTGGGCACTAGTTTTTCATAATGGCGGACACATACATTTATTCAGTTTTAAGCTATGCTCGCAAGGTATAGCCAAGGTATAGCTATAGCTCACGGAGCCCACTGTAGTTACGTCTGTTATATTCCTAATTCCCACCCGAAAAAATAAAATAAAAATATTTTTTCTTTCCATACGTATTCTTCTTTGTATAGTTGGTCAAACCCACAAACTACTAAGAAGATACTACGTATGTCAAACCAATTTGTCAGTCAGTAAGAACCAGGAAAACTATACTCATCCTTTTCTTTTGGGTGCTAGTACTAGTGTAAGACAAAGATAGTATGATTCTCTCTGTCTGTGTTTGTAATGAGACAGTCCTTTGACAAACTATATTTAGTTATTATAGAATACATATTTTTTGTACAAACGGGAAAACTTCAAGAAATGCTGTGACTAGACGAAAACATATGCATCGGGACCAGGGATGTTGCGGATGCCGATTTTTTGACATCCGCGGATGCGGATGCGGATGCGGATTTTTTAAGGCTCACATCCGCGGATGCGGATGCGGATGCGGATGTCAAGATAGCACCATAAAAAACGTCAAATATTACATTTTAGTAATTTTTATTTCAAAAAACCTGCCAAGTGCGAGTCGGACTCGCGTTCCAAGGGTTCCGTACATTAAGTCCCACTCACGCTTGACTGCTCATTTCTAATCATGGTCCTATAATATTACGGTCAGAGTTTCGCTTACAACACAACTGTGATTCCAACATCCACCTGTTTCATAGTATTTACGCGTGACACACACACATTGACAGCCCACATCCACCAGTTTGCCGTCAGATGAATCGAAACGTTATTGAAGTAAACATGTCGAAGAAAAATATAAAATATGCCGGCATGCGTAGTTAAATCCTGCTAGAATTGTACCGATCGAAAGAAAAAAAGTCACGGAATAACTTTTCATACTTAAGTTTATCAATTAGTACGTAAAATCACGATAATTTGTTGTTTTTAAATTATCAAACTGCAAAACAGGAGTGTGACCAGTAACATGAATAGGGTAATTTCCCGAAAGTAGGGTAATTGATACCCTTCTTATTAAATCATTATGTATTAAGAGATCGTTTAGGTAAATAGTTAAATTATTGATAGTGCATTTCAAACTAGGTCGGTATGGTAATTTCCCGATACTAAGGAGATTAGACGCTTACATGCATGTATGATAGTTAACGTTTGTTTGAATAATTGTTTTACCATTAGGGGAGAATTTGTGTTACATGGTAACACTTGTCTACACGCACACATTCAAACCGTCCGCCATTGCAGTGTCACAGTTTGTCTTAGGTGGCAGTCCGTCCGTAATATTCTAGGTCCATGCTTCTAATATGTTTTTTGGTTACCGACTAAATTACCTAGCAGTCTAGCACTTACGCCGATGCTAAGACGTTTCTGTACCGACCTGTTCCACATCCGCATCCGCATTAAATCCGCATCAATTTTATGCGGATGCGGATGCGGATGCGGATGTTGAAAATAATGCGGAAGTTCCGCGGTTGCGGATGCGGATGCGGATGTTCGCAACATCCCTGATCGGGACTACTAGCAATATTACGTTCGTTCACGAACTTCACTATCGCCATTTCATTCTTTCCTTCATTCAAAATCGCCATTACCTTGACTTTGACGTCTTTGACTGACGCTGTGTTCTGCCTACGAATCTACGAATATAAATCATAGATATAAATTTTAAGTGTCCCTGTCCTGTAATTTTAGCCCGTATTTCGCTAATGTTAACCGCATAGTGTCTGTAGGATATCTTTGTGATGAAATTAAAAAAGATGAAGGTGGATTCGGAGGTACAGTTTCTACAAAATCCATATTACCTAAAAGCCGACGAGTGTCCTTTGGCGGGAAGTCGTAAACAAACATTTTTGTTTTAGGAGGCGAGTCCTGTGCCTGTGCCTCAGCCCGAGATTATTGAAGCTGACCTGTACAAGCGTACTTACTATGGGCCTGATGTTCCCACGTTAGAGCTGGAGTGTTGGGAGGAAGAGCTCTCGGAATGTCAACTAAATGCCTATAAGAATGCCGACGACGAATACAAGAGCATTCAGACCAAGATTGACGATCTGGTGAAGGATACCGGTGGACAGATTGTGTATAACGGCGACCAGTTTACTGCATACCAGTTGCTTGGGAAGTGAGTACATTTCATTGTAGTTTGTATACTGACGAATATCAACAAAAAGTTACACCTTTCTAGGAAACAGTTTTTGGAATTGAATAGATGATTGTTTGTGTTTAGGCTATGCTTTTGGGAGTTACCATTCCAATGAGAAACATACTGACAAATGAAATCTAGGTCTGGTCCTGGATTTTTGTAAATCTTAGGCTGTTTACATGCTGTACAGTCAGCAGCAGAAGGTCGGGCGGTGTGTTCAAAATTACCTTGATGCGCTCTTATTCTCTTAACAATAAAGTCGCGTCACAATCATTATGAACACCTTTCCTGCTTAGCAACTTTTGCTGCTGACTGTACAAGCCATTAGTCTGTGCGGAAAGAGAAGAGTCATGGAATGTATGGAGTCCAATACATTCCACGACTCTTCTCTTTCCGAACAGACTCTAGCTTACTTTAAACATTATCTCTTTATTTGAAATCAATTAATCGGTTTGTTTTATTGGTGGCAGTAATTTTTTGTGAATAATAATTAACAAATTACACAATGAATGTTTCCAGGCAACCAGTACTGAAAGATCTGGAGAGACAGAGTGCGGAGATCATTAGATCCAGATCTCGCTCCCTCTCCATCTCCAAGGAAGGATCTCGGGCTGGCAAAAGAGGTATACACCAGGGATGTTGCGGATGCCGATTTTTTGACATCTGCGGATGCGGATGCGGATTTTTAAAGGCTCACATCCGCGGATGCGGATGTCAAGATAGTACCATAAAAAACGTCAAATATTACATTTTAGTAATTTTTATTTCAAAAAACCGGCCAACTGCGAGTCGGACTCGCATTCCAAGGGTTCCGTACATTAAGTCCCACTCACGCTTGACTGCTCATTTCTAATAGGTTTTTTTGGTTAATGACTAAATTACCTAGCAGTCTAGCACTTACGCCGATGCTAAGACGTTCCTGTACCGACCTGTTCCACATCCGCATCCGCATTAAATCCGCATCGATTTTATGCGGATGCGGATGCGGATGTTGAAAATAATGCGGAAGTTCCGCGGTTGCGGATGCGGATATTCGCAACATCCCTGGTATACACTCACAACTGTATTTTACTAATGCAACATTTATGTAATAGTCAAGGCTCGGAAAAACGCCCGTCATTTTGAAAACATTACCTTGTTCCTACAACACAGACTTCTTTATACCAGTGTCAACGATTAAATATGACCCAATGACATCCTAGACCATAAACAAACATTTTCGACTTGTAAATGGATCCTAAATTATGATTTGTTATCAGAATTTAGGAAAAATGATGGGTGTTTTTCTGAGCCTTGTTTATAGTAAGGTTTACCTTTGCTAGCTATACCCATAGCAATGCTAGCATGCCAGGTTCATGTGACATTTTTGGTTATGACAAATAATAGAAATATAATGGCTTAGCATGTATGGATCAGAGTGTTGGCCCCTAAAGGTGACGGATGAAAAGAGATTGCATGTAGCGGAGATGAGAATGTTAAGGTGGATGTGTGGCGTGACAAGAATGGATAGGATAAGGAATGAGTATATAAGAGGAAGCCTGAAAGTTGCACCCATAACAGAAAAAGTAAGGGCAAACCGCCTAGCCTGGTACGGACATGTGATGCGGAGGGATGAAAGTCATGTGACGAGAAAGGTATTACGAATGAATGTGGAGGGAAGTACAAGGAGAGGAAAACCGAGGAAAAGGTGGATGGACTGTGTGAGAGATGATATGAAACGAACGCAAGTGAATGATGAGATGACGGGTGACAGAGAGGTATGGAAGAGGAAGACATGCTGCGCCGACCCCAAGTAAATGGGACAAGGGCAAGAGAATGATGATGATAATGGCTTAGCATTCTTTATTAATATATTGTACTGCAAATCAGGCCGTCCCAAAAAGAATAGGGAAGAAGACCGGGATTACTCTCCGTCTCCCGATAGAGATGCGGAGCCCCGCCACAAGAAGAAGAAGAAGGATAAGGAAAGAGAAAAGGACAAAGAGAACAAGAAAGACAAGGACAGCACCAAGACCAAGGACAAGACTCTTGCACCATCCAGTAAGTATACTTAAATCTGCAGATTATTCATTTTTAGAGCTCCGTACAAAACTTTGTTCACGGACCTCTTATGGGATCACTTCGGTCTTGGAAGTCTGTTAAATGCAATTGTTTTACAAACTTGTTTAATGATAACGCTTGTTAGTTTTGGTGAGGTGAAATCATTGAAGCCAGATTTGAACTAGTCCCAAATGTCCAATTCGGTTGGCAGTCACACAAGGATCTTAATTTTTCAATTTAGGCATATTACAATGGAATTTAAAATGTCAAACTACTACCTGTAACAGCCCTAAGAAGGTACAAGACACTTTACAGGATTTGTTATGGTACAGTCGCCATCATATACATCTGAGTGGCTGAGGTGCTCAACAATATCTTGACACACACTAACGTTTTGACAATAGAGGCGAGTTTAGATATTTGTGAGCACCTTGTCCACTCCGATATATCTGATGGCGACTGCTTAAGCTACGCTGGTAATGGGAGATTGGTGGCAATGGTGGCCATAGAACAGTGGTTCCTAACCTTTTCAGTCCGGTCACCCCTATGACTAACTAGGGAACCTGATTTTACCCCTCCTGCCAATGGTGATAAAAAATAAAACATGTACGTTTGTTGTATCGTTATATTAGGTTAGCTTATTTACCCCCGTAAAATACCAGTTTTACCCCCACGGGGGTAATTACCCTCAGGTTAGGAACCACTGCCATAGAAACTGAAAAATTGGCTACTTTTCTACTAGTCAAATCAGCTTCTTTTTTAGAACTGTCGAAACGATTTGCTAATATGGAATTGAGATGAAAACGTGTGTAGTGACGTCACAGTCAACTCGCCTACTTTTTATACTTCCATACGATTTATTAAATAGAAATTGTGTTTAAAATTACTGCCATCTATGTTTTTCTAATAATTATCTGGTGCTTTATTTCGTGCACGCTGTGAAATAATTTATTTTAAGTAGAGGAAAGTACTCAATTATGGAACATATGGGTGAATCAACTATTTCTTGTTGTTATTCTGTCCGGTCAGCCAAGAGACAATAGTAGCATAGTTTGTTAGAAGACATTGTACACCACCTTCTTCTGACACGCTTTGTAGACGACCCTCAATGGAAAGGGTTTATAAGTATCACAAAAAAGCGTGTTTGGTGAATTTAAATGCCTAAAAATCAGGTTTTAAAGAGTGACCCAGGAGAACGTAACCATGGCAACGAGTGACCCATATATTAATAATCAATTTTCCTAACTAGATGTGCACAGCGTGGTGACCAACGTGCGTCCCTCCGAAGCGACTGCCATCGGAGGTCTGCTCACCGGCAGCGCGACCAAGACCACGGCCATCGTCGACCTGACCAAGGACGATGGCAACAAAAATGTGGCAGACTCCAGGGAAGTCTCGTTTAATAAGCTGCAAGGTGAGATCTCAATATCTAATACCTTTAAACAAGCAATTCATGTTTATTTATATATTTATCTAATACCTTTAAACGAGCAATTCTTGTTTATTTATATATTTATTTGGGTTTAAAGATTTTTATTACTCATAAAGAACAAAAGTTCACTTACAATGAGCTTAAACTATAAAGAATTTCATGCATGGTTTACAATTACAGACATCCAGATATCGATGATAATAATTAATATACATTATCACTGATATATTTTTTCAGCTTGGTTTTAAACATTTTTAATGATTTACAATCTTTCACTTCACTTACACATTTATATATATATATCGGGGATCTCGGAAACGGCTCCAACGATTTCGATGAAATTTGCTATATGGGGGTTTTCGGGGGCGAAAAATCGATCTAGGAAAACGCGCATTTTCGAGTTTTTATATGTTTTCCGAGCGACGGTCACCCAGATATTTATTGTAATTACATTTATATATGGAATTTTAAGTAAGGTCAATATGGGTAAGTAGCCAGCGGTATTTGTGTTTAGTGGCAAATGTATGAGCTCTAAATAAACGCTAATCAATGTGTG
Organism: Cydia amplana; assembly: GCF_948474715.1. NCBI lineage: Eukaryota > Metazoa > Arthropoda > Insecta > Lepidoptera > Tortricidae > Cydia > Cydia amplana. Next base: position 3,482,292 of record NC_086073.1, on the reverse strand, counting down.
AAGACCACTTAGCCGTATTGAACTTATGAATTTGTCTTAGGGCGTTAAAAACTATGGTGTTGCTTTGTCTAATCACGGCACTACGAAACCAAAGAGTAGAATAAACTATTTCATTTAAAATGTCATCATTATTTTCCTACCTTTTTGCCACGATTCGCCATTTAAGGTGCCAAATTTCAAGAACAAGCGCAAATACTTAGTATAAATTATGTCTTATTTAAAAGTAGGAATCGGACGACCTTACGTACGAAGTTTTCCTTGACGATAATTAAATCAACCATGAATATCAAATGGTATCTCCTCCATAAGTTCCTAGAAATTCTAGTACGAGTAGAAGAGCTTTATCGCTAGGCTAGCAACATTTTACTGATACAAAATCGACATTAGCTAGGCCACTTTCTATTTCAACTAGTTTCACCTGTGTGCAAACTTTTTTGAATAAACATCTTTATTTTTTTCTTAGGCAAAACCTTCCCATCGCTGGTTGTGGTCGCGCGGCCCTATCTCCGCGCTAAAGACACGCAACCGCCCGCAGACCGCTCGGCTCTTGACAGCAAAGTGAAGTCTGTGCTCATGCACACACCCATGAAGTTCACCGAGTGGCTCATACAGCAGGGCCTGGTGCGCTCGGAGCAGTGGTGCGTGATACATCAAGGCAACAAGCTCAAGCTGGGTAAGATTAACATAACACAATCACTATCTCTGGCCTTAATGGCTGTGCGTTTACCAGGCACCTATCCGAAGATTATCGCAAATATAGTTAAGTTGACCGGTCAGCTCTTGACAGCAAGGTGAAGTCTGTGCTTATGCACACACCCATGAAGTTCACCGAGTGGCTCATACAGCAGGGCCTGGTGCGCTCGGAGCAGTGGTGCGTGATACATCAAGGCAACAAGCTCAAGCTGGGTAAGATTAACATAACACAATCACTATCTCTGGCCTTAACGGCTGTGCGTTTACCAGGCACCTATCCGAGGATTATCGCAAATATAGTTAAGTTGACCGGTCAGCTCTTGACAGCAAAGTGAAGTCTGTGCTCATGCACACACCCATGAAGTTCGCCGAGTGGCTGATACAGCAGGGCCTGGTGCGCTCGGAGCAGTGGTGCGTGATACATCAAGGCAACAAGCTCAAGCTGGGTAAGATTAACATAACACACTAACACTATCTCTGGCCTTAATGGCTGTGCGTTTACCAGGCACCTATCCGAGGATTATCGCAAATATAGTTAAGTTGACCGGTCAGCTCTTGACAGCAAAGTGAAGTCTGTGCTCATGCACACACCCATGAAGTTCGCCGAGTGGCTGATACAGCAGGGCCTGGTGCGCTCGGAGCAGTGGTGCGTGATACATCAAGGCAACAAGCTCAAGCTGGGTAAGATTAACATAACACACTAACACTATCTCTGGCCTTAATGGCTGTGCGTTTACCAGGCACCTATCCGAGGATTATCGCAAATATAGTTAAGTTGACCGGTCAGCTCTTGACAGCAAAGTGAAGTCTGTGCTCATGCACACACCCATGAAGTTCACCGAGTGGCTGATACAGCAGGGCCTGGTGCGCTCGGAGCAGTGGTGCGTGATACATCAAGGCAACAAGCTCAAGCTGGGTAAGATTAACATAACACAATCACTATCTCTGGCCTTAACGGCTGTGCGTTTACCAGGCACCTATCCGAGGATTATCGCAAATATAGTTAAGTTGACCGGTCAGCTCTTGACAGCAAAGTGAAGTCTGTGCTCATGCACACACCCATGAAGTTCGCCGAGTGGCTGATACAGCAGGGCCTGGTGCGCTCGGAGCAGTGGTGCGTGATACATCAAGGCAACAAGCTCAAGCTGGGTAAGATTAACATAACACACTGTCACTATCTTTGGCCTTAACGGCTGTGCGTTTATCAGGCACCTATCCGAGGATTATCGCAAATATAGTTAAGTTGACCGGTCAGCTCTTGACAGCAAAGTGAAGTCTGTGCTCATGCACACACCCATGAAGTTCACCGAGTGGCTGATACATCAGGGCCTGGTGCGGTCGGAGCAGTGGTGCGTGATACATCAAGGCAACAAGCTCAAGCTGGGTAAGATTAACATAACACACTAACACTATCTCTGGCCTTAATGGCTGTGCGTTTACCAGGCACCTATCCGAGGATTATCGCAAATATAGTTAAGTTGACCGGTCAGCTCTTGACAGCAAAGTGAAGTCTGTGCTCATGCACACACCCATGAAGTTCGCCGAGTGGCTGATACAGCAGGGCCTGGTGCGCTCGGAGCAGTGGTGCGTGATACATCAAGGCAACAAGCTCAAGCTGGGTAAGATTAACATAACACACTAACACTATCTCTGGCCTTAATGGCTGTGCGTTTACCAGGCACCTATCCGAGGATTATCGCAAATATAGTTAAGTTGACCGGTCAGCTCTTGACAGCAAAGTGAAGTCTGTGCTCATGCACACACCCATGAAGTTCACCGAGTGGCTGATACAGCAGGGCCTGGTGCGCTCGGAGCAGTGGTGCGTGATACATCAAGGCAACAAGCTCAAGCTGGGTAAGATTAACATAACACAATCACTATCTCTGGCCTTAACGGCTGTGCGTTTACCAGGCACCTATCCGAGGATTATCGCAAATATAGTTAAGTTGACCGGTCAGCTCTTGACAGCAAAGTGAAGTCTGTGCTCATGCACACACCCATGAAGTTCACCGAGTGGCTCATACAGCAGGGCCTGGTGCGCTCGGAGCAGTGGTGCGTGATACATCAAGGCAACAAGCTCAAGCTGGGTAAGATTAACATAACACACTGTCATTATCTCTGGCCTTAATGGCTGTGCGTTTAGGCACCTATCCGAGGATGGGGTTCATCCACATATTACGTCACAGCAACAGGGGGGAGGGGTCATACCAAGACCTATCTTTTTCCTGTGAAAAAGTGCTTGTCACACTTGGGGGTGTCTAAAAAATCGAAATTTTGTGTGATGTAGTTAATTGTCGACCCCATATTCGCGAATATGGCTAAGTTGTCAACGCTACAGTAAACTTGCAAAGACCTCAGACATATTCACGAAAATCACGTCTATCTCCAATCACCTTAGCAAAATTATTTTTCGCAAGTACTCACTTAAACGCGGTACTCGAAAATAATGTTCGCGAATAAATTTTGCAAGAATTTACTAAAAATCCTCATATATCGACTTTAGATCTGGCAAAATCTTGTCAAACTACGCGGAGGACGGTTCAACGGACCCTAAAAAAATTTTACAAGATAAAACTATGGATAGGAAGAGGAAGTGGCGTGAGGGTCAACCCACCAGAAAATCTAATGTTAAGTTACAATCAAAGGTGTGCAAGCTATTTGATAAGAATCCGAGTATCTCTTCCCGGGATGTGGCGAAAAAAGTAGGAACAAGTCAAACAAATGACCAAAAAATTAAAAAAGAAAGCGGCATTACAACAAATAAAAAGCAAGAGGCTCCGAAGAGAACTGTGAATCAATATAATCGTGCTGTTAGACGTTCCAGGTTATTTTATACCTTGTTGATTGAGAGAAAAAAATGCCTAATAATTATGACGATGAAAAGGCTGACTTAAAGTAGTTCAAGTCTTTACCAAGTAACCAGTACTATTCCTCTCGAGACATTTCGAATCTTGACGAATCGGAAAAGGTTACCCGAGTAGAACAATTTGCTAAGAAATACCTTGTTTGGCAAGCTATATGCCAGTGCGGCATGAGGAACTCTATTTTTCACTACCGGGACAATTAACATCGATATTTATATATCAGAATGCTTGAAATAGAGACTGTTACCGTTCATGAAGAAGCACACTTCCTCAACATTGTTTTGGTCAGATTTAGCAAGTTGCCATAATTCGTCTCGAACTTTGGAATGGTATAAGGCGAATTCAGTCGAGGTAGTGCCTAAGGAGAGTAACCCACCAAACTGTCCCGGTCTTCGCACTATCGAAAAATATTGGGCTAATATAAAAACTAAACTGCGAAAAACTTTCCAACCTGCCACTTCATTGCCAGATTTTCAACGAAAATGGGTTAAATGCACAAAATTGTTAACCGATGTTTCCGTGCAAAGATCGATGAATCACATCAAAAGTAAAGTCCGGGAAATTTCTCGTCGTTCGTTAAAATACGCATAATATTTTTTACACGCATGGAAATCTACCGTGTCACCCGACTGTTTGTACGTTTAAAATCGAATACGTGAAAAAACGTGCAGGACGTTGCCGTGTGAACCTAGCCTAAGTGTAAGGCCTGAGTGGACGCTCGAGTTGGGCGTGCAGCGGGGCGTGGCGTGCAGCGGGGCGGGGCGTGCGGCGTGCATGTTAAACAAATGCAAGCGTATAGTAGCGGCCTTAGTGCACGCCACGCCACGCTGCACGCCCCGCCGAACGCTCCGCTTCGAGCGTCCACTCAGGCCTTACACTAATTGAGAGCATCTAAAAAAGCTCCCAGACAGCCAGTCCAAACTATAACAAATCTGAGTAAGTCCAGACAGCTCTATTTGTGAATGTCTCTATAGACTCCATAATAATCCCGTTTTATTTCTAGGCATGTACTCCGACGTCTCCAAGTTCCCGTTCTCTGGCGGCTACGTTTGGATCTCCGAATGCTGCCCGACGCGCTTCGTGTCCGTATTCTGTAGTTCCATCTTCGAAGGAGCCACCTTCCCTCCGAGCGTGCTGCTGAAGCTGGTCTACCATTGGGCCTGCCAGACTAATGTGCAGAACGTCGTGCAGTGGGTCAAAGTGGACAATCTCTATGTCAAGGTAAAATATCATTACTAATGAGTTTTTTTAGCTTTTGTAATGGCTAAGGAAAGTGGAGAAGCACATCAAAATCATACCACATCAATATTTTTAAGATTGATGGGAGCAGCGCACTACTTATCCACTACTAGACAGTATGGCCATAGAGAAAAAAATACATAAATTGTTCACTCCATACATCAGTGTTGGTACCAAAAAGACTATTAATTTCAGTGTCTACATCTATTGTCAAGTAGCAGTACTGATGGTCCGTTACTCGATGCTATACTAGATGTAGACACTGGAATTAATAGTCTTTTTGATACCAAAACGGATGTATGGAGTGAGCACTCTTGTCTTACTATATTTCACTATGGTATGGCCTGGCTTTAGACTGTTAGGGACGGTTAGGGAAAAAAAACAGCACTACTGATGGTGGGTGTGGAATGGAAGCAGGGATGCTTAAGACTATCACCAGCACTGACAGCTTTGGGTTGATGTGATAAATCTATAGTAATATCTATTTTATTTTTTCCCAGGGTCTGTTTACCTGGTTGCGAGCAGTGTGCACTTCGGCCATCCACCAACACATGAGCCTGCTTGGTGGCGCTGGCAAAAAGGTTGAAGTGGGTGTCATCTCCCTCGGGACTACCAGCCACGACGGCACGCAGCGCCAGGTCAAGGTGGAGGTGCTGGGCGTGCTGGATACTGCCGACAAACTGGTGAGGATCATAAAGTTATCGTAGGTACACACGGATTGTCAACGGTTTCAAAGACACCAAAGTTAACATTCTCCTATATTTCAGATCCGCCTTCGCGCCGTCGAACCACTAGCCGAGCACGAGAAAAACTACAAAAAGCGCTTCCAAAAAATCCTCGAACCCCTCGTCACCTGGGTCCACCCGTCCTCCGTTATCCTAACTGACCTAACGGTCGACAAGGGCACCCTAGTGTCCATGGGCTTCAAGAATGTCCACCAGTCTTCTTCCCACACGGACACCCCGGCCAGGAACAGCAACGCCAACATCATGGAGTACTTGAGGAGGATCGTGCCGAGGATGTTCCAGAACACGCTCTCGCTGCTGTCCAGGCAGATCATACAGCAGTTCCTGGACGAGCTGGTGTGGAGGGAGAGGTGAGTGCTGTCTCTGTCGCACGGACACCCCGGTCAGCAACAGCAACGCCAACATCATGGAGTACTTGAGGAGGATCGTGCCGAGGATGTTCCAGAACACGCTCTCGCTGCTGTCGAGGCAGATCATACAGCAGTTCCTGGACGAGCTGGTGTGGAGGGAGAGGTGAGTGCTGTCTCTGTCGCACGGACACCCCGGCCAGGAACAGCAACGCCAACATCATGGAGTACTTGAGGAGGATCGTGCCGAGGATGTTCCAGAACACGCTCTCGCTGCTGTCGAGGCAGATCATACAGCAGTTCCTGGACGAGCTGGTGTGGAGGGAGAGGTGAGTGCTGTCTCTGTCGCACGGACACCCCGGTCAGCAACAGCAACGCCAACATCATGGAGTACTTGAGGAGGATCGTGCCGAGGATGTTCCAGAACACGCTCTCGCTGCTGTCGAGGCAGATCATACAGCAGTTCCTGGACGAGCTGGTGTGGAGGGAGAGGTGAGTGCTGTCTCTGTCGCACGGACACCCCGGCCAGGAACAGCAACGCCAACATCATGGAGTACTTGAGGAGGATCGTGCCGAGGATGTTCCAGAACACGCTCTCGCTGCTGTCGAGGCAGATCATACAGCAGTTCCTGGACGAGCTGGTGTGGAGGGAGAGGTGAGTGCTGTCTCTGTCGCACGGACACCCCGGCCAGGAACAGCAACGCCAACATCATGGAGTACTTGAGGAGGATCGTGCCGAGGATGTTCCAGAACACGCTCTCGCTGCTGTCGAGGCAGATCATACAGCAGTTCCTGGACGAGCTGGTGTGGAGGGAGAGGTGAGTGCTGACTCTGTCGCACGGACACCCCGGCCAGGAACAGCAACGCCAACATCATGGAGTACTTGAGAAGGATCGTGCCGAGGATGTTCCAGAACACGCTCTCGCTGCTGTCGAGGCAGATCATACAGCAGTTCCTGGACGAGCTGGTGTGGAGGGAGAGGTGAGTGCTGTCTCTGTCGCACGGACACCCCGGCCAGGAACAGCAACGCCAACATCATGGAGTACTTGAGAAGGATCGTGCCGAGGATGTTCCAGAACACGCTCTCGCTGCTGTCGAGGCAGATCATACAGCAGTTCCTGGACGAGCTGGTGTGGAGGGAGAGGTGAGTGCTGTCTCTGTCGCACGGACACCCCGGCCAGGAACAGAAACGCCAACATCATGGAGTACTTGAGGAGGATCGTGCCGAGGATGTTCCAGAACACGCTCTTGCTGCTGTCGAGGCAGATCATACAGCAGTTCCTGGACGAGCTGGTGTGGAGGGAGAGGTGAGTGCTGTCTCTGTCGCACGGACACCCCGGCCAGGAACAGCAACGCCAACACCATGGAGTACTTGAGGAGGATCGTGCCGAGGATGTTCCAGAACACGCTCTCGCTGCTGTCGAGGCAGATCATACAGCAGTTCCTGGACGAGCTGGTGTGGAGGGAGAGGTGAGTGCTGTCTCTGTCGCACGGACACCCCGGCCAGGAACAGCAACGCCAACATCATGGAGTACTTGAGGAGGATCGTGCCGAGGATGTTCCAGAACACACTTTCGGGGTTGGTCCCTTAGTTGGCTCAGTATAATCCGAAAACCTCCGTGGCAATGCAGTTCTTAGCCACCGTGTAGGTATTAACAGTAATGTTGTGCTTTTCTACCCGCTGTGTGCACAGATCATTCTAAATAAAATCGGCTATGCGAGTTCATGAACGTCTTCAACACCTGAGCTGAAGCAGAGAGTATATTTAACCTCATACTAATCAATGTTTAATCTGTGCAGGTTTGGAATCTCACCTGGTCAAGCGTTCGAAAACATCGTGCTTCATATTGCGGAACAGACCAAGTTCGACTCCAAGGACGCTATTACAGTCCGGCTGAACAAGATCGCGGCTAATCCATTCAAGAACTGGAAATATCCCAGCAAGGTATATGCTTAATTATTCTTAGTAAAATAGATGTTAATAATTTTAGCAGTAGGCAGAATTTAATGCTATTTATAAAGCAAAATAGACTACTAATGAATATAAGTTAAGATTATGGTAAAAAGAATAGCAGTAAATAAAATTCCTGAAAGCTTAAGAATCAAAGAGAATTTGAAATAGAGGCGGATTGTCAAAGTAAATTATGCAGCCACAGTAAATTTACTGCCATCTTTCGACAGAAGATTTAGAACGCCATTTGACTTTGATTCTTATTATTTCACTGATATGTGTCAATTTGTTGAATGTCAAAAATTAACGCTATCTACTCGAGACTAGGCCAAAGGTATGGTGCAATCTTTTCGAGCAATGGCGCCATAACTTTGGCCTACTGTGTCGGATGTCTGAGAACTCTATCGGTAAACCGATTAGCTCAAAGCCATGGTCACAGGATCAAATCTAGCTTGACTTGAACCATAATAAATACACAATTTTATTGTAAGTTGATTCGAGGCGAATCAAATACATATAATTTTGAATCCAAACGTATCTTTTCTCGTAGAAATCAAAGACCACCGAAGAAGCATCTACATCTGAAGAGACGGGACGCGGGAAGCGTGGACGCCGCAAGAAGGAGCCAACCCCGGAACCCCCGCCCCGTAAGAAAAAGAAGGAGAAGACACTATATGTGCCCGATGATGATGAGGAAGAGGTCAGTACATGTTTATAGATAGGGCTTACACATCTGCAGTAGAAAGAGACATGACGCGGGGAGCGTGGACGCCGAAAGAAGGAACCAACCCCGTAAGAAGAAGGAGAAGACACTGTATGTGCCCGACGATAATTAAGAAGAGGTCAGTATAGGGAGCCCATGCAGACGGCGCGCGAACTCGTATACGATTTTAGTTACATTGCGGACCATTGAGGTTAAATCTATTCGGCCGACCGATCAAACGACGCAATGTAATCAAACCAAATCAAACTCGCATGCGAGTTCTCGCCCCGTCTAAATGAGCCCTAATTCTATGGTATAAGCATCATCATATTTTGACGGATTTGAACGATAAATACGCTATTCACATTACATTGACACATTACGTTACCCCTAACGGATGCCCAATGATTTAGCTTCCAGTTATTGTGTCGTTCCTCAGGGGAACATATCCTTCTACTGAGGAGGTCCTTGGAAGAATCCTGACTATTCAAAATCGTTTGTTGTAGATTTTTTTTTAATTTGTCATATATCACTCGTAAGCTCTAACAATAGGTACCATAGAACTAAAATGGAAAAATAAAAACTTTTTACAAAACAAGAAAGCCGACTTCAAAATGGATAAAATAAAATATTATCCTATTTTAGTACGAGTATATTATGCGTTTCCAACTGTTATGTTTAAAGTCATTGCCAAGCCAAATAGTAACAACGGTCAATAATAATCAGCTTTATGTCTAAAAATCATAATACATCTGTACTAATATTTAAAACGTGTGTTATGTGTCCCTTAAATGTGTGGGCGGAGCCCAAGAGTGTACCCCGCGCGTCATCTCAGAGCTATATCTTACATCGGTTAGCTAACACGTAACCTTACTGTCCGAAATAGTTTGTTTTAATTTAATTATTTCACTAAAACTTCTAAGAACAAATATCTTGAAATAAGAACCAATAATTGGCGCAGTCTTTCGGGATCGAAAATAAAGTTAAAGAAAAATGCTGATATTGACGTAAGTCCAGCCAGTTCCTTACTTAACCTTCCTTTTGTCCTGTATTTACTTATATTATACTAGCGACCCGCCCCGGCTTAGCACGGGTTAACAAATTATACATAAACCTTCCTCTTGAATCACTCTATCTAAAAAAACCGCATCATAATCCGTTGCGTAGTTCTACAGATCTAAGCATACATACATACAGACAGCGGGAAACGACTTTGTTTTATACTATGTAGATAAAAGATAAAAAGATTTATTCAAGTAGGCATAATTACAATGAGCTTATGAACGTCAAATAAAGCTAACCGGCTCCAACCCTACACCTCTGCCCCGAGAAGATTTAGGGTATCCCAATATGGGACCGGCAACGACGAATCTGTAATAAGCCTTCAACATCAATGACCTTTTTAAGTAATTCTTAAGAGCTGGAAAGGATAATCTTAAAGCATCCTCAGGTAACTTGTTATAAAAATGAATGCATTGCCCAACGAATGACTTTTGTACTTTACGGGCACGAAACTTTCTGATAGCAAGCTTATTTTTATTTCTAGTGTTAAAGTTATGGACATCAGAATTCTTAGTGAAGGAGTCTAGATTCTTAATAACATAAATAATATTATCATAGATGTATTGGAAAGCTACAGTAGTGATGTTATCTACTGTACCGTCGCCATCAAATATATCGGAGCGGCCAAGGTGTTCATAATATCTGAACATGCACTCTAACGCCTTGAAAATAGAGGCGTGTTCAGATATATGTGAGCGCCTTAGCCGCTCCGATATATTTGATGGCGACTGTACCTACTGACAACGACCGCCGTTGGCTTTTATTAATATAAACTTGTTGATCTATGTTTAATATTAGTTTTAACCTTGAGTTGAACTACTATAGATTTATTTGTAATATGGATGCTAATTCCGTTTATTTATTAAGAATAGCTCCAAATCTTATTCCCGCTTATGACGGGAACCCAAACCAAATACACCGGTTTATTCTTACTAACTAACAAAACCCACAACCTATGAGTGACATCTCATACCGTTCTGCTCAAATCCCCCTTCAACCATGATTAAATTCAAACGAAACCCCAAACACAAATCATGTTCAACCAAGTTCACTTTATCATTGAAGAGGTACATAATACCGAGATTACCGAGAAAGGCCCAGTCGCTGACAACGCACAACAGACCCACGGCGTCAAACTGGCATCCCCGCCCACCTACGCGTTTGTGAGTGAGCTTTCGCATTAGTGATAACGCGTTCGGCGAAAACTTGGACGGTGCCGATTGCATAACAACTTGTAACTAATAATATTAACGAAAGTCTTTTTCTAATCAAAGGAATTGAAAAGAGAATTCCCCTAATATTATTAGTTACAAGTTGTTATGCAATCGGTCCCAGGGGCCCGTTTCTAGTAAAGCTTGTTGTCACTTTTTGACACCTTTTGTTAGTAAGGGACTTCCACTTGTATTACAAGTTACAAGCTTTTGAGAAACGGGCCCTAGAATCCCTAGATCGTTTATTTCCGAAAAATATTCACTTGGATACAGTTTTTACTGACCTCCACACTGGCCAATGCCTGTTCGGTATACATAGGTTACTAGATAAGTTTTGCAATAGAAAAATATGAAACAAAGAGTTATCACGTATTATACTTTTTATTAACTTTTTTTCCATAGACAATGTTAGGCGGGAAACCATTCACTTTCTTTTTAAAACTTATTAAAAAAAGATTGAAAGTTTTTTGTCGGGAATAATTTAATAAAACATTTAACAAAAATAAAAGCTTTTTATATAAACTCTATTTAAATATTGCAATAATGGCGCTAGAGCCTTCTATTTTTTCCTTTATCACTATTCACTTTTCCAGATACCCCTAGCGCTCCGCCGCACAAAGATCAAGCAAGAGCGAGACCAGAAAAAGGAGAAAGAAGAACCAACCCCCCGGTCTCGACGCAAGGCCGTGCGTTCCTACGCCGACGACGACCTGGACGATATACCGCTCAAGAATATCAAGAAGGAAATGAAACCGGAGGAGACTGTGTCGATGGAGCGGTATTACTTCGGACAGATTGGCGGGGAAGGACCGGTCGAGAAGGTTGCTATTGCTGTTGAGGTGAGTTTCTTTTTTATCTACGCTCTAGACACAAATCCGTGCTTTACTACGTCTATGAGGACCTGGATGATATCCCGCTCAAGAATATCAAGAAGGAAATGAAACCGGAGGAGACCGTGTCGATGGAGCGGTATTACTTCGGACAGATTGGCGGGGAAGGACCGGTCGAGAAGGTTGCTATTGCTGTTGAGGTGAGTTTCTTTTTTATCCCCGCTCTAGACGCAAATCCGTGCTTTACTACGTCTATAAAGATCTGGACGATATACCGCTCAAGAATATCAAGAAGGAAATGAAACCGGAGGAGACTGTGTCGATGGAGCGGTATTACTTCGGACAGATTGGCGGGGAAGGACCGGTCGAGAAGGTTGCTATTGCTGTTGAGGTGAGTTTCTTTTTTATCTACGCTCTAGACACAAATCCGTGCTTTACTACGTCTATGAGGACCTGGATGATATCCCGCTCAAGAATATCAAGAAGGAAATGAAACCGGAGGAGACCGTGTCGATGGAGCGGTATTACTTCGGACAGATTGGCGGGGAAGGACCGGTCGAGAAGGTTGCTATTGCTGTTGAGGTGAGTTTCTTTTTTATCTACGCTCTAGACACAAATCCGTGCTTTACTACGTCTATGAAGATCTGGACGATATACCGCTCAAGAATATCAAGAAGGAAATGAAGCCGGAGGAGACTGTGTCGATGGAGCGGTATTACTTCGGACAGATTGGCGGGGAAGGACCGGTCGAGAAGGTTGCTATTGCTGTTGAGGTGAGTTTCTTATTTATCCCCGCTCTAGACGCAAATCCGTGCTTTACTACGTCTATGAAGATCTGGACGATATACCGCTCAAGAATATCAAGAAGGAAATGAAGCCGGAGGAGACTGTGTCGATGGAGCGGTATTACTTCGGACAGATTGGCGGGGAAGGACCGGTCGAGAAGGTTGCTATTGCTGTTGAGGTGAGTTTCTTTTTTATCCCCGCTCTAGACGCAAATCCGTGCTTTACTACGTCTATAAAGATCTGGACGATATACCGCTCAAGAATATCAAGAAGGAAATGAAGCCGGAGGAGACTGTGTCGATGGAGCGGTATTACTTCGGACAGATTGGTGGGTAGGGGACAGTGGAGAAGGTTTCTATTGCTGTTGAGGTGAGTTTCTTATTTATCCCCGCTCTAGAAGCAAATCCGTGCTTTACTACGTCTATGAAGATCTGGACGATATACCGCTCAAGAATATCAAGAAGGAAATGAAACAGTGTCGATGGAGCAGTATTACTTTCGACAGATTGGTGGGAAGGGGACAGTGGAGACGGTTCCTATTGCTGTTGAGGTGAGTTTGTAGTTAAGACTCGAACTGAGCAGAATTTTCGAACAGATTGACATTTCAAAACTTTTAGTGTTGTAAAGTACTCTTCTGCTTATCCTTACTACATTAACCCGTGGAGCGCCCTAACCAGACACGTGTGCTAGTAACTAGTATGGGAATTCTGGGGCGCTCCAGGGGTTAACACCAGCGTGAATTAACGTATTATTTTCTATTCACAGTGCCCCACATGCTTCATAGAGTTCACCAACAACATCGCCCTCATGGAGCATCTCTTCCTCCACGCCATACCCGCGCCTGCCTCCGCACCGGACTCGACCGCCCAGTGTTCTTACTGTCTAACGCGGTTCGCGACTGATGATGAACTCACGGCGCATCTGAAACAGGAGCACCCGAGCGACACCAAGACGCCAGACTTGTTCACTTATGCGTGCCTCATCTGTGAGGTTAGTTCACATCTAGAGTATCTCTTCCTCCACGCCATACCCGCGCCTGCCTCCGCTCCGGACTCGACCGCCCAATGTTCTTACTGTCTAACGCGGTTCGCGACTGATGATGAACTCGCGGCGCATCTGAAACAGGAGCACCCGAGCGACACCAAGACGCCAGACTTGTTCACTTATGCGTGCCTCATCTGTGAGGTTAGTTCACATCTAGAGTATCTCTTCCTCCACGCCATACCCGCGCCTGCCTCCGCTCCGGACTCGACCGCCCAATGTTCTTACTGTCTAACGCGGTTCGCGACTGATGATGAACTCGCGGCGCATCTGAAACAGGAGCACCCGAGCGACACCAAGACGCCAGACTTGTTCACTTATGCGTGCCTCATCTGTGAGGTTAGTTCACATCTAGAGTATCTCTTCCTCCACGCCATACCCGCGCCTGCCTCCGCTCCGGACTCGACCGCCCAATGTTCTTACTGTCTAACGCGGTTCGCGACTGATGATGAACTCGCGGCGCATCTGAAACAGGAGCACCCGAGCGACACCAAGACGCCAGACTTGTTCACTTATGCGTGCCTCATCTGTGAGGTTAGTTCACATCTAGAGTATCTCTTCCTCCACGCCATACCCGCGCCTGCCTCCGCTCCGGACTCGACCGCCCAATGTTCTTACTGTCTAACGCGGTTCGCGACTGATGATGAACTCGCGGCGCATCTGAAACAGGAGCACCCGAGCGACACCAAGACGCCAGACTTGTTCACTTATGCGTGCCTCATCTGTGAGGTTAGTTCACATCTAGAGTATCTCTTCCTCCACGCCATACCCGCGCCTGCCTCCGCTCCGGACTCGACCGCCCAATGTTCTTACTGTCTAACGCGGTTCGCGACTGATGATGAACTCGCGGCGCATCTGAAACAGGAGCACCCGAGCGACACCAAGACGCCAGACTTGTTCACTTATGCTTGTCTCATCTGTGAGGTTAGTGCAAAAATAAAGAGCATTTGAAGTATAATACCTATACAGGAGGTTTAATGGAAGGAAACTTCGAACTTCAAACACATCTTTGAATTTCTTGACACATGCTTTTTTATGCCGTTTTTCGTTACACCGTCCCGGTACTTAATACATTTTATTATTAACTTTAAGACCTATAAAAAAGTTACTTATTGAAACTTTTGTGTTAGCGAAATCAAAATATTTCTATTAAGATTTGGGTAGAAAATGAGACCAATGCCACTTTCACTCAGTTCCAATTATTTATTTATTTATTTATAATAACAGTACAGCTATCATGACAGTTGCCCAATGCGATAGTGTAGCAAATATTTACATAGGACAAAACAACACAACACAACAATTATTTCTAAGAATTATAACATCATACAAACAAAGTGATTTTACTGAAGTCATTCTCAGAACAATGGAACACATCAATCCGGGTAGCAACATTAATAAAACTGCTATTAATTCCAACAGGTCCGATTCGCAGCCGTCCTCACTCTGGCCACGCACATGCAAAAGACGCACTTGCCCCTCGAACTACCTTACGGCTGCGACGCGTGCGACTACCGTGCGTCGTCGCAGCGGCGCCTCGCCGACCACTACCGCGACAGGCACGCCAAGCACCACTCCGTGCAGTGCCCGCACTGTCTCAAGGTCAGTGCTAACGTCAGCCACACATGCCCCGAGCTGCAGTACGTGACGCGTGCGACTACCGCGCGTCGTCGCAGCGGCGCCTCGCCGACCACTACCGCGACAGGCACGCCAAGCACCACTCCGTGCAGTGCCCGCACTGTCTCAAGGTCAGTGCTAACGTCAGCCACACATGCCCCGAGCTGCAGTACGTGACGCGTGCGACTACCGCGCGTCGTCGCAGCGGCGCCTCGCCGACCACTACCGCGACAGGCACGCCAAGCACCACTCCGTGCAGTGCCCGCACTGTCTCAAGGTCAGTGCTAACGTCAGCCACACATGCCCCGAGCTGCAGTACGTGACGCGTGCGACTACCGCGCGTCGTCGCAGCGGCGCCTCGCCGACCACTACCGCGACAGGCACGCCAAGCACCACTCCGTGCAGTGCCCGCACTGTCTCAAGGTCAGTGCTAACGTCAGCCACACATGCCCCGAGCTGCAGTACGTGACGCGTGCGACTACCGCGCGTCGTCGCAGCGGCGCCTCGCCGACCACTACCGCGACAGGCACGCCAAGCACCACTCCGTGCAGTGCCCGCACTGTCTCAAGGTCAGTGCTAACGTCAGCCACACATGCCCCGAGCTGCAGTACGTGACGCGTGCGACTACCGCGCGTCGTCGCAGCGGCGCCTCGCCGACCACTACCGCGACAGGCACGCCAAGCACCACTCCGTGCAGTGCCCGCACTGTCTCAAGGTCAGTGCTAACGTTTTCGCGAGCGAGTTTTCTTGCGGTGGTTCTTAGCCATGTTTGCTAAAAATCTACCCAGCAGTTTGAAGAGTATCAGCTCTTTTCCAAAACGATGGAAAGCATTTTTGGCATAAAATGTTTTTTTTTTTGCATATAGCTTGATATAGCTTACGATTTTTTTTTTTTGGTAAAAATAATGTGTGTTATACAGGTGATCTGTGTGTACGCCGACGGGCACGAGCTGACCGCCAACATCCTCCTGTTCCTCGATCACCTGCAGCAGCACCAGGACAAGGAGCTGGAGATACGCTGCAACCGCTGCGTGCTCAAGTTTGTGCACCTCGGTGAGTGCTCTATTTATCCAGGTTTCACGCTCAACCCCGACCGGCTTATCTTCTAAACTAGAGGTTTCTACGGTCTGCGGGCCACGTCCGACCCGCGAAAAAGACAAATTCTATATAATCTGACCTGCGAAAAACAAGCGGAGGAGTGGCTTTTGGGTCAAAAAAGTTTCGAGATCTCTGCTGAGCCTAGCCACCCACAAATTTAAAATCTACTGAGACAAATGCAATATTGATTTCTCAGAGAAAGGATTGCACCAAATACATTGTATTGTATTAGACTCTTTAGGCCTCCAGGCGGCTAGATATGATGTTATCTTGTTGTATTTTACAGGCCAGTTGAAGGAGCACCAAGTCCGCGACCACACCACGGTTGAGAACGCCATTCCTCTCTGCACCGAAGAGCATCTCATCAACAAGCCTAAGGTAAAGCAAAAGCACATACAAAAACTTCCAAATATTTTATTTTTTTATAAAAAACGGTTTTACAAAGCCCACTACAGTTTCTTGGGAAAACCTTGACATGAGCTCTCCATTAGTCAGACCGTTCACGGAATAAATTCCTGTAATCTGTCAGTGTGCGCAATAATTAAAAGGCCATTTAGATGTCACGACCACTCGTATGCTAGTTTCGATGCATTACGTTATTTGACCAACTGATCTACCTCATATAATATGTAGCCGGCAATGTATTGGTGTGCAAAGTTAAAGTACCCCACACTAGCGTCTTTTGAGCCTCGACGTCTAGTGAGCGCTATGAAAAATGACGTCGCTGCGCAGTTGCACGTTGCGTCGAGCAGCCATAGGGTTGACTAAACTCCGACGCTCTGGAGACGCTAGTGTGAGGCGCTAGCGTGTGAATCAATGACCGAATGAATGAATGTTTTTTCTTCTTTAGACCAAGGCCCGACCGCCTGTAAAGGACTCATCCAGCCACACTATGAGCGCCACGTACGAGGACGTGACGCTGGTTCTCCCCGACGGCATGATCTGTCGCGAGTGCGACACGGCTCTAGACAGCGACAAGCATTTCCTGTGAGTACGCCTTGTTTTCAAAATACAAATACAAATTATTGATTTACCAGAATACAGTGAATATGTAGATGGTGACCTAAAATGAGTTAATTAATTCGTATATACAAAGTTTCACAGCGTCATAAGGTTTAAGGCCGCCATTTCATACCGTCACCCGTCGCCGTTTCACACGTCGTCAGCTTGCGATCACTTCAATTTAACCGCCATTTTTTTGTCGTTAAAGTTTCAACCACACGTCAGTGTGGGGCCTTAAGAGGCCACTCGCCATTTTGACTTGATACAACTTATTCATAAAAACTTTTTTTTAACAGTGGTTCATCATCCTGTACCAAGTGCTCGTTTACTTCATCGTGCTACCGCGCCATGTTGCGCCACAGCGGGTACTGCGCCGGCGCACATTCGTTAGAGGACGCGCCGCGCGACGCGCCCGCCGAGCTACACTGCGTGTGCTCCTACACTACCCGTGTGGGTGAGTATATTGCTAGCGTCACACCAAAATTGCGAAATTCGTACATTGAAAAATATCAGAAACTTCTGATATTTTTTTTTGTATGGGGGTCTAAATTTTGCATTTCCTAAATCAAAGTTTCCTTTAATTTCTATGAAATTTCCTCAATATTCAATTTCCGCTCACCGATTGGTTGACACTCGACCAATCTCAGCTCACCTAGTTCATTAGGTAATTTATGGTAGTGCTTTTAATCCTTTTAGAAATAAGAAAGGTGTTTTATAAGTCCAAAAACTCGCACTTTGTAATGACTCTGCCGAAAGTGCAATATGGACTCTTATTTCGAGATGCCAATGGGACGGACCAGGTCAAAGCTGCAGTGGATGGGTTGACACACGAATGTGCCAACAGAGAACAATGGCGACGTGTTGTGAAGCTCGTCACTATCCAAAGATCACCATGATCCAATGATCACCTTGACCACTTTATCAAGAGTGAAACGACTAAGGGCCACTTGCACCATCCCCCTAACCCGAGGTTAAGCAGTTAAACCGTTAACCCAGTGTCAAATTGTACTGGTAGCCATGGTAACTCCAGGGTTTAACCGGTTAAACCCGGGTTAGGAAATGGTGCAAGTGGCACTAAGAAGAACAGATTTTCGTGGGCCTCCCCTGATGGATCGTGTCACAAATTAACTCGTCCATCTGTGGGTCACTTTCTAGCCTCTTCAACAATGTACTATAGGTTAGGGGTCGTCCAGAAAAATAGGCCAAATATGATCACATGATTTCTGGACGACCTCTTAGGTTATTAGATTCTTTACGAAGATGAACCCAAAATCTGACTACAGTTTTACTGGGTAACTGATGATCTCTGTGACAACATGGACATCGAGAGGGAGAGACAGGCGCTGTCCGTCCGCTGCAATATGTTGGCACGTAGGTTTGCAGGGTGCACTAAGGAAGTCAAAATAACTCTATTCAGGGCATACTGCCAGTTCTTCTATACATGTAACCTATGGGTCAATTTTACGCAGAGGACGTACAGCGCTCTTCGAGTGCAATATAATGATGCCTTCAGGATGTTGCTCGGTTTTCGAAGGAGGTGTAGTGCATCGGGCATGTTTGCGGAGGCAAGTGTTGATGGCTTCCATGCGATTATAAGGAAACGCTGTGCCTCCTTGCTCGATAGGCTGCTGGGGAGTCCGAGCAGCATCCTGAAGGTATTTGCCAGGAGGTGGAACTCACCGATGATGCGTAGATGGATCGGTCTGCACTCCAGCTTTGTAAATTATGATAGTTAGTGATAAGACAGAGGACAATGTAATTTAATTTAATTTATTTGTAATATTAATGTTGTATTCGTTTTTTGTTATTGTAACTGTTATTTAATTTTTAATTTAATTTATATTCCTATGTACTAACCGAATTTGATTGAATAATGTATAATAATAATAATGTATACTAACACATATGGGTATTTTCCTGAAATAAATTTTTATTTAATTTAATTTAATTAATTATTATACAGGCACGGACATGCTGACCCACTTGCTGAGTTGCGAGCACAAGACCGCCTACATATCGGAGGACGCAGCCAAAATGAACACCGTACGCGACGACGCTTTCGCGCCTCGCCATGAGGAGCTCCCTGTTGTGAGTAGCTATCTATTTAGGGCTCCGTACCCAAAGGGTAAAAACGGACCCTATTACTAAGACCTCTGTCCGTCTGTCTGTCTGCCACCAGGCTGTATCTCATGCCGTGGTAGCTAGACAGTTGAAATTTTCACAGATTATGTACCTATTTCTGTTGCCACTATAACAACAAATACTAAAAAACCGGCCAAGTGCGAGTCGGACTCGCGCACGGAGGGTTCCGCACCATCAACAAAAAATAGAGCAATACAAGCAAAAAAACGGTCACCCATCCAAGTACTGACCCCGCCCGACGTTGCTTAACTTCGGTCAAAAATCACGTTTGTTGTATGGGAGCCCCACTTAAATCTTTATTTTATCCTATTTTTAGTATTTGTTGTTATAGCGGCAACGGAAATACATCATCTGTGAAAATTTCAACTGTCTAGCTATCACGGTTCGTGAGATACAGCCTGGTGACAGACGGACGGACGGACAGCGGAGTCTTAGTAATAGGGTCCCGTTTTTACCCTTTGGGTACGGAACCCTAAAAACGGACCTTATTACTAAGACCTCTGTCCGTCTGTCTGTATCTCATGAGATGGCCTGGTGGCATGCCACCAGGCTGTATCTCATGCCGTGATATCTAGACAGTTGACATTTTCACAGATGATGTATTTCTGTTGCCACTATAACAACAAATACTGAAAAAGTAGGGAATGGGTTTCATTTTTATTAAGTCCACTGCTACATTTTAGGTTGGTTCACTCCACACAAAACGAGCTGCTTCCCAAGGAAAATGTAACAGCCGGTCCGTGAAATTGTGCCTGGCCCGAGCGCTTTAAGCGCTCGTATGCCGCGGATGAGGAAACTATTTGAAAATAAAAACCGGTCAAGTGCGAGTCGGACTCGCGTTCAGAGGGTTCCGTACCTCAAAAGGAAAAAACGGAACCCTAATAGAATCACTCGTGCGTCTGTCTGTCTGTCCGTCCGTTTGTCACAGCCTATTTTCTCCGAAACTACTGGACCAATTAAGTTGAAATTTAACACACATATGTAAATTTGTGACCCAAAGATGGATGTGTAACGTAAATAAATGAATTTTAAATATGGAGGCCATTTTTGGGAAGTAAATGAGAAAATTAAAAATTAAGTTTTTTAAACTATATTGTGTTACATATCAAATGAAAGAGCTCATTGTAAGAATCTCAAATATATATTTTTTATAATTTTAGAATAAATAGTTTAGCAGTTATTTAAAAAAATAGGCAAAAAATGACTATTCCCAGCCCCCCCTCCCCCCCTTATCTCCGAAACTACTGGGTCTAAAGTTTTTAAAAAATACACAAGATAGTCAGACAGACAGACAGTTTTGAGGTACGGAAGCCTAAAAATAATCGCGGCACACGAGAGGTTAAAACGTTGAGAGAGGCACGTCTATACAGATCGAGTTCATTATGTGAACTCAATTCCAGATAGGATTAGATAGTCGATAGAGGAAGAAGCTATATGAGCACAGTCTATTTGATGATTGAGCTCTGAGAACCCAGAACAAAGAATAGAATATGCTTGTATATATTTATAATGTTTGTGTGTTGACTTCAGCAGCATCAGCCGACGGAGAGCGTCCCGGCGCCGGACTACGCGCCGCCCTCCGTGCTCAACACGCAGCTCTCGCTCGACGACCTCGCGCCGCCCTCCGTGCTGCAGCCCGACCAGGTAACCTTGTCTGCAGGTCGCCGACCCCTGCACTATGGGTCGGTTGTGTGTTGACTTGTTCAGCAGCAGCCGACGGAGAGCGTCCCGGCGCCGGACTACGCGCCGCCCTCCGTGCTGCAGCCCGACCAGGTAACCTTGTCTGCAGGTTGCCGACCCCTGCACTATGGGTCGGTTGTGTGTTGACTTGTTCAGCAGCAGCCGACGGAGAGCGTCCCGGCGCC
Organism: Cydia amplana; assembly: GCF_948474715.1. Taxonomy (NCBI): domain Eukaryota; kingdom Metazoa; phylum Arthropoda; class Insecta; order Lepidoptera; family Tortricidae; genus Cydia; species Cydia amplana. The sequence goes on along the minus strand of NC_086073.1, from coordinate 3,461,095 downwards.
GGACTACGCGCCGCCCTCCGTGCTGCAGCCCGACCAGGTAACCTTGTCTGCAGGTCGCCGACCCCTGCACTATGGGTCGGTTGTGTGTTGACTTGTTCAGCAGCAGCCGACGGAGAGCGTCCCGGCGCCGGACTACGCGCCGCCCTCCGTGCTCAACACGCAGCTCTCGCTCGACGACCTCGCGCCGCCCTCCGTGCTGCAGCCCGACCAGGTAACCTTGTCTGCAGGTCGCCGACCCCTGCACTATGGGTCGGTTGTGTGTTGACTTGTTCAGCAGCAGCCGACGGAGAGCGTCCCGGCGCCGGACTACGCGCCGCCCTCCGTGCTGCAGCCCGACCAGGTAACCTTGTCTGCAGGTTGCCGACCCCTGCACTATGGGTCGGTTGTGTGTTGACTTGTTCAGCAGCAGCCGACGGAGAGCGTCCCGGCGCCGGACTACGCGCTGCAGCCCGACCAGGTAACCTTGTCTGCAGGTCGCCGACCCCTGCACTATGGGTCGGTTGTGTGTTGACTTGTTCAGCAGCAGCCGACGGAGAGCGTCCCGGCGCCGGACTACGCGCCGCCCTCCGTGCTGCAGCCCGACCAGGTAACCTTGTCTGCAGGTTGCCGACCCCTGCACTATGGGTCGGTTGTGTGTTGACTTGTTCAGCAGCAGCCGACGGAGAGCGTCCCGGCGCCGGACTACGCGCTGCAGCCCGACCAGGTAACCTTGTCTGCAGGTCGCCGACCCCTGCACTATGGGTCGGTTGTGTGTTGACTTGTTCAGCAGCAGCCGACGGAGAGCGTCCCGGCGCCGGACTACGCGCCGCCCTCCGTGCTGCAGCCCGACCAGGTAACCTTGTCTGCAGGTCGCCGACCCCTGCACTATGGGTCGGTTGTGTGTTGACTTGTTCAGCAGCAGCCGACGGAGAGCGTCCCGGCGCCGGACTACGCGCCGCCCTCCGTGCTCAACACGCAGCTCTCGCTCGACGACCTCGCGCCGCCCTCCGTGCTGCAGCCCGACCAGGTAACCTTGTCTGCAGGTCGCCGACCCCTGCACTATGGGTCGGTTGTGTGTTGACTTGTTCAGCAGCAGCCGACGGAGAGCGTCCCGGCGCCGGACTACGCGCCGCCCTCCGTGCTGCAGCCCGACCAGGTAACCTTGTCTGCAGGTTGCCGACCCCTGCACTATGGGTCGGTTGTGTGTTGACTTGTTCAGCAGCAGCCGACGGAGAGCGTCCCGGCGCCGGACTACGCGCCGCCCTCCGTGCTGCAGCCCGACCAGGTAACCTTGTCTGCAGGTTGCCGACCCCTGCACTATGGGTCGGTTGCACCAAACTGTTCGTATCGTTAAAGAGTTCGCTAAATTTATATGTATGTAAAGTTTCATCATAGTAAAGCGCCGGGGCGCGCGGGCTGACGTTGATCAGTCTGTCAAATGTGGTTGGTGCAACTGACCTTTAATCTCTAATTAATTTTGCCAGACAAAGGTCAATGCAAGTTATTGCTAGTTTGCCACAGTCACTTGCTCCAATGTGAATGCTAGCCAAACTTGTTGATCTGTGCTGATTTTAGTTCTCCTAAAGTACTCTGTCAGTCACATTAGACACCAGGGCTTAGCATCGTAAATTCCGTATCTGTTACACTTTTATCAACATAGAAGTGCCTGAAATTTTGTCAGTGTTGAATCAAAAATCTATAAAAAATAAAAAACTACCTACCTAAAAAGTAAAAGCGTACAAATAGAAAATTTGCCCCAGGTCTGTGCCGTCCGGTAGTTAATAAGTTTTTCTCCAATATGCTCGGAAATGTTCACTTTATTGTAGCAAAAATAGAACGGGAAGTTATTCCTTATTGTCAAACTCAAATAAAAAAAAATCAGACTATCGCTGTCCTGCTCTAGCGGACGGGAAGTAAAAAAACAATACAGTAATAACTTATTACTGTAGTGTTTTTTACTTTTTAAAAATAAAAAACACAAATAGCCAATTATTGTAGCCGCCGGCCGCGTCTACACGACCCGATCAGCTATCATTTCAAGCTATAGGATAGAGTGAGTGAGATAGGATGATAAACGATCTTATATGTCTCGTTCTAACAAGACCGTCGTGCTCGTGTATGATCGTGCGAATACTGCTTAATAAAATCAAATATTATTTTTATATTTTTTTAAGGATCTCATCCGTGTTCATATACATATAGCTGGTCAACCAAATCTTGTCAGTAAAAAAAGGCGCTAAATTCAAATTTTCTATGGGACGATATCCCTTCGCGCCTACATTTTTCAAATTTGCCGCCTTTTTCTACTGTCAAGATCTGGTTGACCAAGTATAGCTTATATTGCACAATTATTATTTTGTATTGCACAATTATATTAATTGAACGAAAATTGATTGGTACTGAATGGCACAATAAGTTTGTGCCTTAAACTTTTAAAAAATAATTAAAGAGGGAAATTGTTTTTGACATTTTTGTCGTGAAGGTTCGATTCGAGTGATACTTTATGCTTAAATATTTATTGTTTTACTTTATTTCCTCGCATGTTTGGAGAAAAGCACTATATATGCCTCGGCAGGAATAGCAATTCGTGGATTCGTCTTCTTTGTCGGACTCCGCTTCGCGTCGTCCGACAAAATCGAAACTCATCCACGAATTGCCCTTTCCCGGCCTCTGCAATAATGTACTATTAATTACTCGATGCACAGAAAGCACTTGTCGACAACTGTTTTTAGGGTTCCGTAGCCAAATTGCAAAAAACGGAACCCTTATGGATTAGTCATGTCTGTCTGTCTGTCCGTCCGTATGTCACAGTAAACTGAATAGTTTGCGCGAGAGACACTTCCAAAGTGGTAAAATGTGTGTGTCCCCCCCTGTAACTTCTAAAATAAAAGAATGATAAAACTAAAAAAAATATATGATGTACATTACCATGCAAACTTCCACCGAAAATTGGTTTGAACGAAATCTAGTAAGTAGTTTTTTTTTAATACGTCCAAATCCCCTAAATACGGAACCCTTTATGGGCGAGTCCGACTCGCACTTGGCCGCTTTTTTTAAGTACTGCCAATGTGTTTGGTCAAGATGCAGCCGACAAGTAGTCATTTTCGGTTAAGGCCGTAAAGCTCTGTAATTGATATAATATTTCCAGCACGACCAGGAGCTCCTGAAGGACGCGTACGACCGTCCGCTGGCCACGCCGCGGCACGAGGAGCCGAGCTACAGCCTCGGCGACTTCGAGCCGCTGCCACAGGAGCCACCCCCGCAACCTGACTTTGAGCAACTGTAAAAGTGTTGCAGAGAAATGAATAGATCAGATATAGGGGCAGTCCCTCCGTAGGCATGCTATTGACTTTGTGGATAACAGCAGCTGCTTGCCATTGACTTGTTGGGAATATGCCAGATAGTAATAGTAATATTGACAGCTAACTTGCTTAGCATTTCTCCTAAGACTAATACTGCCCCCAACATGGATGTAAACAATAAAATAAGGGGTGTATTTACTAAGCAATATACATTAGTACTACAGTACTACAGCAGGCGCAGGCCTCCAAAAGAACTTAGTATTTTGGAAGTCTTAAGTAACCTTGTTTATGATGGCAAGATGATATTAATTCATATTGCAACTGTATATCTTTTTGTGGATTTGTAGTATAGACACTATAGACATGGAATATAAGTAAAGTAAAATTATCATTATTGGATAAAAAAGTTGCAATTTCAGAAGAAGTACTAAATAGTACACATGTAGCAACTTAAAGAGTGGATCTATTACTTTCAAACAATATACATTACATACATTATGTTTACGATTATATAATAAGTGTCATGTCATGTGAAAAATCTATATTTTAGCATATATTTTAAACTTAGACAATATATGATACTATGAAAATTTCTTAGTTTTCTTTCTCCTCTTCTTGAAAGTCAGTGTCACTTTATTGGTAACCCCATAGTCTTCAATGGTGCTATTATCATTGTCCAACACAAGTGAGTCAAAACACAAATTGTAGGTCTTCCAGATGTATTTCCAAGATATTTTCACTGTGCTGCCTGTCCTTTGTTGGTAGATTTCAAAATGCCTTGCAACAGCTTTTTTGAGATCCCTTACTGACACATTTTGTGGGACCTAAAACAAAAATAAATATTTTAGGGACATTTTTAGGGTTCCGTACCTAAAGGGTAAAAACGGGACCCTAATACTAAGACTCCGCTGTCCGTCCATCCGTCCGTCCGTCTTGTCACCAGGCTGTATCTCACGAACCGTGATAGCTAGACAGTTGAAATTTTCACAGATTATGTATTTCTGTTGTCGCTATAACAACAAATACTGAAAACAGAATAAAATAAAGATTTAAGTGGGGCTCCCATACAACAAACGTGATTTTTGACCGAAGTTAAGCAACTTCGGGCGGGGCCAGTACTTGGATGGGTGACCGTTTTTTGCTTGTTTTGCTCTATTTTTTGTTGATGGTGCGGAACCCTCCGTGCGCGAGTCCGACTTGCACTTGGCCGGTTTTTACACAGTTCAATCTAGCCCCAAACTAAGCAAAGCTTGTACTATGGGTACTGGGCAACAAAATACATACTTAAGATAAATATAATGTATACTTAGATACATAAATAACATTCATAACTTAAGAACAAATGTCCGTTATAAAAAAAAATGCCGATACCAGGATTCAAACCCGGGACCTCCTGCTTCATAAGCAGCATCACAACTGACTAGGCTAGGAGTCCGTTAAAACAGTGATACATACTTGGTTGGTGTTATAGAAAAGAGAAATAGGGTCAAAGTTTATGGCATTCATACGAATAGATGATTTCAAGGCTTACGAGACAACAAAATATTGATGCTTACTTACAATAACTTTCAAAGTAGGTTCATCCTCTCGTGATATGTAAATTGTAATAGATTGCCCATGTTCAACTGCAATCTGCAAAGAACAAAGAAAGAATAAGGTAAGTTTATGTAAACTTAGTCTGTTTTTCTCAAGAATAAATGCTTTAATTTTACCTGAGCAAGGATTTCTTCTAGTATAATATCAGTCGGCAAATCGGAAAGCAAAGGATCACAACTGAGTAAAGTGCACACGGTAGACTTGGTTACTTCAAGCAAATCGTCGTGAGATAGCGTACTGGACACGTCTTCGGATTCGGTCTCTTCCATTTGTGATTAAATTGAAAGCCACAAATTTGAATTTTGTTAGTGTGGTTTATGCAATTAGTTCTTCTAAAAATTACGTAATAAAACAGTCCACCTATTATTATTATTATCAGACTAAGTTTATTCCAAATACCAAAGTCAACAAATAAAATAAAGTAAATAAACCGCAAAAAAGCTCTTTTGACACATTAAAGCTGTCAATGTCAAAGGTTGAGACGATTCCAAAACTAGTAATTTAATTTAAGTAAGGTGTAATAAAATTAAAAACACTAACTATATTTGGTCAAAACAATTTCAAGCATAGAAAGAATCATACTATCTTTGTCTTACACTAGTACTAGCACCCAAAAGAAAAGGATAAGTATAGTTTTTTTTGTTCTTACTTACTGACAATTTGGTTTGACCAACTATATACTCATCTGTAACTATACTTGGTCAACCAGATCTTGACAGTAGAAAAAGGCGGCAAATTTGAAAAATGTAGGCGCGAAGGGATCTCGTCCCAAAGAAAATTTAAATTTCGCGCCTTTTTTTACCGACAAGATTTGGTTGACCCATGAAGTTATAATGTTTTAAACTGGAGTGAACTGTCACTTGTTTTGCCATACGAATTGGAACCTTATCACCAAGACAGAAAGTTGTTCGTACCAGACTAGAGAAAACGGTCCACTTGAGATAGAAATACCCGAGCCCTGTGTCTCACTCGCACATGTTGCCAATGTTAAAAAGATACCACTGTGGTAGAAATCATATCAATATACTACTGAAATTAATTACCTTCTTATACAATTTTAGTGCTATATTCAGATTACAGTTCTGATAATATATTTTAAGTAATTTGTAAATAATTATGATGTCAATATTATTAACTGATTAAACCAAACATGCGCACAACAAATAAAGCATTTATATTTAACATGGTAGAAATTGTAGTAACTTTGAATATTAATTGGTATCCCAAACTTTTCGTGTATTTTCAAAATACGTAAATGGCGCCGCTCAGAATTTATTCGTATAATATTTAAAAAAATGGTTAAAAAATGATGTGTGAGGGGTTGTAGAAGTGAAAGCTATGCTGATTGTGGAATATTTTTTCACAGATAAATCACAATTATTCAATTTTATGATAAAAATACAAAACGATATTGTCAAACTCATTAGGGTGACTATGATGTCGGCACGATGTGGATCGAATTCTTATTACGTACTTAATGTAAAAAAAAGTTTACATAAATAGGTATATCTTTATTTCGGCATGTTTAATTATTTGGGTGACGTAATGAGAGCTATATCAAAATTCCAAAATTGCCAAAATTTAAATCCAAAGGCCTTAAACATTACAGACTCATATTTATGTGATTTATACATAATATTTAATTACTGAAACGTTGGTTCAAACTATTTACATATATGTAATCGATTCTATATAGACTGAACACACATTTCCGTCTGTAGACAAAGGCGGCAAATTTGAAAATTTTGTTGCAATCACAGATCTACGATGAGCAGAGATGTGACTTATTTGAAATACTTGTATTTAAAATGCAAATACTAAATGCAAAATACCTATTTTGTATTTTGTATTTAAATACCTTTTGAAGAAAACTATTTTGTATTTTATTTGAAATAGTTTTTGGGACCTATTTTCTATTTTCAAAATACAAAATACTTTATAGTAGGTAATGTAGGTAGGAGTTACAATCTCTTCTGATGTTACAATCCTGGCAACTCTCTCATACTGTTGAATCTGTTTAGTAACGTCGCACATGACCACAAGCGTAGCGAGTGGTTAAAAAAGTGGAATCTTGAGTGTTGCGAGGGTTTCAAGGTACGAGAGGAGAACAAACTTTTCTGCCCTGATGAAAGTTTTCTGCACAAACGAGACGTTTTCATCACACTAACGAGAGGCATTATACTAGCTGTAAAACATTACAAATCTAAATTAATGCTTTTAAAAATTGTCCGTTATAAACCATCATCCATCCATCCTTCCGGTTAATATGAGCAAACAACTAGAAATTTGCACTTTAGATAGAGGACTAATTGACACACTGTTTTCAAAGAATGAAGAGAGTCTTTTCAATTCGGATATTCTGAGTAATACTTTTTAATTCAGACTAGGTATTCACTATTCAGAGTACCTTTTATCGCAAAGTATTTGTATTTTTAAAAAGTATTTTGAAAATACCTATTTTGTATTTTGTATTTGAAATACAAATTCAAAAACTATTTTGTATTTTGCATTTGAAATAGTATATCAAGGAAGTATTTGTATTTTGTATTTAAATACTTTTTATAAAGTATTTTTGACATCTCTGACGATGAGTACGATGACGCTTACGGTTAATGAATAGCTGAAGTGTGCAAAAGGGAAGCCATCACGTATATGAACACACCATGAGTATGATATTGATAGTGATAGGTATTTTGTTAAATTATTAAGAGCATAAATAGTGTAAGATGTCGGTTTACACAGTTAAATGTAAGTTTTTATTTCATTGTGTGCTAATATTTGATAATTTTAGGTGAAAAAACCTAAATTGTTACGCTACGCTAGGGCTTGGAACCCTTGGAACGCGAGTCCGACTCGCACTTGGCCGGTTTTTCCCTTTTGAGGTACGGTACGATATTTGAAAATGTAATCAATTACGACTAAATTAAGTAAGGTTGTGTGAAGCGTTTTACAGAAGAGAAAAAAAACTATAAAATAAAATAAAATAAATAAAATAAAAAATAAAATAGCCTTTTATTTCTTGCGAATTTTTAACATTGTTTGGTGTTTTAGAATTAGTCTAAAGTTAACTTATAATTTTAATAATGTTCTAATATTATAAATGTTTAATATTTGGCAAGAACCCCGTCTTCGCAGATGAAGGCCTCCTCCAGAGTTTTCCACTCGTCTCTATCTTGAGCTATTTGCATCCAGTTTTGACCAGCGATATTTTTTATTTCGTCTTCCCATCTAGTAACAGGTTTTCCTATACCCCGTTTTCCTAGTGGCCCTTTCCATGACGTCACATTTTTGGTCCAGCGCTGGTCCGGTATTCGTGATACATGTCCCGCCCACTTCCATTTTAGTTGTTTGGCGTGTCTAAAAAAAACTATATCCATCCCTTTTCTGGGGCAATTATACCAGCATACGGAAAAGACAGTATGATTCTCTCTGACTATGCACGAATGATAAAAGATTTTGGCCAAACTATACATTTAAACTTATCCTAATATCCCACATACATATGACTTATGGTCACCCTAATTAGAACGAGATGCAAGGCTCTGGTTTGACTTCTCATGTGGACACACTTTTTGGCCAGTGTACTCGATCCAGTTTATTCTTTAGGTCCGTGGGTTGACCAGCTTTATATACTCATAAGTCGAGCAAAACAAAGAGGCACGGCCGCACCATCCTTTTCTCGAAGCGGTTCAGGCCATTTTCGACGTCCTGTAATTTTGTGCTGGCTAAAGCTTTGGTTTCCTCCGATAGCGATAGCGGTGCCGTCATATAGCGGCCGTCTCCATACAAATACGATGACATCCATATTTAGCCGTATTATTTAGTATGGAGACGGCCGCTATATGACGGCACCGCTATCCTAGGAAAACCGATCTTAAGCTAAAGTCTATTTTTTTATTCCGTAGACTGAAATGACAGTTAATAGTATGAACATGAAATGTCATTTCATACTATTAACTGTCATTTCAGTCTACCGAATAAAAAAATAGACTTTAGAACCCTGAATTTTCAGTGACATATAGAGTCTGGCTAATGAAAGTTGAGACTGAGATAACGCAGGAATTTCAATAAAAACCGCACCTGGCAATAAAATTACTATGAAATTAAATGACAGCTTGAAACTGACAGCTTATTTGATAGGAAAAAAAGTTGCCATATAAAAAAACTTAAATAAATCTCAGTCTCAACTTTCATTAGCCAGTCTCTAGGGCTTAACATGTTGTAGATATATTCTCAAAAACATTACGCGTATAATGTGGCATGGGTATGAGTATGACCTTTGAGAAAAGTGGTAGCTGACGTAACACAAGAAGTAGTACCCGAAAAGAAGGACTACCTACAAAAAGAGATAAGATCCCATCAAAAACATTACATGTAAAAAAATGCAAGTCTCGCAACGCAATTCTTCAACTACAAAAAAGTTTTGAGATGTAATGTGAAACTAAGGCGGTTATTTTAGTCAGTGCCAGGGGGGTATTAAAACCGTATTTCAATAAGATATCTTTAATTTTTAATACGTATAATGACTTGGCCATCGCACTGCTACATAATGACATATCACATATGATATATTAGTGAATTTCTAATTTTCTATGGAACGATATCCCTTCGCACCTACATTTTTCAAATTTGCCGCCTTTTTCTACTGACAAGATGTGCTTGACCAGCTTATAATAAAACTGATTAATTTACGTGTTTTGGAACGATTATCAAGATAAATTTACCCACTTTCTAGATATTTTTTCGTTGGCAACACTTATATTTAGGTCCGTATTGTACCATAAACTCAAAGAATGAATTGTTCATTTATTTGTTATTTATTTTGAGTTCATGCAAAAAAATATGAATATTTGCGTTCACTAAAAGTGTTTAAACTGTTGTTCGTTAATTTTTGATATAAATATGTTTTTTTTAATCATTTGAATTTTAGAAATTAATCACTTATTGACAAAATATTGTAATACATGCGCAATACGGACTTTCAAAATCTGTATTACCAGGAGCAATTTGAATTTACCCATAAAATAATTCAATATTTTTCATTTTTAAATTCCACAATTAATTCTTTATTTTACTATACACAAATCAAATAAACTCCTACTCTTGAATGTTACTATGAAACTACGATTTAATGCACCATGATTTTATATTAGTCTAGTCATTTTCAGAGGTCTATAAAAAGCAAGGCCCCAACGTTCTCGGTTCTCAGTACAAAATTTATCTGTCAAGCCGTAGCCATTTTGGTGGTGGGCAAGCTGTGTATGTGTGCGTTAAAATGTGTATGTTTGAGTTTATTGCACGTTTCTAGGGATGTAGATTTGTCGATTTTAATCATGTTATATATCGATACTCTCTACACAGCGGAACGTAATAGCGATTAATTGAAGCTTCGATATCTTCGATAATGAATACTTTATAAATTTTATAATATAATAATAAACTCTATTATTGCAAAAAACATATTTTATTTGGTTTTAATGTAACATTTATATATGTGGCGTTCCATGCCTCCTTTAGACAATAATTCAAATAATTATAACGGGGTCATAATTAAGAGCAACTTATAAGTAAAGAACTTCTAAATTAATGTTATAATAGTTATCTGTTCATTTTAGATAGTTTAGATCCTTTCAAGTAAAATTTAAATTGTAAAAAGGCCGTATAGTTTATCGATATGACTTTATCGTCGTGGCCACATGCCTCTGGTTCCTCACTGTAAATCGTACATAAAATGTGTCTGTGTGTGTGAGGCTACGGTGACAGGTGGCTTACGCTCCATCTTTAAAAATAATACATCTATGATAAAAAGTCGATCAATCACCTAGACCTAGGGTTGCCAGATGGTCGGGATTCGGCGGGATTCTCCCGATTTTTAGCATGTGTTCCCGATTCCCGACAAAGTGAAGATTGTCCCGAAAAACAGCATCACGTTATAAAACAATAATTTCAAGTTCTGAACTGTCGTCGAGCGAACCAGCGACCCGCGTCGAGCCCGTCAGCGCGCACACGGGGCGCGCGTGGCGAGATTGGGCAGAGCAGCTGACTTAGTACCAATAATGTAAAATATCGTTGTTTTTAATACAATTAATTTAATTTGAATGGTTCATTTTCCCGACTTAAGGCCCAAAATCCCGAAAAATTTATATTTTTTCCCGATAACAGCGCCTTTCGATCTGGCAACCCTACCTAGACCCGAAAATTTTAAGGTTACCTAACTGTCACATGAAATAAATTCGAAAGCAGTGTATTATTCCGATTTAAAAATCCTTTAACTTTAAAATGGATACCTTATCAACGGGTTCACTTTCGGGAACACAAAAGGAAGAGTTGATGGATCAAGTTAAACAGCAGATTGCTATAGCTAACGCACAGGAACTTCTGACGAAAATGTCCGAGAAGTGTTTTAAGAAGTGCATAAACAAACCGGGCACGGCCCTGGACAGTTCTGAACAGAAGTGCATCGCCATGTGTATGGACAGGTATATGGATGCCTGGAACCTGGTGTCGCGGACCTATAGCAGTCGTATCCAGCGCGAGCGGAACAACATGTGAAAGCGACTTTATCTGAAGGGAATAACTGATACACCCTTGCGTTTCTGTAAATATAGACGAAAATTGTAGTGTCACAGCATGTTACAAATTGTGAGTTGCAACTGCCAGTTGTTATGTTGTGTTTGAATAAAATATTCTAGGTTAACTTTTTGGTTATTTTACTTTTCCAATCCGATTAACAATATTAATTACTGTAATAAGTACTGTACTTCATTGTTATATAAGATACCCTACTACAGCAGCACTTACAAGTCAAATTGCCTTGAACTTGAAAATAATAACTTGTTATATATGTCAATAAATGATGCAATAAAACAAAAGGTTAGAATATTATTCCATTTATTATTTTACTAAATTTCTCCCCGCAGCATTCTCTTCCTGTACTGGTAAAGTTTCTTTATCCACATCTCTCTCAACTTTTCTTCGCTTGGGATTTCCTAAAACAGCACAGTAAATGTAAATTAAGTCAATAAAAACATACTTATAACTAGATGGTAGTAAACTTGCTGACAGAGGACTGAATTTTCATGGCAAAACATAAGACTGTTGCAATGTAGCTGGTGTTCGAATTTTTTAAATCAATATGGGTAGTTGTGTAATAGAAGAATAAATTAAATCAAAAAATTCTAATATTCCTACAATATATGCAAAAAATGTCTGCATTCAAATCGGTCCATCTTGATGCCATAGACAGACACACACATATATGGCATAATACCGGTAAAGATTCATACATATATTTTCCAGATACGCAGTTCCTGTTCCTTACATCTTTCTTATAATATGAGCATCACTTTTAAGTGTAAGGAAGAACAGAACTGCAACAAGTTATACTCACATCCATGTTAAGAATAGTATCATCCATATTGTTAACTTTTATATCACTTTTAGGAACTTTAACAGTTTCCGCATCCAAGTCTATTACAATGTTCTGGTTCTGTTTCTTATTCTTTGAAGACGTGAAAGACCTTTGGATGAATACATCACTGTTCAACTCGGCAAGCAAGTTTCTATCGTGAATTGTTGGCATGTCTTCTTTTACTTCTACTTCTGGGTATTCGTAAGTTGGTATCTTGGTCATAGTTAAACCAGCAGCCTCTGCGGCCTTGATGGCCTGCTCAACTTTGGTTTCAGTGTCATCTAGCCGAACCGATTTGAAGCCTTGTGCTGGTTCTGAAAATGGTAAGAATATCAGGGGAATAATTGAGGTTGGTTAGAACAGTATTGGACTTAATTGGACAAAGAAGGTGTTATGACTAGGCAGTATTCACATTGGATGTAGCTTCACATGTAGCAAAAAATCGGTGTCACACTCATACACCGGAGCAATGTGTGAATTCGCATGTAATAACCACATTTTACATTCAATCATTATACAGAGTGAAAAAGTGACCTTTACATTTTGAGATCAGTTTTTACTCAAAAATCGTACAAGACTTGCAATTCACCAAATAGTGTACAAAATGGTTACCTATATCAAAAGAGCTGGAACTGCTAGTCGAGCGAGAGCGCGACCTCCTGCGAGACTTCTTGCTGCTTTTACTGTGTTTCGTACGGCTTCTAGATCTGCTCCTCGACACCGACCGCCGGGACCGCTTCGAGCGGGGCCGCGAACTAGAGCGCCTTCGCGAACTGGAGCGCCTACGCGACTTCGTCTCGTAGCGATCCCGAGACAAACTTCTAGAATAACTCCTCTTTCTATGCCTGTGAGAGCTAGACTTGCTCTTATGGCTACTAGCTACAGATCTGTCTCTTGAACGAGAACGTTTCTTGTGCTTGCTTTTGGACTTCTTCCTTTCGTATGACGATTCGGAGCTTTGGGAAGAACTTCTCCTGTCGCGATGGGATGATTTTTCGCGAGGCATAATTTAAATTGTGTTAATAAAATTCCGGCATTGAAACTACTTTTCATTAAATGCAACAAGTTAACCCTACATAGTACACAACACAGTACACATACACAACTAAGTATTGATTTGATTTGAGTTGAGAATCGAGTTCATTTGAGAATTTTGAGATTGACAGTTCAGTTCAAGTCAAACAAAATGACGTTTGTGCCAAGCGTAGGTATTGCGTTCGCGTTTTATTATTTCATGTTGCAGTTTTACTAGGTTCTTTTTTTAATGTTTGGATATATATTATTTATGAATATTTATAGTTATTTAAACATGTACAATTAATTCATATCTAAAAAAATAATTTTATTATAGTAATTTCAACGTTTCAATTCATTTAAATCTTGTGCTATTTACTTCAGCTTTAAATCACTAGATGGCGCTATAACTACAGATTCCTTACCATTCCAATTTACGTTATGTAAAGATTCGGTAAATGCTATATTATAAATGATATTTCATGTTCCTCTTTAGTAAATTTATCTAATTGCACTAAATAAATATGGATTCAATCAATTAAATGCGTTATTGTTTCAAAACGAAACCTAAAATAAACTTCAAATAATTTAAATAACGAAGTAAGTTCTAAAAGAAACAATTGCGTCAACAGGAACGCTGGTTAGGGCAGCGACCAGTCAGTCGGCCTCGATGACGGAATGTGTGAAATTTTTAAGATGGTGATGAACAGTGTTTTTGATATTGTAGCGAAAAAGTCCACTGCAAGTTCTCTGTTTCGTTACTGAAACAAGCAGAATGTGTGTAATTTTGTGATTACGTGACCGTAATGTTTTTTTCTTTAGTGTAATGGACCTGAAGTGTCTAACTTGAGCTGCCTGATCATTGACATTGTTTCGTATAAAAATTCAGAGTCCATCGCGATTGTTATGTTTATACTCATATCGTGTGCATTTATAGTGGCTAGTAAATGGTTTAAGCAATTCTGATGTTTCCGAAGTCATGGAGAGGCAGGAGCGAACACATGCCAACATGGAGGCTACGGACTCGGTGGACACAAAACAGGTGAGCGCTGCGGTTGTAATTGCCGGTTGTTAGCAGTTTTCACTCAGCCGTGATCATGTTGCCTTGGTACTCGTGCTCGTGCTAGCATGTCTTCATCAATGCTCATTATCAGTTCATCAGTGCAGAAATGCTAAATATTTTCCTGTTTTTACTTTGGCAGCATGTTCTTGAAGGATCTACTCACCTACATATTCGTGAAATTACGAATTTGATCTTGAAGTAAGTTAGAAATGAGTTCCAAAGTGACCATGTATCCTTATAAATCTAATAAAATAAACCAAGGTTTGTCTGTGGGCGAAGTGAGCTGCCCACACTCCTGATGAATAAATTATAGCCGTAGAACATTGTTATGTTCCTTATGTGTCAGTCTAGATGCTTTTATATCAGACCCCTTTTGTTCTTGACCTTTTTATAATGAGAACATGTTCAGAAATTTAATTAGCGAGCTTTTACATTGGTGCTGTGGTCGCTTTTCACTGCCCTGAACAAATAAAACTGTTATTGCTACTTCAACGGTGTATTGTTTACTGAAACAGCAATTGACACACAAATTAACTAAAATTTTTGCTAGCTTAAATAATTTCTTTATATAATATTTACATTTGATATTATGTACCTAACTAGTAATGACCTTGAGTCATTCAAGTATCAATGTCAACATAGTTATTAATAAAATGACCTTATAATATTGACATTAAATAGTTTACAGTATTTAGCACAGTTTTAATGACTTATGACATCACTTTCCTCCGATGACACATTATGTGCAAGTAATGATAATCAAATACATGGTAAAATTTCTCAGCGGGCTGCTAAAAGTATGAAGCGGTTCACCTTAGCCAACATAATATTTATGCAACAAGCTAAAACCAGTTTTCAAATGTTAATTACTAGACATGGGGTTTGTGGCTTTCCTTGCAATACTTTTACCACTAGTAAATATTTACTGCTGGACTTGCTGGAGTAAAGCTTGTGAAATTAATTAGATTTATAAAGATAATAAATAAGTACAATTTTTAATAGTGTTTTTAGAGTGTTTAAATTTAAGTGGACAGACAGGGCCGTCTTAAACTATACTGGGGCCCTTGGGTACATAAAAATTGGGGCCCTTTTGGAAAGTAAAGAAAGCTAATTACACTAACATTTTTCTACTATAATCTTCTATTTATTATGGGTATTCAAATATACTGTTACTGTCTGTCCTTGGGGGCCCCCTGAGGATGGGGGCCCTAGGCACGGGCCCCGTGTGTCCTTATGGTAGAGATGGTACTGTGGACACACCTCTGTCTGTATTGAATCCTAGATAAGGAATTTGTTTGTAATGCTTATATGAGTTAGAAACTTACTAACCAATACGCAGAAACTCCCAATGTAAAAGTGCGAAAATTTGGAAATAAAGGCTTTTTTATTTTTTATTTATTTATTTATATGAGTTAGAAAAAAAGATTGACATACAGAGTTGTGCCAATGAAAATCATGGTGTACCATGCTCCTTTAAAAGAATCCAAAAGCAAAGTGTAAGATTCACTCACTTGTATAGCTTGAAGTTACAATATATAGTTACATTGATATTTTACCCAGTTTTGGTAATATTGTGTGGGTGGATGATTTTGATTTTGCTTTAGTGTAAAGTCAGTCTATGCAATCTTAATTCAATAGAGTAATTCTTCAATATAATTGTTATATACTGCAAAGTTATATCTTATCAAAATTCTTATCTCTGCCATATTACATCATTTGAATGACATCCTTTGTAGAAAACATTTATTAAAAAAACTTTGTTTTACTATTAAATTTTTACATTATTAAATTGTACAACGGGACTTAATTGCGTATCTAATAATCGCGTATTTAATAATGTGTAAAAATCGTGAAAGTTTAAATCAGTGTTATTAAATTTTTAATGTTAATTTAATTAATTCCATTAGTAAACAGTATAAATAAAATGTTGATTATAAACTACTATATTGTTAGTAGAATAATAGAGTTAGACTGAAGGACTGTTTTTATATTCTGATTAGTCTACCTACATATGAATCATGTAATTTATAAAGTCTTCCACAGTACTTACTTACCTTACTAGGTAAAAAAACTTTGCTTTTTCAGACACAGCCTTAATTTTCAAAAAAGTAGTATTAGAATTTTCAAAAAAAAAACTGTATTTATAAAGGTGAATGCTTTGATTACTTGTAGTTTTAACAGTCAAAATAGCAAATAACTTATTGTTGTTTAAAAAAAGTTTTGAGTAACTATTCCTGCCTATTAGACTTAGAACACCTATGTGTAAGGATGTCTCTAAATACGCAACGGAAGTACAATTATAAGCGCACTTATCTAATGTCGCTAAACAAACTATTGGAGCGTCTTGGCGGTGGGGAGAGCGTGCGCTCAGTAGACCCTCGGCGCGCGTGCTGCGTGCGCGTACGCGAGTGATGACACAGTGCCAGTGAAGTGCCGTGAACTATGGTGGCCATGGTCGCTTCAGCCTCAGGATATGGCACCCTGCGCCGCTTCTTAAGCGCCCCTGAAGGCCATGAGATGACCGCCGTCGTACCCGGCGCCTCCATCGCCGTCTCGGTAAGATACGACGGTATCGTGCGAGGTGTGCCCGCTAGCGATTTATGTGTTCGATAACTGCATACTCAGATAACGATGGACGCGAATAATGAAAGAATGTACAGATTGCTATCGGAGCGGGAACAATAAAATTCTATCGCTGGCGAGCTTTAGAAAGTTCCGTACGATCGCCGCAAGTTAGCGACTAACGACTGGACATGTAAACGGTGGAGTCGTAAAATGATTTACGTTTCTAACTTTGGCTTTGCTACAAATAGCTTGTGGACCGAACAAATCCATCAGTTCGGCCATAGTTGCGACACCAGGGGTCGTCGACCCCCCTTTCCTTTTTAATATTCTGCTGTTATTAGCATCGATCGAATTTCTGGCCTTGGCCTCACCATACGGTCGGAACATTCGGTGGTGATGTCATTCAGGATGGACGAGATGGCCAAGGTTGGGCCAGCCGACCGTGGCTGTATCTCAGCACGCCTCGTTGAACCCCGCTGGAAAGGAGCTCGCGGTTACCGACCTAGATCTTAGTGCTTACTCGCTTTTTACCCTCCTAATTTTATTCCAAGCCGCAAATTAAATCGAAACTTACTTATGTTCCATTTGCTCAACGATACGTGCTGTCGTAAACCGTCTGTGTTTACCATGGTGGCCGCGTACTTGAAGTATCTGTTCAGACTGACCGTTTTGTCGTTGGTACGGTTGTCACCTCTGATATGTGTGTTCAATGGGAACGATGTCGTACGCGTAAGTACTTTCCGATTAATACCTACTCGTGTGTGTTATCTTGTTGAGGTAGCGGCAGAAAATTATTGACTTAGTAGAGTCAACGTTGTCTAGAAAAAATATACATTTAAACTGAAAAGGGGATTCGTTCACACGCAGTTACATCCCTTTTAAAGTGAGTTGTAGAAATAGTGTTATAATGGCGTCGTAATGGTGTGCCATCGGAATGGAGAGTATTTCAGACCGATTGTTCAGTCCAGTTTCCATTCCCACCCGCTAGCTTTTTTATTGAAACAATTCCAATTTGCATATGCCGTTAAAATCGATGTTTCACTTTCGCAACGCGTCGAGATTGCCGAGTAAAGACAGATAATAGTTATAACTTTATCCGTTACTTTGGATTTATTAAAATATCTCGATTGGTACATTCTACGCCCAAAAGCCGTCAAACCACGGTATGTCGTAGTATTGGAATGTTCGTTTGATAAACATAAAACCAGTGGGACGACAACAGGTTTAGGCTGCAATCTGTTAATCGAAGAAATATTTTATTTTGTATCAATGACAAACATGACGAATTCAGAAATCGTAATGTTCAAGCGATAGCTTAGCAGCCTAACTAATTATAGTAATTATACAAGCGAAGAAAGTGCGAAATGAAAGGCCATTCGCTATCTATATTTCAATTCAGTTAATTAGAAACTAAATTAAGTTTTACGCGCACCTTTAAACTCCTCTGAAATTAATTTAGTTCCGAGCAGGCCATTAGCGTCAGCGTCAGCTTATTTTTAATTTTGGATTAAAAATGTCGGTCCTTGTTTTGGCCATTCGTGTTTCAACATTTATTGTGGCTCGTTGTGTTGGGCTGGCTTCCGCCCACAGCCGTCTTATAATATAAGGCACGAGCCTTGTTACTCTTGTAACACGTAGGCACATCTATCTCCGTTTTGCAACGAATCTTGGGCATCACCTTGCTGGAAGGTTGGCCGTGTTTAATTCACCGCATCTCCAGTTCTGTCAAAGTTCAAACAGATTTGAGATGTTTGAGCGACGAACATACGTAGGCCCTTTAGTCTTTGAAATTGTTTTACTCTTATTGTTTGATGTGTTTTTGATGTACAGAGCCTTGGTTGCACTTTAACTTAACAATGCAAATCAGATGAGATCTCATAGATGTGGATTCCATTTATATAATTTAGGATAATCTAAGATATTTAATGCCTAACTTTTGTAATCTATTATGATTACCAGTCGGTTAAGCAAACACCTATTTTAAGCTTCTTGCGATCCACCTAAATGCTATTAGAGATATGAATCAGCTGATGTAACGGTCCCAAACAATATAAGTTGCGTAATACCGAAGCCCTAAAACTGAATCAAACGATCCATTTCTAATCAGAAGCCTTTGATGCTGACCGTTTCGACATCGAACCGACTTTCAAATATTTTTCTTCATAACACTCCACCATGTGTTTAATTTATGTTCGCAAACGATGGATATGACTTTTATGAGATATGAAGATTATGAAGAAAGCATTTCGTTGTATGTAATTAGATGCCTGTTTTTTTAGGGTTCCGTACCCAAAGGGTAAAAACGGGATCCTATTACTAAGACTCCGCTGTCCGTCCGTCCGTCCGTTCGTCCGTCCGTCCGTCCGTCTGTCACCAGGCCGTATCTCACGAACCGTGATAGCTAGACAGTTGAAATTTCCACAGATGATGTATTTCTGTTGCCGCTATAACAACAAATACTAAAAACAGAATAAAATAAAGATTTAAGTGGGGCTCCCATACAACAAACGTGATTTTTGACCGAAGTTAAGCAACGTCGGGCGGGGTCAGTACTTGGATGGGTGACCGTTTTTTTGCTTGTTTTGCTCTATTTTTTGTTGATGGTGCGGAACCCTCCGTGCGCGAGTCCGACTCGCACTTGGCCGGTTTTTATCTAAATAAGAATAATTGCAATATCATTGTGAAACTCTGTTGGATTCGCTTAAAGAGTCGCTGTTTTGCGTTGATCTTTTAATTTGGTTTTCGGGATAAAAAACAGCTAAATTAATTAAATGACATAGAACAGGAGTGATAATGATAAACAAAGACGTCGTGGAGGATGTGCAAAAAAATTAATCGTTTTCTACACCCATATAGCAAACGGATAACTATTTTCATTGATGACATATTGACATCCTTGACGAGTGCCATCTGCTGCCGTGTCGTTATTAAAAGACGTATGTCTTTTAAATTATAATGCACATATACTGTTATGTTAATGTTACTATTGCCTTGTTATTACATGCTTAAAGTGATGGGTTTAGAGTTCAATTTCCTGTAACTTGTAAGACCTTTTTAACATATGCCCACGCCACGCAATCGCCTCGGAAACTGTTTGTATTCAATTAAATTCGCAGCCAACTTCCGAAGTATTTACCACCTTTTACGACAATTTGTCTCTGTGGAGAACAATCGAATAAGCTGTTGGAATATTATGTGGTAAAATAGTCCATAGACAAACAACAGTTTTTTATCACCTTTCTCACAGTGAATAATGGATGACAATAAATTTGATGCGGCCTAGTCTTGTCTTTATTCCATGTCTAAGATTGTTTACATTTAGAAAACTGAAGTAATTCGTTACAGTCAAGTGAAGTTGTTAAGCGAGCGAAGTTTTAAAAATGACTACACGTTCTCTTGCATTCTTGACTAGTAAGAAAATCATTCTTCTGCAGTGTCTACTGTCTAAGAAAATAGATAATTTCTAAGATAACTTTGCTTTGCTCTTAATATACATTTATTTGCTAATACTGCTTTCGTGTAGTTCTATATTTGTTAACATTAGCTTTCAAACGTTATAACGTGCCATTTAGGCCTGTTGGTAGCCATTAGCCAATAATAATTATTATTTTGCGTTGTTTGGAGTCCAGAGAAAGTAACGGCGGTTGCGGTTGCTTTCATGCGGTATCTACATGTAGCATGAATGATGGGGGATTGCCGTAGAATCCAGAATAATGACTAGTACATTTGCTGTGATTTTGCTTTATTCATATCATACACTCAACGTATAGACCGCGTGGGATACGGTCTGTGTCATTTTAAAGGAGGTTAATTTACATAAAAGTAGCCTATATCAATCGACGTAAGTTTGTAAAAAGCTCGAGGAAGCTGCTAAGAAAGATGGTGTCATAGAAATTTAGCTGTATTAAGTAGGTAACAAAAGGTCTATCTATGGCATAGGATACACTATGCCTTCTTAGATTAGATTAGATTTATGCGCTAACGATGTCAAAATTAGCCGCATTAGGTTTCCCTAATTAGTCGTGCTTTATAACATATTTAAATTTAATTGTGGAATTCAAAGTAAACTGTATAAGTATTATTTTTAAGAGCCTTAAACATTGTCAAGCTCTCGCTAGAAAATAGCAGATAGATAGATATAGCGTTTATTGGTAAAAAATGATATTTTACACGTGAACCTTTACATACGGTCTATAGGTAGGTTTTTCAGATTCAGACGAATGCCTGCTGTGCTCTGCAGTTCTTATATGCATAGTTGCGGGAAGGTAGCATGTTTGCGGTTGCACAGAGGCTGTGGTTGCAGGGCCTACCCTGCATTTTCTTGTTGGTCAACCGACCAGTTTCCCCTCTGTCTAGTTTATAACAACAGAACGTAACGTAAACTGGAATAACTATAGAAACTGACTATTTATAGGTCATTCATTTTAGATCATAATGTCAAGGGTTACCGACCAAAACAGTGTTAGCATAGATCATGGGTCACCAAATGGCGGACCGCTGACCTATTTTATTTTAAGAACCGGACCCCTGAAGAAACTTAGTGACCTCTAGGATAGATGTTTACCTATTATTAGGATTAGGTAAAGGAGTTTCCAAATACCCTCCATTTCAGCAGCACGTTCGTGTTTATTATGTCGGACTTTTCCTATCTCTATCGCACGAGCATAGTTATATTGCTATATCGCTCGCACAGTGACATTGACAGCCGTCACCATGGGCGGGACAGCAATATAATATAACGCGCGAGCGATAGAGATAGGAATAGCCGGGTCAATGTACGAAATTCCTCGTGATAAGCGTTTCTTTACTAAAGATTTTGAAATGTCAAATTTTGGATTCGATTTTCTATCCTTGAACTTTACAATCTCTGTTCGAAACTTATTTTTTCTAATTTTGCGATGGGTGCTACCTAGTCAGGAGGTACGAATGTCTACACACATGATATATCTACCAGTCTGCGCTATTTCTAGACGGGTGCCATTAGATCTAGTCCTTTGGGATGCCGGCGTTAATTTGCTTTACTAATTCCTCCATACCTTAGTTTACTATGTTTATTTTAAAATTACACTTACTAGAAAATTTGATTCCTGAGTTCCGGATGAAGGTAAGTAAATCACACCTCATTCGAAATGTTTGTCGGTTAAATTGGTAAATAATAAGTTATTGGCAAAAAATAAATTTTTGAAACAAGCTTTTATCACTGACTGTACTTTTTTCACCACAGGCAACTAATACTCATCGAGACAATTCTAAAAACCCCAAACACAATTAGGTTGCGTTGTTTCATCACAGAGTTCCTTATGGCCACCTCCTGTCTCCATCATCAAATCAGCTTGATGATACCATAATATTATCAGTAGCTACAACTGACTGTACCCCGGTTCAGTGTTATAATTTACCTCTAATTATATCTATTTTCATTAAAAATAAACGTTTTTTATTTTGTTTAACAAAAAAGTAACTGTTCTCATATAAGAAATCCTTGCAATAACCTTTTCCTTACGATTTGTACAGTAATTTTGAATATTTTGATACGTCTTCAAAAATTTCGGTTTCTGTTTCGGCCGAAATCAGAAAAAAACCGAATATTCGGTTTCGGTTTCGGCTAAAAATCGTGTTTCGGTCGGACACTACTTAAGAGCCAACAGGAGCTAAGATTTAAATATTTTAGGTAAATATACCCGTCTCCCTAACGGAAGCGGCTCCTAAAACTAGTGCGATAAGGACAAGGCGAAAAATCCTGCGTAAAAATATCAAAAATCGAGGTTTCGTACTCGACTGTTTCCTCCTCCAAAACTTAACCAATCGTAACCAAATTTGCAAATCTAAATGATTATGACATTATCTGTGTCGGACCGTTTTGCTTTTTTGACTAATTGATGTCAGTTTTGAATAGCACGCCTCTCATTGCGGCATAGTCAATTAGGCCATTTAGGCCATTTTTAAAGGGCTCTAGCGCCTTAAAAAATAAAAATATCAAAAAAATCAAAACGGTCCGACACAGATATTGATAATATTAATCTGTGTTGAAAAAATCATTGCTCTAGCTTTAAAACCCACGGAGGAAACAGTCGAGTACGTTTGTATGGAGAAATGACCACTCCTGTTGGCTCTTAAAACTAAATAGGGGGCGGGGGGCGGGGTAGGGGACCATTAGGCAGTCGGGAGGCTCGCTTAAAACTTATAATATGGAGTGAACACTCTAAATAAAAATAAAATAAAAAATAAAATAAAATAATCTTTATTGCAACTTTGAGTGGTTACATAGCATTGGTTCCTGGCTCTCAAAGTAGGTGTCCCTGTGTCTCAAGAGCCAGTTCCTTCCCAATTACAAGCGTCAGTAATGTTACAAGTTAGACATTTTATATTTCAGTTTCAACAATATTACAATTAAAATTAAAGAAAGATAATCTAAACATACGAAACTATGATGTGTGTGTACGCGCGCGTGTGTGAGTATTCTGTATGTCTGATTTTTAGAATATGTGTGTGTTTATGTGTGTTTACGCGCGTGTGTGTCTGGTTATTTTAGATTGTATGTACTAGAACTCTAAGGTTCCTTATTTGTCTATGGCATGGCGCACATGAATGTATGTTCAAAATACTGCTCGTAATAAATGAATCGTGTGTCGAAACAGCATTGAGCGCATGAATGGGCCTCTCTCCATTCACCTGTGACGACATTCATCAATGGAATATTCGGCGTGGAATCAGTCTCGCAAATAAACGTGACACGAGCCAATGTATAATTTAGTATCTTTATTGTCATTTTAATTTAATTTTGTTATGACATTTATGACGAAAATTACGACATAAACAGCGCACAACCACACAGCGTCTATATTTTTATTTATATATTTAAGTTTTATTGCACATGAGATCTGTTTACACCTTGTCATCATTATACCATTGAAGAAATGTTAGGTATTTACTTCAAAATCGTCTGAGAACTTAATTTTTTATTTTCAATTACTATTTCGTCTCTGAATACAGGCAACATCGGTCGGTATGTATTAGCTAGAAATTACACAGTTACACACTTTTTAAAGTCTTCAATACGACGTGGTTGGAAAACAAACATGATGTTAGTTAAATAAAGCCATCGCGTCGTTCGTACTAATGAAATTGTCAAAGTAGAATATTGGAATCTGCTCAATACGACGCGACTGATCGTTTAGCTGGCAAAAATGTTTATTGCGAATCGAATCCGCACAAAAAATATCGATTTAACGATTTACTCAGCGTAAAATATGTTCGGCGAACGTAATTAGCGGTTTATACGTGTAGGATATGTGTGTCACTTGTGTCGGTATAAAAATTGTAATTTGTGGTAGAAATCTGTGATCGACTGAGCCTACTACGAAACGTGAGCGTTTGTAATAGTCCTATGTCTAATTAAAGTAAAATTGATTAGAACTCAGAAATATCAGTAAGGTCAACCGAGGGAAATGCTCTCTTGTGGTAAATGCGTTATTTGAAGATATCTTCGAAACGAACATATTATAACTATTATAGCCGTCTGCATTAAAAGTTCAGTGACCACACTTCAAACAGAGAGGGTTGCAATAGTTCTAAAATGTTCCGTATAGAAGAAATCTTTAAAAGACGCATTTATACCTACCTCAGGTGACGCATTTACCTCGGTTGACCTTTTAAATCTTGGAAATTAGGCTTTAGACCGAACACACCTTAAGAACCCTTAAGTAGTTTAAAACAAGCTTTCAAAGCGCCACACCCGGCCACAGCACAGGTGTGCAACAACCTTGCGTTTGCACATCTGTACTATAATACAACGAGGGCTAAAATTAGTCCACAGTTGGCATAGTCGTTTGACAAATGTCTGCAACAGGCCTGCATTCGCCAAACAGGTTCTTGCATTTGACAGATGAGCTTTATGAGAATAGCTAGGCTTGGAGCCTTTGATAAACTGCATGTGGAGTAGATTGTCTTTGTCTCATGTTTATTATTCATTCTAATGATAATGGTAAACTCAGGAAATTATATAGCTTATCAGCCAGTAATTGAGTACTCGTGTTGCCAATGTTCGTTACCCTCCATATCCCATTATGAAAATTGATGTGGTTCAACATAAATAATATATCACAAGATTTTATTATAAAAGAGAACATTATATAACAACAATCCTGGCATATCGCAGTTTCATTCAAAGTCAACATCTTTGTTTTGTTTCCACTTGTATAGTATTACCAGTGTTACGTTAGCGTATCCGCAGCAACCACGAATACATGCAAATTGGTTTGTTTACCGCGTCTGTAAAAATGAATGTGTCATTTAGGGCCAGTTGCACCAACCACATTTGACAGACTAATAAACCTCGGCCGGCGGCGGCGCGCCCCGGCGCTTTACTATGAAACTTTCCATACATAAAAATTTAGCGAACTGAACAGTTTGGTGCAACCGACCCTTATTAAGAATGATGAATCAAATATTTCAAAAGACCTATAAAACGTCAGAAAGATGGCATCGATCCAACTCGCAAGAGACTATTGTGAATTTTACACCCGTTCGGTCAAGAATTCAAGATCAAGGTTTCTCCATCTATTCACAAAACATTCCGATCTCAACTGATCATGACATGATCTCGAGATTCGTAACTAATTTGCCCAATCGGACGGTAATCTTAGAGGTGCCTAGAAAGTGGAGAAACGAACTTCTCGCAATACAGATTACAGATGGTTTTCAGACTTATTTGCAAGGCAGCTCGGACTGTTATGTTATGACCCATTGCGTTTCTCTTTCTACGTACCTGATACTGATATTAACCTTAAGTCGTCGATATGGTAGCACAGCGGCGGTATTAACACCATAAGATAACAATGTTCAAATGTCATCGTTGTAATGGAATAAAAACCGCCTAATGCATTTATAAAAACACCGAGACCGAGAGTAATCGCGGCTAGTGGACTGGAAAACACTCCGCCCTCACACGAAGGGGCGTATCTTATTAGAACACTCTACAGTTAGGTCCTCACTTGTATTTTGCACGAGTTGCAGTCGCCGCGAGCACTGAGGAAGGACCCCCGAAGGGCCCGAAACATGTCGCCAATAGCGACTAAGAATTCAATTGAGTGAAACCGTTGTCGTCTAAACAGTTTAAATAAATGGGTATCCATTAGGTTATATTATAATAGATTTTTGAAGTATCTTTCATGTTGATATCTCGTGTGCAATAGATCAAGACAATGACATACATAAAGTTCTAACGCAATTATGCACAAGACCTTGAACCCTCCTATATTTCATAAAATCTCAAAACTCTTCTACTCTATGTATACCTTATTGGAAATGAAAGCTTAATGCATCTAAAGATTCTAAAGTAATAAGGTATAACGGAATGACAAAGCAAAAAAGTGGGCTATAATACGCCCCATTTGTCTCCCCTGCCGTATTCCTCCCGCCCAAACAATCACACAGTTTACTTTGCGGAAAAATCCTCTCCCGAGAAAGTGTCGTTTCACGCATCCTCGACAGAGATGTCGAGATTCTTGTGTAATTCTCTCTAGACCCAGATTCCTGGGAAGAGGGAATGTCGGCCGACACTGCGGGCCTGCGAACTATGCAGACTTCTTAAACCGAAAGAGCCTATGTCCTTTTAAGTGTAAAACGGATACCTACGGATTTTAGTAGCATCAGCAAATGTCCGAGATCTCTTCGTGGGAATCTCGAGAGCAAAGCACAGTGGCCATTAATTTATATTTGACCACCGATTCTATATGAGTTTGATGAGATTCCTAAGAACTTTTGACTACATTGTCTGCGTCTAGTCGTTCTCCGAACGGCTATTACACAACGGAATGACACCTTCACTTTCTTCAGAGATGTAGGTAATGCCTAGCTTGAATTTAATG
The DNA here is from genome assembly GCF_948474715.1 of Cydia amplana. Lineage (NCBI taxonomy): Eukaryota > Metazoa > Arthropoda > Insecta > Lepidoptera > Tortricidae > Cydia > Cydia amplana. The sequence continues at coordinate 3,434,296 of NC_086073.1, read as the reverse complement.
CAGGCAAAAAACGCTCTGTTCATTTTTTCAAGCATTCTTCATTGACGAATAACTTTCGGATTGGATCGTAGCTTTTTTAACACGTTAACAGGATTTTTTGTGACCAAATACGTCTTCAAGACTGCAGTACAAATTTAGCAACATCCGACATACGTATCAGTTCTATATTTGGTATTCCGATAAGGCCTGTATTCAGAGAACGTCTGCGAGCGGGGATCGATTCAGGTTTCAATTCCAATCCCTGGCTCGTTGGGGCTTAGTCTCTTTTCCATAATGATGTTTTGATTCCACCTTCTTTGAAGTTACATTTACGCACAGAACATTTATTTGAGACGGAGATCAATGAAGTACATATTGGTGACGTGATGTTATAAATTGGTTTGTTTTGTTTATTAAAGTCATCTTTCAGCACTGAAGCCTATGAAGAAAATAGGCGCCACCTCCCAATGGAGAAAGCAATCTTCTCGTTTATTAGTGAGCTTTATGCCATTGGAATAGTTTGCCGTTGTGGGAACAAATGGAGCTAGCCCAGCAGAAAAGCAAGTGAAATAAACTCAATTTTACCGATGATTATATTACGATGCCACACGACTTACATCCACACCCTTTGCGGTGTGCATATGGTAGTCTATAATAATAATGGGATGGGTATGGAGATATGGAGTGTCGTAGCTAGACAATGCGTTGTCTTCGCTCTCAGATGTTGATTGATGACTAAATCGCGAACATGATTGGAAACTATGCTCCGCTAGTTATATCCACATAGAGGAATTCGTGCCGATCTAAATCTGTGGTACGCCTTATAAATTATAACGTGTCTAGTACTGCTTTCTTAACTGCAGTCTATTTCAATTCTGGGGCACACGTTTTTTCTATCGTTGCGTGTGAGCAAGCTAGTTAAAGTTCGAGGCAGATGTCGCTTGTCGGCCGGACGACGCCTACCATTGTTCGACTTATACGTATATTTACCTAACGTTCGAACGGCATGCCATAAGTAGGTAGCTCCCGGCGTCCGTGCCACGAATTTTAATAACGTGTAATCAAGACGCATTTTGCCGTCGTTCTCTCCTTAACGACTAGGAAAAATAAGTGACACTTTCAGCCCTGCAGCTATTTGTATAACCGATTACCGACCATCAAAATGTGTCCGAGAATTTCCTGAGGAGACTTAAGGGTAACACAGCAGTGGGGAATAGATAAAGTTGGCCTTATCACTTAAGACTCTTAAGAGGCCCACGAGGTGTTTGGTCAGTTATTAGGCTTATGCTTACAGCTTCAACCTTAAAACCTCTAGGTTGCTGTCCCATGCTGTTATAATTATAAGTGATGTCTGTACAAGAAGTCCCGTAGCACTCACGCGTTGGAATGCGAGTTAACTGCAATGTATTGCAACTGCACTAAACCTTTTAATAGTCTAGCCTAGTCCTGTATACTTTACGACAGCACATCCTCTTAATGTTGGTCACTTGGCAACATCGCGCGTTTCCGCCTCGCTTCCTGCCCAGACAACTTTCAGTAGCCCACAGTTTCTAATCACACATTTGACAGCCTGTATTTAAACATGACGTAATTGCCTATGTAATAAGTAATATCCGTTCAACGTTTAGTTAGGCGTATCGATCGCACGGACTTGCAGGTCAGCGACATTCCGTAACTAGCCATACATTTTAGCGCAACGAACGAGCTCGTTTGTGTCCACTTCAGTTTATGCGTGAAATGGAATAACGCATTAACATATACGGTGACCAAGGTCATAAAACGGGAGCTACCGGAGCAATGACTCGATGGTCAATGGCGATTGTATCTAAATATGCAGCAACGACAATTTAAACGAACGCGAACGTAACGCTTCTTAATGCGAACATGAACAACTGCAGGAGGCTAGCCTCCTCTAGTCATACAAAATCAGTGCAAGAACCGGGAATTCCCGGTTCCCGCTGTACAACGTACTGAACCGGGACCATTTTCTAGTCTACTCGTTTTTATATTCAATAAACAAGAAACCTTCACCCGGTTAAACAGATAATGTAGGTATGCCTGATGGTACTTTATTAATTTTTCATTCAATTTACACGTGGTTCAATATCCAAACATCGTTACTAGATAGTGGACACTACTACTTACGGTTACGAAATGTTTTTATAGTTGTCTGTTCCCTTGCGCATCTCACACTTTCACCGACATCGGCTATAGTCCGCGCTCCAACTGGGTCATACGATGGATCGCGGATAATCCGAAGAATGTATACTTAGCTACTATAAAGAAAACCGCTTTACTGCAACTGTACCTACTTACTAACTTCATACGTATCGACTGTTAGATTAGTGGACCTTATCTTATTGTTGTAAGGTTTTAAATTGCCATAAAAGTTTGCCAGTATGTAATGGTTAGTAGAGCGATTTTCAGACCGGACATGTTACTTTCCAGTTCTGGGATTGAAGATGTTTGAATTAGAAGCAGTTTTGGGTTTAGTGTTTTTATTGAAACACACAGACAAAGATTCAAAATAACTTTTAAACACCGGTTCCATAAACGACGTTTGCTCTTGTATCTGAGAGAAAGTACTGGAAAATCAATCACCAACATCATAATAACTTGTCATATCTTATCACATGTTTCATTTTTATCTGCCTTGACAATGAACTAAGCTGGTCAAATATTTCTGAAAATAACATTTATCAATTTTATCATAATATCATAAATGAGCTGGGATGAAAATTGCTTTGTTTAAATAACAATATTCGACTTCCTTTGTTTATGTAGATTTTGCAAAGCATTGTGTAGAACTTTGACAGTGCTCCGCTAATATGCGTAGGCTTTAAAGGCCACAAACAATTTTCATCAAAGTTTACATTGTAGGTAATAAACTTTGCCTGTGGTCAACGCGTTGTGTCATTAGAATTTCAATCTTCTTCTAATTGGTTACGAGTCGTTTTTTGGACTAATTTGATAAGCTCTTTTTGCTGGACCTGAGAACTAACGACATTTATATGTATAATTGCTGTGGCGTATGAAATAATTGTTCTCCTAGTGGTTATAACATTAATTTTAGCCTTGCAGGAATCATTACAATTTGTTCTATTGAACGGTACGTCAATTTCTGGTTTTTGCAACATAATTGGTTAATGTTTGTTTGTTTAATTCTAAACAAAGATTGAACGTACCATGTAAAACTAGTGTGGCTCCTTTCAAGGATTGTGTGGGTTCGGTATTTATAGTTGTCATTAGGTTATGACTTCATTGGTCGCTTAGCGCAAAGTTTTATGTGTTTAGGAGGCTTATTTCAAGCTTTAGGTTTTGCCTTCTAAGTAACATAAAAAAACTTGGCTTGCGCCTTTAGTAACTCATCATACTTAATTATTTGTTCAAATTATCACGAACACTAAATACGTAGACATTTTGTATTTTTAAAATAGCCTACCTATAGATTATATTTTTTGTTTCTACTTAAATTTTCAGGGGAATGACTGACTAAGCAACAGTCAGGTAGACCGAAAAATACAATCTGCAATGAGTCAGGGATCTAATCATTTATAGTTTCCTGCACAGATCTAATTGACTGTGCGATTAGTTCCACTAGCCGCGAAAGCTTGTTACGTTTCGCTACGTTTTAGGAATGCCCTTGAAACTTTATGGGTTTTATGATGAATGTTATCACTATCAGTGCATTGCTTTCAGAGCTAAGCCCAGTCTCACACGAAATATGTAATAATATGATAAATTGGTAAATTGTCACTGCGACGCGATTAAGGCCGTGCATCGAAAAATAACAGGATCTTAGAAAGGTGGCAGTGGCTAGCCCCGGAAACAAACAGTAGTGATTTTCGGATATATGTTTCTTGACTATATGATAAGACATTTCGTAGTAGTCGAAACACGAATGCTTAAAATTTTCTCGATAGAAAATAAATCCAAACTTACGTGTTCATTTTTCGGTTTTAGCTTCGTGCAACTAGAAAACACATCCATATCCAGCACAATCCACCTTACAGCAAAGGTTTTCATCTCGTCTTAACTTTCAAAGAACTAAATATTAAATTATTATCCTTTACCGATGGATTTATTATCGATTTTTGATTTTATGAATTCAACAGCAAACGCCCATTTTACGCAGTTCGGTTTCTCTTTCTGTCATGCGTCAAAGTCATAAATGCATCCTTTATGCCAGTAATGTTAGATGGCCGTCGTGCCTCAAAGAGGTAAGACCTATGTCACTTCGCGCAGCGCTCCGAATTACGTAAAATTTTAATATCCAATAAACGTTGAGTCGTAACTCCATTGAGTAGTAACGGAATCGGAGGTAAACCTATGATGGTGCCTTCTTACAGGCCTATACGTTACGCATGTGTGCGTGTTTGCTTAGCTACGTCATGCTACGTCGAAATCTATACTCTTTGTCAGTTACAACGGGTTAGGAAATTTCGACAGATATTGAAATGTATCGGTAGCTGTTTGGTATTTAGCCATCAGAATCTAACCGTAACTTTTTGCTTTATTTTTGTTTGAAAATAAAATATCTATAAGAATATATTTTTTGCTTTTTTTCTATTGTAATGATAAAAATAAATCTAAATCATTAATCTTAATCATTTCATGCTCAAATAATTTAAAATAATTTAATAAATATTAAAAACTAATTGATATTATTCGTTTTAATTATTATATTATTAAGTTTGTTTGAATAAAATATTTTATTTCAATAATACGAAAAGTTATTATATTTAAGTACCACTAAAAAAGGACTCTACTTACAAAAACTCACTTGCACGGGCCGGGGTTCGAACCCGTGACCTCCGGTTTGAAAGTCGCACGCCACTACAATTTCACATAAGTAATTTACAATGACATGATACCGTGGAAAAAGTGAATATTACAATGTACTATGTTACTATCATTTTATAGTTTATTTTGGCTTGACAAGGAGGAATGAGAAAAACGTGCAGAGCGAGAGGATTAAATCTCTCTGTCCCTTTCTTAAAGTAGCCAATCCTAATTATGACATCTGTTTTGATATTAATTCTTTGAACATAATTTGTCGATGTTCTTTTTAGGGTTCCGTAGCCAAATGGCAAAAAACGGAACCCTTATAGATTCGTCATGTCTGTCTGTCTGTCTGTCCGTCTGTCTGTCCGTCCGTATGTCACAGCCACTTTTCTCCGAAACTATAAGAACTATACTGTTGAAACTTGGTAAGTAGATGTATTCTGTAAACCGCATTAAGATTTTCACACAAAAATAAAAAAAAAACAATAAATTTTTGGGGTTCCCCATACTTCGAACTGAAACTCAAAAATTTTTTTTTCATCAAACCCATACGTGTGGGGTATCTATGGATAGGTCTTCAAAAATGATATTGAGGTTTCTAATATCATTTTTTTCTAAACTGAATAGTTTGCGCGAGAGACACTTCCAAAGTGGTAAAATGTGTGTCCCCCCCCCTGTAACTTATAAAATAAGAGAATGATAAAACTAAAAAAAATATATGATGTACATTACCATGTAAACTTCCACCGAAAATTGGTTTGAACGAGATCTAGTAAGTAGTTTTTTTTTAATACGTCATAAATCGCCTAAATACGGAACCCTTCATGGGCGAGTCCGACTCGCACTTGGCCGCTTTTTTTTTATATCATCGAGAAAGATTTTTATTAAAAAAATGTGTTGAATTTATATGTTTTATTTATGTTTTTTTGGCATAAATTTCATTACTTTTGACAAATTTTGATTGTGATGACAAACGATTTGATGTGATGTGTGAAACGAACCATGTGATCAACGATTTATCTAATAAAACTTCATTTAGTCGAAAAAAATAGTTGTCTACTACCGGTTGGAAAAAAATTATGGGCCCTGGAGGGAAAGTGCCTTAAAACCTTAAGTTTGCTCATTTTACTTAAATGAAACATTATTGTTTTTTAAAGAAACAACTGCATTCAAAGATTTTTGAAGTGAAAACTTCTTTAGCGGCGCTAGGCACTTTATGAGGTGGGGAAAAAATGATAAACTCGAGACAGCGTAAGGCGATCATGTGACCGTAAGGTTTAGATGGCATTTAAATCAATAAAGAAAAACTCAATGACATTACATGAAAAAGGTTATAATCTTTTACGGGCTGAAATACGAGGATCTCACTGTATTATAACTTTATATCACTCAAATATAATTCAATAAAGCTACATCTTGATGAAATCGCTAATAAAAGTGAACTCTAGTACTGGTGAATAAAACTCAAAATATCATGACCAAATATATTTAGACGCGAGGTCTGCAAGGTAACTTTACAATTTCTATTCGAATTTTAAACAATTAACGTTATAAATTTGAATTTCGAATTTTAAACAAGCTCACTGACCAGCAATTTCGGAACCAAAAGTTTTCAATAGAAAGGAGGATGGGTCAATTATACATAGTGCTGCAGACATTTTGGACTAGTCATTGAGTTTTCACTTCTGTCGGCACTCCCGGAATGCAACACGTTGTTTTTTTTTAAATTCGCTTAGTCGCGCCCGGGAATCGAACCTACTTTTTCCACACTGTATAAAAGAACACAAATGCTTTTCTTCTGGTAACTTAAATGTTCTATCTATCTTGGTGATATGTCAATGCAATCAAATAATCTGAAAAAATAATAATAACCCAATTTATGAATTCCGTTCCTTCAGAAAAATGCGAAATGTACGTACAATTTTTAGGGATATCGTACTTTTCCCAGAGACAAATTTAGTTGGCTAAGACACATTTTCACTGATTTGGGGTCTGTACTAAAAATCTAACATAATATGATAAGGACTTAATCGTTTTAAGCTCAAGAGTGAGTTTTCCAAAAGCTTTTTCTAAAAATTATGTCTTTATTAACGTTAGGAGTGCACTGCAGCATGTCAAATGTATGCCAAAATGTCAAGGGAGAGAACAATAAATTAAGTTTAAATTCCACTTCCACTCATCAGCAAAGTGATATAAGTATATCAGCAGTTTAAAGTTATTTTAGATTACAAAATTAGCGCATCAAAAAAATCAAAGTGCATAGAAAAAAAGTCTCCTGAGTCATAATAAAATTGATGTCTCTTGGGTCACCAGAAAAGTCACCAGGGAGAACGATGACCCAAATCACATTTAAAAGAAAATGTAAATTTTGTGTACTACCTACGAACATTTTTCAAAAAACTATGTTTTTATAACATATTAGACCCAGGATAGATCTAATACCTCTTTTCGTACCCCGGATAAAATGGTCGGCGACTAAAAAAGTAACTGAAACGTTACGTTATTAGGTTCACGATGCCGCGTTGTACCCTTGCCTTCGTTGCGATATGTTTGGTAAGTCAGGAGACTTAAAAAATGAGCCATGATTTTGGGACATATTAACAAATATTTTTTGAATATATATTAATTTTAGCGGACTTTAATAATTTACCAGTTAAATTAGATGTAAATACCTTTTTAGTTAATCGTTAATATGATATATTAGTAGCAGTAAAACACTTTATTGTACAAAAAGACACATAAAACATGAAAATACACACATCCTTCGTATATGGTAGAATATATTTTTCACACTTATAAGTAAAAACCAAAACCGATACGCGATTGGGATACGCTCTTTTTGTATGGGATAGAAAAAAATTCTCCTGGGTCACCAAGAAAAATCGACATATTAAAATAATTCAGTTCGTTTTTAAGTTCTAGTCAGATTGACTTTTTGGTTATTTGAGATAAATTACAATAACGCTTAGATTTGAAAAACATGATTTTCTATTTTGTTGCGATCGACCCGGGTAATAAAAATACGGCGAATTTGAACTTTTGTTTGTTGTCGTTGTAAAATGTATTAAAAAATAATGTAGGCACCCCTGACAATTGAAATTCAAAATTATCCAGAAAAAGCGGCCAAGTGCGAGTCGGACTCGCCCATGAAGGGTTCCGTATTTAGGGGATTTATGACGTATTAAAAAAAAACTACTTACTAGATCTTGTTCAAACCAATTTTCGGTGGAAGTTTGCATGGTAATGTACATCATATATTTTTTTTTAGTTTTATCATTCTCTTATTTTAGAAGTTACAGGGGGGGGACACACACATTTTACCACTTTGGAAGTGTCTCTTGAGTTTCAGTTGTTCTAAGTATGGGAAACCCCCAAAAAAAATTTTTTTTTTCTATTTTTGTGTGAAAATATAATGCGGTTCACAGAATACATTTACTTACCAAGTTTCAACAGTATAGTTCTTATAGTTTCGGAAAAAAGTGACTGTGACATACGGACGGACAGACGGACAGACAGACAGACAGACATGACGAATCTATACGGGGTCCGTTTTTTGCCATTTGGCTACGGAACCCTAAAAATGAGTGTTTCAAAAAGGCACCCTGTATTCCTTACATACCTAAATAATCTCTTATTCAATAAAACATATAATTACTAAACACTGTGATTTATTTCAAATAAATGCAAATCGATCGGATAAAAGATAGTAATACCTACCTATACAACAAATCAACAATGAATACGAGTACAGTCAGCTGCAATAATATGGTACACACCGAAGGCCGTTTTGCGGTAGATCATGTTAGATCTTATTTGTAGAGCCATAAGAGCGTGTCACATATTTTTGCGGCCGTCGAAGAGTAACATATTATTGCAGGTGACTGTACCTATGAAAAATTCGAGGGTTAAAAAGCATTTCAACCAAAGCATTTATAATAATAACGACCATGGACGCCTGCAACCCCAGGGTTATTGTAACCCCATAACAATAAGGTTGAAATTTGCATTTAGTGACCGCAAAGTCAGGTGAGCGTAATCAAGTAAATCTGTTTTCATCATATTTTATCAAAAATAATCTCTTTTCTGTTCTTGTGCTATTTTCTTATTATCAATACTCTTAACTTATATGCTATATACGCTGCTGCTTCTATGATGTTAACATCTTCCAAAACAACAATAAATATGCAGGTTTATGAATTAATTATTTTATTGTTTGCTATTATGAACAAGTAACAACGCCATCTGTTTCAATTTTTTCCGAATTTAAGTTTCTGGCCGACCGCAGCGACCACGTATAATAGTAGTTAACTTCTGTAACGTTAGATGGTGCTAAAAGGTCACACAAACTTCACGTGCGGCGCGAAGCGTTTCCATGTGTGCGTGTTAGCGGGGAGGGAAGAACTAGCGGGCGTGGTTTACGAAGCGCCAGACGCGGCTGCAGTAGGCCCTTAAACGCGCCGGCACCAGAGGGGCTACCGCGAAAAAACGAAGTTCATAAATTGCGGGCATCTTTCTCTTTTAGTAGTAGTAGTAGTAGTAGTAATCACTTTATTGTACACAACACAGGTTTACATAATGTTTACAGAAATAAAGGTACAAAGGCGAACTTATCCCTGTAAGGGATCTCTTCCAGCTAACCTTCGGGGAGAATTCAAATTAGATAGATCTGTCACTCTACTTACGCCTGAATTCGAGTAAAAGATACTCGAATTCAGGCGTAAGTAGAGTGACAGAGAAAGATGACCAAAATTTGCAAACTTCGGTTTTCGCGGTTATAGCCCAGTTATTAAATGACAGCTCTCAAACGCAAGTTATCGAAAACTGGTTCAAATTTTCGATGTACCAATTTACCAACATCGAAACTTCGTTAATTGCTATAAAATTATTGGTATACGATAATATCAACCACAATATTACATAACAGGCTTTACTTGCATAATTAATGTACATAATCATTACTTGCACGCAGTTTAGGTAAAACTCACTATTTCTATGCCTGTTCGGGCAGGATGTGCTGAACAAAATTGTGTTATTACATCTTTACTAATGTACCACATTCAAAGAAATAAATAAATGATTGATTGATTGATGAAAAAAAAATACGACTTTATGCCAATAAATAACTGATCAGATCGGTTGGTGGAAGTAATTTACTCATGCCTGTATTTCAAACCAACAGTGAATGAAATCGATGAAGATGACAGACGTCAATAGGTATCAACTTTTTGTTAAGACAATGACACTTTTGACAGTGATATAGTAAGTTTTGTTACTGCGTCGATTGTGTCTTCATAACATACCTACCTACATAACAGGCTTTACTTGCTAAATACTACTTTATGCCAATAAATAACTGATCAGATCGGTTGGTGGAAGTAATTTACTCATGCCTGTATTTCAAACCAACAGCCAATGAAATCGATGACGATGACAGACGTCAATAAGTATCAACTTTTTGTTAAGACAATGACACTTTTGACAGTGATATAGTAAGTTATGTAACTGCGTCGATTGTATCTTCAGCAACGGTCGGTATTTTATTGTAAAACCATTGGGAAATGTATGTATTTCTCAGGCCTACACATTTTACCGGAATACGGCGGAGGTGGTAAAGCCAAACATATATTCCTCATGTAACTTAGAAAATATGTGATGTCGACCATAAACTAAACGGTATTGTGAAGTGTAGGCGGCATCGTAAATATTCCGTGACCGGTTGGAAAACATTATTACTCTCCTAAATAATCGGTCTTTTACTTTACATAGACATTCAAAGAGATTTGATATCCTACATGTTTTGCTTGCGTGTATCGAGACTAATTTAGCCGCTATTAATTCTGTTAAATAGGACGTTTGACAAGATTGATGTCATTGAATGTTGCTTCCAGCTGAGGTACATACAGATACATTAACATTAGTTTCCTGTTTATCAGTATGGGCAAGTCGTTAAACTGATTCCATTGGTCTCTTTGCACCACCGTAATTTTAACTAACATATTATGGTTAGAATTAGCTGCTATGCCCATATGTAGAGTGCATCTGATGAATTATGTATTGATGTGTAACTATGTAATGACGGACGCGAAGAATTCTTTTCAATCCGCCGCCAGTTTGACTTGTTCTCGATCCCAATATGGTGGTAGCTGTGGTCGTGAATCATTTCTTGTTCCATTGTCGCCAAACTCGTGAATTCACCTTTAGTATATTGACGTTGTTACGTATTGTTCCTTTATTGCGATTTCGTGAGGAAGACTATTTGTATCTTTAAGTGGAAGTCACCTTGAAATTATGCCACAGGAAGTGCTTGAATGGATGAGTATTAAATTACTTTATTGGCAGAACAAACAGAAGAGCAATTTTAAGTGTTTAATGACAAAACAGAAAAGGTAATCGCACCTGGAAGAGCAGATGGCTTTAAACCTGCGCCTAGTACAGAGAGCAAATGTATTGAAATTCCGTTGTGCACCCGACCATACCGCGCTGACTAGCAACATATTGTTAATTAATAATCACTCGACACGCGACGTGAAATGCTATCATTTGCGGTCGTCTGCGCATAATCTTTGCGCCGTGAAAAGTTATCTCACGATCATGTAACTTTCCGCTCCTGTAAACAAGAGAATTCAAATTTTCTGAACATTCCAATAAGCTAAGATACAATGGCGGTTTATGTGGGTGTCGGCAATAAGTCATAATATTGGCTAACAATGATTTGAAGTTTGAAATTGCTGTCCTGATCGATGGAATAGGAGCACAAAAATTAAGCACCGAGTGGATACAGCATTATTCAAACCGGTAACTAAATACCGGCTGATAAAAGATTTGGTGAACCAGTTTAAGTGCACACTCCGATTACCACAAGATCCGTAGGTCCCGAGATGTCAGTTACACAAGTTTGCCAAAGCGTTCAATCAAGCAATGGGAACGCACGGTCAGGCTTGCGGAGGTGGCGTGGGCGCCCGACCTCAGAGCGCGCGTGGGTGCAGGTGCCAACGCACCTTTCCAGTTTCCACGGCAGCCTGTTCACCACGCTCACCGACACTAAATGCGGACCAGCATAAGCCTGGCTTCCGATTACGCATACCTAGATCGAACCTAGCGGTCTATTTATACTAGGTATAAAATGCTTTGTAAAGTGCTCCAAGCAGCGATCCAATCGTTCGATCAGCTTGCTGCTTAATTGTTTCGCAATATTGCACTCTCGACCTCTTGCATCCAACCAGATTGCCTATTTGCATCCAAGTCCTGTGAACCATTCTCGGCTGTCTAATTACTTAGACAATGCAACATACATCTCCCCGCATTTGTCAGCGGTAGCACTTTGCCTTATGCGTCTGCATTGAATGCGAACTAATAAGGGCCGGTTATCTGATATCTCGGTAAGCGACTTGCTGTGCTCTTTGTTGGCCGGTGTGAGGTTCCCTTGCTTTGTTTGTGGCCCTATTGTTGTTAATGAAATAGTCAAAGTGTTAGAGTATTACTATCACTAATAAAACGCGACGTTATCTTTTCACACCATTCGAAAATATGCTAGCTAATGCTGAAAACTCACTTGGCCGTATTTGTGCAAACATGTTTTGCATCTCGTATATTTTTCTAAACTAAGGAAAGGTGTTTTTGTAATACGAGTAGTTAGGGAAAACACCCGTCCAACTAACTTTCTGGCGTACGGTTCGTTGGTGAAATGTTTGTCTAGCTAGTGTACTCGTATATTAAACTTATCTGCTAGCTATATCGTTTATCCGTATTTCCTTTGTGTATCAAGACAGTGCAAAACTATGGCATGATAGCATTGGCACGACCTTTTAAGGGTTGTTAGCGCCAGTTATTTACACCTTGATTCATTTGTAGATACGCAGGCAGTGTTCCTTCCGCTTCTAATCGTAGTCGCCAGTCTATCTTTTACTACTGTATAGTTTATGAAGGCTTCCTACATGGACCAAAGTTTTGGATCGCGAGTGTACACTGAATGAGGGCGACACGTATGTTACAGTGCGAAAGTTATCATTGATTTTTATTCTTATAGTCTAACATGGGCGTCTTTTACACCATGCTAATGATATTTTTAGCTGTTCTGCTATCGACACGGATGGCCGGCCAGACTATAGTAATGAAGACCTCGGGAGAGAGTGAAGCGTTCGGCGATGCTAATTGCACAGCAATTAACCAGTACGAATTCAGCGTAGAGAGTGGCTGCCCGCTCTACTTGTCGTATATTATATGCATGAAAGTAAGGCTTTACAGGCGAAACGCGATTTAATAAAAATAAAATGCAAATTGTTTAGTTTATGATGAGTTTAAAACCAGGAATGTCAGCATAAGTATTTTTAATTTGCTCTCGAGAACGCATATATTAAGGTATACATATTTCTGATGATGTGCTGTCCGTAGAGTTGTGCCATTGTCGAGAGTTATGCCAATCCAATACAGAATGGAAAACCGTATCAAGAGCGTTACATGCAGCAACACTAGATGTCGGTACTGCACGCAGCGTGCTGCTTAGTAGTGTTTATACGGTCTGTATTGTTTCAATTATTCCAGCATACAATGTTATGGATATCATAATGTTTTGCTCGGCGTTTATGAATATTCAAACGTTCCATCTAAAGCCGACTACAATAGACAATCCGTGAGATCTATCAATAATTGATCAGAAACCAAGCGGTTCCAAATTCCAATTTCAACTTTCCACGGTTGATACTGTTGATAGTTGCAATTTACAATATTCTCATCTTAGAGCGGTTACTACCGAAATGAACTCATAATCCGGTTGGCTGCTTAATCCAATTGGTGATGGCAGAGGGCCTAGCCAAGTTGCCAATCGTTTGCACCGTAGTGAACGAAACGGTAATCTATCACTGTTCTATATTAGTGCAAAAGAGTTTAACTCAGAGATGAAATTTCGCCTCATTGGAGAGCTACTGATAAAATATGAAATGATATTTCTTGCAGAAGGAACTCGTACCAGAAAACGGATGCACCATCTCCGGTTTGGCAGTCGCACGTCTGAAGTTACGAACGACTCCTTACCACATGTTAGTCATAGTTTACAACGCTCCTTAAATCTCAAAGAGCGCTTTGATGGCGTCTGATTGTGAGCGAATAGCTTCCTATTGGGGAGTGTCTCCGCGGCCTATTTTTAAACTGCGGCATGCATCGGCACGCGCCCGACCTTTCGTTATGATTTGGCCGTGGGCTCTACACAAACAAAACAAACTGCTCTTCTTTGTCACAAATATGTAGCAGACATTTATTGTTTGCTTTTTCGTGGATTCTAATTTCTTGCCGTACTAAACAACGAAATGATGTGCAAATGCTAAATGCATCAAGCGTGTTTGACCGGATGATTTAAATGGATTCCTACATATCCACGTGAATCAACTTAAGTTCAACGTCAAATCTAGACATTTCGCAGATCTGTTAGGCAGTACAAGAATATGAGCTGCCCAAGGAAAGTATTAGTACTTATCCCTTTTGAACAAAAGTCCTTTTCCTTTGCGTATTATGAAACAGACGTTATTGATATTGTTGTTTTCCACAGTCTATCTTGTCTCTGCTTACAAATCGGCTTACGGGTGTTATGGATTGGCCTTTATTAGCGTTGAGGGAACGTCGTAGGGATTTTCCGTGCCGATCACTAAATCAGTTTGATCCTGCGGCTTCGTCACTTCGCTTTACATAGGTTTTGGGAATGTTTAGACTTGTAGACATCTAGTCAAATTCCTGGTAATATTATTCTTGTGTTTGTGACACATAGCGTGTTCTCGATCGACACAGAAAGGAGGATTTCTTGAGTGTTTATTATGATTATTATGTAAAGCCTGACCAGGAATATATGATCACGCGCCATGTTGCGGAATTTCATTGACACTATTTTTTTTTTCATACTAAACTCAGCGCACTCTTGACAATGATTATATATTTCTGGTCAGGCTTTACCTACAAGTGTTTTTAAATCGCACCCTCTATAGTTCAAAGACCTTGACGGATTTTCATGAGTGCGATGACGTATCTTAGACTCGCCTCAATGTTCGAAAAATGGATACAAATATTTATGTTAGTAATAATCAATCATTCCTTTCATAATTTTGTTAATTGGTTACATTAAATACTCCTTATCCCTTATAGCGAAATATAAAATATGTCAGTTCACTAATGGCCATTATATTTTACTTTACTCACCTACCTAATAAGCTTTGATGCCCAGTTAATCTCACTTATTTTCCAATTTAGCACAGACTACCGTACATCGGTAACCTTTTTGCCTGTTTACACCACTCAACAGTAAACATGCCATGGCATGACAGTTTACTATGGGATCGCATGATCACTAAATGAAAGTGATCGAGTTTCACATTTGAACTAATGTTAATTATAATACTCGATTTATTGCTTAGTAATTAAAATCTACGGTTAGGTATGTAGGATTATTAAATCGACCTTGGCATTGATAAAATATGTAGATAAACTGAACGTCACTTAGCTTCTGTCAGGGAAATCGATCAGACATTAAATATTACGATCTACATACAAAATGGTACGAATTGCTGGGCATAAAGTACTGTATTGGAAAGCAGTCCGTGAATATATTACCAGGAAAAAGGATTAACAACTACAGAACTTACACAATATTTGTCGTTTAATCTCCGTTGTCTTATTCCAGTTTGATAAATGTGATAGTACTCGTACGTTAGTAGTACAATGGGACAATAGTCAGTTGTTGTGATAACTGTTAACAGCCAATGGCATGGAGCCAACTGTGCTAGATCAGCCGGGGAAGGCTTAAAGCCAGTCAGCAAGATTTTAGGGCCGCAAGGTCTCTTGAAGCGTATTGTTTAAAAAAAGCAATGGGTACACGACTCAAAAGTGATATAAAGCAAAGTTTATCCAAATGATAAACCGAGTTTAGAAATATATACCAGCTCAATGAAGACCATGAAATCTAAA
Organism: Cydia amplana; assembly: GCF_948474715.1. NCBI lineage: Eukaryota > Metazoa > Arthropoda > Insecta > Lepidoptera > Tortricidae > Cydia > Cydia amplana. The sequence goes on along the minus strand of NC_086073.1, from coordinate 3,418,585 downwards.
GTTCTAAACTGAACTCAGTAGAATCAAGAGTTGATAAAGGTGAAAAAATATCCTTCGTTGAGTTTAGAGCACGAATCTACTTAATATGTATCAAGAAACTCTTACTAAAGAATCTCTACTATATCTGTCACACAAGTCGTAAATGTGGTTTTGTTTCCACATCACTTTCAATTAAGTGTTTAATTCTACCCCACCAATAAATATGCATTCTTGGGGAACATTCTTGTTGAACGCACTTTATGCTAATGGGGTAATGACTATGCATTACGCAGCTACCCGATGACCTTACAGCGATCGCTCGTTAATGGTTTGTTTACGTTAGTCTATTAGCACCAGTACTAACGTACGGAACTTAAAGTGTCATTCAATAGAACTTGCTAACTATGTAAACAAAAGTTACTAGTAAATTGACATTCAGTGTCAATTTTAGTATGGCGATGGCGGTTTGTTTACATAGTTAGCAAGTTCTATTGGATGACACTTTAGGTGATGTTGTTTTGTCCGATCTACTTCTTACTTGGATAAAATAAAACTAAAACACGCAACAGGTCATTCTCGTCAAAAAACATATATTTATAGAAAAATAAGCCTTAAAAGCGTATATTTATGTCTGCGCTGCAGCACATTTATTTGCCTAATAGTATCAATAGACAAGCAAAATTGGTAATTATAGAATTGATATTGATTGCGATACAAGTGGGTCCCGTCCGCAATGAGCACAAGGCCTGGTCACTTACCGTTTAATGTGTTCACAATAAGCGGACGTTGCCATAACGCAGCGGTCGACAATTATTGTGCTGTTCGACACTCTGAATGGCTTGTTCAATGCGTGTTAACAGTAATGTCCATAAAGTAGACACAAGTGGGCTATCCATGGCTGACTGTATAGAGACGATCAAGAAATGGATTCTGAACTGCGTGCCAATATTAAGACATTACCCCAAAGTTTTTAAAGGAAAACTAAGCGCAATGATCAAAAGCAAAAGTGCTTTCTTACCTTCTATATTTGACGCACCCCGGCGCTGTATTCGAGATTTATTTTGGTTTGCCTACTAAGTTTCTCGCTTTTGCTGTTCTTTTCTGGACTTGCGAACTTGGGATGGGAGACTATAATCTCGAGTAGACCATTTGGTTTCAATTAAGTGTTAAAAGTATCATTGACTAACTAACGTAATGCTTTCTTTTGTTATAGTCGAAGCAGCGCGCATCGATCAAATGGCTGCTGTCGAAGGCGTTCAACAACAGGGTCCCGGATAACCTGCAGGAGCCCTTTTACAGGGACCATGAGGTAATCATCTTCAACAATATCATATTACATATACATATCAAATCATTAAGAAAGGTTTAGGTTTTGATTGCTAATCGACGAGATTGGTTGAAGTCTAGACAAGATGATGCTCAACAAGTAAACATGGAGGGTAGCATAATCCAGAAAGAATTATCTATGTCTAAGGGCTGGTATTTACCGCGTCAAGAAAATATACTTCCTAACAAGTTCTCAAAGGGTATTTACCACGTCATACACCGCCTAAGGGTAGGACATTCCAACCACACGCCTCGGCAATCTCAGCACTTCTTGCCTATCAAGTTGTACCGTTTGATTACATGATAGGCTGGTTGTACGCTAAACCTGTATATTTTGTGTTTCACCTGTCTTACATATTAACGTCAGCATGTTACAAGATGAAGCTCGCCCATATTTTGATAAACACTTAAGTTTGTCTAAATAAATTTCATTCAATTTAATCACAGACTACATATATACAGACGCTGCTATCCCATACATTCAAATGTGACCGCCTAAAAGCGCATCATTACCAGATGGCGTCACTGAAAATGCACTGTTGCCTATCATGGATACAAGATGGCGCTGTGTCACATCCAAATCATAGAATTCCTAACGACATCTATACGTCTTCATTGAAAGTTAGTAGACATATGTCGTTGCCAACGATTAGAAGTAATCAACAGATGTCGCTTTATAGCGTATTGAATAAATCATGAATCTAGTTTAAAACTGGATCAAGCATGAGGGGTGGAAGGAAATGACCGAACAGGATATTCTTATGTATCTTTCAGTATGAGTAAAGAGAGTTCGGGCACTTAAGGAGTACAGGGAGGGAAGGGAGAGGCAGGGTACAGAGAAATAGCGTAGCCAAACGGTATAACCATAAAGTAATTTCGGAAAACGATACTGTGGTGATGATAATATTTATATATTATAAGAATGCTACATAAGTCTTGCCGAAACTATTTAAACCGGCTGAAAATAAATACCTGTCATAATAATTTTGCGCATGCTACCATTGGTGCATGGCAAAAGGATTAGACATTACTACTGGCGTAAGTCCGTCTATATGCCACCATGCCACTGGTACTTGAGCGTTTCTTTATATTTTTTTAATCCAATTGCTCAAAAAGTTTAGTTTTTGTAGCTGCAAATCGTGCGTAAAGTTTGATTTTTTTACACTAGTGCTAAAAAGTAATCTGATTGATACATTTTAAATAAATGAGTATTATGCGAGACCCGCTTATAAATGACCCACCTGAACAACGCGCGATTGGGCATAAAGGAGTATTATTCGAGACCCAATAGTATTACTTGAACAACGCGCGACAGAATGAAGCTGACGTTCGTACAATACACTTTATACACTTAATATAAATGTAATTAATTAGATATATATCAATATAATGAAATAACAAAAGATTCATGTTTTTTTACATATAGCTGGTCAACCAAATCTTGTCAGTAAAATAAAGGCGCGAAATTCAAATTTTCTATGGGACGATATCCTTTCGCGCCTACATTTTTCAAATTTGCCGCCTTTTTCTACTGTCAAGATCTGGTTGACCATGTATAATTATATGTTCTGAAAATTAATTTTATTAATTTTAATAATACAATTTCTCTTCAATTGGCATAATGCTGACAACAGTGACAACAGAATCCACATTGAAAAAAATGGCAATTAAAAGTAAAACTTTTTTTATTCCCTTCCCGCCTTTTTTATTCAACATTTAAAGTGATTTATGTTTGTAAGTAATTGCCAAGAAAGCATAAGTTATTAAATAAAAATGAGTGATTCAGACGATTTTGGAGTTAATTTAACGCCACCAGATATCAAAGTAAAGGCATCCGTTGTAAGTGACAGGGCTATAACCGCGAAAATTGAATTTCGCAAATTGCGGGCATTTTTCTCTGTCACTCTAATTACGCCTGCATTGGAGTAAAAGAGAAAGATCCCCGCAATTTGCGAATTTCGGTTTTGGCGGTAGCCCCTCAGTATATTACCGGAAAAATCGAAAGCTCGGTACTCGTGCAAAATGACATACTTCTCGCACTTATATCGAAAACTACTATTTTTTGCCATTTTTTATATTGTGATCTTTTTTGCCACTTTTGTGTTATTTGTACTCAAATTCACGAGCTCTTTCGATCCTAATGAGATAAAATACCTCAATTCATGCTCAATTCACTCTTATCGTGCCTTCTAAAAATTTACGATACAAGTTGCATTGCAATAACTATAAAAAAGTAACTGATTTGACTAGTACGAAAATACCCTATTGTAACAATACGATGCGACGTTGTCGAGTTAAACTGGACTCGCTTCGCAGTAACTCATAGCAGTTTGGCAACGTCGCGTCGTGCTTTTATTTTTAAGCAACAGATTTGTACATGATTTGTACCATCTTAGTACCTATACATACAAAGATATGTTTTCATAACGTTCCTTTTCAACTTCTCCCATGGCAAAACCCGTACCTATCAAACCTGAAATTATTATACAAAAGCATTTAATGTTTGTTTTAATAAACTTTTTCTGTTATAATTAGAATAAATATATCTAATTTTGCGTATATTGACCAGGCAGGTGTTTGTATCACTAATTATGTGACCTATAAGTATAGACAGACAACAGCGTGCACAGAAACGTCAAAAACGGCATCAAGTAATGATTATTGCTATTTTAAAATTAGTCCCCTACTTCAGGGTAATGTTATACGCCTGTTCCTTAAAAAAGCTGAGGGCCTACCGCGAACCACGTTCGACGTGTTGCCTCCCCGTCACACTTACGTACGAATTTACAAGTGCGACAGAGAGGCAACACGTCGAACGTGGTTCGCGGTAGGCCCTCAGAAATGGACACTGAGGCATAATTATCATTATTTTGGAATTTAAGTACTATATAATATTATTTGTAGTCTTTTGGAATATCATATTTTATTTGAACTAATAATATTGTATAATAATAAATCATAAAAGCTCTATTTAGGGACAAGAAAGAACTTTCAACGGCAACACTAAAAATAAACTGTCAAATAGTCAAGTCGCCACAAAGCGGCACCGCGTTTGTTGCCTTTGCGTTGTTTCTGTTTATACAAACTTATTAATTTCATATTATAGCTTCATTTGAACTATAGTACAAGTACGTGAATAGAATACCTAGACGTGTCTTGCTTGGTGCAGTTGCGTAGGTATGCTAAAAGGAAAGTTGGAAGACCGATGTGGCGCTTTAAAGACTGTGCTAAGCGTGACATGTGCCCAAAATGTGGGAGGTCGTGCCGCTCACGCATCGGCCTCCACAATCACCAAACCCGTTGTCTAAACAGCAATGCATAAATCGTCTGCAATAGACGAAAAGACCTGTGATGATGACGTGAATTGCCGATGTAGTAACGGAACACTACTAATGGTAAAACCTACATATTAATCTGACAGTGTCTACTGTTTGCCAATAAATGATAAAATTGATAAAAAATTAACACTTCAGGTAAGTTTGTTTTGAATACAAAGGTTAATTAAATAATTTATCACCACACCAACTGGTAAAGGCCCCCTTGATTGTTCAAATACTAATGAGAAAATTGCATTTTTCCCACATGTGGGGCAAAGTAATCAGATCTAAATTTTGAGTTTCCTTATGTTAGCTGGTAGAATTTACTTTTAAATGATGATTTTGAATTATAAATTCTTTATAATGTTCATGTGGATTTGATTTTTTTGGTATTTTATAGTTGGTATTTTCCCTGCGTTGGCATGGTGATAAATTCTGTGTTTCATTAGGTGGCAATGTTTGTTTAACCCTCGTGCCTTGAATTCTCACAACGCTCAAGATTCCACTTCTCGAACCACTCGCTACGCTCATAGTTCAAATCTTCTGCTTGGAATCAACATTAGCATGAGCGGTTAAACAACTGCTTTGCCCCCTTGCCCACTAATAACTATTGTCAAGTTTTATTTTAACCCCCCATGCTAATATTGATACCCGAGCAAGCAAAAGATTCCAAAGTATTTAGAGTTAGAGCAAGAAAGAAGAAAGGTACGTCATAATTTCAAAGATGTTTGACATTTAAAATAACACATGTACTGCGCAGGCGATCAATATCGCTGCATACTTTTCTTGGTCTAAATCTATACAATGGTTAGTGTTTGCAAACAGACTCCAATGTGAAGGCAATGTGTATTAAACTTTATTGTGATATTATTACATTTTATATATAAAAAATATGTTTCTGATTTCAGGACCCAGCCTCTAGCCACTAGAAGTTACAATGTATGCAACAAGAGAGTGAAGATGAAATAGTCAATGCATCTCTGTACAGTCGCCATCAGATATATCGGAACGGCCAAGGTGTTCACAATATCTGAACACGCACTCTAACGCCCTGACAATAGAGGCGTGTTCAGATATTTGTGAGCGCCTTGGCCGCTCCGATATATCTGATGGCGACTGTACCACAAGTAAAATATTTTGAGTGGAAGATGGTTGAGATTGATTCCTGTTTCAACGGACAGACACATGCTATGAAGATTCTTTTAAAAATAATAAAATACAATTAATAAATTCAATGTTTAACATGATAGTGACTTTATTTTGTCTACCCACTAACAACCAATTTGTTCAATGCTGGCGGGCAATGGCGGTAAACTTAAATATTTGATGTGGTATGAAGCTAAATGTTTTGAACATAATGGCAAGCCACTAAAAAGTTTTAATCCTAGATTAGCCATTAAACTGTGGCTACCAGTCTGATTTGTTAATTGTTATATAAGTACAGTCAGCGTCATATAGTAGGTAGCATCCAAAGTATTCAAATAGTTCGGTACACCATATTATTTGTATGGCGTACTGAACTATTTGAATACTTTGGATGCGACCTACTATACGACGCTGACTGTACTTAATTTAAATATATATAAATTGTATATTATTTCTACGGCCTCCTAGCTAGTCAGTAGTGACAGTGACCCTGCTCTGCTATGTGCTATGAAGTAGGAGGTCCTGGGTTCAAATCCTCATAGGAAATTTATTTGTTTTTTAATTGTGTGTGTATATATTAATGGTCTATATCTATTCCCATCTGTCCACACCTCTTGTATGGCGGCGGGGACAAATGGGCCACCACCATGGGACACCATATTAATACACTTTTAGGGGGATCCGAACCTAGGACTTCCAGCTTTGATATGATCATAAAATATAAGATATGTATGTATTTACATTTACACATTGTATTATTGCTCTCATACATATAGGGATATTTTTTTAAATGTCGGATGTCTCTTCTCTTTTGAGCATGAATAGAAGCAGGGGATAACTGACAGAACGGGATAGTCTTATGTATCTTTCAGTAGGAGTAGCAGCGAAAGCGCTATTATTGTTTGTCCTTGTCACAGTCTCACATCTTGTTTTATTCCCCACCGTAAATTGACCACCGTGATTGGTCGAATTCATTTGTTGCCCACCATAACAAATAAATTCGACCAATCATAGCGGCGCAATGCGACGCTATGATTGGTCGAATTTACATGTTTTGTCCCTCACGGAGGCACGCGTACACCACTTCTATAGGATGCTACCTTCTATGCTTTTGAGCAAGTTTTTGTCACCTGCCCTGCTATTCTAACTGCTCAAGAATTTACAATGTTTTGTTACCAAGTAGGTCGATTAGTGTAAGACTGTCCTAAAATATATGTATAGCTATATGAGGACAATTTTGTAATGCGTAAGGTTAAGTAAATTAATATACAAACAGCAACACTCCTATAACTGTACATCGGTACAGTTAACACTTAACAGTGTGGCTGATGATACCATGTAGGTTTAATATATTTTAATTATTATCACGTTTCTAAGAACAATAGTACATTATTGTCGAGGTTCGGAAGTAGCTACTTGCAAGCTGAGGATTCGTTTTAAACGGACGACCTTGGGAGTCCGTTTAATTGAATCCGAAGCCAGCAAGTAGCCTTCCAGCCGAGTCATATATAGTGCTTTTCTCAAAAATGGTGCAAGAGATATTTTACAGAAGCAACGTTCTAATTTTCACAGAGAAAAGTAAAACCATTAAAAAGATTTGCTTGCCGCCTTTAAAAAAAATAGAAGTGTATTTTTCTGCTGAAAATACGCCAACGTATTTGAGACACCTAAATAGTCGCGGTACCAACATTATATTAATAATAAGTGCTGATCATCTGTTTGGCTGTTTAATGGACCTATGCCTTCATTTGATATGGCCATTTAAAGTTTTAAAAAGTTTGGAACTCGTTTAATAATGGAATTTGTATGCAACATTGCAGTCCCGAAATCGAGACTGCAATGTTTTTAACTTTTTAATTTTTAGAATGACCATAAACTACACACTTCGCGACCTATTTTTTAACCGGCAACGTCGACTTTGCCGTCCATTTTTGAGAAAAATTATATTATTTATTACTTAATAATGTTGATATGTTGTCTGTGATATGATCATAAAGTATGAGGATTTACTACAGTGACATCTATTGATAGTCTTTCTCAAACAATCGAGCTATTTAGTGTGTTACAACGGCAAGAAACTAACTGTCTAGTAATGCGATAGATGGCGCTTAGAATAGTTCATGCCATTATTTATTTATTTTTTTCTGCGTCGATTTACTATGTGTAAATGGATGTTTTAAAAGGTTTTTGTTGTAATATGCTAAATAAATTAGAACTATACATGTTAATTTAAAAATTGGCAAGATTTGAAATAACACAAATATATATTTAGGCCCAATGGTGCTCTGAGTGACATCTCTTGAATTTTTGTGGAACTAAGCGAGGCTTGTATGGGCCGATTACTCTATACTATACTTACTTTATGATTTAATACACATGCGTTCATTTTAAATTAATGCTGCAATAGTCCTCTTATTCCTAATTGCATCATCGCAGCCCGCGTGCCAAGCACCCGCGGTCGTGCGAAGACAGTTAAAGTTTCACTGAATCACGGTACAGATACTCCAGCTTAGATAACAGGTCTTTGACCCGCACTAACAAAAGTCGTCAATGCCTGTTCGCTTCTCACGTTTGCTTTTCACTGCTATTGTTTAGCCTTATTTGTTTGCGTAAGGAAAACCGCAGTCCGATTTGAAACGGCCACTTTGTTTTTTAAAACGAGTTATTTGACAGTTTATTGCTCCCGTTGTAAATATTTACCTTTCAAAATAAACTTTAGATTTATTTCTGTTATGCTTGTAATCAAAGAGGTATACTTTTAACTGACGAAGATGAAGCTCTTAATGTTATTGAAATCAAATTGTGTTTCATTGTTTTCGCTTGTTAAAACATTAATTGCTGCCTGACCTTTCATTATTGCGCAGTAAAGAATTTCTTTTAGTCTTAAGTTCTTGGGAAGAACATAAAATGGCTTCATACTTGCGTGGCTGAGTTTGTTTCGAAACATAAGGTACGTGTTTTCGGCCCCCAAAAGCGAACTAATCTATTTCTCACTGCTCCCGCCGCTGTTCGTTATTTATTTACGTTACAAGACCATCAGGTTAAGTAACAAGTTCCCTTATCTCAACCATTTCGTTTGTTCGTCTGTGTTATAAAGTGATTTCTGTAGATAAAACGATTAATGTTGGAAATGTTTACTAGTCGCAAACAGACGGGATTCTTGAAATACTTGTGATGCTAGTTTTGAAAACACTGGTTAGTGATTATGACACTTATGACCTACATTCTGGGACTTTGGCTAATGTTTAATGTTCCACAAAGCGGTAACTCTTGCACGATTCTTCCATGAACGTTTTTTGTTTGCTCGTTTGAAAATCAAGTCAGTATATTTTGCGTTTGTAAATTACATACGTACTTATGCATCCGTTTAACATGTTTCCAAGTGGCGATCTCATAAACGGTCCATTTATAGACCCCTTATTATTATCGTCCCCAGGACAACAGGCAGGTGATTGATATACAAAAGGTGGCTTCTCAGACCAGAAAAGGGCTTCATCTTGCGATGTTGAACTACGCTTACACAACTTGAGCTTTAGCGATTTCGTTCCAAATGCCGACCTTGAGTACGTCTATTTTTGCCAAGAAAGTAAGGTAAAGCATGATATTGATCGTAGCATCATGGAGTTGGTAGCGAGCGACACGCGAGCTTCAGTATGGAGGTGCATGCTCACTGGCTGGGAGTGCCTTGCTAAATGGGCCATTCCGATGATTAGTGGACCTTCGTGTGTGTTAACCAAATTATACGCGACGTGAGCTCTCAAATTATCTGTATGAGTATGGTGTGTTCGTTTCCCTATATATTAAACTATCCGTAACCGAATGAAATGTTAATAAGTTACGAGGCTTAACGTCCGTCCGTGTTAGTGGCATCCCTGCGAAACTCCTGACGGAAAACTTTTCCCTTGTTGGGTTTTCGGATTAGGATGAGTTTAGAATACCAAGAAGTTTCATTATCTCGCCGGATGTCCATTAACAATTGTTATTGCAAACGGGTTCAAGGGCCAGAACTTCGGAAATATCTGCGAGGGATGTGAATTCCCTGGAAGAACTAAAGGATTCTCAGACAGACAATTCAATGTAACAGACGCTAATGTTTAGAGCTAATTTCTCAGTTCCCAGACAAGTTATTTCGGATTCAAGTATTCCGTTTGCAGGGTTGCTATTTCATGAAGCTTTTACTTATAATATGGTTAACTATAGAAAGGTATAAGAAGCTTTGGGAGATCTTATCTACCCCAATGCGAATTCCCACCTCGCTCGGATAGGCGAAGTCTGTTTGAGCATGAAATACGATGTAAAATTACTAAAATGTAGGGCGTTTACGTACGGCTACATATCAACATTTATCGGATTTTTCTACATAGGTCTGCGCATGAAACTTGAACCCTCGCAAAAGGTCGTGAGACACTTCGACCTAGCGGGGTTAATACACTGCAACATAGTAGTGTTACTGAAGAGACATCGTAAATGCTCCTAAATCTAAAGGCAATTGAACGATTTACTGCACTCGAACGATTACAATCAAGTAAATTGCTAATCACTGCCTTATAAAGCCCAACAGGGCAACATACACGTCTCGACTCACGAACCAACATCGATTTATTGTAATACGCCACCCACACTTGTTTCCCCCGCCGATATTACTCAAATATAAATATGAACTGAACGTGTCCCTTTGAAATTCTAACCTGCAGTTCTGCTTTAACGACAACGTCCCGAACCGTTTTTCACGATGGAAATAACCTCTAACGAATGCAAGTTTGTAGAGATGTCAAAACCAATTTAAATTTGCTTTTTAAAACATAACATTTTCGAATATTGAAGTCGTATGCTTATCGTTATAAGGGTGCTTTTGTGACGTTCCGGTTAAAATAAAGAGCAATGTTATCCGTGTTCCGTAAAAATAGTCAGCGCCATTTCCGCCATCGGGAAACTGGTGATCTTTTATTCTTTTCACCGTTGACCGGTGACTCAGCTGTTTTTGTCGCATTCAAAAATATGTTTCCTGAATTATTTTTAGGATGTCATATTTTTCTAGTATCATAATTGTTTTGTTACCTGTCCAGTCAAAACATAATAGTATCAATTTGTGAGTCAACTAAATGGCTACTATTCTATCACATCTTACAATGAGTCAACTTTTGCAGCGGCGATTGTAATTTGTTCCGGTCCTTATGATTCATCCGATTACTTTTGTACGAAGCTCTAAAAATATGGAAGTTTAATTCAGTGTTAATACCATCAGTAATAATACTAATAATATTTGACCTAAATTTAAAACTAGCTGATCTGTGTCGCTCTAAGGCTCTAAATGCATCCGTACCCGTAGGTACAATTAGTTCAAATGGACGATAGCTTTTAACTTGAGTACCTACTCGTTTAACGATTTCAGTCCTGTTTACATTTCTATTTTTAATACTTCAATCGGACAGCATTCTTAGTTTTTAATAACGCATATTAATTCCTTCGATATCCCAAGCTTTCTGAATAGTAATAAAAGTGTTATCTATATGCACTATTGACGATATTGCTTTTGCGTTCATAAAGGCAATCTTGAAACATGTGAAACCGCAAGTTTATGCACTTTCATGCCGACCCTGGGAACTTTTGTTGGGACACTTGGGACCTTTTCGCTCTTAAACTAGGCACAGTTTGTCGTTGAAACCTAGGCGGCTAACAGATGTGTGAAACTAGTTTTTGCTGGCTCGCGCAGTGTTTGCGATGACATCCAATTTGAATGTTGGCCGTATAAGAACTTTTTTATGACACCATTAATAATGTGGTAGTTAAATGGCAATATTGATATTGCCTATGCTATAATGCTGTAAATTGAGCACTTTGTGTTCTATTAGCTGACTAGGGTGAGTCATAAGAAGCAAGTTATTATTTATGATCATAATGGCTTCGTTCAGTCTGAATACATGCTAATAGTAAAATTCGTTGGCTATTGCAAATTATTGTAAACAAGTGCGATTCTATGACAAAATTATTTAATCTCAGGATTCCGGATCGTGATCTTGTAATCACAGGATGTTAAAAGCTGAGGGGGCATAACAGCGCACATTCTGGTTTGAAAACAGCTGTTTTGAATTGGCTGAATGACACGGGATTCAGAGCGTGCGAAAATGATTTACAACCAGGCGGGCTAGAGCAAGCTGAATCAGCATTTCAGGTAGAATGTAAAGTAAATCCTGCTTATTTCTCACGACGTTGTAAATCTCACATAAGACATTGTCTATTCGCGCGACGTTTTCTACTCGTCTATTATATAATTTCACCTTGGATTCGTAAAAAAATTATAAAGTATATTGTGTATTTAATCATATCGTAGCCTATACATGTAGAACGGTTCAAGTAGACCAAAGGCATTGAAGATCAATTGGACTTTAGGCATAGAACTATATACATTTAGATATTTGTAAATGTATATCTAAACCCAGAAAGAAATTTTCCCCTTTTTCTTAAATTATCACTGATCTAATGAGAGTAATGAAACAGAGTTTAGATCATTTCATGTTTACAAATGCTCTCAGGAACTGCTGTACTCGTATTGTTACACGATAGTTCACGATACAGTCTGCACGATGAAAATCGTGACGCTCGACGTCCATAATCCGCGGAAACACGCCTCGTATCGTCTCGATCTCGTTTTGAGATCGCACCGTTATCGCCACGACCTGAGGGCCTACCGCGAACCACGTTCGACATATTGTCTCTCTGTCGCACTTGTAAATTTGTACGTAAGTGTGACAGGGAGGCAACACGTCGAACGTGGTTCGCAGTAGGCCCTCTGAAGGTCGCGCGCGCCGCAAGCACTTTTCGACAAACCGGTACGTAGACACACGTAACTATGACAATTACAACTTGATGCGATCGGATATCGTTTGATGCAGGTTGGATGCCCTCATTTTTGAAGAAACACGTTTGTACGAGCTAGCTACCTCTTGCTTGTCCGATATGGTGTCTTGAAAGGAACAAGTCTTAGATGTCAATTGCAGATTCTGAAAGTTCTAAGTCCCTTCCCCAATGCATAGAAATTTGTGTGCTGGAGGGTCAGGTATTTCTGCACTCTGACGTCTCTGACCGACGTAAAGTTGGTTGTATTGGCCATTTATTGTAGAGATATATCTGCCTCGAATATATGAAGGAAACACAAATCAACGCTGACACTTCGTGCTGCTTTCTCTGGCGCGTATGTCTTAATAACGATAAACTTTCTCAACGCTGGCTTTTAATTTAGTTTCCATTAATGGCATCTGTTTCAAATTGGTCTCCTGTTTAGAATATAATTGTATTCACATTTCTGTGCTCTTTTCTCTGGCGCAAATATAATAATGTCGCGTGGAAGCTTTCGAGTTTCATACGGATTTAGTAGAGACAAACTTTATTGTGGTAATAAACTTTTCCGTCCTTCACAGGCACTCGGGCAGGCACATGGATGTGTGTATATCACATTAGGTACTATATCCTATACAGTCAGTTGACACTAGGATGTCAACTGACTGACTATTCGTAAAACGTATTGCGAAGACAGGGCCACCGATGGTATCAAGTAAAACGTTTTGCTGTTAATACAGTATGAATTTCTGTGGCCGGATTAGGAAGTTAACAGTAAGTAAGTAGAAAGTTTTATGTTTTTACTCAATCCAGTGGATTGAATTATAATGTTAATGTGTGCAATGAATATAGAATTGAAAAAGTGATGGTTGTTTCCTGAATGTTAGCGATTGTGACTCGCAGAAGTTCAAATCCCTTTAATTGTTTTGGATTCACAATTTGACATAAATGTCAACAGTAAAGCGAACGGATTTGTGTTTATAAAATAATCATATGTTGTAATGGTAATGTTTTACGTTTGCTTTATTAGAGTTGCTTTTCCGTTACAATGTTGTTCCACTTTTGAACAGTAATAATTAACAGTAAGTCAGTAACACGTAATTTATTTCGATTTGAGTGTGGCATTAGTATTGTGCGAGTTTCTATTGTGTCTGACATCTGTGACGTCTCTTTTACAGGGTCAAGGCGTGCTAGATAAAATTAATGCTAGACAGTCTATCTACATAATTTGTAGACAGAACATTAAGTTCAGAGTAGATAGTAATTAAGATATCTAAGATACAAAATCCATACAACACGATCGGATTGCACCCAGGAACGCGTTGTCCGAGTAAGCCAACCATAAAAGTCACCTTCACTTTCTTCAAACATGAGATAACTAAGAAGAACCCCAATTCAAAACACGCTTAGTTTACCAAGATATACCATATTCAATATTCCAATGTATTGTGTCCCGGGAATCCGACCGAGTCGTATTGGAGTACGGCCGATCACGACGAGGCCAAGGTTAGGTCGCACTATGACGACTATGGGACTCGGTTTCTATTTAGCCACGACCAGAATAACCTGACCTGTGATTGCGAGTACTTATTACGCGTCTAAAGTTCCAATTATACAAGTTAACTACGAGTAAGAGTTTTGTGAATAGATAGCGCATGTAGATCGATCGAATTTAATAAACATGGAGTCCTTTACAGCCTGTTGCTTCGGAAAGCGATTGCGATCGGCTGTAAAATAGGCAACGTAATGGCGTTAACATGTTTAACATGTGAGCTATTGTTAGAAAATTACCTAACTTAATTAAAGCTTGGTAAGAGTAAGAATAGGAAGCTTTAATTTCGTTACACACCAGTGGCAAATCTCTATCTGACTGATGGCGCCATTATCCAGAAAGCTTGTAACATGCAAAGCGAAGCCCACTTGGTGATTGGTTGGACTCATGGGGTCATAAACTGATGTGCCGTCGGAAAGTTTCCGAAATGGCGAAATTTCCATATGGAAACATTCCCGAATTTCTCATATTTTTGTATGGGAATCGAAACTTCCTAGAAAGTCAACTTTTTGCAAACTGTCTGCAACGTGCGTGCACATCTGTAGATTAATCGTAATCATAATAAAGTCGAAACAATGAAGAAGACGTTTTGGTTGCAAAACGAAGCAGTATAATGATTATTTTAAACACATTTGGTTTCGTTCACGCTTCTAATAACACGCTAAATATGTCCCGTGAATCAATATCGCAACCAACCGGTTTGTTGTTTACGTTGCGTTTGAAGGAGCGGCTGCTACGGCTATACGATCTGTCACAGTCGACACACACAAAATATGTACAGAACACCAAGTACGTGAAAATTACAAATTTAGTTCTAGTCTCTGGGGCACAAGCACATTTAGAATGCATAATCGAGTCGTTGACGGTTTAATAACGTAAATGGTGCTAATTTAACAAAACTGTCAGACTTCTGTACTATTAATTTTCTGTGCAATAGCCAATATAAATGAAGAGGGCGACATGGTGACGTAAAATGACTGAAGTCTAAATTTAAAATGGGGCTATGTTGACACTGCCCACTGAATCATTACTCATATTTGTATACATAATTACATACATACATGTGTGTCCAGGATTATGTCCAGTTATGGAAGGTTGTCATTGGTTACATCATGATGTTTTTATTTGCATTGATCTCGTTTTAGAAACTAAATAAATATAGGGTCCTTTTCAACCAATTTCAAGGTTTTTAACGTGTTGAGGAAGTTCTATTTCTCCGTCGCACTAGTTTCCTCTGTCGCACTCTGCAAATAACAATCTAATTGTAAAATTGTATACTTAATTGCAAGCGTTATTATAAAAGCTTTATGATGTCAAAAATTACCAAACCATGTAGAAACATAAAATTTTGTTGTTTTCGTAGAACAAGTTCTAAGCGCGGTGGAGGGACTGTCAAGTTAAATTGGCAATTTAACTTGACATTGACACATCGCAGCAATGAAGAGAGGGCTTTTTGCGCTTTAGCTTTAGCTAATGTATTTGTTTTGAGACCCAATTAAAAGTTTTCTTACACAATTAGTTTACTTACAACTATTACGTACCTTGTCAACTTTTCAAAAATTATTGTCCAGCTAATATCGTTTATCAAACATAATTGACGTAGCTCTATCGTGCCCATCTATCAAAACCTCCTTATTCCACAACAATTAAGCAATTTTATCGTTGTATCAATAAACGACCAGTCGTTAGTATTGTCCATAACTGCATTGTCAGTTTGAATGATAAATTGAGCTTACAGATTTCCGTGGGAGGGATTTTATAGTTCAACGTAGTACCTATATGAATCAATGTCTCAAAATATTAGTAAAGTCTATCAAGCTATTTAGCTATTTTTGGGGCAATTTTTCATTTTATGTATATGGGGAAAACTTTGCGTAAACTCCAAGCCAATCCTTAGAAAATTGGGCGTCGATTTTTCTCAAGACGTACTCGTAATCAGTCAGTCTCATTAGTTCTACCTTCATGTCAATCAAACAATAAAAGTTGTTATTATTGTCAATTGGAATGATATTGAGCCGTCAGTTTTCCGTGGGAGGGAAACTGTCACTGAGTGTCGTATGAATCGGCATTCGGGTTAATGTGCAAAAACAGAGCCAAGATCGTGCCGCACGCAATTATATATTGCGTAATGTTACTTTAATCCTCGTTAGACTAATTACTCTTAAAACGGCGTATAGGTATGAGGGTAGAATTAAGGGCTGTGAGTGAAGCAGACTAACAAAAAAAGTGGCCAAGTGCGAGTCGGACTCGCCCATGAAGGGTTCCGTATTTAGGCGATTTATGACGTATTAAAAAAAAACTACTTGCTAGATCTCGTTCAAACCAATTTTCGGTGGAAGTTTACATGGTAATGTACATCATATATTTTTTTTAGTTTTATCATTCTCTTATTTTAGAAGTTAGGGGGGGGGGGACACACACATTTTACCACTTTGGAAGTCTCTCTCGCGCAAACTATTCAGTTTAGAAAAAAATGATATTAGAAACCTCAATATCATTTTTGAAGACCTATCCATAGATACCCCACACGTATGGGTTTGATGAAAAAAAAAAATTTGAGTTTCAGTTCGAAGTATTGAACCCCAAAAATTTATTGTTTTTTTTCTATTTTTGTGTGAAAATCTTAATGCGGTTCACAGAATACATCTACTTACCAAGTTTCAACAGTATAGTTCTTATAGTTTCGGAGAAAAGTGGCTGTGACATACGGACGGACAGACAGACGGACAGACAGACGGACAGACAGACAGACATGACGAATCTATAAGGGTTCCGTTTTTTGCCATTTGGCTACGGAACCCTAAAAAGTAGAGACTACAAGGGGCGATATGAATATTAGGAAGAAAGTCAATCATTACTGACTGGTGACGAGAGATATAAAAGAAAGCATTTCCACAAGAAATTATTTAATTTGAAATGAATTCTTAAATGTATTTACAGTGTATCGTAAGGTTAGTTCGTGAGGAAACGGAAATGTGGGTCATATTATGGGCCGAGTTTACCATGATGAGTCCGGTAACCGCGTCAGTGGAAAGTAAGGGCTAACGAATAATGATAGTAATAAGTTGTTTAACGATCAGTTATTAAGAATCAATGGGAACGGTACATATGCGTTTAGAGAGAGTCTAAGATGCTGTTTGTTTAAAAGATTCACGAGAACGTCTACAAGAAAGCATTTGATCAAAAGAAATGTTGTATAAATAAGTTTTTCTCTCTTTATGTACCTTAAAGAAATAACTTGGGTTAAAACAGGCTTTTTGAAGAACAAAAGGTGTGGTATTCAGATAACATTTAGGCCATTTAGCCATTATAATAGTGCTTTTAACAGTGACGTCATAATGGCGTCTAGCCGACCGCGCCCGTCGGCAATGTTATGTTGTCACCCCGCATTAGTGACGTCATTATGCTACCCTTGAAGCTCTTGCATAACTTGAGCCATTAATATTGAGGGCAATATGGCGAATATTTGAGGGCTTATGATTAAGTGCACCGGTATTAAACATGTATTTGTATACTAAAACTCAAACACGATTAAGATAACTATAACACCCGGATAATCTTATCTTCTACTTCACGGACGCTCCCTGTCCAATAGCAAATTATGTTAAAGCCATTCGACCACACTTAGATCCTGACATGATTTGACTTGTACACTGTGAAGTTTATGAATTCGATCATGTTGTTTATATTAAATCATGTACCTATACTAAATCACCCTTGGGCTATTCTTATTTGATTTCATAATGTAACTACATATCACATGAGTAATAGTATGATAATAAGAACGCCGAAAACGTAGGTTAAGAACTTTTGACTTCAACCCTTGGATGTGTTTAACCAGTGGGGTATTTTGCTATCGCTCATTTGATCTAGCCAATGTATTATTCTGTCACACAACAAAGTCAGTGACAAGGCCCAAATATATTCGGATTAAGATCGCCGTTTCTATCTTCTCGACCGTTGCATTCAGTATTCAGCACAAGTTGTATTTTATCCGGCGTGTCGACAGGATTATTTCTCTGCCTTCGTTGACAAGTATAAGAAAGCATATCTGAAGACACTCAGTACTTTGTAAGCTGTCCTCAGTTAAAAAGCGGAACGTGACCGAACATTGATCTACATTTTATCTTCGGTCTCCGCATTGCCTACATTTCTACCTAAATGGCATTAACATCTTTAAAGTGGCCATCGTTTATACGCTCTCTTGGAACTAGTAAGAATAATTTCAGTTCAGCCAGTTTTGTACACGTATAAAATTCAGGGCATCTAATGAAATGTTGTTACAATTGTAAGGCAAAAAGGTCGAATGTCTGAGACGTACATGCCCACTTTCAGTTTTTCCACAGAGAAATTGAAAATTGAATTGAGATCGAATCTTCATGAGTAAGGAGCCGTGAAGCTGGGTCTGGAGTATTCTCAATATTCCCATTGCTACTGGGCGCAGGTGAACCAAAGTATCTGTAGCCTCCAGATCAGTAAAGACTTACACAATCCTAGATCACACTTATGCTGGTCCACATGAGACCATGAGCTTGGAAACCAGTAATAATAGCCCAGCGATTGACCTCTACGTCCCTTTTGTAGTTTGAATTTGTAGCGGTGGAAATGTGAAGGTTTAACCGATTTCTGAGAATTGGTTGAAGTTTCGTTGCTGGGTGGGTGTTAGTTTAGTAGCCTTGTCTGGAGATATTAGTATAATAACCAATTGGCTCATTGCCAGAAAAAAAATTTAAAAGGAAAACTTTGACATAAGTAAAAGAAAAAGATATGTATACTTGGTCAACCAGATCTTGACAGTAGAAAAAGGCGGCAAATTTGAAAAATGTAGGTGCGAAGGAATCGCGTCCCATAGAAAATTTGAGTTTTGAGCCTTTTTTTACTGACAAGATTTGGTTGACCAGCTATATTTTTATTGGTCTCGAACTAATGCAAAAACGGTTCGCCGCTGGTCAATTAACGTTGTTGTTGATGCTACCATTTACAAAATAACCCATTCAATTTCATTTTGCAGAGCAGCGTATGGATGAACTATTGTTAGTGTTTTGTTGCAGTTGGTTTCGTTGTTGTTTTTATGTTAGTCGTTTCAACTCTGCTATCCAACACTTTGAGTTCTCAGGAAATTAAAGTTTCAGACTGGTAAAGTCTCGATGCTGTTTACCTACCGACGAGGCTGGAATCTTATTGAAACAGCAAACTTTGTCTGTCGACATCTCTAAATGGATTTAAACGTGAGAGCAAAGTTTGGAGCAAATTCATTTATTTCTTTATGAGCTTACATCGACAAGATACACGTGTCTTTCGATAGGCATAGGCGTCATCTAATATAATTGTTTTAAAGTAATTTGCGCTTAAGGAGGATAAAAGTGCTTATCTCAAATGGACAAGGTGATGGGAATTGAGTTCTATGGATGCCACGGCTCTGGTAGACTTTTTTCGTACTTCATTAGAAAAAATGTGTCTATGTGTATATGCTTTCAAATCTTATGCCCGCCCTGCTCCTAGCGCCTATAGAACTGGGACCGTAGCCAAGGTGACAATCGTTTATCGACAAACGCCAATCGAAATGTGACAATATATCGGGACGACAGACACGACGAAAAGTTATGTCATGACGTGTCAGCATTTCTATACATTAGTTTCTATATAAAATTTTATATAAAAGATTTTAACACTTTGTTAGGCATCCAGTATTCTTGCTCTGAAATAAAACCTTTGAAATAAAAATGCTGCACTGCACCCGAACCTAACTAGGTCATTCCTACATTGGACTACTATGAATGAACGCTGGACGCTAGTCCTAACAATATAAAAAGAAACTATCTTAGCCGGGAGCTACCGTTGGCCTTTCCAAGTGCTATTTCCAAGATATTTTCAGCTGAATGCGTTTTGAATTTCTCGCCTGCAACATATTCAAAATTACCATCATCTCTGCTGACTACATTAACCGCAATTTTCTTCGTTTTCAGGACCAGGAACACCTCAAGCCACCTATAGTCGGGGGCCTCGCCAACGCCGAGATCTACTGTCTGGCGTTAGCGAACATGTACTCAGACCCCAACTACCACAGCCTCAACCACTGGAACATATTGCAGACCTTCTCGAGGAAAGGCATACACGTGCCAGATCCGCCTGACTGCGCGCTCACGGAGACAGTGCTGCTTCAGAACAACCCGCTCAAAATGGTGAGTCTCCTTGACCTTAGCCAATGTCAATGTTTGACGACTGGTATGGCCTAGTGGATAGTGACTCTGCCTATGAAGCCGCGGTCCTGGGTTCGAATCCCGGTAAGGACATTTATTTGTGTAATGAGCACAGATATTTGTTCCTGAGTCTTGGGTGTTTTCTATGTATTTAAGTATCTATATAGGTATTATATGTATCGTTGCCTGAGTACCCACAACACAAGCCTTCTTGAGCTTACTGTGGGACTTAGTCAATCTGTGTAAGACTGTCCTATAATATTTATTTATTTATTTAATGTAGTTCTCTACCACCTTATAAAATGTATTGCTGGGAAGATCGTCATAGGGCAAGAATTCTCGTATTGACGTATTTAGCAATATGCCAAGTAAGTTCTCGAACTTGTGCGAATTTCCACTAAACTTGAACAGACTCTTGTCAATAACAACAAGAGCTCAATAATCTGATGTTATTCTGAATTACGTGGGTTAATATTTTTATTTTAAATAAAATATAAGTGCCTAAATGAAATATGAAAAACCTAGATGAAGCAATTAGGATTAAGTAATCTTTATTCTACAAATATCAGTTTCGTTCGTCAAACAAATCCTCTGGGTAACCTGGGAATAATTTGTCCTGGCCCAAATTAGGCGAGCCAGTGCAAACCGAGTCATATGAGTGCTTTGTGACAAATATTTAGGTCACTCGGGCCCTTACTTACACAAGCGGAACTTTCTTTACGCTCCGGAAAATATTATACGTAAGTATTTCTTTAACCGCGCCGCAAGATACTTTAGATAAGTACTTTTTTTTAATAAAAAGTAAGGTCGTAAAAATAACAAAGGAACCTTCCTTAAAGGGGTATAGTCTACTAAGTCTATATTATAAAACGATATCTATTTACGCTAATATTATAAAGCTTTTAATATACAGGTTCGATTTAAACAAGATCATTGAATCTAAAGTAATAATAATAAATAACATATCTGATAGCCGGCCGTTCTCGTAATTGGTTGCTCTATTACTCAACACCAGATATCTTAAAGGTATCTATTTAATATGAAATGCTTATGAAACCAGGAACAGGTACCGACGATACATATCTACGGTTGCATCCTTTGCATTGCATTGCGCTTTGTACACTGCAACGTTTAGCATATTAGAAACGATGACAGTTTGATAACTCCTACACGGCTCTAGGGAAGATCTTTCACTGTGATAACGTGGCGGTACAGTCGCCATCAGATATATCGGAGCGGCCAAGGTGCTCACAAATATCTATATGATGTGTGTTTTTTCATGTTTTATGTTTCTTTTTGTACAATAAAGTGTTTTACTACTACTATATATATCTGAACACGCCTCTATTGTCAAGGCGTTAGAGTGCATGTTCAGATATTTTTGAGCAACTCGGCCGCTCCGATATATGATATTGATGGCGGGTGAACACAGCAAAATATTGCTATAGGCCAGCTAAAATATTGCTTCAACAGATTCCTTAAATGATGAGAATTCCATTTTGCTGAGTGCAGGTTATTATGAGCCCTTTCCATCATATCGCTGGCTTAGCGCACTGCATCAACTTTATGAAGAATGGCCCGCCGAAAGCTACTCTTTCTAATAAATAATTCATACCAATCCTGCGCCCGAAAACATTACTAGTTTCTGTTCGGTGATAATTTGATAAATGTTACGAGTACTAAACATATGAAATAACTGGGCCGTTGTTGGACAACCATTTTTAATAAAACGTTTATTCATCCTTTCAAGGATTTTAGCTTTGTTAGGTTCGTATTTCGTTTTTATTAAAAGGGTCAACCAGCTGTTTTGCGTTGTCAAATTTCTTAGATAATATGTATCAAAATTTTCGACCGCGCCGGAAGTATTTAATCGTGATCCTAATCACAATGATATCAACTCCTTGAGCCTCGAGTGGTCGAGAAATTAATGGTCATCCAACAAGTGCGTTGCAGAACAATTTAATATAAATGTTAATCATCTTTTCAGACTGCACACATGTCGGTGATAGAAGCATTAATGGTGCTGTACGCGCGAGAGGTAGTCACGCTGGACAGGGTGTCTGCGGCAGCACAAAGATTCGGCACGAGTCAACCCTTAAACAACTCCAATGTTCCGCACGAAGACGGGCTACTTTGCTGGATAAACGCGGCCTGCGCGGCGCTTAACAAGGCTGAGGTACGTACATATGATATTGAAGACAATTATAGGATTTGAAGCCAATTACAAGGGAGGTGCAAGCTTTGATGGTGCTCTGAACATATTACTAGTCCCGATGGATTGGGAATCGGCGGTAGCGCAAAGATTCGGCACGTGTCAGCCCTCGACAACCCCAATGTGCCGCACGAAGACCCCTTTTTGAAGGCCGCACGAAAACCCCTCAAGTACATAACTCCAATATAGGTACCCCAGGAAGACTGAGCTTGAAGTTAGGTACTTAGACGCGCTGGTTTCTGAGAAATAGCATTGATTTCTGTGCTGTACATTTGAGAAACGCTTGATCTGGTTTCGTCGGAAGCACAAACAACTCGAGTAAATGATTCAATCTTTCACTTAAATCACGCTATCCTTGAACTCGATCAGCGTCCCACGCGCCCGCCTATGATCTAATTCTCCCATTATAATGTATAATATTATGTAATTTCAATTTGACATGTCGTGCCATGGATAAAAAATAATGTCAGCCCAATTAACGAGCTTACCGGAATTACAGCCGTCTTGGTCAATTACACAGTTATTTGGTATAGTTTGTTTTGTAATAGAGCAAGCTAGGCAAATTGAGTTTAGTAAGCGGTGAAATTATAATTGGCGTCACGTACGGTTATGCTTTGTTATCGCGATAATTCACTTATTCGAGAATTAGATTATTATGTTACAGGATTATTTTGTTAAGCAGAAATATACTGAGTATAGTAAAGCTTCTATCTTTCTGGTAAAATTTGGGCCAGTGGATGACAGTCTCATCTTGCCCATATGAAGAAAATAAAATTATTTAAGAAATGTTTGAATTAAGTAATCTAGGAAAGCATTGAATAGAACGCGATTTAGTTACATTTGTTATTTGCACACATGGTAACAGCACTGATTACCTATTTGAACATACGATTTAAACTATCTATCCTGCGCAGGATAGGGCAGAGTAGCGCTTTCTTGTGTCAGAGGCCAAGATCCTTTTTGGGTCACTGAGTCAGTGATGTATGTATGTATTTAAACTATCTACCGTCACCTCCAGTTCTGAAGTGTAGATTGAGAGACCGATAGATTATCAACTCGCGACAAAGTCCAGTTGTACCCCTAATTGAACTTGTTATCGAATATCCTCCTTATGATTACAGGAAGACCAGTCATCACAAGTCCCCATGGTGAAGAACCTGCAAGAGCTGTGCGACGGCACGGCGCTCGCGGCTCTCATCTCCTTCTACTGCCCCGACGCGCTGCCCCGCTCCGCCGTGCGCGTCGGCCGCATGGCCTCCATACAGGACTGCCTCCACAACCTCATGCTGGTGCACGACTTCTGCCAGACGTGTCTGCCGCACAACGTGTTCCACATGCTGCCGGAGGACGTGACGTATATGCGAGGGTATGTTTAGTTACACTAGCTCGCGGCTCTCATCTTGTTCTACTGCCCCGACGCGCTGCCCCGCTCTGCCGTGCGCGTCGGTCGCATGGCCTCCATACAGGACTGCCTCCACAACCTCATGCTGGTGCACGACTTCTGCCAGACGTGTCTGCCGCACAACGTGTTCCACATGCTGCCGGAGGACGTGACGTATATGCGAGGGTATGTTTAGTTACACTAGCTCGCTCTACTTCTATACAGTCAACAATGCCATAAGGGCGAATGTTCCGTAAAACCATCCAACTACGAGTCCAAAAGCATCCAACTATAGTTCAAAATTAACTGGAATATCTTAGTTTAGGTGTGATTGTTATTTCAGTTCTGAGCTATAAAAATCATAAATAGGAGAATAAACCAAAAAGATCATTATTAATTAATTACGTGTAGAACTTGTGGACCATAAGTATTATTTGTAGTACTGGACTATAGTTGGGCGGTCTTACTGCTCTATAAAGAGCGATTGGTAACTGGTTTAAGTAATTATAGATTTTATATAAGAAACTCATTTAGGTGAGAAACTATATTATATCTGTTATTGATTACAGATTTAATTTTCCAATACAATTCAACTTGCTTAAACAGGTTAAAATAAATTTAAGTTAATGTCACAAATACTGGTACGACACGGTTGTTTATAACTTACTCTATGCGTAGGCTTGATCCTGCTCACGTCTCCTGAATCACCCTGTATAATTGAACAGGACTTCACTACGAGTAATACTAATAAATTCTCAGTTCATTAATTGATTGGTATTTAATATCGTATTTAAGTAATAATTTAAAATAAATTAAATTACCTACTGTAATTGATTATGACACATTCTTTTGTCAAGTCTTCAGTATTGTCTCTTCTTATTTACGAGTGAATCATGTCTCTAAGGACCTACTTTATAAAGCCCAAATTACCCAAGTTTCCAAGCGGTTTTACATGTCCTAGGCTAACTGTAACCTGGCTGACTCACACAAGCAGTAAACTTAACGAGGTCCCCAGGGATCGTGTAAAGTTAGCGCGCTTTGGCTCAGCGCCAGGCCTAAATAATGTACAGTTGTACATACAAGGGTTGTAAATATCGGTGCGACGAAGTTTTCCAAAAGATGTATACACATTTTTATTGATATGGGAATAAGGTGGCGTGTATATTATTGGTAAACAGGTCGCAGGACTATCCGACTGTTTGTTTATCGGCATAATTACTTACTGTTTTCAGTACTGAGCTTTGTCCTTGTTAGATCGTTGTCTATTGTCCTTTTAATAGGACATCGGGCAATGGAGATATTCTACTGACTGACGACGCTATTTTTTTGATCGTTAAGAGTATAACTGAATAAAATTAATGAAACTAACTATTGCCTGTAAGTGAATAAACAAATACCATTTCCAATTTCAGATCAATGCGACAAAATCTAATAGCAATGCTAGCCGATCTCTTCAACATGCTAGAAGTGCACCCAGTCAAGTGCGTGAAGTACCCCGGCGTCGGTGAGTACCCGCCCGCCCTAACGCATGCTAGATCTAATGGGAGTATGTGGTCATAATGTCAAAGATTCAAGCCTACTAAACGTTTACCAACTTTACGAGTACAGTCAGCATCGAATAAATAGTGACGGCCATAGTGGCTAAATATAGCACACATGGTAACAATGGTGTATGACAATATATTTGGCCACTTTGGCTGTCACTATCTGTTTGATGCTTATTGTAACAAACCAGCGCGGAGGCGGTATATGATTGATGCTTTCTTTATATTCATTCAGCGTATCTGGGTTCGAAATTTCGATTCTGTTACATTTATTTATTGTAAAAACACAATTTTGTTCTAGATGTGTGTGGAGGTAAGTTATGTGACAGCTTTGCTGAGTAACGTTTCTTTCTAATGTTGTCACCCTGTCTTGCTTATGCTTCGAGCATACGGAGCCTTATGGTAAAGGTTATTTATATGCATACAAATATTTTATACACATTTGTATATTTATATACACATCTGGCACATTGTTACATTTACAGCAAAAGTGTATACATATTTTGGGTTCGGAATATTTTAGGTTCCTAAGTTCATAGGATGGCTTCATTGAATCTGGTAAGTCAAGACAGGGTGACCGTGCACGTGCGTGCGACTGCGACTAAACGCATGCGTACAAGCGTACGTGTAATGCTTCACACAACTCGAGATCGGATTGATAGTCGCAGTTTTAATCAACCTAACAGCGTTGCGTTTGAAATTCTAGTCAGGTTGTCTTAACTCTTAACAGTAAAAACTAAAAACTCATTTGCAGAATTTAAATGTTACACTCAAAATTACCGGCAAAATGCTATAGGACGACGGATCGGACGGATTCTAATCAGCTGATATTATCAAGATTTTCAGTTATTTAACACTTAAATTTTAAATACTATTTCTAAAGGACATTTTTAAAGATATGTCCTTCTGAAAGGACATCGGGTATGTAAGCTAAAGAACTTTGCTGAACATACTGCCGTGCTGCTGAAACCAATAATATAAAGTAATCATTATTTTGAACCATCCAATTGTGAATAAAATAATGTACGAAACGTCACAATAATATCGGCACGGTACTACAAGAGTTATTTAGCTCAGTAATACCGTCAGTACCGCGCACACCGGTTAAAATCGGTCGCGAGTTGTGCGTCTGAAGTCCTGGTATTGGCAGCGCGCTCGGACAGCAACGAGCACGGCGTGCGCCACAAGCGCTGCCTGCCGCCGCCGCCGCCGACGCCGATACCCGACCTGCGCGCCGACCAGCCGGCGTCGGCGCACGCGCAGGCGCCCTTCACAGGTACCGCGTGACGTCCGCTCCCGGTGCCGTTTGGATGTACTTTTATTAGGACAGTTGGTTGTTCATTTGTTTGGGATTTAAACTAAATTGATGACAGTTGATTGTAATGACTCGAATTTAAACCCCACCGTATAAATTCGATATGATATGATGAGAGTCTTCTTTATTTAACGATGTTGTAGATAAGATTTTTAATAAAAAGAACATGTTTCTTTGCATATGCCTATGAGTTAAAATTACTTAAAATGTTCTCGTTTTGTTTAATGATTGATTACAATGTCTGTAAATTATACTTACCAACATCATTGAATTTTTGAAAATGGCAATTTCAAAGATAAGGCTTTTAATTAATCAAAAACATTGTTTGTTTAAAAATATATAAACAATTTCCATCATTAGAACCAATTTACTTAACATAAGTTTTACCAACGTATACAAAAACAACAAAGTTTCTTGACTTTTATATAAATCTGTTTATTTAAAATTTAAATCGTGTCATTAAATATCGATCATTACATCTGATATTATCATGTCCTCAAGCAAGTTCTTACGTTTAATATGTTATTTTATTAAATCCCAACGGCACTGAGAGCAATATCTGTGTTGTGATTGTGTTCGCTTAACGACATCTCATTAAAGCAATGTGGGTGAGCCGGCACTAGCATGCCCATTACGCCTATCATGTCATCTGGCATATTTTGTGTTCATGGTTGTACAAATCTGCTGATGTCAGCGGTTATTGAGAAACTTGTTTTTTATTATTATTACGGATCGATTTATGACATTTGTTTAATCATACCAATGAAAAATAAGCGCGTCGTAAGATACGAAATGTAACGTAATGGTTTGATATCTGTAGTGGATGTTGTATTATAATCTACCAGCAAGCCCGCTAAAAGTGGTAAATTACTTGTACTAGAAAATGATGTCCTATAGGAAGGACATCGAAATGTTAAAATTTAGTACTTATTTATATTACACTTATAAATACTTAAAATTGTAAAAGGTAAACTCGATAAATTAAATCGAGAAATTTATCGGTAGTTTTGACTTTTTTGAGTGATATGCGTTTTAGAGAACCTTTTTTCTGATTAGAATTAACGTGAGTGCGTGTGTGTTATATATATTTATATTTAAATTTTTACTATAAGAATGTATATTGTAAATATTGCGTTTTATATTCTCTAATATTAGCTTAATATTTAATACCTGGTTATGGTTTCGCTTTCCGGTTATATTTTGCGCTTCTGCATGGTCGGCGCTTTGCTTTCAGCACTTGAGAGGAGTCGATGAAATTATGCCCTCAGGACTCCCAGCAGTAGAGTCTAGAGTAGTGACGTCACGGGCAAAAAACAAATGATTACAGTCAAAGTTATTAACTTGATTCTTTATTTTAAAAATACCGATGACTTCAAGAATTGATTGTAAGAGTCAGACTTAAAGCAACTTGCGTTGCGAAATATTCTTCAAGTTGACACAACAAAGCGCACTTAAACATTTTTAGACCTACTCATTGACAATAGAATTAAATATATTGCCTTTTATGAATGCAGTGAATCATTTATAACCATATTAATGGCTATCAGTGCAATAATAGAGCGCCTTGTTTGGTTCTGATCGTTTGTTTTTACTCGTTTGCAAATGATGTCATCACACATAAAGCGTAGATCAGTGTGTAGAATAGACGCTATTTTATTTCAAATGTCTAGTTAGTGCTTATACTTATTAGAAGTTTATGTTACGAATTTACATTTGAAGACATTTGATTCATAGTACTTTTTGTAGTTGATTGTATTTAGATGTCAATGTTTTTTAAAGTCTGTGAATACATAGAAATGTATGTCAAAGCTCATTATAAACTTAAATAATCATTAATTATGTTATTCCATGCAACTAAACACAGCAATGTCTGAGTTGATCGCGTGGACGATTAAAATTGCAAACAAAGAATCAAATTAAAAATAGTCTTCCATTTTAGATAGTCAAATCAAAAGTCACATTCACATACATTTTTATGACGAACTCGTAGCAATAAAATCTCAACCTTATCCCTTTAACGCAACGCTCATATTCCAGTGCCGCGATCACCCTCCGCTTGCGGCATGCGGCCGCGCGTTCCCACTGGTCGCTCGGCGTGCTCGACGCCTGAGCGGCGGAGCTGCAGCCCGCAGAGAGATGAGTTCGTGGTACATAGAGGGCGGGGGATCACCACGCTATCGTCCATCGCGAGGAGGGAAGACGACAACGGTAAGTTTCTATATACCTATCTCCTTCATGTGGCTTACGACGCTCGTGCTCAACGCCTGAGCGGCGGAGCTGCAGCCCTCAGAGAGATGAGTTCGTGGTGCATCGAGGGCGGGGGATCACCACGCTATCGTCCATCGCGAGGAGGGAAGACGACAACGGTAAGTTTCTATATACCTATCTCCTTCATGTGGCTTACGACGCTCGTGCTCAACGCCTGAGCGGCGGAGCTGCAGCCCTCAGAGAGATGAGTTCGTGGTGCATCGAGGGCGGGGGATCACCACGCTATCGTCCATCGCGAGGAGGGAAGACGACAACGGTAAGTTTCTATATACCTATCTCCTTCATGTGGCTTACGACGCGCGTGCAGTGCGTGCACAACTCCGTCGCGTAGTTAAAGCCCCCAGAGAGAGAACTTCGTGGTACAATCGGGGACATTACCGGTGAACCACTTCAGATTTTTTTTTACCTCGATCCTTACGAGCGAACTAAACTCCGCCTCCCATAGAGATAACCAATTGCGATGCATTTAGGATTCTTTATCTTAATAATGACATCATCATCAACTGTACATCGAAGATGACGGAGTCTCCATGTTTATTTTATCATTACTCTCAACAGTGGAGCGGTAATGTACGGGAGTCCTGTCGCGGTCGCCATGTGAGGAATAGTAGGTGATATAAAATAACAAGTGAAACTATCGGGTGATTATATAGAGTCAAGGATGAATTTAGGGCATCGTTACTAAACCTGTAAACTACGTCTAATTAGTGTTATGCCATCTGGGTAAATCATGTTTGTTTAACAATGTAACATTCCGGAGCGTTGTAATAATATATTTTATGTCTCATATTTCTTTCACAGTCGTGGACCCGAACCAAACCGCCGCCGGCCGTCCGTCCCACTACCAAACACAAAACTCCTTCGCCGGCCGCCGTTCAAGACGGTCTTCCATCACAGACGACAGTCAGCTCACCGTCGAAAACTTTGGAGGGTCGCAGGATCGTCTGCATTTCGCCGGGAAGAATCCGGAGAAAGAGCTAGCGACCGTGGCGAATGTTCGGAAGATATCTGCCCCGGCTGGTGAGTTATACCATAAAAATATATCCAAATTTAAGAACATCAACTCTCAGACCACAGATCAATAATCGGTTCAGAAATTTGTTTCTCTAGTGGTGTGTATCAGAAACGCCGATCGAAAAAAAAACAACAAATCTTTCAAGCAGTATGCTTTCTACTGCAATGCTTGCTGGGCGCTTGGCAGCTTCATTGTTGGCCAAATCCTCTCCTAATTTCTCCACTGATCTTAGCCTAAAGTGCTGTGACTGCTGTGTTTTGCCACTTCTTTAAGAAGGAGTCCAATTTGTCCCGCCATCCCCGGCGAGGTATACCATATCCCCAATGGCATATTGTAGTTTGTGTAAATTATAAACTGTTTCCTTCCCGCAGGTCCCCTAGACAGTTACAACCCTCCCGTCCGCTCATCTCGGCAAGACATTCGCGGCTCCATAAACCTCTTCCACGGCGACTACAACGGGGACTCGGAGCCCGAGCGGCCCATGCGGCGGCAGCTCAGCTCCGACACTATCAACTCCAACAACCACTTCAGCAATAAAGGTAACCAGCACCGTTGGTGTCCATAAAGACTTTATCGAGTGGATCTTGTCGCGAAATTTGCCCCGTGATTGTTTTGTTTTGGATGACACTTTGACAAACTGACAGCCACTCTCGTTCTTGACTATCAGAGAGCGGCTGCAGGGGAGACGAAGTAAAACTATAAGGGGATATGGAAAGCTATAATAAGAAAGAAAAGTCGTCCATTTCGTTTTTTTTTTCCACCGTTTCTCAAACTGTTTATACGACAACGGTTTCACTCACTTGAATTTTTAGTCGCTATTAGCGACATGTTTCGGGCCCTTCGGGGGTCCATCCTCAGGCGCTGGTGCTCGGGGCTCGTGCAACTCGTGCACTGATCGCGCCGCCCGCCCCGCCGCTCCCTGCGCGCGCGCTGACAGGGCGGGGGCGGGGGGCGCGGTGCACTCCGGAGTTCAAGTGAGTGAAACCGTTGTTGTATAAACAGTTTAAAATTGTCTCACGAAAGTTTAATATCGACCGAGAATCTCTGCAAAAATGGTTGAGAACTCCTGTTTTTAGCTGCCGATTTAACACCTTTGAACGGCGTTCACGTTCACTCTCTTGGTTTTACCTTACGCTATTAAAGTCTAGTTTAAAAGCTAATAATTTTGCATTGAAAATTACAGGTGATTTTTCTCTGTATGTGGTCTTTTGTTGACCATTAACAATATTTTCCGTTTTTTATAGGCGGTGGTGACGGTTTCTACCTAAACCGAGACTCCACCGACGGCGACATGACCAAGACCAGCTTCGCGGACCTCAAGTTCAGGAACGGCGACCAAGGTGCGGGCCGTTTGCTTGTTTGCCGCTTTCCATGTGCGCTTCCGACCACATATTCCCATTACTAACTCTACTTCTTACTGAAGGTTCTAGATGACTCACTACATTAAAAACAAGCTGTAATATTATTTTTAAATCTCAAAAAATACACTTACGGCGTTATTCATAAACGTCTGCTAAGTTAATCCGCTGATGATCGTCGTTAATCCCTAAAACGACGATCATCAACTGATTAAGTTAGCAGCCGTTTATAAATAACGCCATTAGACTTATAGGATTATTTTATCTTTCATTCTATGAGTGACACCTGTACGGTATACAGTCAGAGCTACCATTTTATTGATTAATGTGATTCAGACATATATGTATTCATTGACTCATTCATTCCATTCGTACCAGCTCGTGTAAATCGACCCTTTTCAACTCTGCCGGGCTAGCACATGATTGGTGCGACAGTATCTCGCGGCGATATACATCCGTCTGTTTTTAATTAACCTAGTTAGGAAAAGACGGGTAGTCTATCTCGCCGCGAGATACTGTCGCGCCAATCATCTGCTTGGGATGCTGGTGGGCCATGCATTTTATTTAAAGTGGTCCCCTGCCCTTTTTTTAAATTTGGGATTTTTTATGTTATTTCTACTCAGAATCACGAGCTCTTTTGATCCTAATAGGAGAAAAAAAATGGCCCAAAATTTCCATACATTTTTCGATCTTTCCATTCCGTGACCGCCATACAAAGTCTATGAAAAATGGTAACGGAATGGAAATGAAAACCTGGGGACACTTTTTTTCTCCTATTAGGTTAGAAAGAGCTCGTGATTCTGAGTAGCAATAACATAGAAATTCACAAATTTAAAAAAAGTGTAGGGGACAACTTTAAATAAAATGGCCCTGGTGCAGGGCTAGCATGGGTTGACTCTTACATTCAAATCTGAAGTCATCTAGGACCTTCACTTTATTCGTGTACCACCTGGGGCCTATTTCTCGAACGATATTAGTCCAATGATTTATAACTCAAGATAGGTTATAGGCGTTCCAAAATTGAAGCGCTTACTTTGTGACAAATTGGACAAGTTGCCTTTAGTCGTGGCTGGACAAGCGAGAAATGTGCACGTGCTAACGAGCTCCCGCACACCGAAGGGGGGAAAGAGACGACCTTATGTTTAACAACGAGTGTGACAAAGATGGATGGAATGAGAAAATTAATCAAAAATAACAGATTTCTTCGTAGGCACAAAAATAAATATGGAAGTATTTTTTGTGCTCCTCAAGTATGAGTATAACCTATCTATGGTTATATAATATCATTGTATTAGTCTAATATTATTAGTCTATTGTCATGGCAACCCATACGATTTGACAGTTCGTGGACTAATAATATTAGTCTAATACCGTTCGAGAAATGGGCCCCTGGATATGTGGTTATTAGTGTGGGGTTCCCCAGGCGTGGAGGAGGCGGTAGAACGGCGCAAGAGCACGTCGTTCAGCACGCCCCCGGCCGCCACAACCACCTGGCAGCAGCAGTGCCTGGCGCAGGACGCGCAGCCCAGTCAGTCACACATTTTACTTATCCTCTAGCCCACACGTCAAACCAGGGATGTTGCGAATATCCGCATCCGCATCCGCAACCGCGGAACTTCCGCATTATTTTCAACATCCGCATCCGCATCCGCATGAAATCGATGCGGATTTAATGCGGATGCGGATGTGGAACAGGTCGGTACAGGAACGTCTTAGCAACGGTATAAGTGCTAGACTGCTAGGTAATTTAGTTATTAACCAAAAAAACCTATTAGAAATGAGCAGTCCAGCGTGAGTGGGACTTAATGTACGGAACCCTTGGAACGCGAGTCCAACTCGCACTTGGCCGGTTTTTTGAAATAAAAATTTCTAAAATGTAATATTAGACGTTTTTTATGGTACTATCTTGACATCCGCATCCGCATCCGCGGATGTTAGCCTTTAAAAATCCGCATCCGCATCCGCATCCGCGGATGTCAAAAAATCGGCATCCGCAACATCCCTGCGTCAAACCTTGCCAAGCAAAATTAAATTTTATTTTGTCAACATAAAGTTCAAATTAAAAAGGAACAGGAGACTTTTTATAGATCTCTGGGCGGCTAGTGGTTATAACATTTTATAGTGTGAAGAATCTCGTACATTTATTCTAGAACGTTTGACTTCGGCCCAATGTCCGAATTTACTTACGTTCACATGCACTTGTAAGAACGAACGCTGAAAAATAGATGCGTTCTGTACATCTTTCTTCAACTCTCCCAGAAATGTACATATCTGCAATTTACGTGTCTTCTGTGTAAACCTTACATACAGTTTGGCCTTGGGTTTTCTTGGTTGTCATGTTGTAACTGGGAAAGGTTTTCTTTTCTTTTGTTTCTTTGGTTTATTTTAAACTGATTTATTTATCATCTCAAATCCTTTTTTTATTACAAACAAGTCAACCCCAAATTGACAATGCAAAAACCAAACAATATTTTGATCACATACTCCCAAGAGATCAAAATAATCAAGTAATTCTTATATTCTAAAATTACACAGAATCAGTAGTACTGGGAAGCTTTATCCTTCTTAGGTATTAGTTGTTTGAAATAGCTTTACTGAAATGAACCCAAACACGTAGAGTTCTCTTATGCTGTCATGTATCATTTACTGTTATAATAGTCTTCATCTTAAACACTATAAACCAATTTTGCATTCATAAGTGTACAAACCTTCCCACATTTAGACGCTACACGCACTAAAATAGCGCTAAATATTTTTCTTTACACTTAGGAACAACTCCGCAGACATACGCATGAGAATTTGTATCGGGTACTTTATCCGGTTTAATAATGAAATACTCTAAAATACGATGATTATTATAACCCATAATTTTACCATATAAAGTGCTTTATTCACAATCTCATGCTATGGAGTTATTTCTTATCCTAACAACGAACTGTAGTTGACCGTGTTTTAAACTTTAAACAATCTATCTTCTGTCAGACGGCGACGACCAATCCGACGACGCGTCACCAAGCGGCGGGCAAGCCATGGCCGCTCAACTGAACAACATACGGTTAAAGCTGGAAGAGAAACGGAGACGAATCGAACAAGAGAAGCGAAGAATGGAGGTAGCCGTCAGTCGGCAGAGGCAACAATTAGGGCAGCAGGCGTTCCTGCAGGCTGTTACTAGGGTAAGTTTACTGTTGATTAAGCTGATTGGTAAACTTGCGATAAAAACTACGCTCGGTATTCTGCATTGACATATATCTCAGGGCCTTAAGCTTTGGATTCCTCCGAAAACGGTGCCGTCA
This sequence comes from Cydia amplana, assembly GCF_948474715.1. Taxonomy (NCBI): domain Eukaryota; kingdom Metazoa; phylum Arthropoda; class Insecta; order Lepidoptera; family Tortricidae; genus Cydia; species Cydia amplana. The sequence continues at coordinate 3,383,842 of NC_086073.1, read as the reverse complement.
TATGACGGCCGTCATATAGCGGCAGCAAAAGACGGCCGTCTTTACGGTGGCGACATGTGGAAAGTACCACGGCGTCATAACACACCGTCATCCACCAAGGTCAAAGCGGCAAATTTGAAAAATGTAGGCGCGATGGGATAACGTCCCATAGAAAATTTGAATTTCGCGCCTTTTCCTACTGACAAGATTTGCTTGATCATCTATAATTTACTTGGAGGATGAAATATCATCAGAAGAGGAAAATAATCGTAGTACGGAATCATTTATTCAAATCTCGTGTCATTTATTCAAAATGGCGTCACCGCTATCTAATAAAACGTTCACGAAACTATCGACAAGGTCATGACGGCCGTCATCTTACGTTACGTTGACAGTCAACGTAACGTAACGCCGTCTAGGAAACCGCGCCATCTTGTTTACATAGACAACGTTCTAGTGACGTCAGTCAACGCTATATAGCGGCCGTAATATGACGGCACCGTTTTCGGAGGAATCCAAAGCTTTACGGGCACTAAAAATGGTACTAGTACAGCGGTGTCACTCACGAATTCGAGCCAATCGCGCAGACTAACGCAACTAGTTGCGACCAGTCGCGCGCGTGATGCGAACTCATCAACCAATCGCGTTGTAGCGGTGTCACACTGCTGTACTGGCCCCATTCATGCCCCATTCTTATTGCCTGTAAGGCCAGTCCTGAGATATATATGTCAATGGTATTCTGTGATTATAGCTTACTGAGGTGGCATTTACTTTGGTCTATAGGACCTAAGTAAACGATGCATCAATATTGATTGAAAGTGTTGGTTTTTGTTGGATGGTTACCGATCAGTGAATTTAAGGTTTAAATTGTCCCTGTGAAATGTTAATGTGTGTCTTAGAACTATTGGTTTGGTATACATGAAACACGAAAATGTAGCACGAATTGAAACCTTTCTCTACAATTAAGTAAAAGTTTCAAAGTTCGTAATTGTTTTCGTGTTTTATCTATAAGATTAATAAATGTAATTAGTTTGCAGAAGTGACCGTCTTTTAAAACTTAACCGTGCATTAACTCAGTACAAACAATAGCACAGCATAAAATAAAAGATTAATGAAAGTAAATAATATTATTACAATTATTACAGTGACAATTCACTGCTGAACTCTAATTAATTAATTAATTAATAATGCAATGAACAAAGTGTTAAAGGTGAATGCGGTGTTTTTGTGGGTTTTATAAAATGTGGTTGTATTTGCCCCTATCAGTTTCCAAGTGAATTTCGTCTTGTGATACTTTGTATGTTTGAGTGGTAATTTTAAATAGAAATGTGTGTTTGTGTTTTATAAGAATGTGTAATAAGTGGAAACGTATGGTATGGATAGGATAGGGTACAGTTGACGTCAAAGATATGTTTACATCTTTTGCCTTATTACAAAGGAAGTAAGGTTCAAGAGTGTAAACATATTTTTGATGTCGACTGTACAAGATTAGATAAAGTTACGCTTCCGGCAGGACTTGAACCCGCATCCTCCGCAATCCGTGCGTTGCTCTTAACCAATTGAGCTACGGAAGCCTACCAGACTAACTTGAGAGTCCGGTGCCGTCAAAAGATGTAATCGTCTCTCGGTTGATGTCGCTATACGCTACCCTTATGGAGTGTATGCATAAAGGAAGGGATGGAAAGATTTGCGATGTCCTGGTAGGCTTCCGTAGCTCAATTGGTTAAGAGCAACGCACGGATTGCGGAGGATGCGGGTTCAAGTCCTGCCGGAAGCGTAACTTTTTCCATTTTTTCCTTTAATATAAAAATTTGGAATATCGCTCGCAGACGAAACTGCTTGTTAAAAAATTAAGATTAGATAAGTCTTACAAATAATTAGTACAATTGGTTTTAATATCGAATAACCCAATTGTTTTACCTCTAACAGACTACTTTTAAGATTATACGTGTGGTCACGGTAGCACACATACTAATCGCCCTAAACTGAGTTATTTTACTACAGTACATAATATGTTTTTCTATTTTATTAGGATACATATTTGCAATACCAGCTGGCCTCTTTGGTGAGTGGCTGGTCACAAAACTTTATTCTTTTGATTTAGTTTCTAGTACATTTCGTATTTTTACTTTGTGACGTCACTTGATTCATTTATTTCAGAATACTGTACAAATAATTCGTTCTAGTTTCACATTCGCTTTTACACCTTTCATGTCGAATTAAATATTTAATGCTGTAGTAGTTCTGCAGATATTAGTATACTATTTTTACATTTTTGAAAACAATTTACTTTTGTATAATATTAAGCTTTTGAATACACCATAAATAAATTCAGGCGGCTTTTTATAGTTTTTATATTCAATTATTATTACTATTTATACTCATCAAGTTTTCACGAGTATTTTGCGCATTCACTAAGTCCCAATACCATCAAACCATTTTGAACCTTACTGTAAAGTTTTTAAGGTACATTTTCACACAGTCACGAGTTGAGCACAATGAAGTTTGTGTAGGAATAACCCACTTCCATTACACGATATTGAAAAGCATGAATTTGTTTATTTATTGGAGTATATGATCCTAAAAGTAACCCTAACTAAGTGCATTAAGGTCTAATTCGGCAATTAGCACGTTAGTTATATTTTAATCGGATGAGATTCTCAATTTATCGGGGTCTCCGTGTTTACTCTTCCTCGATTTATAAAACGCGTAATAGCATATTTCACAGATGGTCCCATTGTCTAATGACATGGCCTAATGGCTCGGACAATGGGATTCTGGAAGAATACAGGGAATTTCAAATTTATAGGCACTCCTGTAGTGATTTAAATATTATACTTGTTAACGCGGTTATTAGGCGTTAACTATATTCTTGTCTTTTGTTGTAGAATTATGAAAACTCGTTACATAATAAATTAGCAATATTTATTGTAATTTTACATCAATATGTTGACATTAATTGTATTGTTTTCTTGGTATTGACATAATCGAATATATTTCAAAATTAGAATCCGCGCCGGATCGTAGTTTCTTCTGGCGGCGCTAATGCATAAAGGTTGGATTGTTGACAATACTGTATTAGTAATTCGCGATTTCCCCTCGGAAACCGACATTTGGTGAAGTGAATCTGCTGATGATAGGTCTTATTAACTAGAAATAATCTTTTTTGAAATTTTTTTTTTTTGTTAGAATATTTTATTTCCCATAATCCCATAACAACATTCCGAATAGATCTTATTGCACTTCATAATGGTCACATACCGTTAGTCACGTTACCCACTAGTGGTCCTATACCCCGATGAATGCATGCATGGAGTGACGGTGGCGGTGTTGCAGGGTAAGGGCGCGCGGACGCCGGTCGGAGACGAGCGGCCCGAAGATAAGCCTCAGCAGGTGCGTTACAGGGACATTTACCTTGTATCCTAAATAACATAACTGAGGCATAGAGTCACGTTAATAAAAAAAAAATTCTTAAACAGTATAAAATATAACAGAATGGGCGCTGACAATCAAACTCCTGGTGGTTACTTATATTTGCATGAATTTGCTAAGTTGCATGTTAATTATAATTAATTCACAGGGAAATTATGCATCATAATTAACAACACATTCCAAACGTAATTATAATAAAATGTCAACTACAATTTTTTTATTAATGTATTGTACAATCACCTGCAATAATATGTTACTCTTCGAAGGCCGCAAAAATATGTGACACGCTCTTATGGCTTTACAAATAAGATCGTGCCAGATATTATTGCGGGCTTCGTTGTGTAACATATTATTGCAGGACTATGTTATTATTGATAATATGAACATGTTATAAAATAAAAGCTCTGCCATGATACATTTATGAGAGTACAAAGGTGAAATATACCGTTATTGGGCTATGATTAATAAACACCGAAAAGCTTGAAACATCTACTGATTGTAACTGCATTTTTCGCTAAAAATATCTTAATTCCAACATTCATCGAAGCTTATATTGTTCGTCGTTTATTAAAATTGAACGTGTTTTTTAATCGAATGTATAATTATAATAACTTAATTCCTCTAGGATATGGATGCGCCGAGTCAGACAGTGGACAACGTAGCATTAGAGCAGTACCAACAGTCAATAGCCAAGTAAGTCAAACTTTTTGAATTTTTGTTCGGTTTTGTATGTGAGTAATGAGGTATATTCCGCAAAACTCTGCGTAGGGGGCGCCAATAGCGCAAACTGTAAATAAACCGCCTTGATGCATGTATGTCATATTTATTTGTAACAAATAATCTGTGAAATTTTGCCAAAAAAACAAGGGATAGTATGTATAAGTTACTCTATGGTTTACGGTTTGTGCTAGTGCTGCACCGGGCGGCAGAATATTGCAATGTTACTCCCTATTCTACGTCTCATTCTATTCAAATAAGTATACTGTTTCCTGATTGTTTGTTCACTTTTCTGTCTGGTATTTCTTTTGATGATGAAGAAAAATTCACTCTAAAATTACTAATAATTTGGGGCTATTTGGGACATAGGTACTACCTATTTGTCTAACTTTGCTATGGTTATATCTATCAGGGGGCACGAAGAGAGCCAAGCGAAGCGCAAGAGCACTACCTACCTTTTCTCGAATCTTTGTTTCTCTGTCTATTTTATTTTATTTTTTTTTCATTTATTTATTAACACAAAATATTTACATTAAAAAAAATTATGACAACGAACAAAGCCCCCTGAGGCTTAACTGCCGCTGTAATCGCTCTTATATTTACTCTTAATATATTATATTAAATATTTGACTACTGTTTTGGCATTAAATCCTTTGGCATAAACCACATTCAAAATTCAAAAACAATCGGATCTCGATGCACTACCCAATAATTGCAGAATGAACTCCAGCCTGCAGGACATACAGAGCGACATCGCGCGGCTCGCCACGCAGCAGAACCAGATACAACAGCAACAGCAGCAGCAACAGACACAGCAGTTGCAACAACAACAGCAACAGTTACAGCAACAGTTGCAGCAACAGTTGCAAGCTCAGCAACAACAGCAACTACAACAGCAGCAAGCCAAGCAGCTGTTTCAGCCGCCTCAGCCGCAGTCGCCCTTCCAGCAGTATCCGCCTAACATTCCACAATTGGTAAGTTGATTGGCTGAGGCATGGCTGAGAATAATGGCTACGACAACTTCTGGGTGCATTTATACATTTTAAATCTTATTGGAAAGGTACAGCGCCCAAATTCCCTTTGGACAAAACCTTTGGAAACATATTATATTCATCTTAACCTGTTTAAAACATTATACAAACTTTTCAAAACATATAAGAAAGTTGAGAAATGCTAAGTGGGATTTTTCTGGGATTTAAAATTAGTGTCCGACCGAAACATGTTTTTTTGCCGAAACCGAAACCGAAACCGAATGTTCGGCTTTGGCTCTAGTTTCGGCCGAAACCGAAACCGAAACCGAAACTTTTGAAGACTTGTTAAAATCGTGGAAAAAATGTCATAAAACCGCTTTTAAACTCATATTAAGGGGCTGTCAACACCCAATGTCCTTGAAATTGATGTTACTTAAGGGGCTCCGCCACGCCAATGACCTTCGATCTGAATCCCTTAGTTTTCTTATGTTTTTTGTAGCTTATCATATTAACAGCAACGGCTTTAAGATATAGTATTCCATATTTACTTCAAAGTTCATTGTCTTCGAGATATTTGGCATCAAAGTTGAACAATTTAAGGCCAAAAAACTGATTTTCTGGCCATAACTTTTGTGTTAATTCGTTTAAAATTAAAACCCTAGACACGTTTTACGACACGTCAAAGACAAACCCAAATATGTAGAATTCGTTTCCTTCACAGCAATCTAGATACAAAAAAAGTGTTCTTTTAGACAATGTTTAAAAAAATCATAAAATACTATCAATTTCTTTCAAAATCCGGTAGACAATAGTGGAGATAAAGATTGAAGAACCGATAGCCGTTTGTCTTATAAAAATCTATCTGTAGTGCAAAAGTAGGAGATACGATTCAAAACTTGTCATAAATCGATGAAAACCGCAGGTAGCCTCTTTTAAGAACAACTATTTGATTTAGTAAAGCAAAAAATATATTTATACCTATATTAATATTTATTATATTTTAAGACCGTCGCACTCGATACATGATTGAACGACATCGGCTCGATAGAAAATAATTACAAAGATTGGTCTTAAAATCACCATTAAACGGTTCTAATGTCAGTCAGATGGCAGTGGCTTTCGTAAAAACTAGTGCCGACGCCAATTCTTGGGATTAGTTGTCAAGTGGACTCCATGCTCTCATGAGCCGTGGCCAAAATGCCGGGATAACGCGAGGAAGATGATGAGTTTTCTTATTATTCCCTTGCCCAGGCCCAGTAACATGCGACAGTGCTATCTCATTTACTACCTACGATACAATTAGACAGTGTGCGCGTTTTAGGTATTGACAGCCTCTTAAGACTGCGTCGACCGTTCATCATTAGTAGAATTGTGTTTAATAATAAACCGATTAATTTCTGTATACATAAAAATCTGTATATGTATTAATATTGTTGTCCTACTTGTTCCACAACTTTTGGTCTTTGTCACATAGTTTAGTTTCATAGAACGAAGTACCATTGCGTATGTTTCGGCCCGGCCGAAAGGTTCGGCCGTTTTTTGGCCGAAACCGAAACTACGGCCGAAACATGATTTTTTGGCCGAAACTGGCCGAAACCGAAACCGAAACCGAACCTTCGGTCGGACACTATTTAAAATGTATGTGCTTAGCTTTTGGGATTGTATAATGCCTGGAAGCATAAGGTCTGGGAGCAAAGTTGCAAACCAATAAACGCATTACTATGCACGTTGAGGGCTCAATCGTCACTGAAAACTTTAATTGACATTAACGACAGTAAACTATCGGTAGACATATGTAATCTGAGTACCAACCGCTTGATTAAAACATGTTCATAACATAACGGCACGACCATTTGCCATTACGACTGCAATAGTATTTTATACAATCGTGATATAATATAGAGCTTTTCAGTTGAGTACTGTGTTCAGGCCATTAAACTTGCTGAGTGGCCTAAGTAGTTGCGAGATTGAAAAGCTTGATCAAAATTAGGTTTAAGCTACCTTGTACCAAAAATCTCTTTCGAATCGTCTAGTTAAGTATAACTGTTTATAAATCCAGCTTCGCACACGCTAACACGCACCGCTCACTCCACAGCACAGCCAATTCAGCTCACAGCACAACGTGTCCCGCCCCGCGCTCAACGCCTTCGGCTCCACCCCGCACCTGCCGCGGGACTTCTACCCGCAACCCTTCGACAACTTCGAGTACAACCAACCTAACCAGTATAGGGATATGGAAGATTACGGAAGGTTTTACTTACACGAGAGTCCGCCTCAGCCGCAGAGGAGGACGTGGGCGCAACACGCGCAGCAACAGCAGGAGAATGAGCTGAGGGGATGGCAGGTTGGCTACTTTCTGTTTCGTTAGATAATACATAGGTCCAGTAGATTCTATGTCGCATCTTCAAAGAAACTTCTACTGTCGCTTCGAGAACTTCGAGTACAACCAACCTACAGCAGGAGAATGAGCTGAGGGGATGGCAGGTTGGCTACTTTCTGTTTCGTTAGATAATACATAGGTCCAGGAGATTCTATGTCGCATCTTCAAAGAAACTTCTACTGTCGCTTCGAGAACTTCGAGTACAACCAACCTACAGCAGGAGAATGAGCTGAGGGGATGGCAGGTTGGTTACTTTCTGTTTCGTTAGATAATGCATAGGTCCAGTAGATTCTATGTCGCATCTTCAAAGAAACTTCTACTGTCGCTTCGAGAACTTCGAGTACAACCAACCTACAGCAGGAGAATGAGCTGAGGGGATGGCAGGTTGGCTACTTTCTGTTTCGTTAGATAATACATAGGTCCAGTAGATTCTATGTCGCATTTTTATAGAAACTTCTACTGTCGCTTCGACAACTTCGAGTACAACCAACCTAACCAGTATAGGGATATGGAGGATTACGGAAGGTTTTACTTGCACGAGAGTCCGCCTCAGCCGCAGAGGAGGACGTGGGCGCAACACGCGCAGCAACAGCAGGAGAATGAGCTGAGGGGATGGCAGGTTGGTTACTTTGTTTCGTTAGATAATACATAGGTCCAGTAGATTCTATGTCGCATCTTCAAAGAAACTTCTACTGTCGCTTCGAGAACTTCGAGTACAACCAACCTACAGCAGGAGAATAAGCTGAGGGGATGGCAGGTTGGATATTTTCTGGTTCTTTAGAATAACGCCGTCTAAAAGACTTCCACCGTTCCGAGAACTTCGGGTACCACCACCCCAACCAGAATGGGGATATGGAAAATTATGGAAGGTTCAACGGGATAATGAGTTGAGGGGCTGGTGGGTTGATTACTTTACGTTTTTTAGAAAGATTAAGTCCAGTGGAGTCTATGTCACTTCTTTAAAAAGATTTCCACTCTCAACCCTTTGAGAACTTCGAATAGTAGTTTAACCAGCTCTACATGTATGATCCTCCTCCTCTTATATCTTTGTCTTACACTAGTACTAGCACCCAAAAGAAAAGGATGAGTATAGTTTTCCTGGTTCTTATACTGACTGACAAATTGGTTAGACCAACGGTTAAAATGATCTTTGAGAGAAAGAGTCATAAAGGTGCAACCATTCACGCTTTACGGAGAGGTTTTAATCCTCCAAGGGCTTCATTTTCATGATCATCTGGTTTTATTGGTGGTATTATCAATTTATAAGCTAGATCTTACCTACTTAAGATAAGGTTAGGTTGCATTGTATTCAATTCGAACGCTCTAAACACGTAACATCTGAATATGTATTAGAACAAATTAAATTATTTTTCAGAAAATATTTTTTTTAATTTGTTTTTTTTTTTTTTTCAAGTAGACACTACTATAAATTATAAACTTTGAATAAATGACATATACTAAGAAAAAGTGACCAAGGCCTCCAGTGCCCCAGGCTGGAATCGAACCAGCGTCCTCTGCTATCGCGGCAGGTGCCTGAGCCATTCGGCCACCGGGCCACAGCGGCATAGGTCGAATTTTTCCAAGCATATGCACTTCTTACTGAAGGCTTATGGCGCCCCCTGGCCACCTCTAAGGTAGAACAGTATGGTTCGACCTTTCTAACTGGATCATCTCAGGTGATACCGAGTTAGCGAGAGAGATGGCGCTGCCAATTAATGTATTAGAACAAATTAAATTATTTTTATTAGCCAGGGGGCGCCATAAGCCTTCAGTAAGAAGTGCATATGCTTGGAAAAATTCGACCTATGCCGCTGTGGCCCGGTGGCCGAATGGCTCAGGCACCTGCCGTGATAGCAGAGGACGCTGGTTCGATTCCAGCCTGGGGCACTGGAGGCCTTGGTCACTTTTTCTTAGTATATGTCATTTATTCAAAGTTTATAATTTATGGTAGTGTGTCTACTTGAAAAAAAAAATATTTTCTGAAAAATAATTTAATTTGTTCTAATACATTGATTGGCAGCGCCATCTGAATAAGGGTAAATAAGTAAACAATTTCCTCGTATTCCAGCTCCACCAGCAGCAGCAGAACCACCAGCAGCACCAGTACGAGCCGCAGCACACCCCTCCCCCGCGCACGTGGAAGTCCCCCTCCCCCGCGCCCGCGGAGCGCGGCTGGGCGCCGCAGGGCTTCCTGCTGCACGACCCCGCCCCCCCCTCCCCCGCCCCCGCCCCCGCCCCCGCCCCGCAGCCCTTCCAGGTGCACTACAACAACGACCGCCACCAGAACGGCACCGAGCAGAACCACCTCAGGTATGGCCCGACCCGTAGACAAATAACTAAACAGTGCTGATGCCATCATTTGGTGTAGGGTAGGTCAGGTGAGCACTCAGCTTACTTATTACTCCCTGCCCGTACAGATAGAACCACCCTCAGGTACTTAAAACACTCTGAATTGTTGAAACACTTTAACAGAACTTGAATTTACGTGTGTTGTCTTACCATGGGGACCGCTATTAATATTACTTAGAATAGATCCAATCGTTATTTATATGGTTGGCCAAATGGAGGCCCATTGTTATGGACCAAGCCTGACGAACTTCACAATCAATCTTTATGCACTATTCATGAAAGGCCATCATTGAAAACCACCACTTATAGTATTATTAATGAGAAATATGTTTATTGTCTTTCGTATCTTTTTATCAGAGTTGTAAAGTTAACTTTGTTATTCCCCAGCTACACTGTGATACCCAACCAATACTCTCAATCGCCGCCGCTGACGACCAGTCCGCGCCGGTCGAAAACCCCCCAACGGCAGGGCTCGCTTCCAGAAGTCTCTAGAAGACCCGAGCCCGTCAGCCTCCAGCAGCTCGGAGCCGCCAGCCCGGCCCCCGTCGACGACATGGAGCCCCAGAACATCTCTTTCATAGGCAACGCGGAAGACGACGCTCTCAGACAGGGCATCAACCGCCTCAACATCACCTCCGGCACCCGAACGTACCGCATTCCCTCCCCCACGAGACCCTCCCTCGGCCGCAACTCATTCCAACAACTAGAACAGGAGGATACGAACGAGAAAGGCTTCTACATATCGTTCGACAACGAACCGCCGAAACGACCCAAACCGCCGCTGCGGGTGAAGCGAATGTCACCTAAGAAAGAGAGAACAGAGTACCAGAGTCCCGAGCGGGGGAGTCCGGAAGACTGGGAGCCGCAAGAGTTCCCCGCGCACCGGGAGATGCGCGCGTCGCCGGCGCGGGACTCGCGGCCGGAGGCCTCCCCGCCGGCCTCCCGCGAGAGGCCGCTGCGGCCCGGCGCCGAGCCGGCCTCCCGCGAGAGGCCGCTGCGGCCCGGCGCCGAGCCCGCCGCGCTACTCATCGGCGAGATGAACCCCGACCCGGTGAGTGATCTATGCCGAACGTCGAGTATGAAATAGGCCTCTGCCGGGAGGGGAGTAGACACCAAACTCAGGTTACTGTGTTATAGTTTATATCATGTCACTATACAAGTCACCACCAATCCCCTCTTCTTCTTCCTCTTCTTCCTCGCGTTGTCCCGGCATTTTGCCACGACCCATGGGAGCCTGGGGTCCGCTTGGCAACTAATCCCAGGAATTGGCGTGGGCACTAGTTTTTACGAAAGCGACCGCCATCTGACCTTCCAACCCAGAGGGTAAACTAAGCCCTTATTGGGATTAGTCCGGTTTCCTCACGATGTTTTCCTTCACCGAAAAGCGACCGGTAAATATCAAATTATATTTCGTACATAAGTTCCGAAAAAACTCATTGGTACGAGCCGGGGTTTGAACCCACGACCTCCGGATTGCAAGTCGCACGCTCTTACCGCTAGGCCACCAGTGCTTCCCCTCTAGTAATTCTAATGATCAACTATATATATCGTTAACCTACGTGTCTTGAAGAGGAAAACCCTTATCGGATAGAGAGGTGTTTTATCTGTTTATTAATTCGCTTAGCATCCACTACGTGGTTTACGTGTACATACGTGTACTACGTGACCTACGTGTAGATACGCGCATCTGCCTATCACAAGTAGCACGGAGGCCTGGAGCGTATCACGCGATCTTCGAATTTCAGTTTGTTGAATTAGTATTCCGAAAGAGAAACCAAACTAAACAGCCTATCTATTTATATTTCAGAACTCCGCAGAAGAAATGGAGCGAAAGAAAGAGCGAATTATGCTTCTCTCCCTCCAACGGCGGCAGCGTGCGGACGAAGCCCGCGCACGCGCAGAACAGGCCGCGGCTGCGCGCCGTGCAAGGGACGAACAGGTGAGAACTGGGTCATACTGTCTCTTTCACTCTTGGTGCCACCATGCATGTGTAAATGAGACGTGCAACCGTCGAGCCGGAGGTTTTATTGTGTTTAAATCACTTTTCTGCTCACTATATGCAATTCAAATCTAGGTGGCGGAACAGCGTGCGGCTCGGAAAGAGGAGCAAGCGAGACGGCGCGAGGCCATTCTGCAGCAGTACAAGCTCAAGAAGGCCATCGAGGAGGCCGAGCGAGAGGTGAGATGTTGCCACCCCAGATAGACTATTCATCCCCCTTTAATTAATGCAGTAGGAAAAAGGCGGGGCTACAGAATGCACGACCCGAGTGTGCTCGCTCGACGCTGATTTACTGTTACTCGGTCATAACATTTGGTGGCGCGTACGAAAATTTTTATGATTTTTTTCTACTCCCGTACTTTTATTTGTCATTTAAAGGATCGTGCACACACTTTTAAAACCCTACCTTATAGTTGTCAAGACAAGTCTTTAGTCTATTCCCCAAAAAAGAATTTGTGCATACACGCAGTATCTTTTTGGCGATTTTACGATACTTCGTGTAATGACCACTTAATAATATTGAATGAAATACAGTGTTGCCAACCTTATTTTAAATGTCATCTCTGACAAATAAGTGAACCATAGACATGTTTTTTTTTAAATTTCATTCATTCATTCATTCATTCTTTTCCCGCCCGTACCCTCCATTTTTGCTACTTCTTGAATTAAAAATATTTGTTTAATTTACAAATTTATTCCAAAGTGCTTGGTCGTAGAAAATAGTATTTTATGCAACCGTTGTTTAAGAGAGGTCAAAAAAGGCGAGTGGCGTGAGTAACAATTTGAGGCGAAGCCGAAAATTGTTAATAAAGACTCCACGAGTATTTTTTGACTCAGTTAAACAACGTTGCATACAATACTTTTTCTACGACCAAGCACTTACTTTGAAATAAAATTGTAAATTTAACAAACATTTTTAATTCAAGAAGTAGCAAAAATGGAGGGTACGGGTGGAAAAGAATGAATTAATGAATGAAATTAAAAAAAAAACATGTCTATGGTTCACTTATTTGTTAGAGATGACATTTAAAATAAGGTTGGCAACACTGTATTTCATTCAATATTTTTTAAGTGGTCATTACACGTAGTATCGTAAAATCGCCAAAAAGATACACAAATTCTTTTTTGGGGAATAGACTAAAGACTTGTCTTGACAACTATAAGGTAGGGTTTTAAAGGTGTGTGCACGACCCTTTAAATGACAAATAAAAGTACGGGAGTAGAAAAAGTATTGTATGCAACGTTGTCTGAGTCAAAAAATACTCATGGCGTCATTATTAACAATTTTCGGCTTCGCCTCAAATTGTTATTCACGCCACTCGCCTTTTTTGACCTCTCTTAAACAACGGTTGCATAAAATACTATATTTATTTATACTAGGCAGGCTGCAGCTTTTATTTTAGTATCCAACATCCAACCTCGTGTGGTCAAACGCACTTCAGCCTAACCTGAACATCTGAATTCCAGGGCAAAGTCCTCGACAAGTCCTCGTTGATGGATCTGGCGCGACCGGCGGCGGGGGCGGCGCCGCTGCGGCCGCGCGGCCGGCAGCCGCCGCGCGCGCGGCCCAAGACCATCCACGTGGACAGCGGCGCCCTGCAGCAGGCCGAGGGCCTGCTCGGCAGCAAGCAGCCCTCCTCCACCAACCTCACCGGTGAGTGCCGCTCCAGGTACCCCCAGGCCACAGACGAGACATCCTTTAGACCAGGGATCGGAACCGGTTTCTTGCAAAAACTTAGAAATAACCATATTTTTCGAATTATTTTATACTCGAAATGTAGGACTCAGTTGTGTTTTTAGGTTACGACTTCATATTATTAGATTGCCCAATTAGAAATGAAGTAATTAGCAAAGAACGAAAAAATACCGTTTCCGTTCCCATACAAAAAATACCGGTATCCGATCCCTGCTCTAGACTGAGCATACCACTACCCCCTCTACACTACCCCCTCTGCCACTCATACGGTAGATTTACTCCATCTTCGAGTCAATCCCGTGCCGTGATTGGTCCGTGTCTTTGAAGGGACCAATCACGGCACGGGATTCGCTCACCTCGTCCCCCCGCACCCCCGTATTTTTGGCAGCATCGGTTTCATGAAATAATTGCTCTAAACTCAGTCTAGAGGATTCCTAGTCTATGCCCCAGGCACACCCTTCACTTCCTGTGTTAGATCTCGGGCGTAAAGGAAACTATGAGCGGTCCATACGAAGATATATATTGTCGAAAGAAATAAGCACCGATTACAAATTTAGTCTGTTTAGTAGTAAGGTCGAAAGAATGTGACGGCATCACGCACGCGAATAAAAGCTGTTATATTATTCAAACATTTAAACTTGTTCCACGTGCGTTTATGCAGTTACCTATAAACAAGATTCTTTTAGTTTACGAAGACACTTTCCAACATCCTGCTCCTACAAGAAGTAACCCGTTTCATAGAGAAATATAGTAAGACAAGAGTGCTCACTCCATACATCAGTTCAGACTATTAATTTCAGTGTCTACATCTAGCATCGAGTAGCGGAACTATCAGTACTGCTACTTGAAGCCGAAAAGCGCTATCTCAAAAGAACATTCATTGCTAACTTATGCTTTAGTTTCTATACCTGAGAATTCTATTTTCAAAATCATTGTTTTTGAGATAGCGCTTTTCGGCTTAGCAGGGCAGTATAGTAAGACAAGAGTGCTCACTCCATACATCAGTTCAGACTATTAATTTCAGTGTCTACATCTAGCATCGAGTAGCGGAACTATCAGTACTGCTACTTGACAATAGATGTAGCACCGACCGGAAAGTCTTGTCTCGACAGCATAAGACTTTCCGGTCGGTGCTACATCTATTGTCCAGTAGCAGTACTGATAGTTCCGCTATTCGATGCTAGATGCTAATAGTCTTTTTGGTACTAAAACTGATGTATGGAGTGAGCACTCTATGTATTTTTTTCTCTATGCCCGTTTAGAACAGAAAAGCGGCGATGCACATCGAGCATAAGGAACTCCACATATATTTACAACACTAAGGGCCACTTCCACCGTTCACTAACCCGAGGTTAACCGGTTAAACCTGGAGTCACCATGATTACCGGTACAATTCGACACTGGGTTGGTTTAACCGGTTAACCCCGGGTCAGTGGGATGGTGCAAGTGGCACTTACAAACGGAATCTTTTGTTAATCTGATATTTGGCTGCTAAAATGCTCTTGTTATGTCATTGTTTCTATTTTCCGCACTTTTGTGTATGTACCTTGCGATGGCGGAACGTCCATCGAAATCTATTTGTCTTATTTTCAGACATTTGAATACTTTATTACTAGAGAATTCAAAAAAAATCGCTCCGACTTCTTATAGTAGTTTTTCTACTCCAGCACTTAAATGTGTCAATTAAATGACTGACAGTGATATCTAAAGCAATGTCATTTGAATGATTTGTCTATAGGCTCATAAGATGACTGCTAGCAGTCATCTTATGAGTATAATACAACTGCTTTATTTTTTTTAAAGATACAAGTTCCGATCATCTTGATTGAAAGAGGTATGTTTTCATTTACAATAATAACTCTTTTTTTTTTTAAATAATAACTCAATTTTTTTTAAATAATAACTCTTTTTTTTTAATAATAACTCTTTTTTTTTGCTGCAGCTGTCATAGAAAAAGTAATGTATGCAACAGCTCATAATTGGTTCTTAAAATTCTCGGGTCTTTTTTTACAAAACTCGACTACGTCTCGTTTTGTAACTTCGACCCTTGAATTTTAAGAACCCTTATTATATCACTGTTGCATAAACTACTATTATGCAACAGTGATATAATAAGGGTTCTTAAAATTCAAGGGTCGAAGTTACAAAACGAGACGTAGTCGAGTTTTGTAAAAAAAAAACCAATTATGAGCTGTTGCATACATTACTTTTTCTATGACAGCTGCAAAAAAAAAAAAAAAAAAAAACAGACCCTTGAATTTTAAGAACCAATTATGAGCTGTTGCATACATTACTTTTTCTATGACAGCTGCAGCAAAAAAAAGAGTTATTATTAAAAAAAATTAGTTATTATTTAAAAAAAATTTAGTTATTATTTAAAAAAAAAAAGAGTTATTATTGTAAATGAAAACATACCTCTTTCAATCAAGATGATCGGAACTTGTATCTTTAAAAAAAATAAAGCAGTTGTATTATACTCATAACATGACTGCTAGCAGTCATCTTATGAGCCTATAGACAAAGCATTCAAATGACATTGCTTTAGATATCACTGTCAGTCATTTAATTGACACATTTAAGTGCTGGAGTAGAAAAAAAGTATATTTGATGCACCGCCCATGTTATTTTTTTTAGTTCTTGACACGTTTAGCCAAAAACGCTTGCCTCCAGTGTGACCCCTGTTTTTTACTAATGTTGTCCTGTTGTTACCGATTACTATGTTTTATTCTACATTACAATAAGCAGCAAATACAGTGTGTAAATCCAATACGGGCGAATATTTAAACGGTGGTTAGCATAGGACCTAAAAAGAACATTGAGATAGATTTTACTTAGAAATGCATTGAAAATTATAACCATACAAAATAATTTGGCCCGCAATGTAATACACCACACACGTTACGGGATACGAGCTTTTTAAAGTAACTGTCAACGCTTGTTGGCAGTTACTATGAAAAGCTCGTATCTCGTAATGTCATTATCATCTTGTTTCTTAATGTTTACAGTACATTGCTGCTCGGTACATGTGGAAAAAATTAATCACGGGGTCATAATTAAGTGTAACTTAAAAAAACATCTTAATTAATGATAAGACGGGTAAATTCTATATCTGGTTTAATTTATTGCCCGTATTTGACTTACACACTGTATTTGCGACGTAAGAACTCCTTTAACAGTTTTAAGGATAGATCTCGGTATATGACTCAGTTTACGGCTTTCCACATGTATAAAAATAAATATATGCTGTTCTGTTGTATGTTTAAATTGATATATTATATAGCGTGCATGTAAAATAATTAATTTTTTGTATTATTTTTAATGTCTTCACAATCGCAATTTTATAGATTATTTTATTGTATAAATTTTAAAATATGTGATATTATTTTATATTCACGCTACATATTACAATAATAAAAATAGTGCAAATACGGCCAAATAAACCTGGAAAATAATCAAAGTAAACGTTTCGATGTTTAGTACCTTTAGTAACCTGAATCGTTGAATCAATCAGAGACATTTTGCCATGTCCAATTTAAACTGTTGTGAGACATACTAACATTGAATAATTTTACGGTTTAGACTCACTTGTTTTAAGTCACTCGCGCGACATGTTTCGGAGAGCCTAGGTCTCCTTTCTCAAGCACTAACAGTGCGAGCAGCGTTCACGACGACGGCGGCGGAGTGCCGCAGTATGCGATACACGGCCGTCGTGAACGCTGCTCGCACTGTTAGTGCTTGAGAAAGGAGGCCTAGGCTCTCCGAAACATGTCGCGCGAGTGACTTAAAACAAGCGAGTCTAAACCGTAAAATTATTCAATTTTGCCATGTGTATCATTTGACCCTATTCAGCACTAAATAAATAATGTTCAAGTGGCATGTTTCGCGTATTCGTCTCATTGTTTTGTTTCCCCCCTAGCTGTCCCCGTTCGCACGGCATACGCGTAAATTATCTTGGCTAGGACCCAAAAATCACTGGAAACATTACTTATAAAACTTGAGTAAATTTTGAAAAAAAAAAAACTTTAGATTTTTTAAAGAGTTATCAATGTTATCATACTTTAATAGTGGCAAGGTCAAGATAACCATCCTTTCATTTCTATAAAGTGAGATAATAACAAGACAGATGTGTTCTTTGTATAATATAATATCACACGCTAAAGTCGACCATCATACTCGTAGTTTCGCAAAAATGTACTGAAAATATATTTCCAGTGATTATTTGGTCCATGTGCCTTGTATTCAGCTAATTGTAATGTTTTTTGTAGCACGAGTCAATCAGTTGCTCTGTAATTTTACTTTTAAATTCACGAGACGTGCGCTAAAAAAATATAGGCCAAGAAAAATTGAATAAGAGATCTCTCTATATACTGACTCATGCTACACCCCACCCCTGCCTTTACCACGAAAATCACGAAAACTTCCAACTTCAATCTATTCCAAAGACGGTCGGTAGTTTTCGTGGTCTCGTACTAGCTATCTGTGTGCACCAGGCACCATGCGGCGCGACTACTACCGCGGCTCACAGGACAGTCTGGCGGAGCGGGCCGGCCTCTACAGAGGTAAATACACCTTGTTGCATGTTTATAAAGTCCGTTTTACCACGTACAGTTAAAGACAACACCAATCTTTGGTGACAAAATTTGTCTTCACGGATTTTTGGTCCGATAAGTATAGTCTTTGATTGTACAGAGGTATTGCATGTTCAAAAGTCGTCATTACCCCCGATTTAGATATAAAGCACGTTTTGTTATGTGAATGGTAAATTTTGCAATACAGTGGAATAATATAAGCCTTTGTGATATTTTATAACACTTATGAACTTCAACACTATTTACATTGAGCATGTCTATCAAATGAAATGAAAACATTTACACTTTTAATCAAAAGGAATTGATCTACATGCTGGTTCTGTTATGGTCTTGGGAGTCTTATGGTTCATTTCTTCAGATATTGACAATGCATTGGGAGTCTGGTGTTACCATGTTCCTCTTCTATAAAAGTGCTCTATGCTGAAGATTGTTTTTGACCTAATTTTTCGCTCTTTTGTGGTACTGAAATCTACTTCTAATACACACTTTAAACATAATAACATATCTCTATTTACTAAGGTGTCCATTAACTAATTTATGTGGACTGAATCACCATTATTTTGTGATTTCTGGACTATTTTTACTGTTAGTAACTAAATTAAAAATGTTTGAACTAATTTTTCTAAATACAAATTAGTGGATCAACTGTTTTTTGTAAGCCTTTGCAATTATTACGTATACTCTTTTAACACCATGGTCTTTAAGGATTATAATTCACCGAACATCTGGGGCTACAACTGAGCATGTTAGTAAAATGCTTAGATACAGTCAAATGTAAAAATATGGGCGCATACAACTTACTCAAAAATATGTCCCATATAGCTCTTAATTCGCTGACACTTATGTAAGCTATGGGACATATTTTTGAGCAGGGATGTTGCGGATGCAGATTTTTTGACATCCGCGGATGCGGATATTTAAAGGCTCACATCCGCGGATGCGGATGTCAAGATTAGGTACTTAGAAAACGTCAAATATTACATTTTTAGTATTTTTTTATTTAAAAAAAAAACGAAACGCTTAGTATCTGAGCAAGAACATAGGTGCGTTAAATATTTAATAAACAGTAACTTGGCCGACTTCTCTGGATCTAGACGGTTTCGTTATAGGTAATGACGAAATTACCTAGCACTTACGCCGCCGCTAAAACGTTCCTGTACCAACTTGTTCGACGTCCGCATCCGCATAAGCTCCGCATCGATTTTATGCGGATGCGGATGCAGATGCGGATGTTGAAAATAATGCGGAAGTTCCGCGGTTGCGGATGCGGATGTTCGCAACATCCCTGTTTTTGAGTATAATGAGTGGGTCATATTTTTACACTAGACTGTACAACATTTTTTTTTTACAAACTGTGCTAACGGAAACAAGAAGTAGTCGATCCACTTAAACAGTGTCGGTAGTCCAGAGGTCAATGTTCACGGAATGAGCGCATAAAGCATCTGGCACACTAACCGCAGACTCGCCCGTGGAGGAGCGCGGCGGCGGCGGCGTGTCGCCCGCGAGCGCGGCCAGCGGCCCGCTCGGCCGCCGCGGCAGCTGCAAGACCTCGAGAGGTGAGCGACACCACTCGCTGTACTAACTCTGCTATACTGTGTACTGTGTGAGGTGTGGGACGCTTACGCTCGGTTCTAGCCGATTTGGAAAAACTCGTTAACACTTTTTTTTATGTCGTTTAGAGTCCGATCCGGATTTCATGATACGGCTGTTAGGGCTCATTTAGACGGCGCGCGAACTCGTATACGATTTTAGTTACATTGTGGACCATTGAGGTTACATCAATTCAGCCGACCGATCAAATGACGCAATGTAATGAAACTCGCATGCGAGTTCTCGCACCGTCTAAATGAGCCCTTAACGTAATCTTGTCATACGAGTCGCTAGGTGCACGACTGGTGCTGCCCTCATTTTGGCAGACTTTCTACGTTAAATCTTATGGAGTAAAATTAGTTCAAGCGGCTGCCGCTAGTACTAATGTCAGACATTCCATAAGATTACCTGTGTTTGTGACGATCAGCGCCACTTCCCCCTCCACCGACTGCGCACCTTGCCAATTGCAAAAACTATTTCACTGCAGACTAACCTAACCTGATTTAAGATATTGCCGTAATAGTACATTACTGCAGACGCCGGGAAAGAAGGGCTTGCCGGGTGAGTAGGTATAGCCGGCCGACCGTAGGGAGGCCGGATAGTGATACGAAGCCGGCAAGACCTTTTCACGGCTAGGCATGTATAGTGCTTTTCTCAAACATGCAATGAAATAAAAAAATACACCACTCAAAAAAACAAATTTCAAACAAACAAACAAATCTTTATAAAAAAAATCCAACTTCACAACAAAAGTTTTTTAATTTACCTTCCAATCCCGCCATAATTGTTTTTTTTTTACGGAAGTCGTCCGTATTTCGCGTGTGTAGTGTTCGAATATACCCTTATTAGCGCCATTATACACAATCTGATAATAAGAATCTCAATTTCTATAGATAAAATAAATGCAGAGGATTTTAAATATTGTCTATGGTCTCTGGTGACTTACGTATAGACAAAATTTTAAATTTTTTCATCAACACATTGAATCATACAAATTCGTATTCTTAATATCAGTACGTTCGTGTATAACAGGCGTTATCACGGATATTTTGGTCCGATAACCATTCATTCACCAAAAATATAAAAAAAATATTTAATTCGGCTGTTTAGTCTGTTTATGGACACAGACCCCATGTTTACATTAGAATTTAAAAAAAAATTACTTCCCGGCCTAGGCCTTCAATTTCGTATGAAATTCCTTTACAGTTCTCTGGGGTTGCTCCGCCCTAAACGTGATACTTCGAAGCCTGATATAACGCCCGGAGCGACGACATTTCATTGCATGTTTGAGAAAAACAAATTGCTGGCGAGGCATATTTTGCGACGCTAATGTGTAGCGAAGGCATATTGTAGTTTGTGGTCTAAATTTGAATCGATCTAATATATATACGAAAGATTTTATCCAACATTAATTTTGTAATAAAACAAATTAATGTATAATAATAAATCGTTTTGTACCCACGGTTTCAAATAGTGCAAACCAAATGAATATATAATTATGACGAACTTTCACTCTAACTCGAACTTCTTTCTTCTTTCTCCGGCCTTATCCCATGTTCAATTGGGGTCGGCTCTCCTAATAATCGCTTTTCGCCAGCCATTTCTGTTTAAGATATTTTAAAATGTAACGGAAATAAATAAAACATAAAACCATTATGTTTTCTATTCGGCACTTTTTTATCGATATCAGACCGGAAGCCGGTGTAAGCGTTCCCTTCCCACGCACTTGATATGTTTTCACTAAGTTTTCCGAAACTGCTGTCGTGCCGTCTCTTTCCTTCGAGTGTTGCTTGGAGTGAGATAACACGAATGAAGTTTCTCCGTTTTTGTTTTCATGTCCCCCGTGCTTTGCTGGAAATATCCCAAAACCAGGCTTCAATAAAATATCATATCCTCTTTTAGAAGAAAAGACTTAATACAAAGTATGTCTAAAACCTCTTTTCCAACTAACAAAACACAACAGAAATTCACGTGATAATCACGTGAATCATAAGATTGAAACTGTTTTTGGGAACTTATCTAGTTGAAAATAATAGCTGCTTCTGTCGATGCCACAAGAAGACATGGTTATTTTGAGTATCAGCTATTATTCTCATATGAAATGCTTGTTATAACTTGCAAATTAAGGACATGGCGTCGATTGATTGACGAGAAAATAAGACTTAATATTCTCTGAATTAAAAATTCATACTCGTTTCATCATTCAATTCAACATCAATCAATCGACGTGATTAATGTCTTCTAATGTGATGTTGTTTCTACCTAATGAGCAACGTCTTCAAACGTGTCGTCGTTTTCATATGAGCTACAATGTGTAACTAATTTAAATTAAATTTGTATGGAAGCGATCGACAATCGTTAAGTGTCACGTATCTACAATTGAAAGATATGTATCAGAACACTAAAATCCCCTTCACACTGATGTAATTCAGAAAAGTAAGAGTGAACATTTCCAAGTGATTCTGATATATTTTGATCCGAATTTAAATTATATTGCACATTATATTATGAGACAAATTGCCATATTGAACCCCTAAAATGTTAAAAAAGCTTCTTTGTTTTTTTTCGTAGAACGCTTGTATTATTTCGAACCAAATTTTACCCCTCAATTATTATGTGTATTACAGCGCAGTAGCAATGTATAGAGTCACAAAATTATGCTTTTATATTTATATTTTGGCCTTGTATGTAGTTCGGAACCAGCTATGATTCCGTAAGAGGTTTATTGCGCTTGTTTCTCCACTCGACGTGCCTAGACCTTCCGCGCATTAATATTGGTTCCCTATAAATAATAATATGCTCAGTCATGTGTCTACATATCGCGTTTTTAGTATTAATTTTGTTTGCCATGTATTTAAAGATGAATCATGATAACGATGGTCTCGCCCGCTCGCGAGCTGCATGTGTTTGCGCGGGATTGCATGAGTTTGGCGTGATGACTATAGGAAACATTTCAGAGCGCGTCAATGAGGAACCACAGTCTGCCCGTGGAAGGTCTAAATATTCCACTTACCAGAATAACTTTAAGGCGGGACGGAAGTCTAGCTCTCTAATGAACTTGTGCGGTAAGACACGTTTCAGTACGCCGTCTCGGCACGGTGCGATCTTCGCTTTTGTTTCTGGTGCGTTTGGGTTCTATTTTGTTTGCGCGCGTTCTGAGGCGCCGGGCGCGGCGAAGGTTCAATTGCTGTTTTGAAGTGGCTTATTCAGAGTTAAGATCCGCGAGAGACGCAGGTATTAGATATAAAGATAGATCGTTAACACATACTAATATACGGTCTAACTTATCATACCGGATAGTTGTGTCACGTTAGCGTTTGCCTGTGAATTAGCTACTACAATTACTATGTTTGTACATACAGCTTTAATTCAAGCTCATATTCTAAATCATCTATCACAAACCGTACTTCAATTAATAATTATACCTTCTCTTTTGTATTGTTAATTAATTCGGCCACTCAAATGCACTTTTCTTTTTAATTTTAAAAGCAAAGCAGTAGTAGGACCATTCGCCGCCGCCGCGGTACTTCTCGAACGCGTATTCTGTGCACATATTGTTTTCGTTTCTTGGGTCATTGGCAATATTTACGTATTTATAGAGGTTATGGTTTATTTTACGCGGTATCCCTAGGGTCGGTGTTAGAGCATGATCAATATGGTGTTGGTGTGACATCGTTCGACATTTACCTTCACTATATCCGCTTATATATACTCAGGTATATAAGTTTATATTACGGTAAATAATTATATGGCGTATAATGTAATTTGCGTAAAATACAAAATGTTTTGAGGCTTGTTTTCTTTAGTTTAGCATATGTAGTGTAGATGGCTTGGTGCCCACCGTACGTACGTAGTACACATTTAGTATTTTACGCTTCATAATTATATATGTTTCTATTAAATATGTTCTTCTTTAACTCATAGGTACCCTTTTAAGTAAATAATTCCTAACTAATTCTAATTTTATGCTAGTTAAATTAATAGAATAATTTGTTACTAACAATAATAAAGTTAATTCAGATTAGTTTAAAAGAAAATTCTTAAATGTTATTTTTATGGTTTGTATTTAAGGTAGTCAACTATTTTTTATTGGGTAAACGTCATTCTTTGTTTATTATGTATATGGGTTTTGTGTCTATATAAACTGAGTCTAATTTACTGTAAGCAATTTATTATATTTATTTTTAAGCATACTACATTTAAATGTTATTGTCGTTGTTGAAACTTATTGTAGAAATGGAACTCTAGAATTTTTCATTATAATTGAATCTTTTGATCAATTTTTAGAGGGTCATGATTACGAAATACATTTTAAATAGTCATAGAAGCTAGACGAGATCATCTTAGTGTCATTTTTTTAAAACGGTGGTGAAGCGTCCATATAACGTCCGTTTCACGAAATCAAGGTGCAATCTTTCGATATCTTGTTTGTTAAGTTTTGATCATTACTGCTTGTTTTATTTATGTAAAGTGTTCCGGAGTAAACTGGAGGCTATCCTCACACATGTAGAGTAAATAAATGAGGGCCATCTTGTGACAACATAATAAAACGCTATCATGTTATATAACACCCAGTGAGGAAGCACCATTACGTCCATTACACAAATCGACTTATAGTAAGCTCAATAAGAATCGTCTTTATCAATTTCTTCCGTGTCGAGGTTCTTTTAAACAGTGCTGCACCGCTGACAGCTCCGACCGTCGCGTCCCACAAATCAGAAGGCTGGTATAGCGCGTACTAGACTATTCATAATATTTATATTATAGGCAAATACTTAAATACGTAAAGAACTTTTATAATTCAGAAACACATTGGCAAATAAATGGTTTAATCAGTATTCGAATCTTCTCCAGCCCCGTAGGGTCACTATGTTAGGACATTAAACGCGTCGATGCGTACTCTCCGGACGCTTCACCACTAGTACCGGGAGCTCACCGTCACCACAAAACAGATACAGTACAGAAATCAATCTACATACAAAGTGCGCTCGAGCAACGCACACATAGACACTGCTCACGGACACTATATCTCGGACCGGTTGGGACCAGTGCGAGCGCAAGTGCCATCCGCTTGAGACACGCGTCTGTGAACTTTTTTGTGCAATAATGGAGAAACAAAAAAAAGTTATTATAACTGTTCAGTGGACGGTTGTTTAAATTCAACATTCAATCAATTAATAGTGGGTACCTAATCGTTTTAACTGTTCGCAAAATGAAACTGTTTTGACTAGTGGTCAAAAATACCCTATTATTATAGCTTTGTAGGTGAATTGTCGTTTTTAAGCTACCAGTGGTTTACGAGAGCTAAGTTGGTATCTGCTTGTATTTCGATGGTTCGTTATAACGTTAAACAGACAGTTAGGTAGGTAGGTAAGCACCCCGCCCCGGCCACTATTAGCTAGATACGAGTGCCACTACCACGATAGTTTTTTGTGCATAAGTCATAGTTGACAACCCTAGAGCGACCGCCGAGCGTAGGTATGAAAAGTGAAGTACATACATGTGATTGACTTCTGTACTGTATCTGTTTTGTGCCGTCCCGAGCTCGCAACACAGACAGGTCGCACATTGCAGACTCGGGCCTCGGGCGCGCGACGCCGCCGCGGCGCGCGGCCTCGCCCGGGCGGCGCGCGGCCTCGCCCGGGCTGCGCGCGCTGGCCTCGCCGGCCTCCGGCCCCGGCTCGCTGCCCGGCGCCATCGGCAAGCGCCGCCAGCACGCCGACGACGCCTCCGACGTCTCATCCACGCACTCCTCCATCATGGACTATTCTGGTGAGTCTTCCTTCGTTGGTACTCTAACGTTTACTTCGGTATTTCTGACGACGAATGTTTCTTTCGACGCTAAAAGTCAATGACGCTAAAATTTAATTTTTAATTTAGTACTGAAATCCTGAAAGCTGTTTATTATAATATTTTTAATATTTATAATCTTTCTTAGTTTTGCCGTTTACATAAGTAGTAATGTTAGTGTTTATAATGAATGGCCATAATTTACTTAAGAATTACACCTGACCTAATTTGTTTAACGATCGCCTACGATATAATAATAATCCAGCCTATATACGTCCCCCTACTGGGCACAGGCCTCCTCTCATGCGCGAGAGGACCTAATTACCTACAACTTGACAAAAAATATATTATTTCTTCAGCATCCCAGGATCCGCGGAAAGGTTCTACCATGATCTAATATTTGTAGTTAAATAGTGTAATACAAGCAAATTAACGTTACACCTGCTAAAACTCCAAATGGTAATATAAATTATTGCCAGTCTAACTTAAAAATAGAAAAAATAAAGATCATAATACATTTAAAGTATTAAAATGTGTCATGACTCTTTATTTATTATCCAAAAAACGGAGTAGAAAATTACGATACACAAAAAATGGACGTTATACAAGTATAAGAGTCATGGTTGTCATTTTTCTTGCTCATTCTGTGTTCACAGAGAGTTAAGACTTAAAGACTAATGTTTTGGGTTAACAAGACGTACCGGTAACGGTTAGCAATTTAATAATTTAAACACCTCGTATCTCCACCAGTAATATTAGAATCTAGTAATAAAGTAACACTTTTAAACGAAAGTGATTGCTGTAACACGCCTATAAAAAAGGCACGTAGTTGTCAAACCATGTCATGCCAACATAAATCACGTACCAATTACAATAACTCGAGTATAAGTTTACTATAAGGCATGGTTTTGATTGGAGCATTTTGACCTAACAGAGATTGTGTGCCCCGGCTTACTCACAACGATAACACTCGCAGCACTTCATACATCACCGCATTTCTATCATTACATTCACATAAAAATATACAGATATTTAAATTAGGTACTTTATTTTACGGATGTGAAGCACAATAGTAAATAAATAGTCTTCACATTTATGACCCATTAGTCCGCAGCTACTAGAATTTCACACAGATTCCGCCAATGTAGTTACGTAACTCTAAAATTGTTAGATAAAACCTTATGATGAGGATACAATTTTTGTACTTGATACGTTATTAAAGTCTATAAATGTCAATCTCGCCATAGAGAAAAAAATACATAGAGTGCTCACTCCATACATCAGTTTTAGTACCAAAAAGACTATTAGCATCTAGCATCGAGTAGCGGAACTATCAGTACTGCTACTTGACAATAGATGTCGCCACCGACCGGAAAGTCTTATGCTGTTGAGATAAGACTTTCCGGTCGGTGCTACATCTATTGTCAAGTAGCAGTACTGATAGTTCCGCTACTCGATGCTAGATGTAGACACTGAAATTAATAGTCTGAACTGATGTATGGAGTGAGCACTCTATGTATTTTTTTCTCTATGATCTCGCTCTCCCATCAGGCAGTTGTCAAATACGGAACGCGTTAACAATGAAACAATGTGACATTGCAGGCCCCCGGCTGTACAAGCAGCCGGCGACCAAGTCGAACCGCGGCATCATGCTGAACGCCGTCGAGTACTGCGTGTTCCCGGGCGCCGTGAACGCCGAGGCCAAGCGGCGGGTCCTAGAGGAGATCGCGCGCTCAGAGGCCAAGCACTTCCTAGTGCTGTTCAGAGATGCCGGGTGCCAGTTCAGAGCGCTATACTCGTACTGTCCGGACACGGAGCATGTGACCAAGCTGTACGGGACGGGACCGAAGAATGTTAATGATAGGATGTTTGATAAGTTCTTCAAGTGAGTATTCTCTTGGTTGGTACTAGTTATCGTAGAGGCGAGACACTTCGTGCTGTTCCGGGATGCCGGGTGCCAGTTCAGAGCGTTATACTCGTACTGTCCGGACACGGAACATGTGACCAAGCTGTACGGGACGGGACCGAAGAATGTTAATGATAGGATGTTTGATAAGTTCTTCAAGTGAGTATTCTCTTGGTTGGTACTAGTTATCGTAGAGGCGAGACACTTCGTGCTGTTCCGGGATGCCGGGTGCCAGTTCAGAGCGTTATACTCGTACTGTCCGGACACGGAACATGTGACCAAGCTGTACGGGACGGGACCGAAGAATGTTAATGATAGGATGTTTGATAAATTCTTCAAGTGAGTATTCTCTTGGTTGGTACTAGTTATCGTAGAGGCGAGACACTTCCTGCTGTTCAGGGATGCCGGGTGCCAGTTCAGAGCGCTATACTCGTACTGTCCGGACACGGAACATGTGACGAAGCTGTACGGGACGGGACCGAAGAATGTTAATGATAGGATGTTTGATAAGTTCTTCAAGTGAGTATTCTCTTGTTTGGTACTAGTTAGCGTAGAGGCGAGACACTTCGTGCTGTTCAGAGATGCCGGGTGCCAGTTCAGAGCGTTATACTCGTACTGTCCGGACACGGAGCATGTGACGAAGCTGTACGGGACGGGACCGAAGAATGTTAATGATAGGATGTTTGATAAGTTCTTCAAGTAAGTATTTATTGCCTTGGTGTAGATTGTTAGCTTAGAGGCGAAATATTTCTTCGAACTGTGTAGAGACGAGCACTGACAGTGACAGTAGGTACTTGTACTGTCTGATCTCTGGTTATAAACAAAATTGTACAGCATTGGCTGGCAGATAATGAACATATTTTATTACGTATAAAAATATTCTAGAATTTTTTTTTTTGTTTATGATACTACGAATAGATATTTGATTTAAAATATATGGCCTTGGATTCATAGTTCATTTTAAGATTGTGTGTCAATTAAATAACAGAGCCAATGGTATCCATTGGATCACTATTCGCTAGGTGCACGACTGGTGCTGCCCTCATTTCGGCAGACTTTCTACGTTAAATCTTATGGAGTAAAATTAGTTCAAGCGGCTGCCGCTAGTACTAATGGCGGCCATTCCATAAGATTACCTGTGTTTGTGACGATCAGCGCCACTTCCCCCTCCACCGACTTCGCACACTGCCAATACCACTTATCAGTGTTTACTAAATTTATCGACTTCCAACATCTTTTTAACCCTTGAATACATGATTTTTTCGTTTTGCCCGAAATTAATATATATATCACATAATTGTTTGCCGTTTCTAGGAAAAATAGTAAAAAAAAAATATATCATCGATTTTCACTGGGAAATCAGTGTTAAAAGTTGCATAGTCTAAATCATATTTTTGGAAATATATAGCTATATAAGCTATATATAGCTATTAGTAAGGGGTATAGGAAAAATCTTAACTGCCAACAGAAAGGTACACTATTTGTGATGTTCCTATGATAAAATTTGTAAATATAAAATAATTACAAACCCCGAAAAATCTGCCCAAAATCACATACTAAAAATCATCAACTTCCAGGTTTTTCCAAGTTTTCCGACATTTCGTCTATAAACAAATGTAACTTTTATAAATTAAAATACTGCGTAAATTTATGTAATAATTCGGAAAATTTATTAGTTTTACTATTGAAATAATATACAAGAACAAATAGAATTTGTTTAATAATGCATAACATTTGATGTTTATGTTGTGTGTATAAATGCATCACTATGCATTTAAGGGTTAAAAAGAAACTCCTTGTTCCAGATACAATTCGGGCAGCAAGTGTTTCTCGCAAGTCCACACGAAGCACTTGACAGTGACCATCGACGCGTTCACGATACACAACTCGCTGTGGCAAGGCAAAAAGGTGCAGCTGCCCAGCAAGAAGGACATGGCCCTCGTCATATAGGCGTTCTAGTCGATGAGCCGGGGGGGGGGGGGGGGGGGCAGTGATACTGCGGTACTGCCGGCCCAGCCAAACCATAGAGAAAAAAATACATAGAGTGCATCCATACATCAGTTCAGACTATTAATTTCAGTGTCTACATCTAGCATCGAGTAGCGGAACTATCAGTACTGCTACTTGACAATAGATGTAGCGCCGACCGGAAAGTCTTATCTCAACAGCATAAAACTTTCCGGTCGGTGGCGACATCTATTGTCAAGTAGCAGTACTGATAGTTCCGCTACTCGATGCTAGATGCTAATAGTCTTTTTGGTACTAAAACTGAGTGAGCACTCTATGTATTTTTTTCTCTATGGCCAAACTGACAATCGCTTCGGCAATGAAACGCTTTGTGTCTCTCTACCGCTCTTCCGTAGTAGTGCAGTGACAGTTGCGTTTCGATCGCTACGGAGCGTAAGCGATTGGCACGTTGGCTACGCGCGGTGGCGATACCGGAGAGGGCAGACTAACTGTT